>NC_134315.1:31483989-32117698 GCF_964195595.1 Calonectris borealis | reverse complement strand
TCAGATTTAATCATACTGCAAAGTCTGACACATGTGGAACATACATGTACATGGAGTTAAAACTGACTGACTACTGCCTGTGCAAACTGAAGCAGTTTGCTCTTCTGAATAGATTTCTGGAATTAACTGTCCTTAAAAGTGATCCCATGAAATAGAAAACATCAGTCAAAATGACTAAATAAGGTTTTATTTCCAGATTGATTTAATACAGGTATCTTTTACCAGAAAAGAGAAAAATTTACAGTGACCCTAGCCTTTCCTAGGCTGCTTTTGCAAAAAACGAAATGGGGTTTGTGATTGCTGTGATGAAATGGGTTTTGTGATTGCTGTGATGCTCTTGCACCCTCTGCTGGCCAGTCTGCTAAGAAAGCTACTCCGGGGCAATGTGAGAGAAATTTCAGTAAACTCTTAACAGTCTGTAGAAGAACGTGTAAGTATTTATTTACCTCTGTCTTTTCCTTCTCAGGTGGGCATTTGAGCAAATACATGTGGACAGAGGAGAAAAATAATACCATGAAACATCAAATAACTAGGTATTTTCCTGAAATTGGTGCATTTGTCTTTTGACTAATACCATCTTAATTTTTTCCTTACTAGAATATGGCAAAACTGATAGGACTGTTTATAAAGATTAGCAATGGCAATGATGTTACTGTGGTTAATAACTCACATCCACATGTAAGATCATGCGAAGCACATGCACTTCTGAGGGAGCTTGTGCACCTCTGCGCATTTAGGCAGCTGTGGTTGCCAGAAAGCAGATGTCTGCCCAGGCTAGCTAGTATATATCCAGACAAGTGTATGCATAACTCTGACTGCAGAGTACATTAACTCCATGTACTAATTAGGAAGATACCCTGATACAAGGTTAACAGAATTTCTAAATTCTTATTTATGTCAAATTATTTTGTTTTACACATTTTTTAAAGGCACATGATTATCTATATATAAATTATAATTACATGCTTGTTGAGAAACAGTTTTCTACAAAAGTTCTGTTGAATATGGAGTAGTTCTTAAGAAGTCACATCCTAAAGGCTATCGATTGTCAGACATCTACTGATATCAAAGAACCAATGTAATATGGTATCCCTGCCTGACTGCCTTTTTCACTATTTATCAGCAAGTAAATTTATGAATACAGAGGTACATAAAATCTCTTTACTTACGAGTTTTGCACTTTAAATTTATTTGAACTGTCTAGGAAAGGCATTTACCACAATTAGAGAATAAAGGGTCTCCATGATATTGTAATGTAAAAAGCGTGCATCTTTTCCCTGCTTTATGTAATACCTAATTATGTTACCATTAATAACATTAAAGTCTAGGTGTTTTTTACCACCTGTGATAAAATCATTTGAGTCTGTATTGTTCATTTGGGAATGAGGGAAAGAATTTTGGAAACTGAAACTGCATCTCTTCATGATGGAGTGCTGTGGTTTTGCCTTTTTTCCCCACAGAAGTTTGAACAGTAGTCTTTAGAGTGGATAGGCTGAGTGAGAGACACTTCTGAAACACTTGCTATTTTAATCTTTCCCCACAAAATCAGATTGCACTTACAATTACCCAGAAACAAAGAAAACATACATTTGACAAGATAATGGTAACCAAGGTAAGCTATAGATGTCTAACATCTACACTTATCCTAAAGGAATGTTAAAGTGTCAAAAATGAGTACTCAGAACTTTACTAGAAGTACTCAGTTAACTTTGTCTTAAATAACTCGTTTGGAAGATTGCAATCCAAAAAGTTACAATATTACATAGCTGCAGGCAGTTGAAAACTATGTCAGATGACAGTTTAGTGGCAGTGCTGAATCTATGTATTATTACAATGTCTCACTACTTACTGTTCATGTATATGTAGTAATTTTACTTGTTGATGGGGAGAAATGGGATTTGATGCATTTTTCAGTAGTTTTAATTGGATCCCACAAAGTACTATTTATGATTTCTTATGTATTTTGTCTCTCTCAAAATGAGGTCCCTATAGGCAATGCGCTTTTTATGACAATCTGTTTTTCCCTAATGAATGCCTCAAGTGCCTATGGTGATCTGGTAAAAGGCCAGTTATATATTTCTTTGTTAGTAAATTTAAATTAATAAATATAATCGCTCTTGAATGATAGAACAACAATACTACTGTCCAATATACCTCAAATTACCTCTCATGATCAACCATGGCTTTACTTACTTGTCATAGCTGTTTCTTTCATTATATGCAGAGCTGCCAGATTCTCTGGAGTAGTGTTTACAGTAACATCATCTGTCAGAAGAGTTTTAATTTGACATTAAAATCTTTCAAGTTCATGTTAGACCATTTTAAAGTCTGTAAGACTACTCCTTAACACCTAATTTAGACTGTATTCTGCCTCATGCTACTGAAAGAGATCATGAGGTCCTCTTTTGTGGACAAAAAAAGAGGTGGTTTTTGTGGTCTTTTGTCAAGACCATTAGCCTTCAAGACTTTCATGTGTCTCTAGCTGAATGTTAAATTCCCACTTCCCCTGAAAGTTACGCTTTCAGGTGTAAACCATGTTTCTTTCTAAAGAGTGTATGACCTTCATATTCAGTGCTAGTATGATACTCTTAAATGAAGTTTTCATCCCCTGACATGAGCATTTATACAATTATATTAAATACTAATCACATTATATTGTGAAAAAGAGAATGCCATATTAGTTTATGCACAGGAGACTGAACAATTCTAATCCTTGGGAAGACATAGTTTAAGTAGAAGTAAATGCATTAATACATTACACTCAACTTGCTTAGACCAATAGTTTCTTCTTCTTTACATCTTGGGTCATGAATCTTGAAAGATTACTTACTAGATTGTTCTTATCAAATTTAGCAGAGCACTCTAAATGTGCACGTGTGCCTGTATTTATTGAAAATACGCTTATCACTATGACGTTATCTCCTGCTTAAAAGTTTCTCAGGCCTCTGCATTTTCTAGCCGTCATTACAATGTGGGCTTATTTTAGAAATCCATCTTAACTTACTAAATTTAGGGATTTATATAAAATAGAAGACTTCAATTTACCTGAGTCCGAAACTTTCTTTATATCTGCAACCTGTAGGTCTTCTGACATATTACTAACAGAGTCCTCTTCACCTGTGTCTCCAGGCATTTCTGCATAAATAATGCTATGTTAATTAGGGCACTGCATTTGTGTACTACATAAGAACAGCTGTGCTGTGTCAAATCAAAAGATCCGTTCAACCTAGGATGCTCTTTATGCCAGCAGGCAGTAGTAGATGCATTGGCAAAGAGCCTAGAAACAGCAACTGAAGAGTGAGTTTTCCCCCAAAATACCCTTGTAGTTTTCAGCCAGAGACTCTCTTTGTGTTATATTTTTCTTGACTTCTTCCATTACTTTACTAACTTCTAGTCTTATATTTGGCCACTGTAATATCATTCCCTATGTAGGATAAAGAGTTTTATGTTTAATTCTATTCTTAAACAACAGGCCTGTTTCTGGTTGTACATACCAATAAAAAATGTTTTAACTCCTGGGTAGTGTAGGTTCATCAGCTCAGCCTACTCTAGTTCTGCATTAATCCATCCATTACCAAGTTATTCATCAATAACCACACAAAAATGAAGGCAAGCTCTGCCAGCATTCTTGGTGCTATTCCTTTTGCTATTTTTACAATAGTTGTCTCACTAATTTGGGAGTCTTGCTCCAAAGGCCAATAAAACCGGGCCACTGGGGACCATAAGAGAAAGACAGTTTAATTGTTAAGATTTTAACCAATATCTATAACTACAGACTTCTTTTGCTCAATGTCTTCCTTTTTCCAGTAACACAGTCTGACCATGTCTCTCATCCATTTTGTTATCTAAGCTGGAAACAGTCTCTTCTGCCATGACTTTGACTGAAATGGTCTCTCTGTATCACTTTATCTTATCCTATGTCTTCATCTTTTTCTCCTCTTTTTGATTCTCAATGCTATTAAAAAAAGAACCAACCTATCTAAAAGATTACTTTATAATGTAAAGTGAACAACTGGACAAAATGGTATATTAAGTGTTCTCCTCCACCCCCAGCAAATTGGTTGATCTAGCTGATTGCTTTTTTTTGGTTCTTTTAAGGTGTCTCTAGTGCTGGAAAACTAAAAATTTTAAATGATATATGGGTAGCTGAAGTACTTACCTATGGAGTCCTTTTCTGATTTTGCTTCTGTCCATTCTGGAGGCCTCTCCCTTTCATCATTATCTGATTTACTTGTTTGTTCCATGGTGGTGTGCCCCAGAATAGCGTCCAGTTCATTGAAAAATTTCATACTTTTACTTGTACCCCCTGAGTCTTGAGCACTTTTTACACTCTTGTATTCATGTTTCAGATTTTTATATTTTGTCCTGCACTGCTTCCAGTCCCTGTCAATTCCGAACTTTTGAAGTCTAGCAGCAACCTGTTCAAATATTCTTTTATTTCTCACTGTCCCCTCCAGTTGTTGCTGGATATTTTTGTCTGACCATATGCGTATCAAAGCTCTGACTTCATTAACAGTCCAGTGTTTTCCTCCTTCATTTGCTACTGTAGGAATAAAAGCCGGAGTTTTGGAAGCCTCTATTGCTGACGTTGGATTACCTGCATCGTGTGGGGTAGGGGAGAGACACAGATACGGGTTACCTGTATTGGGTGGTTGGGGTGGGGAAAGGACAGAGAGAATGTGAATGAAGTATGCTGTTTCCTCATGACTTGTCTCTCCAGAGAAAGATGGAGCAGAAATGACATTAAAATCAAGCTATTGGCGATTAATTTGTCAGCATTTTTGTTAATTCTGACATAATTTTTGCCTTCTCTTGAAAACGAATATGAAGATAGCGCATGTACATTTAATTAATCTAAGAGAAACATTTCTTTCTTCTGTGCCTTAATACACTGAACTTCTACTTGTAACACCTTTGAGAATAACCGATGAGCTGTTTTGTCATTCAGACCTTAGAGAGAAGAGTGCTGTTTGGAAGACACAAAGTGCTGTGTTAGCACAGTAATAAATTGGGCACTGAGTCACTGACACTAGCATAAAGTCTTAACTTTCTGCATTCATGCCATAATTTTGGTTTTACACCCATGGAGAGCTTTAAACTGGGTAAAGATCTGAAGAATCTGATACTTAACTCTCAACAAAGCCCCCCTTTTGTGGGGAGCTGAGGAATGGAGACTTTTGCCTTAAGTCACACAAGAATATTTCTGTGATAACGAACCCGGTTCTCATGGTACAGAACCTCCCCCCTTCTCAGTGGAGGTCGATATAAACATTAATATTTGAATAATCAAAAATATTTGTTTTTTTTTAGTAAAAAAGTCTGAGTTATCTTATTCTGCAGAACCAATTTTTTTTTATTTTCTCCAGTCTTCAACTTTATTTTTTAATATTAGGAGGTAAAGGATGCCATGCAATTACTTAAAACACTGAAATATGATCTCTTGCAGTTTTTTAATGTTTCCTTGTTTCTAATTATGAATTTCCTTTAAAACTTCATTTTGGTTATCAAATTAGTTTGGAAAGTGGTTTCTCACGCATTTTCTAAATCTTTGCAAAAATAACTATTTAAAAAAACCCCACAATTCTAGTGCTTTATCAAAGAGGGCAAATATGAAAGTGCACAGTAAATGACACAGTTTTTTGCAATCATACTGAAGTGATAAATGCCTTTGCAAGTGTCTTATGCTAAAAGGGCAAGCCAGGTTACGGGAGTTGGATACTTTATAGTCACTGAGCTTTGTGTGATGGCAAAAATATCTGACCTTTGCTTGCACATACAGCTTCAGTGGAACATACTTGTGTATAACAACCTGTCTGGGGACAAACTTGTCCTAGATAGAGGCATTCTTTGCTAGTCTTTGTAATTCATTCTAGTTGTGAAAAAGCTGTACTAACAGATACCAATTTTTTCCCTGTTAGTCCTGTGTTAATCGGACCTCTGCAGCAGCCAGCTCACTGATACGTTGTTGAGGAGGGTAATTTTCAGGTGACATATCAATTATGCTTTCTTCATTTCTTCCTGAGGGAGTGAAAGAAAATGCTTGTTTACAGGTGAATGCAACCGTAGGAGTTGCCACAGTTGACAACTGCCAACATCAGATAGGCTTGATGTAGTCTCTGCTCAGTGTTACCAGGAGTATTTCAACTATCTGTATTTCCAGAATGGTTCATTCTTCCCTACCAGATTGTGCCACGGAGACCAGAGAGAAAAGGCACAGGGGAAGAACAGAGGAAGAAGAATGCGGAAGGTGCTCCCTGCACTTCCCAGTCAAAGCCATAGACTATGGGGCAATCTGGGAGGGATAAGGTTTCTTTAGTTCTTGTGTAGACCAGTATTTCTCACTAGTAAGTTCATTTGCAACTGAGCACTTTTGGTTGTGGATATTAGTTCAAATCAGTTCTAGTGACTGTGCATTGCTCATTCATTCTGCTGTATGCAGAGTGGAAAATGGTGGCTTTGTTTGTTCCTATTCCCTTTAAAAAACATTGTGATTCAAAATATTTTACCCACAAGCACTGCTTTGAAACAAAGTTGTTACGGTCACTGAAAATTTTCCTTATGTCTCAAATGTATTTTAGATCTAATTCGGTTAAAAAAAATTAAGACAGGATATACATTACTTTTTGATCTGAAAGATGTGTTTATGCCATATTTGATTTTTTCCTAAGTTTCCTCAAAATGAGAAATCTGCTGAAATGAAACCAAAATATTAGGCAATACAGATACAAAGGGCTCAACATTTTTCTTTCAGTGATGTCTGAAATAGTGCCTGAAATCTAAAGACTAAGAGAGGCACTAGGAAAGACATTTTAGTATCAGTACATACTTGAGAGCCCATGCAATTGAATTTATTTTGCTGGCTTTGTAGAAAGCAGCTTTCTCAGAATTGAAGATTTTTTAGCAGGCCAAATTAATCTGCTTGGCAGTGTGTTGCAAGAGCCTGAGTAACACAGGCATATTCCTGTAAAATTTGATTCAGATACTTACTGCAAGAAAAGTTTTGTTTATATACGTGTGCATATAATTCCATGTGAGATTCTTGTCTCTTCCTTGATTTCTTGTTATGCCGGGGAAGAAGGGTGTAGCATGTCACGTAAAAGCTGTATATTTAGCTGGGACCTTGTTTTCTCCCTGAATATGGCACCTTGGAGATTCTGTAGTGAAAGTTGTTGTAACTGGACTGGGATGTATGCTAGGGCATAGAGGGTATGTAAAAAATGGAAAGAGCACGTAGGAAATTCAGGACAGTGCTGCTGTTCATCCAGGCAAGGAATCAGCTCACCAGTTGCCTATTTCTGCCTAAAATGTGTTCAGGTTTCTCCCTTCCCTTTAGCAGCCCGTTGAAAGGGCTCACTCCTAGGATTTTCTCCTTCTTTCTGGCTTGCCAGATTTGTGCCTTTGCTCTGTAATGAGTTTCCTGAGCAAAACTACTATAGTAGAATGGTTTCCAGATGAGTTGTTATATGGTTGGTTGGACTAAAGCATTGCTGACTACCCCTTGCTTGGGGAGAGGATACAGCTGCTTTGAAGACCACTGCAAATCTGGATTGCTCAGTGGGACAGGTCTGACCTCTGCCTATCTCTCCTGGCTCAGGCCATCACTCATGCTGCTTTAAGCAGAAATTACATGAGTTGAGGAAAATCCACAAGTTGACATGGGTATCACACACTACCATTCGGCTTACTTTTCACTAGCATTTAACAAAATTAATGTGGTTAATATTGTTGATGTGATTAAGCTATAGCATGGGATGTGTTTTGAATGTGAACGGTGGTCATGCAGAAGTTACATCATATGCAGCGGTGAGCATCTAGCGATGCATGAGACTGCCAAGTGCTAAAACTGGGAAGGAGATGGTGCAAAAGTGTGGCTATTTTAAAGCTGTGTTGATCAGAAACAGAATGACAGCGTATTCAAGCTATCAGAAAGTGCTCTGACAGCCATGCTGCTTTTTAGTTTTTGATCCCTCTGTGCCATCATACTATACCTAGTTGAACTGGTCTGACATGTGACATAAAAAGTAGTGGATCTCCTGGAGCATCCTCATCATCTTCTAAAGAAACGGATTTTTCACCTGGGAAGGAAGAAGTTTTTAGATGAAAAATAGGTATGGACTAAATTAGCTTAAATTAGTTTAAGTGAAAATGTCCATACACAATGAGAAGATTATTGACTTTGTAATCTCCACACTTAATCTGTATTTAAATTAAATTTAAAATTCACTTGGCCTGTCCCCAAAAGGGGACATAAATTATAGGAGGCAATTAAATTATTTTCTATCTTGCATATGAAGGCTGTTTGAAATGTATTTTAAAATTCTTGTAGAAACCGACTTGATTCTAGTGACTTGTATGCTTTTCTGACTCTCAGTATTTGGGGTGGACAGCACATTAAAAGTCTGAAAGTAGATAATGAAAATAAGAGACATACAAATAAAAGTGGACTTTGCACATGGATTCAGATAACCACAAATCCATTTATATAATAAAAAAAGAAATTCCAGGAAGAGTATTTAGAGAAGAGTATGAAGAAAACAAGAGTGTTCTGCAAAGAGTTCTGGAAATCTATGGAATTCATTAATGGCACAGGGAAAGTGGGAAAATACTGTGACTAGAGAACAGACGTATTTGTAGCCGACAGGCTTCAGTCTAGCTTTTTACAGTACAGCATTCCTACATTTGTTTAAAAAGCAGTATTACAGCAATTGCTATGTAAGTTTGGAAAGCGGCACATGTAAATCAGGTTCTGAATCAGCTTAATTTTCACAGAGGACAGACTTTTAAGTTGTTCTGTGGTAATATGCTGTACTCAATGTACCATGTTGACAGGAGGTTTGAAATGTTGATTCACTGTACCGGGAGTGAGCTACTGTCAGCTCCAGCCAGGCAGGTCACACGGATCAAAGCTACCTGTTCAAAGGTACTGCGGTAGTTCGTCGCAAGGAACAGTAACGAGGTGCGGTTAGGATGCAACCTGGTATCCCTGACGTAGGTGAAACTGAAAACTGCGTTTGGATTAATTTGAAAACATTATCCTAAATCCTCCCGACTTTCAGCAAAGGCTCTGAATGACTCATAGATGCAGTGGCCTGATCTCTGACTGCTCCCAGCTGCCCGCCTGGTTTCTCTGGCAGGAGCCGCTACCCCTGCGGCCGGGAAGGTGTGCTCATGCCTCCACCTCTAGCGCCAGGGCTGGCGTTCTACCTGCTTAAGAGCTGCAAAGCAAACTACGGAAAGGGGAAATAAATTCTCCCTTGGAAGGCTGCTGAGTGTGTCATGGGTACTAGATGAGCAAGTTTAATTACATTGTAATATTAAAAAGAAACAATTTACTATTTTAAGTAAATAAGAACAGTTAACACAAAAAGATGTTAGAATATTTGATGGAGAAAAAAAGGCACCTGATGAGCAAAAAAGTTACTCAATAAGAGTATTGCACACTTACTAAAAAAAAAGGTATATAAAATACTTGTCAATGACATGTTTTTTGTTAAAGTCCAGACATGGAAAACTATGTATGAGTGGCATTTTCAAGTCGGCATTTCTAAAGGATCTTTTTGTATTTCTAGTAACTGTCTAAGTTTTGTACTTATGATAACATTGTTATTGCTGATGCATTTCTGCTCAGACTTGATAATTTTTCTGCATTTGCTGTGGTAAAGTGAAAGGCAAGGGAAGTGGCCAGTGCGTTAATATTTAAACGTAAAGCGAGAAATATAAAAGAGCATAAGTAACTTAACATGAATTAATAGGTGAGCTTTACTTTTGTAAATCATGTACTCGATTTATTAATACTGGATTTAACTTGAAACAATCAAAACTGGTTAAGAAAATGGGAAGGTCATTCATTTGAACTCTAATGGATGGGACCATTTTTCATAGCGCACCATCACTCTACATGGATTTTCTTGGTTGTTGATTACTGGGGTAATACACAAACTAAATTTTAAGAGGAGTGAACATGTTAAGTTGTACCTTTTTTAATGATTACTTACGCTACAACTCTGTGTTTGCCTTTGAAAACATGTTTTTTGGGAGGACAACATGAACATCTCTGGCTTGCACTGCTGTATGTCCTTACGCAAAAAGTGTCGTCTTTCCATGAACAAGCTGGGAATTGGTGTGTGTGTTGCTACCAAGTTTGTCCTGAAACACCTCTCTCTTAGATTTGATTGTGATTTTCAGTGTCAATTTCTTCAATTACACTCTCAAAAGAGTGATTTTACAAGAAATGAAGAAAAAACTCAGGGAAACACTACAGAAATACCATTCAGTCCCATAAAAGTAGTCTCTTCTTTCCTTCCTTCCCCTTCCTCCGCCCAGCAATCTCCCAGTGGTTGAGTTAATCAAGCAAACACAAGACGTGCTTTGTAGCTTTACATTAAGGATGGATATGAATATTTAGACTAATAAATCTAGAGGCTAAGCAGAATGGTAAAAAAAAAAGTAATTTCTTTGAGAGCATGCCCATGTCTCTGTCATGCTTTTTAAACAAAACAACTTAGTATAGCTACTAGGTTCTTAAAAGAAAGTAAGGCGTGCACGGTGGACAGTATTATTTGGCACAGGTTTGAGTTTGTTGATAGCATTTCGTTCTTGCTACCCAAGCCACAAGCCTTGGTTCCTCCAGCTCTGTCAAAAGGAGGCTTCTCAGCCTCTTTGTAAAGAGGGGAGGGACCATTTCCCCCCCCTCCTGTAGGACTCTGGGGTTGAAAGGGAGAAGCCCCGGAGGGGGCCTGCAGGGACGCAGCGGTACCTTGGTCTGTTTGCCTCAGGGAGGATGATACCCACATTAGAGCAGCCCCTTCCTCCGGCAGGCCGGGGGGACCAGCCAGGCTCACCGCTGGGGCAGGGGCAGCGGGCTGCCTTCGCCTGGGCCAGGAATCGCGTTTCCTTCTGTGGGAGCGACAGTGTCAGATCTGCCCCCACAAAAGAACTTGTGAGCATCAGCTGCAGAGCCACAGATGCCATTTGAGCCTTACAAATGCCCTTCAAAGTACTGAGCTGGGCAGCCTCCCCTGAGCAGACATTGCAACTCCGGCTGCAGTCGGAAACGGACTGGGTCTCTATCCAGTACGGCGTTACTTGCTTGACTTGTATTCCTAAATGAAGAAAGCTGATGTTCTCACAGCTGTTCTCTGTGCCCCTTGTTATGGATGTATCCATTCTGCATAGCTGCAGGACACATTTCTATCTTAGTGTGTTTTCTTTGTGGCTGAATTATGGTGGTTGTGGGAATCTTTGCATTTAAATTCTTACCATTAGTGTTGCATTATTACAGTTAGTTGCATTTAATTTCTGTTTATCCATAAAACTTGTTTGGTTTGTTTCTTTAAGGGAGTAACAGAAATGCTTTTGCATTTAAGAGATATATTTAATTATATCACCTTTAAAACCAGACTGTCCTAATGCTTCAAAATGAGGTGTGTTTTACCCAGGGATAATTTTTTTTTTTATATTCTAGTTTGGGATTCACAACTGAAATTAACCTTTTCTGATTTAAACTTGCTAGAGGTCTAAGGCAGATGAGAATTAGGATTAACGGTGCAAACTACATCAAAACAAAGAGGGTAATCTAAGGGCAGATCCTCACATGAAGGACACTATCTTAGTTTCATGTAGTCCTCAGAAGTGTAACTGCTTGTATTAGCCTCAGTTCTGCAAGTTTAAAAATAAAAATGGATTGCAATACACAGTGCAGAGAGCACATGTTAAAGTATTATAAAAATGCCATTTTAATTTCATGTGACTTTGAAAGATTAGAGGTTTTCTGCTAGTGGTGACAAATTAAGGTCAAGCTTTTCGTTAAGGTAAACAATGACAAGAAAAATGGCAATTTCTTTTCCTCAAATCTGTGAAACAGCCTTGTAGGGGGAGACGTGGAAGGGTACAAGGGCAAGCTAGATGTCCAGCTCCTTTCTGTGCCTTTGGCAATCTCCCCTGATACTAATGTTGATTTTTTTGTTTTCTTAAAAAAGATTCACAATCTTAATTAATGTAGATTGCCACATACTGTGGGAACAAACGGCTAAGCTTTGCATTTCTCTTTTTAGCCGTCTTATTTTGGTACTTATAACTATTATTGGGGCTTATGCTTCAGTGACATTTAGGATGTGACAAGGAGATTTGAGTGATGTCAAATAGCAGATTGACCCTAATGAAATGTTAAGCACAGCTTAAATGCATATGTAGAGAGGGCTGAATAAAACAAGAGATGCAAATAATTTGGTAAAAACCCCTTCAGAATAAAAGCGGTTGTATTCCTTTGATTTGCCTCAAAATAGTCTGATAAACATGATGATTTTTACTTTACTCACTACATTACAGTTTTTAATGAGAAGTTATTAAACATCCCTCTGTTTCTCAAATATTTAAGTTGAATGCTTACAAAATAATTTAATTTACCTTTAGTCATCATACCTACATTTTCAGTTACAGAAAAATAAGAATAAAAATCCTGAATTTCACTTGTATCACAAATAACGAAATTTTAAAGATCATGACAGTTTCAACCTTTACTTTTATCTTTCTTTAAGTTTACATCTGAATTGGAGCTCTACAAAACCTGCTTCCAAAGTACTGCAAACAAATGTCAAAGGGAAAGAAAACAGCTTTTCTTAATTTAACGTTTCAACCCGGTGCAGGAGCCTTGACACCAGTGAGCACTCACCGAGGCTGCAATACAAAATTAGCATAATTTTGCTAGAATTACACTGTATTTACAGACTTCGACACTGGTGGGTGCTAACATTTTATTCCCCTGCGCGAGGAGTGCATCAAGTCAGTTCTAGCAGCGCTGTCGGGGCTGCGCAGCCTCCGCTTTGGCGCGAGCAAACTCAGCCTTCAGTTTTGTTCCCTTTGGTTTTTAAGCAAAGAGAGAGAAATAGAAGCAAAAACAGTTTTTTACCTTGCGTGCTGTCTGTTGTGGGGCTTGTGCTCAGCTGCGTCTCAGTCGCAGAACACCTGCCGTTTTCTTCTGCTGCTAATTGTGTGACAGGTTCATATCGCAATATGGCATCCAGATCATGGAAAAACTTCATGGTTTTAGTGACATCCCCAGAGTTGTGGGCATATTTAACCGTTCTGTATTCATACTTCAGATTTTTGTACTTTGCGCGGCACTGTTTCCAATCCCTGCAAACTCCTAACTCCTGCAACCGTTTAGCAATGTAGATAAATATTCCTTTATTCCTCAGGGTGCCGTGGAGTTGCTTTCTGATATTTTTTTCTGACCAGACGCTTAACAAGGCTTTAACCTCCTCCTCAGTCCAGTGCTTCCCTGCTCCACTCTCCATGTTGAAAGTGACCTGGAAATGATTCACTATTTCTAGCCAAGATTTTGTTTCCTAGGAAACCAGACGGCTGGTTGTCAGTAAGCTCCGCCGAGATGAAAGGATCTAGTCTTACTGGCTCAAGCTGCCTGAGGGGAGTAACTTGAGAAACTGCCAAATAAGCAGGCTCGGTGTTAGAGGCAGGCGAATAAAGCCGCTCGGGCGGGAGCCGTGCCGGGGGGCCGTGGGCTCGGCGGGGAGGCCGGGCCGGGCCGGGCCGGGCCGGGCCGGGCCGGGCCGGGCCGGGCCGGGCCGCCTGCTTGCTGCCAGGCGGGAGCCGGGCCGGCAGCGCCTGGGTGCGCTTGGTTTAACCCTTCCTGTGGAAAAGGGCTTCAGTACGAGCACTGTGGTGTGACGAGAGAGGGAAAAAAAGAGAGTCGCGCGATCTTGTTCCTTTAACAAAAGAAAAACAAGGCACAGAAAACCCGGCACGCAAACCCCATTCTTGTGCCTGCCCCTTGCTGGGTGCAGCCGGGCGGGCACGGCGGCAGCGCCTGCCTCCCGTGGGGTGGCAGCTGGCAGCCGCCGGGCTGGGCCTGCCAAACCAGCGGCAACTTCGCAGTGGTTGTAGGATAGTAACCTGGGTCGGATCGGCCTGCTTTGCGCTTGCCGCTGCCTGTAGTGTTGGGTTTTGAATTGATGGGCATATATACACATTTTTAACGCTAATATGCATTGGTTACTAGTGATGTTTTAATAAAACGCTTGCAGACGTAAAAAATCTCACTAAATTGGTAAAATTGTGCAAGCTTTGTGGAATGAAATTGATCTTCCTTTTCTTTCATTAGCGCTAGATAAAAGATGTAATCCAACGACTTGAAAGGCCTTTCCTTCAGGATGTTTGCTTTGCTCTTTCTGGCTATTGATTTTGTTGATGTTTAAAGGGACAGCGGCAGTATTTAAATGGAAATTGCCTGTAATACTAACATTTGAATTTAAAATTGCTGAGTGCAGTATATTAACCCTCAGGTTTTACTACCAGTCTTTGTGTTTATAGATGGGACATCTTCCTCAGTTAAAATAAATGCATTTAAGAATATCCTCATCTCTGATTTTTCTCTTGAGGATCGTCTGTGTCAATAACAGGGTAAATTCGTTCAAATATGTGTGAAGTTTGTTTGGTTTGGTTTTCTGTAAGCAAATGTTCTTTAAAATTTTGCTTTACATGCAACTGGGGCTAGTGACCAATAAAGGCATTTTAGGAATTGGAGAAAGTTTTTAAGGAGCATGGTCAGTTGTAGGTTAGCATCCATTCTGTGCCCAATTTTATTGTAGCTTATACTAAATAATTCCAGTGACTTCAGTTGCGTTAAACCAGTCTAATGCGCAAATAGCATCTTCTTCTAATATTCTAAAAATATTCTAAGTGTTTCCTTTTTTAAGAAAAACATCTTTGCTTTTCGGTCATTATTATATACGACAGTGGACGGGAGCTTACCAGTCCACCAAAGTCCCTTGTGAGTGTTACAGGCATGGCGGGTATATGGCAGCAGTTTTGTCAGAGGTAACGCTGCCTTGTTTCAGGAAGCCTTTTAAAGGAAGATCGAGCAGCCTGCACTGTTACCCACAAAAAATCCAGTCTGGAAAACATACCTTTTCAATGGATAAGGACTGAATTATAAACCTTGGGCAGCTATGCAGCATTCTGCCTGCCTCTGGCCTGGCAGCATCAGGAACCTGCCTGTGTGCTGGGCAGGCGCCCGGGGACCCAGCGTGGAGACAGGGCTGGGGACAACGGGGAGCGGGCTGGGGAAAACTGTCATTTCAGCTGATACAGCTCTTCTGCTCAACAAAGCACAACTGCCAGCCTGAGGCTCATCTGCTGTAAGAGAAGTATTTCCATTTGCAGTGACGCTGTACACCAGACTTGTTTTGCTTGAGTTGAGAAGCTGTGATGCCCGATATTATTTTTATGTGCTCAAATACTTTTATCAGAGGGTCCATATACCTTTTAGAGGTGTAAATGATAGCTTCACTGCTATCATTTACCAGTGCAAGAATGCAAAAGCTTCTGCATAGGTGATCAGTAGAAGAGACAATGCATTCTGGTAGGCAAAAACATCAGTTTCTTAACACCCCTCCCCAAACCAAAGCAGAAATAGAGTAGTGCTATAGAACCTAGACTATCACTGCAGAGTGGCTTTTCAGATTAAGCATCTGCTTTCAGATTAAACAGGACTGCAGTAAGAGCCTGAGCCAGTGCTTATTAGTGGAAAGATTCCCACTGAATTCAGTGGGCTTAGGCACAAACCTTATGTGACTGTTTTGAAATAAAGCACAACATGGGCAAGAAACCAGTTTTGATTACAAGCCTGTAAAATACAACAACAAATAAGCTTACATTAAAATTTCATGTTGTAAAGAACAAATGAAAAAACACCAATCCATTGTATGTTAAAGCATTTCATTCTAAGCATTTCAGTGCTTTGTGTTAATTATATTTTGTCCATAGGGGCCAGGAGAGTGCTGGAATTGTGACAAGCGATGGAGAGTCATCCCAGGCATTCAAAGTGCACAAGGTAAAATGTAAATGAATGTTTTGTAGATGCCTAACTGAGATGCATGAAAGTTTGTTTCAGCTAGGAATGGAATAATTAGAGGGGAAGTAACATGTTTTGATGAACTGTTTTGGTTTTGTCAGTGATAGTATCTAATTCTGTTATTTGTGCAATTTCTGTCTTAAGTCCATGTTTAAAACAAATATGCCAACGTTATCCTGCTGGGTGTATGCATGCACACAGTGGCAGACACACAGAAGTATCCAGATCAGGCTATTGATGTGACAAAAACTACTTACCAAAGTCACCCCGCACCTAAGGTGTTAACTCTGGAGCACCAATGCAACTTGAGATCAAGACAGAAGAAAGACCGTTTCAGGCTATGCACAAGCCAGTGGATGACTAATTCTTGCGTTAGTGAGACTCAAGCAAGTGGCAGCTACTTTACCCATAGGTAAAAATAAACAGAATAAAAGATTGAATGGAGGCCTGAGAAGGTCACGCAGTCTTTCTCAAGCTGAGAGGATCCCAGGGGATGTTAAAAGACATAAAATGGCCATAGCCTTGAAAGTATTATGTCAAGAGAATACCTGCATGCTCTGAGGATATTTCTGCTCATTCTGTATTGAATACTGATCAGGAAAAAAATAATCATCAGCCTATTTCATCCTGGAAGAGCAGAGAAATAAAGAAGAGCAGGAAGGAAGGAAATAAGGAAGAGCAGGAAATAAAACTACATCAGCAAAATAACCACGGGGCAATTCTTGATGTGTGTTCTCTGACCGCAACCAGAAAGCAGTTTGTCTTCATGTTGAGAGGTCTCTGAGGAGGATTAATTAAGCTGTTCAAATGAGTCCAAGAGTAAGAACTGCTTTGCTGCAGCGGCATGTATATCTATGCATGACTGCTCAATGCCTCATGCAAAATCTTGTCTCATCAAGCATCATGTTTGTTGCCTCTTCAGGCGTTTCCCTCCTCCTATCTGTTACTTACAGCCTGATTCACACACACATATACCCACACTTTTAAATGCAGCTTTTCTCAACTTCAGCACCGTGTTGTCTGTTCTTCATTCCTGCTCCTGCTTGGGTTTCAGCTTTCCTTAAGGTTTACAGAAATTCCAGCTTCCTTTAAAGTGGGCTGCTGTATATATCGCATAGTAAAAAGAGCTTCTCAGAATGAACTTCCAGCAGGTGATATCATAATTTGTAATGTTTCCATGTTACTGAGCTGCAATACTTAGCTGTCATGCTAAGAATTTAATTGACTATCTCATCATATCAGCTTTGATATTTTAAGAGTTGCAGAGCATGTGATGGTTTCTTTTATCCCTGAAATATGTTTCTCAGCAACAGCGCTTTTAAAATCTGTAATAACCATAGTGTAATAAAGAGCCTGTGGAGTACAATTTATATGACTTGTTTAATCGTGGAAATGCTGCTAATGTGACAAACATTTGGGTCTGTTACACTGGTGAAAATACATTTAGGACTCTGACTGGTAAACTAGCCCATAAAAAAGTCAGCAGCTAAGATGCTACTGTATCCACTTGTACTCTTAATTCCGGTTGACTCTTCTTCATAGCAGAGACAACAGAATGGAAAAGGTGCCTGCTTTTCACTGCATTGATTTACTACCCAATGCTTCCGTGCAAACTCATCTTTGTCAACAGTTTAAGGCAATACATATATTAGAGTACAAACTGGAACACCTAAGGCATGGGTATGTGTTCCTTTCTGATTGTTACCAGCCTTTGACCATGGATTAATGGCCCTTGGCAAAGGCTATTAATCCTTTGTTTTAAACTCTCCCAGAAAGACGTGTCCAGATTTGTCTGTCAGAGCCTTTCAGCTAGATTTGTATAACAAAACTTTACTGTCTTAGCTCTATTAGCTCAGGATGTGGAAAAACTTAAATCTCTTGTATAGACATAGCAATGCCAGTAGGAGAAAGACTTTGATTGTTTCACACTTAGATATGCAGAAAAATATATTAGAGTAGCTATTCATCAGACCATTATCATGTTCTGGCATGTACCAGGCCTTGTATAATACAGACATAAGATTGTCTTAATTGGGAACTTTTTATACTGGCGTAATTCACATTCGCCATCCCACACCAGCGCAATCTAAATCAGAGGAATATTTCAAACTGCAATTAAAAGATTATGTATTTGTGTAACCAAACCTGGTTTAAAACAACATTGCTTGTTTAAGCTAGTGCAATGGTTAATGTGACCACATCCATTAATACTGGACCTGTGAACTGCCAGATTTCCTGTTAGTAAAATAAGAGTGCATGGTTGCATTTCTGTACATATACGAGCACATGACATAGACTCTAGACCACCTTTATGTCATCTGTGAGACAACAGATGATAATTGATCTGGCAAAAAGTTTGCTGAATGCTTAAAGCAAACTTACACCAGTTTGACAGTTTAAAGCAGTGATAGTAGATATCACTTTTTAACGTGATAGTAAGTACCCTAAAACCACATGTGCAACCACAGCCTTTTGGAATGCTGACTATATAGCAGTCACAGCAGAAAATACCCTAAAGCTGAGCTTTCTTTAAGCTCTTTTGGTTGAGCGCTGAAAACAGTTCAACCAATTTCTGTGCTTCCTGGCCCATCCCACTCTCTTGTTGTTTTACCTACAGCACAGGTTATCAACCATTCACAGCTTCAGACCTCTCCCGTGTATCTTTGAAGGTCCTAGAAGAGGGTTATCATGTGTGCTATCGTGTACATCACAATTACCATGCATGATAGGGAAACCGAGCATAGAAGGATGTAAATATTTTCCAGAGGCAGCAGCAGAAGCAGAAGTTTGTAGAAGCGCCTGGAATCCAGTCTTAATTTCTACTGTCTGTGCAGTTTTTTCAGACTATTCTTGCTGCTAAATTGTCTCCGCATAGTGCTTGTTGCCAAAAGAAGCTCCTGACGGCTGACTAATAAAGTTTTGATGCATTTCTGCTTTAGATAGAAGGCAACCTGGCTATATGAAAAGTTTGTTTTAAGTAAACAATAAAACCTCTTGAAAAAAGCTTTACTTTGGCAAGAACGGACCCAGTATAAAAGTAAATCCAATATACTGCAAATTTGTAAAAGGTATTTTCTACATAGAATTTCCTTCTCGCAACTTTTTTCTTCTTTGCCTGTCTTCTGGCAGTCTTTTTTCTGGTGTTTTTAAACAACACAACAGTTTGGTAGTGTTTTTCAGAAGATGTATTTTTAGTCAGGGAATAGATTGTTCCATGAAAATCCTCAGCACAAAAATGTATTATTGCTTTATTTAAAAACAGGAGTAATGGGATCTGATGTATCACTGTGATACCTACTCCACTTCTTTCTTTCCCATGTCTTTCAGGTTATTTGCCTTTCTCTTAAAGTTGCTTGCATTAATGCTGTACCAAAAACAAACACAAGGAGAAATGAGGAAGATGCCAGGAAAACAAAACCAAACAGAACTTTTTTTTCTTTTTCTCCCGAAGGGAATGGGTCTTATAAATCATGTCTTCAATGCAGACAGCCTGAAGAAGCTGTACGTTTCAAACCTCGGTATAGGGCACACGAGGTACTCCACCTCGGGAATTTCTGAGCTGCAGAACTGCCAGCCTTTTGTCGTAGAGACTCTTCATGGGAAGATCGCTGTGGCACACAATGGGGAGCTAACAAATGCTGTACGACTCAGGAGGAAGGTTAGTACCTCCTTTGGGAGGCTCTGGCGTCGTTTCTTTCTGAGTATGAGGCAGCAATGAGCAATAAGTTTGCTATGGCTTTTCCTTAATACCAAAGTGCTGGGGTAGTGAAAGAGCCCCATAATCAAAATAGATCATTTGGGGGGGAAAAAAACCCTGGGGAGGGAAGGCATTTGTGACTGTCACAGGAGACAATTCACCAATCCTCTAGGCTAATGGTCACATTCCTATTGATCAAGTGAGAAAACTAACTCAGCCATAACAAAGGGAGCCTGGCTTGAAGCTCTGCTCCTTTGTGGTGGCTGATAGAAGGAGCAAATCATATGCTTATGCATTGTAATATGAAATGTCTAGTTTGGAATATTGTCTTTATTTGTATTTCTGGCTTGCAAAATTAATCACAAGCACTGTCAGGACATAAACCAACAAATGCCAAATTTTATAGTGAGTTTGGCTAGAAGGGTATCTGTTTAAAGAACCAAATTAAAATTTAGCAGATGTTTCATTGTGAAATCTCTTCTATAATATGTTCCATCCAAAAGCGAGAGGACATACTCTTGCATTGAAGCGTGGCAAATGTGTGGCATGCCCAAAGGAACCTAGTCTGTCTTTAATCAGAGCCACAAGTGTATGACTGGATGGGAGAAAAAAACAGTGATGAAGAAATGTAGATGGAGAGTGGAGAATCAGAGTTACATGAGATGTAAAAAGATTTCTAAAGATAAAAATCAGGAACTGTAATGCATACAGCATTGGATGGATTGTAATAGTTGGCTAGATACACTGCAGATTCTCTTCTCCCTTAGAAGCATAAATATGCCAAGACAGAACAATTTGCCTGACCAGGTCTAGCAAACTTTAAGTTGTGGGATTTCAGTTTTTTAATCCCACTATGCTTCCCTTCACGCCTCTTTTTTTGTTGCTGTTGCTTTGTGCCCAAACCACCATTCTGCCTTGATCTGCTGTATCTGTATCTGCTATAGGTAATTTCGTATTTTCCCATTTGTATTTTACCTCTCTTCCCAGAGCAAGCAGAAGCACAAAGCTGATTAAATGGCCCAAACATGAATTTATGCCCTGAATATTGGTGGTATTAATTTTGGTTGCATGTGGAGCAAAGGAATGAGATGCAAAGGGAGAAATGTAGCATAGATGATTGTACCAGCTCTTTTTACAGATTTGGTTTGTTGGAAGAAATTTGACATTATTATGATCTGATCACCTGAAGCGCTGATATGTTTTAAAACATTTGTTCGTTGCACAAAGGTGTTGTTAGATTAAAATCTAAGCAGTGTTATGTGGGATTTTTTTTTAATGTTGGTAACACTTTTGTTCTGTGTCTTAAAAGCTTATGCGGCATGGTGTAGGACTGTCGACCAGTTCTGACAGTGAACTGATCACCCAGCTGCTGGCTTTCACACCTCCTCTAGAAAATGACGATACAGCCGACTGGGTAGCAAGGTGAGGAGAATGGGTTTCAGAATCAAGAACAGCAATCTAATCTCAGCATGATATGCAGCTATAAATGCTCACAGCTGTTTGTGTGACACACGATTATGCTCACCTATGTCTCGTTTCAGAATAAAAAATTTAATGAATGAAACTCCAACGTCATATTCATTGCTAATTATGCATAAAGACATAATCTATGCAGTACGTGATCCGTATGGGAATCGCCCACTCTGCATTGGTCGCCTTATTCCAGTAGGGGACATGAATGGAAAAGGTAAATCATACATGTATATTAATATACATATACATATACATACATAGTTTGTGCCTGAAATCACTGATATAAGTAATTAAAGCTCCACTTGCTGAGGTGTAAGTAGGAATATGTGATGCAAAAGTCAGTTTTGAAAATTTAAAACATGAAAAAAAGCTGGTAGGAAAAAAAAAATTTGTAGGAAGTCTGCAAACATCTTTTCTGTTCCCAGCAAAAGGGAATCCTAGTCGCCTGATGACAGTGTCAGAATTAGGCAGTCCAACTGTAATAGAATAGTTCTGAAAATTTAATCAACATCTCATCGCCTGAACAGGAAAGCAGGGATGAACAGAATCACAGGAGGGTTGAGATTGGAAGGGACCTCTGGAGGTCTTCTGGTCATCTTGATTTGCAAACAAAGTTAAATTTGTATATTCTAATATAATTATTTATAAATCTGTGAACTGCAATTATTGACAAGTATGTTTTTATGTTTAGATTAAATAAGTTATTTCTACTATGTGCTTTAGTAAGTGCTTTGTTAGTTGAAAAGGGCATATGTGGCAAGGCACTGCAAGAAAAAGATCCTGTTGGAAAAAACAAAACTGCAACAATAGGAAACAGGGAAAAATTTAATGTGATACACCTTTTTTTCTCCCCCTCAATATTGATGTAATAACTCACACACATGTAGTCTCCAGGGGGCAATCACGTTCAACATGCATCAAAAGAAATAGTTCAGTTAAACCAATTCTCCCTGCTCAACCAGGACCACCTAGAGCCAGTTGCCCAGGACTATGTCCAGTCCAGAAACAAGTCTGGTTTCTTCCTTTCTCCCATAGTAAAGTGGCCGAAAAGTGCTGGATTACTGGCAATGTACTTCTAAATTCCAAGCACTCCCAGTCACATGTAGTATGGTAATGGAACACTCTACAATCAATTTATGGGAAAAATTCTTCGTGTTTCTGTTTAGCCTGCAAATCAACATTTTCCATGAAGTGAGATTAAAATCTGTTCATTTGTATAAAAATAAAATAATTCAAAGGCGAAGTAATAAATGCTTCCATATCTTCACAAAACTTGGTATTTTAACCACAAGAAAAATTATCAAGATTTTTTTAAAGCATACAAACATTCCTACCCTATCGAACGTCACACAATTTCGATCTTTCCTGTGCCTGTCTCTGAAAACTCTCCGTATTGGAGTTCAATCCAGCATCATTGTAGTCAAAAGGATCTATCTATCAACACATTTAGCATAGCAAAAGTAAGGAGTTTCTTGTGTGAACAAAAGTAATTATGTATATCTAAAGTCACTGAACTGGCATTGGAAAAGTTTGAAACAGTGCAGAGATAACAAAGGTGGTTATCTGAATAGTCTCTCGTCATGAACGGTGAATATGACGCTTTTACTTTCACTTCTGTCTAGAACAGGTTTATGATGTTTACGTTGTTTTTTTTAAAATAATATTAGAGAAACTTTGGAATGCTATACCTTTGAGTTAGAAATTACAACAGTTTTTAATTGTGCACTTGGCAACCTAAACCGTAGCAAGCCAGATACTGCAGTAGAAGTGCAATTGGGGCGGGTAATGGTAACAAGAATTGTGGACTCTGACTGAAATCTTTCATTTCAGGAAAAGATAACAGTGAAACAGAAGGATGGGTAGTCTCATCTGAATCCTGTAGCTTTTTGTCTATCGGTGCAGAGTAAGTTCCCTGATTCTCACTTTATCTGAAAGCTCTCCTCAGGCAGCGATTAAACATTAAATCTCAAATTGCCAAATATTATAATCTATAACAACGTGAAAGACATCAAGGACTAGTTTGTTGGGCTGTTTGGAGGGGTCAGTCCTGTTTTTGCCAGTTGATTTTCTTGAACAGATTGATGTAAAAGAAGAATTATATGTTCAGAAAGTAACACTAAAAACGACTTTAGTGTTATAAAGTAAATGCCTCTTACTTGTTGCGTTTAGCCTGGTTATCCATATAACTTTTTAATTTTAGCCTCATTTGCAGCAGAGTGGTTGTATTACAAAATAATTCTTCAACTACCGAAAGGTTACATTGGTAGCTCACAGGCTGGACTAACCTGAGAGGTAGCATATGCTGTCTGACGAGCCAGTCTCTTTGTTTGAAAAAAAATGATGGGCACCTGAAACTATTTCCATGCGTGCAAACACCCATTGAGCCAAAACATGAGATGACACTCACATTACCTCTCTAGCTAAAATACTCTGAAAAGAAAGGTGTGATACTTTCTCTGGACAAAAAGAGAAGGGCAAGAGGCTTTTCAGGAGACCACAGATTGATCTTTAGAAGTTTGGAGTGGAAGGCAATTTTGAACTTAGAACATGATTAAAGTAAGAAGGATTACAAGGAAGCATATTTAATTTAATTTCCTAATCAGATATTATAAAAATGTGTGTTTGGGGACTAGACTAATAAGTAAAGTTGGATCCTCTTCAAATAAAAAATTGTGAAAAATTGCATTAAGAATACAATTATTGAATAAAAAGAAATGTAAAGTAAAATCAGGAAGCAACGTGACTGCACTTCAGAGGTCTTTCATTCCATTCTGCAGTGTTTTACACTGTGTGTTCTGTGTTCTTTTGCTGTAATTTCTACCCTGTCTCTGTAGGAACTATTAGCTGTTAGTAACAGGGGCTTTCTTGAGAAAATTTATTCTACGTATGGATAAGAATAACCGTTTTCTGAAACTTCTTCAAAATCTCTGTTAAGAGAAGCTTAACATGTAGGACCATCAGCTGAAGCCTGTGAGTTTTTAAAAAACCAATTTTGTCTAAACTTCTGCTGTAGCCAGTGCTGCTGCCTGCTAATGCTAGTATCTGACCAGCAAATAATCACAGATTTGCTCACCTCTGATTTATATCTCCAGAATATTTCAATATTTTGGGATAGATTTAGATTGAAATTGTTAGGATAGCCACCTGAGGACTCACTAAAGGATCTAGAAAGATGTTTAATAAGGTTAAGCATTGTAACATAATAAATCTAGTACTATTCCATAGTTCTTCAGATATGAGAATTGAAATGTACATTTCCAGTCAGCTTTATGTCATTTGGGGGTAGCTGCCTGTCACCACTAGACAGCTATTTCTCTAGATATTGGCTTGTGGGGCAGGATTTTTTTGGTTACCATCTTTATTCTTGATTATGTTTTTCATATTGCATTATAATGTTTATTAGCTTTCATAGAAAAGTCCTCTAGTATTGATCCAGGACTGAATTATTAAAATATATTTAACCTCAATTAAGCCTGTGCTAGACTGAGTACTGTACGTCTCACATATAAGAAGAATACCATAATTCTCTGATACTAAGTATTAATTTACTGCTTTTGGGTATTAATTCAGACTGTTTTAGTAAGGGTCACTTGTCTTAGAGTGGTCTTAAAACACTCCAGGTCAAATCCTAAGATAGAAGCAAATTGTTGTGTTAGGATGTTCAAAAGCATTTTTTCATGTCAGTTGAATCTTGTTTATATTTCAAAACTATCATCCAGGTTCAGGACATTTCTAAATGCTATGTATTTCTCTTTCAAGGTACTATCGTGAGGTCCTTCCTGGAGAGATTGTGAAGATATCCAGATATGATGTCCAGACACTGGATGTTGTACCAAGACCTGAAGGAGATCCGTCAGCATTCTGCATCTTTGAATATGTTTATTTTGCAAGACCGGACAGTATTTTTGAAGGTAAGAAGATGTAACGTACAAAGCTCCTCCCTAAATAGTGGGAGATGTTATCCTGGAGAACAATGACTCTGGAAAGGAGCTGGGATCATAGTAGGGTACCACTGAATGTGAGCTTGCAGAGCAGGGCTGGAACAGTTCTTGAGGACATGAAACTCATCAGGAGGGGCATGTAACATCACCTTCCTGTTCCTGACTGTGCATATGGCCTCAGTCAGGCTGCCTGCGTCGTCCTATGGAAGGGATGAAAAGAGCCACAAACATGATTAAGGTACAGGAAATATGCCTTAAAAGTGAGAGACTTAAGAAAGGAACTTTATTGGTTCTTGGAAAACTTTTTAAAAATTAGACTTATGAAATAGGATCTGCCAAACAACTTTATCTTGGCGTTTTCTTTGCAAAAAAGGTTTATTTCAGGAAGATGCTTTTAATGTAACTAGTAAATCTATGCATTATCTAAGTACTTGGGGTTGTCAGTCTAATGCTTTTATTATTATTTCATAGAAGCCCTCGAAAATTGTCTCTCAGTGACAGGACTCTCATACTTAACAAACAAGCTCTTTGCTTTCTATGGCCATGCCATCTGTGGATTCTATACAGTTCCCCACTTTTATAAAGCCAGTTTCACCCCACATCTCTTTTTTTCATGATCCTCTTGCCCTTCAATATCCTCACTTCTTACATTCCTTAGTACTGCTGCTGTACCTTTTGCTCATGCCTCATCTCATGACAATACCTCCAGTTCCCTACAATGTTGCAAATTTTTTAGGACCTTAAAAGCTTCTGAGGCCTCTTATCCTCTTAATAAATTTGGGGTGAATTTTGCCAACTGATTCAAAGTTAATAAGCGGGCAGAGGCAGACAGCAGGATTGCACAAACTTTGTCTGCTGGAGAAACCAGCCTAAAAATAGAATATGCACGTTATAAAAAGGCAGGCATAATTTTTACTTCTTTCCTTCTGTAAATAGATTTTGTAACATCCACAGGGCCTTTAGTTACCCGACTAAGGCAAACTGGATTTTAATTCTCTGTGTAGTGATACTAATGTTAATGTAAGGATATGACATTATGGAAGGAAATAAAAAATGACCTTATGTAAGTGACTGCTTATTAGTTCTGGAGCTTTTCTCACTGACTTCTATGCCTGCAACTTGCCACAGAAATTTGTACAGCAAACTGAGAGGAAATCTGAATTGTGCATACCAGCAAAAACACTTCTTGCTGTTCTTAGGTCAGATGGTGTATTCAGTCAGGAGAAGATGCGGACAGCAGCTTGCTATTGAAGCACCTGTGGAAGCAGACCTGGTCAGCACTGTTCCAGAGTCTGCAACCCCAGCAGCTCTTGGTTATGCTCAGAAGGTATATGTTAACTTGCCTTTTTTTTCCCAACATATTTACACATACTTCTTTTTGTAATAGGGTATTATGGTACAGGCCATTAGAGTTTTGTATTGATAAAGCTTTATATCTTGAGTACGCCGGGTACTCCTACTGAGTCATCTGTGGGGTTTTTTTGTGTCGTTATTCCACTATATTAAGGTATTTCAAAGTTCTTTGGTTACTGTGAAGTCATACCAAGTCCTAAGGTTGCTTTAAAAACCAGTAAGTGAGAGTAACCAGTTTTACAGATATTAATGCTGTTTAATCGTCTCCTGTTTACAGTGTGGACTACCATATGTTGAAGTACTCTGTAAAAACCGATATGTAGGAAGAACGTTTATCCAGCCAAATATGAGGTTACGGCAACTTGGTGTTGCAAAGAAGTTTGGTGTTCTGTCTGATAATTTTAAAGGCAAGCGAGTTGTTATTATTGATGATTCAATTGTGAGGGGCAATACCATTTCACCCATAATAAAACTACTGAGAGAATCAGGAGCAAAAGAGGTAAGTTAATTTTCAGTCAGTGCAATACAGATATAAATAGAAGATTGATTGGAGGGTAAAGCACAGGGGTTTATCTTTATTTGTACTATACGTTGTTTCCTTCTTTAAAAGAGCAAATGTGCAAAAAAATGGCTAGTGCATGTTTATTGTGAAGATAGGTTGAGAAATTTCTTTTGTATGACTGTGATTTTGGGGACATTAAAGGGGGAGGAGCAGGTCTCCTCTCTCTCTATCTGGCAAATAAAGAGAGAATGGAAAACAGATCAGGTAAGATTAGAAAATGAAGTATCGGTGTGGTATTCCTAATACATGTGTGACTTGTGGTACTGCATTAAGTACAACCACGTACTGCAGTAGACAGGCACGTGCCTTAAGTCACCAGAGCACAAAATTTTTAATTGATTAAAATTTTTTAATGGAAACAGAATGTGCAACCCTGTCACTGGAGAAAAAATGTTCTGTATAATATTTGACTTTGTAAACTGAAACGTGCATCAAGGATTGAACACCATAGAAGAAAAGCAAAATCAGGATGGAACCTTAATAACGTTAGGAAATATTGTAAAAATAAATTCTAAAACTGTCTTTCTCTCTCCTGCTGTTTTGGCATCTGAAAAAAACTTTATCTTACTTTTAACCCTTCCACGACTTCTGTGTAGTGCTGTGTTCTGTTCTTCATGATTATTTTGCAGAACTGGGACTTTGCTATTGTGTTATGATCTGCTGACTTTTACCTTATAGCGGTCTGTTTTGAAACTGTATTTTTATTCAGGTGCACATCCGTGTGGCTTCACCTCCCATAAGATTTCCTTGTTACATGGGAATAAACATTCCAACTAAAGAAGAACTCATTGCCAACAGACCTGAATTTCATGATCTTGCAAACTACATAGGTAAATGCTACTTTTTCTTTTGCTTTTTTTAGCTTTTTTTTTTTTTCTGAGAGAGATTTTACCTATAGGTGTTTTATTGTCTACATGAAAATAAAGGACAACACATCAAGGCAACAGTGGCAAAACTGACTAAAAAATCATAAGGTTGATACACTAAATTTCTGCACTGTGAGTATCCTACGGATCAAACCAATTTAGTTACACACTTTTTTTTAACATAGTTAGTGAATTACATTTCTCTAAACAATAGAAGACATTAGAATAATTGCATAATCATAAGTTACAAATAAGGTGAGAGAACACAGCTTTCCAGTACTTAGAGCTCCTTCTGGGAAGGTCTTTACAACAAGGAGCTACTGTAGGCAAAATACCAGGAAGAAAATACGTGGTGAAAATCTGTCCTGTAATGAAAAGCTAATGTAGTTTCACTTTCATGTGATATTCATAAAAATATGTTCGGAATTTGTAAACATCCACTGGTTTTTGTACAAATTTAAATTTATGTAAATAATTTTAACTGCATTATATATTTCACTTTGAAAGAAATGACATTTGAAACTAATCAAAGAATGTTAAATACATTCTCAAATCTCTAGAATGAGTCATGTTTGCAGCAGAACAAAAGAAGAACCAACAGCTTATGTTGCTTGTGATGTGGTAAATAACATGCTCTTCATCAGGATATCAGTAACAGAAGTCATGCGAAGGCTTGTGAGTGAGGAGGTCTACTATATATGGCCTATTGTGATGCAAAATATTTTAAAAAATGGTTTAAGAACATAGCTGTGGTTACAGTTAGGAAACCGTAAACTCAGATTTCCTGTGTTAAATACTTACTCTCACTGTCTACTATTGCAATGAACTCTTTTCCCCAAAATTACTGTGAAGTCATGTTGAAATATTTCAAGTTTGTAGGATCTCATTGTTAAGTATTATTCACAAAACAATGAGTGCAAACTATAGAAAACTGATGATGTGAAAAGGCTATCAAGCTTTCCTATTGCTAGAGCATTTGCATGAACTGCATACTGAATTGTTTTTTTAACATGATGATCTTCCCCTCCTCCAAGTCCCAGTACGGGTTTGTAGTCCTAGGTGCGCAGTTTGGGAAGCACCAGCCACGCACACATCTGCTTCCAGACCCGAACTACAGGGTAACTCTGGGAAACTATAGGGAGTGTAGGGAGTCACACACTCTGGATTTTGCTTCTATTTTTGCAGTATGTGTGACATATTTGTTCCCAACTCAGAACCTTCTGTCTAGATTTCAGTGAGTCTGTTCCCTGCACAAAGAATTTGAGAAGGGCAAGACTTACTATGGTCTGATAATTTTTCATATCCATTCTCTTTAGGTAAGGTGATCCACCTCCATACAACAATGCGACTGCATTTCCGAAGCGCATTCCATGTGGTACAATATTGCAGCTTTAACTGATGAATTCTTTACTTCTTCTAGGAGCAGACAGTGTTGTCTATCTCTCTGTGGAAGGGCTGGTATCGTCCGTGCAAGAGAGCATCAAAGCAAGACAAGAGAATGAGAACAGCCTTAAAACCCAGAAGTCACGTGTTGGAAAGATTGGTCATTGCATAGCGTGTCTCACTGGAGAGTATCCTGTAGAGCTGGAATGGTGAATTTTTAGTGGATGGACACCAGTTCTTCTCTTGTTGAATGTACCTTTTTCAAAGATGCCTTCTTGCTAATAGTCTTCTTGTATTTCGGTAATACGGAAAGCTTATTACAATTACTGTTACTAAAATACATCTTTACAGTACAGACTTACAGAAAGTTTGACGTGCTGATAAAAACAATGTAAGCAGATTAAAATACAAAATCATATAGTTTTGATGCACAGTTGTGCCTTCTATTTTCTCATAAAATATTATAAAAACCAAAGTTTTTTTAATTATGTAGCGGTCCCAGAGTTTTTTGTTTCGGTCTTGCCCCGAAAGATATCCCTGTTAGACTTGTACACAAAGTACAGATCATTAATTGTGTGGTGTAATTTCAGATTATCGAAGTCTTAATGCAAAAGTATGTGAAGTTTGCTTTTCTGCTTAGGAAAAATACCAGATTCTGAAGAATCGGCTTGCTTCCTCAGCAGTTCTTGCTTAGGCTTTTAACAATAAAAGTACCTAACTTTTGCATATATAGCTAAGCAGCCCTTATTAATCAAGCCCTTTGTAACAGACTCTATGAACATAATGTCTAGCATATGATTTTAAAAAATGAAGACTCAGGGAAATGCTTAGCCAAAAGCTCTCTAGTTTTATAACTTTAAGATTCTTTTTTTGAAGTCCAGTGTAATTACATTATCTTTGTGTGCTTTTATCAGTTGCCAATAGGATGTGGAAGGAGAAAAAATACTTGGCACTGCCATTTTTTTTCTATTCTACATCTGGTTTTCTCCAGGATAAGTCCTGACAATTTCTTAAGTCTGAGCCAATGCTCAGCGTGCTTTTCACATGTCAACATCCAAAGTAAACTGAAAAATAAAGTCACTTTTCATTCCTAACAGTAAATATGATATATCAACTGCAGATTATGAGATGTTTTGGGTATAGTCTTATTTTGCTACATTACTGCTGTTACGATAAGTGTAATGTTTAAAAAAAAAAAAAGAGCTCTGAAGAACCATTAGCTATTGAATACATTGTATTTTTTAACTGGTCATAATTACAGTTACTTGTATACATGAAGATCACTTGGACGATGAACCACTAGCTGAAAATGGAAAAGCACCTTTTGAAAACTATTGCAAATTTACGCACAATTGTAAAAATATTTTGTATACCTCATTTTTTTTCACTGCATACCAGCAACTTAATTTTAGATTTTCTATTTAATATTGTGTATTTTGGCCTTATAATTGTTTGTGACACTGTTAAAAAAAAAAAGAAAAGTTTAAGAGCGTCTTCCTTCCCCATCATCTTCCACATAGCTGAGAATTACAGCACTGGTGATTAAATTCAAAAGGGAGCTTTCTTACATGGGATTTGTAGCAATTGTTCCTGATAGACAATGACAAAACAAAAGTCCCAATTCAAGAAAGCATGTAAATACATTTAATGAAGTCAAGACTGTGCCTCATGCAGGGGAATCAGAACCTACTTGCAGTCAAGCCTATGGGAGAATCTAGATTTTCGTGAGCACTGGGCTCTTACTGTGTGTTCTTCACCAAAGCCCAGATCTGCATATTGGGGGATGTATGTGGATCTCTTCTGTCTAATTAGCAAGTTTGTTTGTTTTTTTAACAAAAGCTGTAACAGTTCACCTGGACAGTAAATTGAGCAAAAAAAGAACAGGGTGGAGTCACTCTGACCACCCCCTCTTCCAGATGAACCAGGGAGGACTGAGAGAAAACAGAAAAACTGTCATTAACATTTTTCACCTTTCTTCTTTCCTGCTCTCAAAAAAGCAATGATTTTAAAAAAGGGGCAAGACAAGCTCTTAGGTATAGATATGTATGAGGAGCCCTTTCTAGTTGAGATAAAAACTTAAGTGCAGAGTTTAACACAGTTGCAAGCAGAAGTCTATCCGTTTATCTGAAATTGTCTATAGAACAGACTGTAAATGAGACTTGTGCAAATACTCTTTTAACATGTTTTCAACAAAACCGGTCTTTCTGAAGTCTGGTAATAATTGCTTAAATGTGATTTGAGCATTAGGTATCATAATTCTGATTTCAATAAAATGAGTCCTAATGCCTTTTTTCCCCTCCACGTTATGCATGTGAAATTACGTCTGCTACTGTAAACATTGTAATTTTTAGATACACTACATGCCTAATTTTTAGTATGTATTTTTCAAAAACTTAAGGTAAAGGGAAGATACTTTTCAAGTTTCATTTTATTTTTTCTCACATACAGTGGACACACACCTGCAGTGAGTATGTTAAGGGAGAAAACTACTCTGTTTTTAGGTGCCGCTATTTGTATTATTTTAATGTTTTACTGGGAAACTGTTTCTGCTGTATTACCAATGTGCAACTGTGCCAAATTATCATTTACAAAATGTGACAAAACAGTAGAAAGCTAATGTCTAACTTCTCCCATGCGTAATATTAAAAACGGTTATGAACTGGTCTTCTCTCTCCCTTCACTGCACTCGCCGGCACCACGCACCGAAAGTTTCTTTAACAAAGCCACCCTGAAAGCGCCCTCGAAGCTGGAGCAAGTCACTTCGTATTTCATATTAAATACCATTTCATATTAAATCGCCCTCTCACGCGCGCAGCCTCTGCTGCATTACCGGTGCCCCCTCTCCGCGCCGGCGCCGGCTGCCGCTCCCGTCACCCTCACTCCCCGCTGGCGCCTCTAACACCCAGCCGGGGGGAAGCACGCCCCAGCCGCCGCCGTGCGCCCCGCCGGGAGCCCGGCAGGGGCTGCTCCGGGCCCCGCTCCTCGCCGCGCGGCCGAGGAGCGAACCGTTATCACCCACCCCCTCCCCCCGGAAATGACGTCCTTGCCCGGCCCAACGGAGATGGCACCGGCGGGAAGGCCCGTACCACCTCCTGGGGGGGGGGGAGCGCGGGGACAGAGACGAGTGAGCCCTGAGTGGAGGAGGGAGAACCTTGCCCTTTAGCCCGGCCCCCTGCGTTTGTTTTAGCCTCTTTCCCATGTCTGAAGAAGAGCTGCCGGAGGGCTGGGAGGGCTCTGGTGCACTCGCTGTTCCTCTCACCCTCAGGAAAAAATGGCGCCGCCCCACGGAGGCCACTGGCGGACCGGGCGCAGCTTGGGGATGGCCAAAGAGCGCGACGGCCGTCGGCCAATGAGAGCGCCGCGTTACTGCAGAGTCGGGCAGGACTAACACTGTCCCCCAATCAGAAGCGTTGACCTTCCGTTGCTAAGTGGCGACGGAGAGAAGGAGGGCGTTGGGAGGTGCTGCTCGGCGCTGCCTCAGGTGGGGGACCCCCGGCTGTTGGGGCCAGCGGCGACGGTCGGCGGGACCGCGCTGATGGCGTCTGTCCCGGAGGGGTCGCGCCACGCTCGTGGCGCAGCCGCTCGCCCCGGGAGCGGCCAGACCGTGTGTGGAAACGGGGGGCTTTGAGCGTGGCGGCGTGTGGGGGAGGCGCCTGTCCTCGCTCGGGAGCGCTGCGGAGTCCCGGCCCGGGCGCGGCGGAGGCGAGAGGGGGCCTTAGCCCGGAGCCTTCGGGTCCGCGGCTCGGTCATCCGGTACGGGCGTGACGGGAGGGCCGCGCTGGGCAGCGGCGCGCACCAGCACGAGCAGTACCCTGAAACCCTTGGCAATCGACGCGTTGGGTTTTCTGCTTGCAAAGGAAAGATTTGTATTTCACGATTCTATTAAAGAGGAAAATACTAAGTTGTGTTAATAAAATTATTAATTCAGTTGTGTCCAGCTTTAAAGGTGAGGAACAAACTACCTTTGTGCAATGAAATCTTAGTGAATTACTGTATCCTGGGCCCTAGGATGAGACCCATGGTAAACGATAGAAGTGTTAAGCTTCGCATTTTTGCAGTATATGGTGCAGTGAAGCTGTGTGTTTTCTGCCAAGCGTCTTTCTTCCTATTTGGAAGTTTTGTGTGCTTATATAATTTGACTAAAATACTAAAAGTTAGGTGACAATGCAGTCTGGTTTGTTAATCTTTCAGGGGGATTGAAGAGATGCAGCTGAGATGACTCTTCAGGAAATGGTGAATCAGGCAGCTAGCCTGTACTCTGATAGAAAAGCAGTTTGGTTTGATGAATGCAACGACAAACCTCCAACTTTCTACACGTATGCGGCAGTGGTTAGACTTGCCATGGAATTAACCACTTTCCTTCAAAAGCACTGTGATCAGCAAGGAAAATGTGAAATAGGCCTTTACTGCTATCCAGGAATAAACCTACCGTCTTGGATCTTAGGGTAATGGTTTGAATGCTTGCATTCTGTGTTGCTCTATTAAAGCAAATTTTCAGTTTGGTTATATTTTAAATAACAACAAAAATGCAGTAATACCATAGTAATGCAGTCAAGAGGCACTGGAGTCTGGCATTCTTTAAGAAAAAAGATGGCAGTATCATAATCTTTTGAAAAGTCACTGCTAAAGGTTTTTTGAATCTTAAGTTCATTGATCTGAAGTGTATGTAACTATATCCATTTTTTAAAGTGTATGATTAAGCATATTTATCGAAATATAAAAAATTAATGACTGCATCTTTGTTGTGCGTGTTTAAAAATGGAGGTGATCTAACAGAATAAAATGAGTATGCAGGTCTTTTAACGTATTCTTTTCTTGCTAGCAAAGAAAAGATGCATTGAAAACGAATTTCATGCTTTAAGCTAATTGAGTTTACAGTTACAGTTCCATTACAAATATTGTAGAAAAAAGTAACGAGCAATGGAGCCCTAAAGTGACATTGATTATTTAATGGCTAGGAAATTGAAATGTTTGTGATCTCAACACTCATGTTAGTTGAACAATTTAAAAAATTCTACTTCTGCTGATGAATTCTGGTGTTTCTATCTGTTATATATGTATCTTTTATATCCACTGCATTTATGATGTAATATATAGAATCCCAGCATGGCAAGCTTGTTTTCTTCAGCTAATATATACAGCAGTGGTCGTGCTTCTTAGGGGGATGATCTGTGTCAGTATTTTCCTATTGTCACACTGCACCTAAAATACATAACGGTGCAAGAAGATGTTTCACAGTTGACTATAAAGATTTGAGTGAAGTGTGTGAGCGAGCACTGTAATCATAAACTTTCCAGATGTGTTGAGGAACTTCCTCACTGATCAGGAAACACTTTTCCCTCAGTCCAGCAGTGGGGCAGGTTGCCCAGAGATGTTGTGCAGGTGCCATCCCTGGAGGTTTTCAAGACCTGACTGGATAAAGTCCTGAACAACCTGGTCTGGTGTCACAGCTGGCCCTGCTCGAGCAGGAGGTTGGACTAGGCATCCTGAGGTCCCTTCCAACCTGATCTATCCTATGGCCCAATGAACTGAGCAGCAACACAGTTTTCTTTTGCTGTGTGACTGGGAACTACCGGGGCGTTTTGATTCTTACAGCTACTGTGGCTGATTAAGTAACTGCTATTGATGCAGGGCAGGCTTAGGTGCTTACTGATACCAGCGGCTATTTAAGTATGCAGAATGCTGCAGTTTTCAAGTCTTCATCCTGGATCTCGTCATTACTGCAGTGATAAATCACTTGCACAAAGAGGAAATATAATTAATTGTACGTGGGAACCCAGCCTTAGAAGAAATGTGAAGATTTATGGGAACCGTTCATATTTTAGTTGCCACTTACTCATCTTGGCTTTTTGTGGCATTAATAAATGCAAGTGCTTGTCTTTATCAAATGGAGCCGCTAGAGGGGGGGATTGGAGTGAACAACTGTTGAGGAACCACTATAATGTAAAGCGCAGTGAATGAAAGCAGAATGATACTTTGTGTTCCTCTGTTTATTAGGGAAAGAACTCCAGTATGTGCTCAGGTTCTCTTATGCTGGATGCTGTAGACTAGTGAGACCAGAAAGTGTTTTCAGTGTGCAGACTTTTGGTGGGTTTTTTAATATGCTTACACATGTTGTACATGTATAAATGAAAAGCTTATACTTCTGTTCCTAGTCAATAGCAGAAGCTTCTAAAATGTGGTGCTATTGATGTCAGTGATACCTTTGTCATCACCAACCTCCTTGGCCCATGTCGTGAATGAGTAGTTTTGAGGCCGCTTAAAGAATCACTGGCAAAGATATCAGCAAAAGTGATTTTAATAGGAATTTGTAAAAGCACGACTTAACAATTCAATGGCAAGGTTCGCTCTATTACTCGTTACATGGATTAAGTACACACAGGGAAAATCGTGTCAGAATTATGTTGGAATGATTTATAGAAAAACAAAAGGGTAAGGGAGACCCTTCCATTGAGTCATGAGGTTCAGAGAAGACCTGGCTGGATCCAATCTTGGTCTCAGACTTGGACAACAGCTTGTGTCTAATACAAAAGGGATAAGGAGACCCTCCCGTTGAGTCATGAGGTTCAGAGTAGACCCCCTTGCTCTCTAAACTTCTCAGAGAGGAGTCTAGGTGCGGCTGGATCTACCCCTAGTTTCAGACCTGTGCAACGGTTTTATACTTAAGGGATTATGTGTGTTTAGCAGCAATGTAAAGTTTTAGGTAAATCATAAGGTTGTAACAGTACTTAGTCATTAACCAGTTTGGCATTTACAAAGTAAGGTAGTCAAGTTTACTACAACTACTAAAGCAACTTAACTACAGCTTATACTTATCATTGGTTATACACATAAACACACAAAAGATCTAGATCAATTTATGTTTATATATATATGAATATGGTACCAAAGCTAGATAAGTTTATAAAGGTATACCTGTTAAAAATTCCCCTTGAGTCTTGTGAAGTACTCACATTAAATGCTTTGGCATTTCTCATCGGGCGAAGGATTGAGCCCCGAGGAGTGTCTCAGCCGAGGAGTGTTTCAGCCCAGGTCTCGGTGATCCTCTGAATCTCTCAAACTCAAGAGTTTGCGAACTCTGACAGGCGCCCCGCTCAGAGGGAGGTTCTGGGTGCAGCCCACTGCAGTCCAGGAGAGCTTAAAGGGTGTTGCTAAGGTCCACTGTTTATAGGTTCGTCAGATTGGCTTTAGTCACCTATGATAATTCCCAAGATCTCATCAACAATGGTGCCGTTCCACTCGAGTTACAACTCAGATAAGGGTGTCAGGGAATGACGGATCATCCCCAACTTTGTCCCCCACCTGGGTTAGGTAATGGAAGTTCTGGTACGGTCAATACTGTTCCTCACTTTGGCCATGCAAGAGTTTTGGGAGCAGTCAAGGGACGCCTCACTGCCCAATTCATTACAGGAGGGCCAAAGTTTATCAGGAGTTCCTGAGGTCATAGAGTGACCCTGGAAAAAAAAAAAGGGGGGGGGGGGAAGGAATGCACCACCACAGCCAGAAATAACATTGAATGTTTTCATCTAGCTTTAATCATTTTCCTTGCTGTAAAATACCAAAAGGCAACACTGATTATAATTTTCTTCCTACTTTATTTCCAACAAAATCTTTAAAAGTCATGTTATGACTACATTTTCTGGCTCTGGGAACTGTAAAAGTATAAAATATATGTTAGTGAAATTTAAGAGGATTTTCTTAATTTTTTTTAAAATAAGTTTTTGTCTTGTTAGAATCCTTCAAGTTCCAGCTGCCTATTCTCCTATTGATCCAGATGCACCACCAATGTTATCCACTTATTTCATGAAGAAAAGCAATCTTCAATATATTCTTGTTGAGAATGACAAAATAAACGTAAGTGTTCAGGCTTCTACAGGAATCATTAAAGGGCAATTTAGAAATGTGTGGCTATTCAGATTGTATTCTGTTTTAATAAGCTTGGATGGGGTGGTTTTGTTTCTTCATGTCAAGAGGTTGTCTTCCTCGTTCAGAAAGGAACATCTTTGAAATTAGAAGTACCAAGTGCTTCTCCTCCTCTTAAAAAAAATTGCCTACGTTCCTATTGCAGTATTGTGCAGGTAAGCTTCTTGGGCACTTGCGTTGGAAGGCTTTTCCAGGCTTGTTTCTTCATATGTCAAGGTTGAGAGTTGGAAATCTTTGCAATAGTTGAAAATAACTCCTGCATTTAATTCTTTGGTTTCCTTGTTTCCAGCTCCTCTCAAATCTTATATCCTCACTCATTGCAAAGGGAATAGACAAGATTGGACCATCTAGTTATAATTCAGAGTTCTTTGTCTTCTGCAGAATTCTTTTGTATATTTTGTCTTTCCTTTCATTATTTGCTCAGAGAAATGTTTATTTCTCATTTATAAGGTCTGTGTTCACTCATATTTAATATATAAAAATACATGAGCTTAAAACTGTCTGATGTGTGTCCTCCAAAAGTAGAGGGATGAAAAATCATGGCTTATTTGTATGAAACGTTGTTTCATGTTTCGTTGCATACAACAGAACAATAACAGTGCATTCTGAGTTCTGCTATTTAAATTGTTTATTTTCTTTTACAGAAATTCCGGATGTCCCACGTTGGCTGGTTTTACCACAGTTCTTCCTCAATAGAACATATTGGTTTAACTCTCTTCCAAATGAGCTCGAGCAACACTGATTTAAATTCACAAGTAGATGATGTGAAAAGTAAATATGAACCTTTCAAAGCTATAGGTAACTCACAGCCAGGATATACCATTTGCCCAGATCAAACCGAAGTAAAAACATCAGAAGGAGGATACATGGACGTTGGTCAGAAATACTCTTTAGCGTACGTCTTGCATACATCAGGAACTACAGGGATCCCCAAAATAGTCAGAGTGCCTCATAAATGTATAGTGCCAAATATTCAGCATCTTAAGTAAGTGTGGTTTCCAGTCTACCTTTTAAATGCTTTTACAAATTTGATGTTTAGGGACTCTTTTTAATACTTCAGAGGAGTGTAGATTGGGTTTATGCTAACACTGCTTCACTTCTTCCTCTTTCCCTGCCTTTTCAGGTTTCTCTGTGTTTGTTTCTATTGTTTCTAAATAGCATCATATTAGAGAAAATTTTGTTTCTCTAAATATTATTTTTAATGTTTAAATAGTGCTTTACCTGAATTTTTGAGGGAGGTACTTCAAATAATATGCGGTTGCTGTAAATACTGTATTGTGGCTTGCGGCTTAAAAGAAATAGATAACAAAGTTAATTGTTCGTTCACAGTTATATTTAGTGTGTTCTGTAGTTTTAAAGTCCTAACTCCTTTTTAGGCTACCTGGGTTTCTTTCTGTTTCATTTAGTTCTTTCTAAAAAAATCTATTATGGAAAATACCAGCTTTTTTTCTTCTCCCCCCCCCCCCCCTTTTTTTTTTTAAATGAGCATCCATTAGTTGAAATATGCCCTTCAACGTACTGTATTGGTGTGTAATGTGGTGGGTATCTTTGTAAAGGACCTAATTAGTTTAATCAATAGTTAGTCTTGATGCAGGAGCTCCTGCTCAAATTGTCTGACCGGCATATGCATGTATATTCAGAGTAGCCCTTAAGATCTTAGCTTGCTAAAGCGCATTTCTTTCATGCTGCTTTTCCTGTTTGGAAATTTTTTTAACAACGTGCATCAGATTTATAATTCCTAGCTTTCTTATTTTAGATCCATATTTGAGATCACACAGGATGATATGCTATTCTTGGCTTCTCCTCTAACATTTGACCCATCTGTGGTTGAATTGTTCATTGCTCTGACAAGCGGAGCCTCTGTTCTTGTAGTACCAAACACTATTAAAATGATGCCTGTGGAGCTGTCTGCTGCTCTGTTTCACCATCACCATGTGACAGTGTTGCAGGTAGGCAACACCTAAGATAAGCGTCTTCAGTGTCTTGCTTCTCACCTTTGCTAATGTATACTGCTTTTGCATCAGTCTAGATGCTAATGATAATTGAGCAGGAGTGTTCTTCCTTGAAGATGTAGCTCATGCTATCCTTTTTGCTGTAGAGTGTTAGCTGTTTAGAAAATTACCATTTTGTGGCAGAAAACAATGAACTAAAGATAAACCCAACATTCATCTTAAGAAACTGTTAATTCTTAAGAATTAAATTATTCTGCTAATTAAGCAGTTAGTTCTGAAGAATCTGGTAATGGAGTAACCTGTTACAGACATTTTTATCACTTTTCAATGGGCTGGATCTTAGAGCCTTTCCTCATAAACAACTTTCAAGTTTTAATGGTAGTCTCTATGCTAAAAATACAACTACACCAGTGCCATTTATAGGGTGATAAAATGTTTGTCGTTTTTACAATAATGAGAGCAAGAGAATAATTGATTCCACAGCAACACTTACTGTTACCAGGCCACCTGTTTATGTGAGGCTTCATGTGCCCCTTATGTCTTGGAATAGATAATCTCCTATATGATCTGAATTTTAATAGTTTTAAAGTTCATTTTTGGAAAATTTACTTGAAGTTATGAGCATCCAGCATGGCTGAATAAGCCTAGCCCTTGCCTTGTAGTGTAACGACATACTTCGTAAAACTATTAATTGACTAAAGAAACTTAAATCAGGGTGTACGGGGAAGAGTTGCTAGTAATGGATCTCACCTGTAACTGACTTTGAACAAAATTAGTATGGGCTGATTAGTCTATTAATTGTTGTAAATCAACCGCTAAGCCTTGCTTTGTCATTAATGTTGTGATTCTGAAGTATTTGCACTCATAGAAATGCTGAGATTTCTTTTTCTTTTGGAGGAATGGTGGTAGTTGATATTGTAGGGTATAAATTTAAGATTAGTGAGTAGTTAGCTGAAGACTCCACAGCAGAAAAAAATCCACTAGTTACAAATATTTTGTAACTTTATTCTCTGCTCTTATTTTTATTTATTATGATTGCTGGATGGTGTAGATTTTCCTTTCATATAGAAGTTTCTTGATCAGTTTAGCTCACTTGCTTTTAGAAAAAAATTTCAGAGATACTATCTGTATTAGCAAGATTTTTTAAGTATGTTTTTTAAGACTTTTTAAGATACATATTTTTTTAAGCATGTTAAGCGTTAATAGAGAAAGGCGAAATTTGGTCAATTAAGGTATTTGAGATGTCTTTCTACGAAAAGTTTGATTTTGTGATTTTTTGATCGTCTTTATCAGTGAAGGAAGGGCTTCTCAAATCAATTAGTGACAAAAATGTTCTCCTTGTAGCTTAACTGATGATGAATAACTTTATGATGTTTCTTAAATTATAGCAAGAAATTCCCTTCCCCTCTTGACTTGCTTGAGCATAATTGAGAAGTATGAATTACTGAAAGTGATTACGAGGGAGGGGAAGAGTAATTTTTTCCCCTCTTTTTTCTTCACTATAATTCACTAAAGTTAAAATGATCAGTTGAAAAGTGATGGTCTTCATCTATTACTAGAAGAAAATAACCTGGTAAGAAATAATTCCATTAATTTTCCAGTCCTCTTACTAAAAAAAAGAAGTCAAGAATGAGAGTGAAGTGTGTCTGTTAAAATGATTTGCTGTTTTTCCCTTCAGTGAAAGGGCTCTACATCACCAATAGTTTTATAGAATTATTTAAAGAAGATGGTTTTTTTCTTTTTTTTGTTTCTTTTCTTTTTCCCCTGCTCATTTTAGAGTGTGATTTGAAAGCTTTCAGAAAAACTGATCTTTGTAGACTGTTATATTTACACAAGTCAGGAACAGCCCTGAATCTGGCATCCTAGGAATTTTTAGTGTTATGGAAAGGTCTTCAAATGTTCTATATGCAGGTTAATCAGACATGTAGGTTATGTTTTAGCTGTAACATGCTGGAATGAAGGGAAAAAAGCTCAAACTAACATCAAGAGAATACTGTTTGCTGCTTTCTGTTTCAAAGTAATTAACATAAGAACTAATGTGCACACACTTTGAGTAATGGCTGAGACACAACAGGGAACCCGTAATGCATCTAAATAAAGAACAAATTCTGCAGAAGGGCATAGATCGGTGCCAATAGTACTTATGAAAAGCTTCACATAAGAAACAAAATCTTGCAAAACACCAGTGTGATCTATACTGGTGTCTTATAGTTGATGCCATCTACTGTACGTAGATGATTGTTAAGTACATCCACAATATAGCTGTGCAGTGGATATGATCAAGCAGGACGAGGTGTACACATATACTGAAAAAATATAACAGATCTTTTTCTTATCTTTTTTTTTTTTAATATGTATCATTCAGGCAACACCAACACTTCTGAGAAGGTTTGGAGCTCACATTATTAAATCAACAGTGTTGTCTGCAAATACTTCACTTCGTGTCTTAGCCCTTGGTGGTGAAGCATTTCCTGTACTGAATCTCTTGAAAAGTTGGAAGCACAAGGAGAACAAAACAAGTATTTTTAATCTGTATGGTATTACTGAAGTGTCAAGCTGGGCCACTTGCTACAAGATTCCTGAAGAGGTTTTTAGTGCTGATTTTAGGTAGGAAAATTCACTGTTTTCATGGCTTGGCATGTGAATGATGAAAATCGCTAGAAACAGAACCTCGGTCTCCTGTTTCCAGAGCTACTGAGTCCTCATGAGTGTTTATGCTGGTAGAAGTTACATTTGTTTTTTATGTAGAAATAGACTAATCTATTCTCTCTTGCTCTAATACAGCCCCCTCAAGTAAAAGTTGTTGATGAGTGATTCTTGAATGACAGAACTGCAGTCTGAAATTCTGTGTACTTGTAGACCTGTTAAGTTTCACGTAATAGGTTGTGATGGTTTCTGTTTTAGTCATCTCTGTATCTAGACCTCTTCCTCATTCCAGCCTGTGATTCCACATGCTGAACCTGGACCAGCCTAGTCCGGGGTATACTGTCTCTGAATACGTGGGAGTGTTGAATCAGCATTGCACTTCTGCAGGCAAATGGCTCCTACTCAATTCGCTAGTAACATCAGTTAACCATACTCTTGCTCATCATGAGGCTTTTCCAGTGAGATCTTGCATGTTCAAAGAGAAGAAACCTAACACAGCTCTCCGACAGTAAAGAAATGGGGCTCTGTAACTCTTAATCATAGCCTTGGAACAAAGATACACCCATAGCTTAGCTCTATCAAGTTCAGAATGTTACTTCTGAGATTTACCTATTTTAAGCAAAAATGCTCAAAGATTACTTTCAAATTTAATCAGTAGATTAAATATGTGTTTCTTACTGCTACTGTGCTTTTGTCTACAGTTTTTAAAACTCCACAAATAATCGATTAAGTGGAAACTAGGTACTGCTTTTTTTCTAATATTGGATAATATACTATTCAGCAAATGATCCTACTGATTCTGCTTGACTAGTATGGATGACAGAAATTTGTCCAAAGTGGCTCACCCAGGGTCTCACAGTAATGTTACTTAGACTTCCAGAAGTACTTTCTTTTCATCATTTATCATTCTGCCATTTTCACTCAATTACTGACTTTTTTTTGTTCATTGTATTTTATAAAGACAGTTGCAGGAGTGTCAAGGTCATGAAAGGTATTTCCAGTGAGCTGAATGTTTCATTTCCTCTCTGAAATGTGCAATTTTTCCCTGGCATGGTAATTATACATGTGACTTGAGCTAGACATGTCCTATGAAATGGGATGTTTTGAACAAATGATGCGATATATTAACCTGGTACTTAAACCCTTGAAGACTGAAAACCGTGGATGGTCATAAAGTGTTATTAAATTATCATGCAAAACTCATTTTCATTCTGGTTTCTCTGAGTTCAAACATTACCTTCTCCTCAGTGAAGCTGTTTTTTCTACTCAAGTTTCTGTGCTCCAGAGATAACGTGTTGTTCTTCAGTCCTAACTGAGGTGCAGTTAGAATGATGGAAGTTTTTATAGTCTCTGACTGTTGTCTCCCACCCTTCACCTCAGAGCCTGTTCCCTGTAAGCCTCATTGCAAAGGGAATTAGGGTTCCTTTGCGGTAAGCAGCCCCAGATACAAGAAAACCAGGACAGACAGTTTTATGTCTTCTTCATTTCTTATTATTGGTAGGATAGTTGGAGTACAGGGGGCTTTTATTTTTGCTAGCTGAATGATGAAAACTGGCAGAGTTTCTAGAGAACACTAGAAAATGAAAAAAATCAGCATGAAGTTAGTGCCTTAGTGGTCTGCACTCCTCAGTTTTTTAGATAAGTTTGGCAAAATTACATCTCATCCCAAGTCACTTAATAATAATGTCCAAATGAGGTGTTGTTTGTCTTTTATTTTTGCTGTTTTATGGTATATGTAGGAATCTTGGGGGTTTGTTTGGCAATGTTAAATTCTACTCTTTTGATTTTGTCTTTGTGTTGGGACTTGCCCATGGTATGGGGCAGACACATTGAATATCTGGGATGCTTTCTCATACCTGTTTGTCAAGTAATTGTATTTTGAAGCTGACCAGAGGAAGGAAAAGGAGGAGAAGATTCTCACTTGGCAGAAATGCACCTTGACTGCTTTTTGGTCAACCTGAGATAAAGAATTCATTGACTGATCAGAGAAAAGGAGAAGTTTCAACAGCCGAAATAACAGGAGTTGAACAAGAACTGTTAGGTTAAAATATGATACTTTATGATAGAAATTGCACTGGAACCCACCCATGCCTAACTTCATATATTACCAAAGTTATTTAAAGTTACTTTGCTTTCTAAATTTTGCTTTACTGAAGAAAATATATTATTCTGTACTCTCACTCAGAAATATATTCAATAAATGAGGTTCTGCAAGTGCTTGAAGAGGCTATAGAATGAAGGGAAGGGAAGGAGTTGATCTGCAGCTGAATAGAAGTAGTCTATAATAGATACATGACATTGAAATTACAGATCCTTTTATTTCAGTCTTTTCTGAAAGAGTCAACTGTAATTCTTGCCACAACATCAGTAATAAAATAGAATAAAAGCTCAAACTAGGTAGGACAGGGAAAGAATGAATTGGAAGCAGTTACATGTGTTTAAATGGGTTGAGCTTGATGGGAGTTTCAACCTGGGGGACTTAAAAACTGGTTGAAACTCTCAGGGTATTTCAGGGTCCATTCAGGCCTTATTTTCTATCGTTCTGTGTTTTTTGGTATGTGGCAATGAAACCCATGCACACTGATGAGGTTTTTAATTTTGAACAAATTGAGATGTTTTTAAAGAAGAAACATTTGTTAAGAGAAGCCCCAAGCATCTACTTTTGCTCTAATACCAGTCCTTTAAAAGGCTGTATGCTAACTCATTTCTGGAACAGTTGTTTTGTGTTCAGAAGGGAAAGGTTTTTACTATTTCTCTCTTTAATGTATTTAGCACTGATTTCCCTATACCTCTGGGATCACCGCTCCTTGGAACAAAAATTGAGGTCAGAGATGTCAACGGTTCTGCGGTTCTAGAAGGCGAGGGACAAATATTTATAGGTTATTTGATATTTCTTATTCTTCTAAGATACTTTTCTTAATTGATTGAGTTTTAATAATATGTTGATTATTTTACTTGTGTTTGCTTCTGATATACAGAGTAATACAACATTTTAAGTTCCCATTGGGCTGAGAACTTTCTGATCGTATTTTAGGTTGTTGGAATGATGAACAGGAAATTACTATTATTTTATCTGCAGACTGTGCTTTCATTATATTGACTTTTTTTCCTGCTTGCATTTTGACATTCTCAGTTGAAGTAATTTCTGTGCACTAACTGAATTAACTGCATAGCCCAATTGGTACATTGCAGAAGTTTAGACATTGATAATAATCTTTTATTATGTACTTCTTATAATGCTTGTAAGAGTTTAGGACAATTTGATAAAATACTCTTTATAATTTTCATTTACAGTTAGCCATTTAATATATGTGACCACAGTCTTTTCTTCTGTAGGTGGTGAAGAACGAATCTGCTTTCTTGATGATGAAATAACTGTACCCCTGGGTACAATGAGAGAAACAGGGGATTTTGTAAGAGTGCAGAATGCAAAGTTGTTCTTCTTGGGTCGGAAGGACAATCAGATTAAACGTCACGGCAAACGTTTTAATATTGAATGTTTGCAGCAGGTAATATAACATCTAGTGGGTAGAGTATGCCAGTATAAAAGAGCAGGGGTAAGGAACACATCATTATCATCAGAAATGGGTATTTACTCATTTTCAGATGACTTTTAGGAGTCTAAAAGAAATCAGGAGGGTGTATTATCAAAAATCTAGTCACACAATTTAGGGAGGAGCTTGGTTCTGAGTTCTTGAAAATCTGTTTTACTGTATGGTTTCTTCCAGCAGAACTGAGAACTGTATAAACACCTGAAAAATACTGAGCGTTGCACTGCAATGCTTGTATAGTGATTGTTCTACAAGACTGAATGTCAGAGTCATGGACATTCATGTCATTTAGGCAAATAATACATATATCTCTTAGTTTTTTTCTGTGAAGAAGTACAAACTTCAGCTACAAGAGAAAGTATTTTATAGGATGTTATGTAGGAATGCAAGACAAATACGAATTTTAAATGTGTAGTTTTTAAAGTTGTGGTTTTTACTCCTTTTACTCTGTTGATGAACTGCACTTCAGAGCAAGACTAATATTTTTTAATTACAGGCTGCTGAAGATCTTTGTCAGGTAGAAGCTTGTGCAGTGATCTGGTATCAGCAGGAAAAACTTATCCTGTTTGTTGTACCCAAAGATGATTTAGAAGAGAGAGAAACACTTACAGAACTCCAGAAACGTCTACCAGCTCATGCAGTCCCTGATGAGCTTGTACTGATTAAAGCTTTGCCTTTAACATCACATGGTAAATGAAACTATTAAGTACCCTTGCCACTTACTTTAATGGTCTCTACTCCTTTTTTTAATTTTATTTTTTTGTTGACCAAAATCCGGTACCTGATTCATGCTTTTAAATATGTAGATTAGATAACTAACTCCTAGTCGGAAATCATGACCACATATTATGTTTTCTTGATAATGTTTCTTTCAAGAGTCAAAGAGTAGTGGTAAAACCAATTTAGTATTAACACTGCATGTTTCTTTTCTCAGTAGTTCCTATTGCAGTCTGCAACAGAACCCTGACTTCAGCTGGGGAAAGATCAGGCCTTGAAGGTGGGATTATGTGGGAGGCTAGGGTAAATTTTCAAAAACCTTACTGGGTTCTGTGTAGTTGATTGACTGGGTAAAAAAAATACAGGTGCAGTTGAGTATGAATAAGGAAGTGTGTACAAAAATAATGTGACTATTTGGGCAGAGCAAGTTTTGGAAGTGCAAATGCTAAAAGAGCAATGAAAAAAATCGTACTTTATTTTCTACAAAGGCAAAGTTGATATATCTGAACTGAACAAGATTTACCAGAACCATCTAAACTCCAGAAGGCGTGACAGTAAGCTGAGTGGCGCAGAGGAATTGTGGGAAAAATTGCAGTATTTATGGAAGGTAGTATTTTGAGCTGCCTTTTTATCTTTGCAAGTGGATCATTATACATGTGTCAGGAATTAAACAGTTTTAAGAAGTATGACTAATGCAACCAGAACATTCTAGCTGCCTATAGATTTAAGCAATACAGCTCTTTCTGTTCAGTTAATACTTAATAGTCGCTCTGCAGTGGCCAAGAGGGAGTCATTTATATTTCTCTGTCAGATAAAACTGCAGGCTATGAAGTATAAGCAATTAGCATAGGAAGGACGTAACCTGTCAGTAGCTTTTTGAATACTGCTTCACATGCCAAAGATGGTATCCCTAAGGGAAACAAGGAACTGGGACATGGAAACGTTGTATAAAATAGCTACTGTGTTAGTAGAGTTTCTTATTTCTAAATATAATTATAAATTGAAGTGTCTTTTTTTAAATAGATGGCACAGCTGCGTAATTGTCTCTTGGACTGTCTGTTTGTATTGTTTCTAAATTTCTGTGCTAAGACCAGTTTTTCAAGGTACTGAAATGTGATGCCAAACAGTATTACTTTGTTTTTTTCAAAGATAGACTTCCATGTTTCACCTGAAAGTGGGATTTGCTGTGGCTAGGACTTGAACAAGTAAATGTAGTGAAATTAGTAACACAATTTGCCTGTGCTGATATTTACCATATCGGTGGCTATAGAAATGATAACTCAAAGGGATGGGATGTGCCCTAGACCCATTATGAACAGCAGAAAGTGGCTTCCAAAACCAGAGGATTTGGACTTCACACCCGGACTTAACAAGCAGGGAGGGCAGTGAGAGGACACATAGCATTGCTGTTTGTTGTAGTAACAATGCCAAATCCAAAATCCTTCATGAATTGAAGGTAGGTAGATAAATAGGTTACTTAAATAATTCAGAAGTAAAAGATACCAATTTATATAAGTTTTATTAATAAAATAAAGCACCTAACCCAGTTTTATCAAAAGGCATCAATGTTTTATCTGTGAAGTTGTCATTAATAAATGGTATTGAGATTGAAAATGACCAACAAAAATACAGCACAATTTGCGTTAATTTCTTAGACTGCAGAACTGGAATTGAGCAAAACATTTTGTAGTACAGAACTAGTATCTCCCTGCTTCCCCGTTCCTCCCCAAATCTTGTTCCATCACTACCTGTATTGGCACTAATATGTTTCATGTGATTTTTTGCAGAGTAGTGAGTTTTCCTCAGTTGTTGATTTTTAGTGGGAATTCTGGGTATTCAGGTGGATTTTATCCAACTTGAGTTTTTATGCGTGTGACATGGTGTAACACCCACGGACTGTTACCTCTCTCCTTCTTCTTTTCTCTAGTCTCTTTTGGGTCTCCTAGGTGATTCTACTGGAATTTCTAAAGATGCGGTATTTCTGTACAGTGGTGGAGACTCCTTAAAGGCTCTACGATTTTATGATGAAATTGAGAAGCTAGTAGGCAAAGCTGTGCCTGGACTCCTTGAAGTTATTCTCAGCCGCTCGATTGAAGAGGTTTATAGACATATACTTAAAATTCTGTTTCCAGATGAAGACCAATTAATGAATTATGACAATGTGGTGAAAAGAAAATTAAGTGAGAACAGTGGAGAGGACTTCCATGGAAAATATATTAAACTGAAATCTGAAAGAGGTCTTGAGGTTGCTTCAGGGTTAATTTCATTTATTGCGTTAAGCAGAGGAAATCATTTTTTTCCTATGAATTTCACCAAGTCTTTTATGCAACCCAATAATACGGTACAGGTAGGAGTGGAACTGCTACAACAACCATCCTTTCTGCATTTAGTGACTCCAAGTATAATGAAAAGCCATGCGCAAGGGTATGAAGTGGAGAACAGAATTTTAACAGTTACGAACAAGGCAAATAAAACCGTCTGTTGCTCTGTACAGCAGATCCACGCAGAATGTAGTCATGTAACAACAGCAGAGTTGGCATTATGCGTAAGATGGAAGTCAAATACAAGAAAATGTGTTGATGCATCACCACTGGTTATAATACCATCTGAAGAAGAAGTATCTGCATCTGTATATGTTGGCTCTCACTCTAATACAATGCAGGCAATTGATCTAGATTTGGGAGAAATAAAATGGGAGAAGAACCTTGGAGATCGTATTGAATCTTCTGCCTGCGTATCTAAGTGTGGAAATTTCATTGTTGTTGGTACGTCTTTTGTTTTAGCCTTTATTTTAAATTTTTTTTTTCTGCTAAATACAGAATGAATGACAAAGAATTGTATTTCTTACCTCTGAATGCCCTCCATCTACACTTCTCCATAAACTTATGTATCTCCTTCTGAACTAATTTATTGTAAAATAGAAACAGAAGGAAGAAGTAATTTAAGTTTCGTGATAACCAGTGATGGAGCTTATCTAACATATACACTTGTGGTTTATTATATGCCAATTTATTAATAAGGCCTTATTAAGGAATAGTCAATGGGTATGGTTTCTTTTTAGTGGTTGATTAAGGTGTGACCTTTAAACTGTTTTTTAAAAAAGTATGGAAAGGTGATACAGTCTTAAAATGTCTTTAAAAAATGATAGAGGTAGAAATTAGTACATGGTGCCTCAGATTATTTTTCAGAGAGTTTAATTATCGTTTGACTCTTCTTTTTGGAAATGTAAAGATGATGTCTGGATAGTTTTTTGGTTTTGTCATATCCATTGTCAACGGAGTTGCCATTATTCATCTTAGTGTTACCTTTTTAGCTAATACGTATATATCACTGGTTAGGACAGATGTCCAGGTAATGAGGTTTTTTATGCAAAGCTAATGTTACCATCTTTTTGCTAGTATTTTGATTGATATTTACTCTGATAACAAAATTGAATGTTTCATTAAAACTGATGGAGTTTCTAGAACTACAGTTCCATTTTCATTAGAAAACATACAGCCTTTATTCTTTCAGCATCTTTGTTTTCAGAGAGGAAAATTAGGGACAAAGGTAATTAAAAAACCATTCTTATTATCCCTTTTCAGCAACTCTCCATGTTTTCTAATATTATTACTGGAAAATTTGATAGAAAGGCAGTGAAATATGTATATTCTAAATGTAACCTGGAAAGAACACACAGAACAATCAACTTTGAATATATGAACTGTCAGCAAAGACTTTGAGCTAAAAGAAGAAGAGGAGCTTTGGAAAATGTTTTGAAACTGTACCTCATGAGTCATCTTACTTCTTTCCATCAATGATGCAGCTAGCAGCATAAATCACACCATAAATACAAATATTCATTATCCTTTTTTCCCCTGTTGTATTTTATTTCCCGCAGGTTGTTATGATGGTTTAGTGTATGTGCTTCAAAGCAGCGATGGAGAAATACACTGGACTTTTGTCACAGAAGACACTGTGAAAAGCTCTGCAGTTGTAGACCCTTGCAGTGGACTAGTCTACATAGGATCACATGATCAACATGTGTATGCTTTGGATATTTATGTAAGAACACTGACTAACTTTTACATATAGAAGAATAAATATCCAACTTAGACTGTATTTGTAGTACACCAGATGAAGCTCCACTGGTGCTAGTATTCTCAGGAATCCACAATTACACTTTTGAAATAGTTGGAGCTGCTTGAAGTGGGCTTAGGATTATGTGGTAGTTTTGGTGGTGGTCTCAGCTGTGGTTCTTGTGCGACTAGGCCTGGTTGAAACCAAATCTTAGGTTTCTTAGTTACAAAATTCTCTCTGTTTCAGAATAGGGTGCCTAGCTAGAAATAAAACTATGGCTTAATGATGGAGAGAGAATCTTACATTCTAAAAGAGTAGATGAAGGGAGATGGAAAATAAGAGGGGCAGATACTGCCTTTTCATTAGCTGAATTTCTTTCATTTACTGGAAGAGAAAGTAACCAATGGCATATGTGTTGCTATAATAGCATGTAGATTGTATCTTCACTTCTTACTAGTATTTGCTGAGTAAATGCACTGTTCGAAAAGCTTTGACATTCGAAGGTCTTTGTAAACATTATGAGCTTTAACTCTAATGGAAAATTTTTTTATTGATCTTTTTTCTTGTGCTTACAGAAAAAGGCATGTATATGGAAGTTACATTGCAAAGGTGGAGCTGTGTTTTCATCTCCATGTCTAAGTTCTTTTCCACATCATCTTTATGTTGCTACACTAGGAGGACTATTATTGGCTGTAAACCCAGTATGTACCTTTGCTTATTTGTCTTTGATCCCAGTCTCAAATTTAAATGAAACCAAAATGCATTTCTGAAGTTAAGATCACTTTTCTGATGAAAGGAACTAGATGATCATATGTTACCATAAGATATTTTTCACTTGAGGGCCTTATTATTATACACAAGGTTACCATTTCAGAAAGCTATCTGGTGATAAAGAGAACTGAAGTGACTTGCTTGAATTTACATGCTGACTGTAGGCCAAAGTTGGAATCGGTTTCTTCTCATTCACATATACTACCTTATCAGCTGCACTAGTGAGTGAGAGCATGTCTGTAGATTTTTTTTCCCCTCCCTCCCTTTGACAGTAGGATTAGAAAAAAAAATACCTAGAACTTACTGAAATCAGAACTGAATAGAGAAAGAAGCCCCTTCATTCCTCTTACTTTTCCTCCCTGTAGTCATTTAAAGAGCTGTCTCCCTTAATCTTGTTCTGCTGTTCTGTTCTCTGCACTGGGGAAATGGCATTCTTGATACACGTGGAGCAATTTCATGGTTTTCTGAGGCATTGTTGGCTTACAGCTGGTCCTGCCTGATAAAAGGAACAGTCACTTGGAGCAGCTGTTCATGTTCTTGTACTCACAAAACCCAGAGCATCAGTCCTAACCATCTTTACCTCCCACCCACTACAAGTTTCTTCAGTAATACCCAGCCTAGTGTTAGAAGACCAGTGTATGGTTTTGCAGCTCTAGGGTGCTGTGCTTAAGGAAAACTTTTTTTTTTCCCCCCGTAATCCTGAGTAACAGGTAGTTGAGAAACCCAGCTGTAACTCCAAGTGATCATTTATAAAAATAGGAATGTGCAGGTTACGTTAGGAGCTTATTGTGACAATCATAGATTGTGGGTTGCAGCACTTCCTACAGTATTTATAGTTTATGACAGAATCAATATGACTTGCTTTCAAGATATCCTCTCCTTCATTGGTCCTCATCACACACTGAGGAGCTGGGAATGGAATAAAAAATCAATCTGTCCTTTATTAAAACTACTACTACTACTACACTATTATCATTATTATTTTGCCTAAGGGGAGGAAGTAAAGGGTGGAACAGGGGTATTGAGTATCCCAGGGAAAACACTAAACATTTTGTTGGAATAAGATTTGAAGAGTAGTTTTGCTTCTGGTATGCATTCTGGATGGGAGAAGCCTGCTTTTCTTTGTTGCTTCCCCCTCCTCCCCCCACCAAATTCTTAAGGACTGGCTCAAGCTGTGAAGGAAGGGTGGTTTTGTGCAGCTTCTTACAGTTGTGTTAGGCATCAGATATTCCATGCTGCTATTTACAGGTGATGGGGAGTAAGATTTGGAAAAGCTTCCTGGGAAAACCACTCTTCTCCTCTCCTCACTGCAATGAGAAGTACGTTTATGTTGGGTGTGTGGATGGAAACTTATATTGTTACACTCATTCTGGAGAAAAGGTAAAAGTGGTGTGGTTGCGTTTTTTATGTTCATCACAAAACTCTGAATAAGATGCTTTATTAATACTGTTTTCTGAGGTTTAATGATTAACATATACCTTTTTGTGAACCAAATAGAAGTGTCTGTCTATTGTTACAGAGAGGAGAAAGTAGGAAAACTGTTTGCCTAGGGTAGTCCATGCAGTTCATGGCAAAACCGCAAACTCTCAAGTTGCTTGATGCAGTAACAGAATTTCTAATTCAGAGCTTACACCCAAAGTAAATGGTTAAGAGTAGTGCCAGCAAATGAAATGGTATGGTTTCAGTTTTGGAGTTTTTGAAGCATGTTTAAAGCCATCTCTTCTGTAAGATGGTGGCTATTTAGAAGTAAAGGTTTCTTAGAATGTTTATGTATTTATCAAAAAATATTGACATCACAGCAGAGATATGCCAAATCATAATTCTGGCAAAATATCTGTCAGCCTTCAAGTTGAATTAAATGAGAATATTTTTTTAGTTCCTCAGAGATGAAGTGGTTTGTGTCTGGCGTTAAAACAACTGATGCTGTTTCTGTTTGTTTGCCTGAGATGCAGTATACATGGCAATTCCTAAGCCTTTTCTGATTATAAAATACGTGTTAGCCCATGCCCTGCTTTGTCTGCTTGCAGCAGTGTTGCAGAACTGATACTCTCTTGAGGAGGGATCTGCACGTCATTAGCATGAGCAGAGGAAATCTATATTACAAAAGAAATATTTGCCTTTTTGGCAAAGAATGGCATGTTAACAGAATTCTCGAAGTTCATTACCAATTCTTTTCCCAGGTTGGCCATCTTTACATGGGCCTCAGAGAAGGTAGTAATTCTTGCACATCTATTTTATGAGTCTTTTATCATTTACTCTGTGTGTAAAACTTAACTTGTAATTTGACAAGTATTTACCAGCCCTCACTGAAATCTAGTATGCTCTTGAAATAAAATGTTCTCCTGTCAACAACTACTGTATTAAAAAATTACAGTTGCTGTCAAACTGATAATGTGAACAATCTTTGATAATGGGTGGTTATGTTCTTTCCGTAGGTTTGGCAGTTTTCCACTAGTGGACCAGTGTTTTCATCTCCATGCATCTCGAGTTTAACTAAGCAAGAAATATTTTTTGGTTCCCATGATTGCTTTATCTACTGTTGTAACATGGAGGGTAATTTACTGTGGAAATTTGAAGCCACTTCAAGTGTATATGGAACACCATTCGTTTTCCAAAGTGATGACTTAAAGAACAAAATTCTTTTGGCAGCAGTATCTACAGATGGCAAAGTGTGGATTCTGAATGCCAAGAGTGGAACAGCAGAAGGAGTAGATAAGCTTCCAGGAGAGGTTTTCTCTTCCCCTGTAGTATGGGGAACAAAGCTTGTTGTTGGCTGTAGAAATGATTATGTTTATTGCCTAGATTTGTATATAACAGGGAAAAAAGAATAGCTAAGATGTTAGGCTGCTTCCTTTTATTGTTTATATTTGTAAATTAAGAACTCACAGGTGCTCTCTACCTCTCTGCCTATTTTACTGTAGGCAAGAGGTGCTCTTTGCAGACTTCTCGGGTAGCATTTTGCACCAGGCAGTGTCCAGAGTAGGTAAAGTGATGTTTGTTGACTTGCTGTACTGGCTGAAGGAGGATGGCTGCTCAGCACCCAGCCAGAAGTTTCACTGTCCCTGCCTCATTTCCTATCTCCGACTCATGAAAGAACATGTTTCAGATGGTTTGGATTTGAATGTTGTGCTTTGACCTGTGTAGTAAGAAAATGAAAGTCAGTAGTTTGGCTTCAAACACTTGCAGGACTGGGAGAAACTGTGGTAAGGTGCCATAGTCTGCAGCTTGGAGTAACACGCTTGTCTGCCTGAGGGAGGAACTATTCCTCTCTCTGAGTCCAGCCTCGCCTGTGCCTGGTTCTTCCAAGAACAGGCTGGTGTTTGTCTGGTCTGATGAGGTTTCTATGCCGTGGCAAGGTAACCCAAGTCCTTTTTTGAGTCTAACTTTTAACTTGATCTCTGAAGACATAGCCTGCATTGCATATACCTGGTAGTAGTGACCTGTTTACTATAGTTTATATAAACTGAATAGTTCATCTTTTGTGAGCCTAGGCCCTCCTTGGCTTCAATTCAGCCAAGCATATGCTTATACTCCGTTGAAGTCAGTTAGGAGTTACTTCCTGTATTCTAAAGTGGAGAATATACTTACATGTGTATATTTATTAAATTTCAATGACGGGTACAGTATGAGTTCCAAGATGAAGTGTGCACTGCTCAAATCAACCATTGTCAAATCATTTTTTAAGAGATTTGAATGTATGCTCTCTGTCTTTACAGAGAACAATTAATAAAAGGTTGTGTAAATTGGTTTTGATTGTCTTTAATGCCTTAAAAGGAATTACCAGTGGTCTTAGTAATGCGAATCAAGTATTTGCAGTGACAAAAGTACACTTAACTGCGAGCATCTTCCTGATTGTGAGTCTTCTAAAAGAACTACAGTAGAAACTATTATCTCACTCTCTCTGATGAGCCATCTACTTTGAATTCTCACATCTTGAATTAAAAGGTAAAGTAGAAGTTGCACTGGCTATGTTGCTTCATCACGTCTGGTTCCTCCATTTTATCGTTAGCAGAAATACATAGGCAAGACACTTGTAGCACTGTAAAAAGTTCTATTTATAAAGCAAACCTGAACTACATGGTTAGCAAAAGGAGACACAGAATACATACATCATTGATTAGATAATTTTGACTGGGTTATAGTTTAATAAGAATTAAAATGACATTAGTATAATAAACAATTGCACTTTAAAACATTTGAAAAATTAAAAAAGTACACAACAAATACCCCACAATTATACATCTTATAGTTTTTATACATTACTATATGAACATAGAGGTTAATTGTATATAACCTTGTCAGAAGAAATGGTATTTTGTGTGTATAAGTTACAAAAAATTGAGACAATATACTACATAGTGGTTTATTCGGTTCTTAAAACATTTTTGCTGTTTTAAACTTGGAAGTAATGTTTTGGTTTTATTTTTTACAGATTTCCAACACTTTATCAGAAATGGCTGCAACACAGTTAAAGCAAAGTAACACTTCACTTCATTGGTATTTAGTGCAAATTTTTGTTAATTTAACATGAAATGTCACTGTTGAACATGTACACTTTAGAAATGTTTTCACCAAGTACTGTACATAATACAGTTTCCATTATTACACTAGATACCTTTATGGTTGGAAAAAAACCTCTGCTTTGAAGCTTTAGATTAAGACCATCCTTAATGAAAGCTCTATTCTATGTGCTATAAATGTATTGTATTGGAAAATTGCATCCTTATGTCATGCACAATAGCACCTAATTTTGCTATGCTTTTCAGAATACCAGTATCTTTAATTCTTTAATCCTGATTTACTTCACCTTCTCTATATTTCTGCCTGAATCCTTCTCCCAAGAAGTAATCATAATGATGGATTTCAGGCAGTTTAGTTCTTGTAATTACAAATACATATTGCAGGCTTATAAACTCAGAAAAAGTGTAAATTTAACTTAAGAAGCACTAATTCGTGGTGCTAGCAGAGCAAAAATAATTATGGGCCCAATTCTTTCTTCAGATAAGCTTGCAGAGATTTGACTTTGAAGGCATTAAGTGTCTTTTTTTTTCCTCAAGCATTTGAGAGCAGCATTGCCCCATCTCTGTATAAAACATTTTAAATACTTATATTAAGGGTAAAAAGTTACTTTAAAGATTCTGGATTTAAATATGAAACGGAGCAAAACTGATGACTTGAGACCCAAAAAACCCCATCTTGCTGCTACGCATCTAATCAATCTAACATGTCCCTTGTGTTTGTGCTATTGTAACCATGATACTGAACAGTTGTTTTCTGTTTGGTGGGAAATAGCATACTCAATAATGACTTTTGCTGACAAGCCCTTTTTGATTCCTGGAACGGGAGGATACAGTGGGTTTCATTCTGTTTTCTGCATAATTTAAAGTGCTACTCCTCATGCTGCATACAGCAGTTTGGCTGAAATACTTCCGTTAAACATTATGTGGTATCACTCTATAATGATGCAATTTCTTCTCATGAAAACATCTCCCTTTATGATGTTGTAGGCTTAAAGGTTCCTTTGAGCCTTATGGTTATAAGAAGGAGGTGTTCAAATTTGTTAAAGACTTCCTTGTAAAACAAACTCTGGTGTGTTACAGACTTATTTACTAGGGTGACTTTTTAAAATGTAAACCTAGCTATTTCTGTGGGATGTTGAGGATAGTAAAATTTTTATTACATGATGGACTTTATCCTTTTTTGTAAGAGGGAAGGGGTGAACATTTCTATTTTAGTTACAAGTAGTAATAAAGTGTTCAATTGCCAAAGCAGATACCTGAGATGTGGAAAGTAAACTTCTTTCTGAAGTGTTCTGGCTGTACGGGTCAAAGTACAGGAAGTTATCTGAACTACCTGAAGTTACACGTGGAGTAAAATCAGGAAGAATGCAGAGTTAAAACTCTTGAGGCTCTCACTGACTTAGCTTTCAGTTCTCAGTTAACTTCAGTTCTGCCAGTCTTACTCCTGTGTGAACTTACTGAGACTAATTCTACAGCTACATGAGCACAGGAATAGTTTTGTTTACTTTAGTTCCAGTTGATTGATTTAAAGTTGTAATCTGCAGTCATTGCCTCTATGCATCTTAAATATGGCCAAGCACAAACAGTGATGCACTTGAATGACTAGTAGAAACACTGACTCCCTGGCTTCTTTCTGACAACTTTCTGACTTTTGTTTGAAGTGTTTTTGTTAAGTAGGATGAATTGTTTTCTTCCTAGGAGTGAGGGAATATAGACATAGTGTGTCTATATAGACATCCTATGATGAAAGAAATTACCTCAGCATTTGGATGGTACCATCTTTCTACTTATCATTTGCAGGTGGAAAGAAACCTCCCGAAGTTCTTCATTAGGAAAGAAGCTTTCAAATAGCAGGTAGAACGAACAGTTCATACAGTTTAACACTTAAAAAAAATTTGGGAGTAAGAGATGGGAACATGCATCTTGCCTTAATTTTCAACAATGGAGTGCTGAAAAAAACTTCTGAGATCGCCACTTAAGTGTAGAGATCTAAAATTCCAGAATCGAATACTCACAGAATTTAAGGAGCTTCTGAACTGAAGTTCTGGCCTTTTTATGATACTCGCTAAAATTTACACCCAGTATCTGAGCATTCTTACATTTTTGAGAGAGTCTGGCTCTGAAATTTTTGCCGTGACCTCATTTAGCTGTTTGTCAAAGCAACAGAATATATGACTTGAGTAGACTTACAGTGAGCTAGAGCAAAATGGTAATCAGTTCAGTTTTCAGTCCTTCAGTACATGCATTTTCAGTTTTGACGTGTAAAAAGCTGAATAAATAAAAAGAAAGCAATTAATAGTCAGCAATAGAGATGTAATTTTACAGTTTACTTTATGATCTGTGGACAGTCACTCCAGGCTTTTGCTTTCCTCTTGGCTAACGCAAGCCAGGCTGGTTCTGTTGACACCGGGTTAGCATCAGGCGTAGAGAATCTCTTGGCCACCTCCTTTGCCAGTGGGGTTGATGGAACAGAATCTGAAATTTCCACTGTTTTTGATGGGGTGGGGAGGGGAAGAGAAAAAAAACATTAGTTGAACCCTGTACTTTGCAGGATTCTCGAGATTTCACTTCTTTCTGTGAAGATGTTCCGACCTAACATTTCATACTTATTTCCAACTCTTTTAGTTAAATCTTACTTTTTATTGTATTTGCAAAATAATCAAGCTAGGAGGAGCTGAGTTTCCTTTTTCAGAGGTGACTCCAACTAATGTAACTCACAAAAATAGGGACAAACTTTTCAGTCTCTCTGAGATCCAGAGAAAACATTTCCAATTCACCAGTTGTCTTCTTTACATAAACTATTTTAATTACATCTGCAGTGTGGCAAACAATGGGAAATAAAGCTGGATTTTTTTTCTCCTTGGTAATGCAGCTGCTGAACACGTGTAACCCAACTCTATTCGGTAGGATTTAGATTGCCTCTTCAGAGTTCTTAAATAAGCACAGAGAAGAAAGCAGTCCTATAGTTTTCTGCCTCAGTTAACCACTCCCATGAGACTATCCTGAAAAAGAAATGAACCAGCTTTCTCCAATAGCTGTTTGTCACATTTTCTTTAAAATAGTGTATTTAAGACAAACAGCTGTCTCAGCAAGAAAATGTGTTGAATAAGCAACTGATTTTTAACAAGGAACTTTACAGAGCAGAACTGTAGAAGTATATTGTAGAAGTCAGGTGGGAAGATTGTTTAATTCTGGGACAGTGAATGCCCTTGAAGGCAGCCTGGATAGAAATGAGTCCTATCTGAAGCCTATGGAGTAACTCTAAAAACCTTAGTTACAAAATAATTCCTCACTAATCCCCCCCTTACACATTTTATTTTTTATGAGCCAAAAAGCTTTTTTTGTTAAATGTTGATATTCAGTCCAAATTACTTTTAGTTGCATTTCATTTTCAGGTTTTAAATTTTTTAAAAAGCTTTAAAATTGCATGGATGGCAAAAATTGTTTATTTTTCTTTTTAGTACATTTTTAATCATGTATTTTTAGCTATAAGTAAATGAACAGTAGGAGCAGCTATTGCTGTAGACAGACACTTTGAAAAGCTAATTATTTTAAAGGTTATGGTAATTTATGCTATTTTAAAGGTTACACCCTCTTATCAGTTCCTGTTGTACAAGACTCAAGTGCAAGTCTGAAACATACCAACTTCTTCAAGTTTTGGGTGTTTTTTTTTAATGTCCTTAGAGGAAGACTCAGCAAACTTTTATTTTAAACATGTTCTAGCCTGGTCTTCTGCCTTAAATGCTCTCCTAATTGTGGGAAACCTAAATCAGTGTCATCATCCATAATAAACAAATACTTGTATGTAGTGTAGTTGATAATGGCTACCTGGCTCCAAACGTAGCCAGTAATCGCACGGAAATCCAGTCAGTATTTCCTTCAGGGCCAACACAGTTCTGTGCTTTCACTTTGGGTAACTCAAAATTGGTAATTCCTCCTGAATTTCCTCCCGAAACTCTCATTCTAGTGCAGACAGACTGACCAAGGATAATTGGGTTTTGGGCCTTCTTTGATCTAATTTGACATAAGCTATTGTGCTAGAGTTTGATTTCTGCTAGAATTGACCGTGTACAGCATAACATCATACTGCTGAGTCTTTTGGGGTAGGGCTGCAACAGAGCCCTCTTACAGGTTGACAGGAATGCTGTAACTCTAAAACCAGTTTGGACACTGAAAGCAGGCTAACGGGGAGCATGAAAGTTTTGGGCAATCTCTGTGAGATCTTAGAATGGTTTGGGTTGGAACGGACCTTTAAAGATCATCTAGTCCAACCCAAGATCTTGCAAGTAAAGTTCTCAGGGATATCTGCACTGGCGTGCAGCTGCAGTGCGGACATGCAGCTGCTCAACCAACTGAATATAGGCATGCATGGGGGTTGTTTAGCTTGGAACAGTCTGTAATGCAGGAGTAGCACTGTTTTAGCTTTTACTATTACAGATATACAGATTATAATATAAATTAATTACCTCATTGCTTTCAGTAGTTGCATTCCATAATTCTTGACTTGGAGTGGTACTGAATAGATTCAGCTGATATGTGGATTTACTTTCAAAGAAGCCCACACTATTTACTGTGCAACTTATAAAAAGGTTTCTTCGACACCTATCTGTACTCTTCTACAAAACCTTTTGCCTAGGACTAATGTTGGCTAGAGAAATATTCAGCAAGTCTCTATTTCAACACCTTACATCACCCCAAATATTATGCCCTTTGGGGAAGTATTTATTTGAATGCACCTGCCTTTTGAATATGTAATTGTTTCAGCTTAACTGAGTGACAAATAAAGTAGTAGGTTCTGGTTCCAACCTTCCATACCAAACACTTGACTGGGAGGGCGAAGTCCTCAATTCAAAGTAACAGGCTACCTTCAACTGAATTGATTAGTTTTTGCATTTTTGAATGAAACGAGACTACTCATTCCAAATATTCTGGGATGAGTATTTCTCCTTGGCAAACTGGGAGGTGTGGGAACACAGTATGCTTCATTTCCTACACAAATACACTTCGTAGAAGTTAAGTATCATTCCCTCTCTGTGCTAACCCCCAACCTAAAGGCAAAACAGTACTGCAATTGCAATTTACAGTAAATCAAATCCCTCTAATGTGCATTAGTCATGTTCCAAAAATACTGTTGGATATGGCTTGGGGAAACAGCCTAATTTTTTTAACTTGAACTGGGGCAATTCTAAGGAAATGCAGTAGCGCAACCTTGATAACCTGGGGAACCTGGTAAAAACCTGTAAAAATTATGTACTTCCAGCATAATGGCCAGCACATGAGACTGGGACAAGTTGCGTTGTTCCGTGCTGAAAGCAAATGCATTTGTAATTCTAGGGGTAATATATAAGGAAAAAAAAAATCATTCAGTCACTTTCTCCAAAACATGCAATACCATTTCTGAAGGGCGTGATTCCTAGAGTAAATCTGAGTCTCTCACTGTACCTGTCACAGAAGTTGGAAGGGTGTTTGACTTTTTTAGCTGCTCCCTTCTTTCTAGTCTTGACACAGCAGTCTCAATTTTCTTCTCCCCTTCTTGAGGTGTAGTTTTCTGCAGCATGCTTGTTTTGCTGCTGCTGCTTTTATTATCTGACTGATTACTTACAGCAGCCTAGAACAGAGAAGGAAAACTGCTAAATGAGAAACATCTGTCGTAGTGGCTACAAGAGATGTCACACTTGATGCTTTCATTCATCACCTGTCCTTTCCTTAACCTTCCTTTTTGCCAAAGACTCAAAACACTCTGATACTTCTAAAACTAACAGTTATTAGAGACTGTAAAAAAAAACCCACAAAGTTAAATTTATCATGTTGTCATTTCAGTCAAAATATGGAACAGTTTGAGCCAGCCCTACCTGTTAAATACAGCACTGACACACAGTGTGCACTGGTGGGCAACTTCACGCCCACTGCTGTTTTCTTCCACCAATTATCTATGTAATTATGGATGTGTCCATCAGAAATTTGGGTCTCATAACAAACATCAAAATATACTTAGTTATCCACATAATCTCGCTTTTTACCATCTGTGGTATCTATATACAGCATCACTGCTCGTGTAGCATCACTTCTGTACTGTAAGTAGAAGTGTTTGTCTTACTAATAGAAAACCATGAATAGTAAATAGCTATTTAGAGAACAGGAAAGAAGTGATACTTGAATTCAGTGCCTGCTTTAGGCATTTGGATGTTTCACATGACGGTTCATTTCTTTCATTCGTCTACATTTTATCCAAATAATACATGTTATGATAAAAATAAATTCAAACTTACTAATATTCACCTATATTCACCTACAAATGAGTATTCCAGCTGTTATTCCACAGGCATTAAGGCTTAACATCTTATTTACTCAAGCCTTGAAAGAACCATGTTGCATACAATTTTTCTGTTCCATCACCTGTGCAGTGGTCATGCTCATGATTGCCATTAACCACCACCTGATATTAAGGCATCAGAGTTTACACTAAAATTGCCACACTATTGCACAGTATTTTCTCCTGGAGGTCTCAGTTTTGCAAAAGGGAACTCCAGCCTTTCAGACTACTTTTTATTCACTGTCATTTTAGCTTTTACAAACCAAACATTAAAAAAAAATCCCTTTCACATAATAAAACTAGCTAACGGTTATAATTATGGTATCAGTATTTCTAATGGGCAGGTTTCTAAAGATTGTTTACATTTTCTTTAGCCAGCTTCTCTGCTTGCTTTGCCTCTCTGGCTTGTCTCCTCTCTTCCCTCGTAGCTTGCTGCTCACGAAATCCCTTTTGCTTTTGCAGCGCTAATGTAATCCAAAGTGGTTGTGAAGTTTCGACTTTTTCCATCAATTTAGAGCCATCTAAAGAGTGCCTGCTCTGGAGGACTGGTTTTTCTGAAAGAAAACATGAAAAGAATTGGTAAAGTAATGCACATCTCTTGTCTCAAGCAAACGAGTACAACTTCTCTACCTTGTGAGAACTCCGGAGCTAAGCCCATTGAGTGCCCTGCCACTCACAGACCTTCGTGGACTGTATGTCAAATCCTGAAACTGTTTTTATGCCTCAAGAATAAGACCTAATTCAACACACTCCTACAGCTGTCCAAATTTACCCTTTTTTGTGAAAAAGCCTACCGCAGACTCTTAGAGCTGTAGCCTAATTTACTACATATTTAAGTGAAAGTGATATGTATGCACTGACTGTTTACACCTCTGATGAAGGGATCCAGCCACTACGTACTGCAGTTCCCTGATTTTCCAGCCGTATTTAAGGGAAGAAGTCACATAAAGGGCACGGAAATTATCTACTCTTATAAATGCAGCCCCTCTTAGAAAATGTTTTGGTTTTCTTTTTTAAATTGTCACTTGAGCATTTGACTTTCTGTACCCTGCATGAAATTGGGGCTAGCATCCAGTACAGAGCTGTGAGAGGCAGGGAGCAGCACTGGGGTGCAAAGGTGCTCCTGCAGAGCTCCGTGAGCTCAGAAACCCTCAGCTGGCCCGGGCCCTGCCCTCCCAGGCCGGCAGCTGTGCCTCCAAATAGTTTCCATAAATCCTCGTTTAAAAATGGAAGTGAAAGGAAAAAGTGTAAAAAATCGGAAAAAATAAGCAGGAGTTACAGTTACAAACTGAGATACAGTTTTAGAAGTGTCTTGATGCTTGCAAAATTCAAGAATGGAAAAAACCTGGGATTTCCCAATTAAATGTTGAATTCCTGCCTTGCTCTTTTGAGTGTCCTTATGCTGAAAGGGTAGTTTTTCCTCTTGTACAGAATACTACTTCAGGACAGAGGGGCTTTCAACCCTCCTCTGAAGAGCCACTGTGGCTACTGTAATTGTTTCTATTACTGAAGAGTGCCTCTGAAATGCAGACTCTTGTGCCCAGCTATATTCAGTTAGATAGAGAATTTGCCCAGGATAGGCACTATAAGGGGACCTAGATCTTAATATTTTTTTAAGCTAGATAATATTCCCCTAAAAAATAAAACCAATATAATGTAAATTATAAAAATGACTCCCTCTGCTCTGGTGGAACCATTACACACGGAACACAGAGTCCATCCTCTGACTAACGAGGTAACATCTGTACCAAGGAAAACACACACACACTTCAGTTACCTCCTTGAAATTAACTTTCTTAAGCAGGACACACTGGTCACGCTGAGTTTGTGTGTTTCTGAATTAAATTGTGGGGATGGGAAGTCCCATTCATTCCGACAACCCTAAGCAAAGTAGTGGGACTCCACAAATAACATGCCAGGTAAAAATTCTAGCTTAAGACCAAATGTCTTCCTCTGGACTGCCAGTATCTCATTTTGGAAATGCTAAATAGCTAAATGACCTTTGAAAAATACATACCTTTCTTCAATGGCTCAGGCTTTTTGTCATTTTTTTCTCTCCATGGAATACTTATAGATGGGAAAAACGACTTCTTTTCTCTGATTTCTTCCTCTTCGTTTTTGTACTCATTGGATGGTGTGGGGTGCACTGCATTTGCTCTGTCTTCTGTTCTCCAGCCACCGTCCGATTCAGCTTTAACCAACCTTTGCCCTAGCGTATCAGCTAGGTTTGATCTGTTCATTTTAGAGAGAGGAGACGATGGTGGTGTCTGGCTGGTGGGCTTTGGAGCTAAAGCAGGTTTCTGTGGGACCAGTGACTTGCATGTTGGTTTCTCATGAGGGGGTAAAGCACTCTGGCCGGTGGCTGGTAGGACCACTGGTGTGCCTGCTGGTTGTGAAATCTCCGCCACAGTAACTGAAGAGTCTTTTGAGTCTTTTAAAATACCAGGGACGTTCGCCCTCCTCATGCCAGGGGATGTACTCTCTTGTGGAGCAAAACCAGAGGATTCTTTCTCACCTTCTGTTGTAACTAGTGGGTCAGGCACGCCATCAAAACTATCTCCTGCACTGTATCTTTTCTTTTTCCTTTGCTCTGCCTGTTGATCATAATGGAAACGTAAGGAGTAGTTTGTCCTTCGTAGCTTTATCCCAAAAGGAGAAACATTTTCTTCTCCGTTTGGTGCTGGTTTATCTGCTTTTTTTGTGCTGTTATTCTGCTGATTTTCCAGAGCACCGGGAAGTTCTGCCTGGGGTAATTCTTTACCCGGAGAATGAGGAAAACTTGGAACAAGGAAAGATGGAAGATCTTTTGCAAATTTACAGCCTTCTGTGTTGTCTGTCATTTCACTATGGGTTTCCATTTTCTCCTTAGCCTTTTCAGCTAAGTTATCCTTAAAAGCGGAAGCCACATCCTCCTTCAAATCAGCGGATGAGCCAGTGACTCTTCCCACAGCCACTGTTTCATTGCCTTTTGCCGCACTTACATTCTCAGCATCTGAACTGTTTTTTGAAGCTTCTGAAAATTTCTGCCATGCTGGTGTTATCGAGAACTTTGCATTTGCAGAGAGGGTTTTCCTCAGGTTACCATGGGGAGCACCCCGTCCTCGGGGTGTCCAGTCATCACTGTGTCTGCAGACACTTACTCGGTCTCTCTCGTTATATTTGCTGTTTTCTGCGTTCTTTAGGATCCTGGAGCGGATGGAAGCCCACTCAGCTAGTACGGCCTGGTTGTTCAACGCCTCTTGTGCATATTTCATTTTACTGCTGCTGGGTTTGGGATCCTGGGTTTTTTTCTGGGCCTTCTCTGGTGAAGGAATTTCCACGTTTTTTCTCTCTTCTGTTAAGCCAAGTAACGACTTACAAGCAGTGTCCTTTATCTGGTTCAAGTTAACTGCTGTGCTACACAGCTGCGCTCCAGTAACCAAAATAGCTGTGTGGGGTACACACGCAGATGACGGGAGTGTATGAGAGCCCTTGCTGGAAGCGTGCATCCTGCAGTCTTTGATGGATGGAGAAGAGAGTCCTGCTCCTTTGACGGGCATGACTGGACTCAGATTTACTTTCTGAAATATGATCTGTTTATCTCCAGAAGACACTTGAAATGTGAAGGGTCTGGATGCAGTTTGTCTTTCATCTACCTCTTGCCACCTAAGTTCTTCCCCTATTCGCTTTTGTTGCTGAGCCTCAACTTCTCTCTTCAGTTTCTGGGCTAGGACTTCTTCTGATGTTTTATTCCCTTTTTCTGGCTGTTTGAGTTTTCGGGATATTGCTCCTTCTTGGAGCTTCTCCTCTATCGGATGCTTGTCAGCCCCTCCAGAACACAACTGATCCTTGTCCTGTTGCTGTTCCAAGGATTTTTCTTGTTGGTTTTGCTGAAGATTTTGTCCTTCTGTGTCTACCTTCTGCTCTTCCAGCTTGTTCCATTCTTGTTCATTTTGTTCCTTTTGCTGCTTCAATTCATCTTGTTGCACACCCTCTGCACTTTCCATGTGCATTTGTTTTGTGAGCTTGTGTTTCCTCTGCTCCTCCCGTTTCTTTTTCTTATCCATTACTTGCTGGGGTTGTTCCTCCTCTGTCTTTTCTCCTTTCTCGTTCAAATGCTGCCTTTGTTCCTCCTGTTTCTTCTGTTGTTTGAGGCGCTCAGCTTCTTTCTCCTGCTTCAGTTCTATTTCAGCTTCTTGAAGCTCTTTTTCTTCTAGCTCTTGTCTCTGTTTTTCTTCCTTATTTTGTTCTTTGAGTTCTTTTTGTTCCTCCAGCCAACTTCTTTCTTCTTCCTCTTGACACTGTTTTTCAATCTTGTGTTGCCTTAATTCTTCCAGCCCTAGCCTCTTCTGCTCCTCCAGCTCTCGCCTCTGTTTCTCCTCCAGCTCCTTGCGCCTCTGCTCTTCCCATTCCTGATGCTTCTGCTCCTCTAGCTCTTGCCTGTTCTGCTCCTCCGACTCCTGACATCTCTGCTCCTCCCGTTCCCGGCGCTTCTGCTCCTCCAGCTCTCGTCTCTGTTGCTCCTCCCGTTCCCGGCGCTTCTGCTTCTCCAGCTCTCGTCTCTGTTGCTCCTCCCGTTCCCGGTGCTTCTGCTCCTCCAGCTCTTGTCTCTGTTGCTCCTCCCGTTCCCGGTGCTTCTGCTCCTCCAGCTCTCGTCTCTGTTGCTCCTCCCGTTCCCGGTGCTTCTGCTCCTCCAGCTCTTGTCTCTGTTGCTCCTCCCGTTCCCGGTGCTTCTGCTCCTCCAGCTCTCGTCTCTGTTGCTCCTCCCGTTCCCGGCGCTTCTGCTCCTCCAGCTCTCGTCTCTGTTGCTCCTCCCGTTCCCGGCGCTTCTGCTCCTCCAGCTCTCGTCTCTGTTGCTCTTCCCGTTCCCGGTGCTTCTGCTCCTCCAGCTCTTGTCTCTGTTGCTCCTCCCGTTCCCGATGCTTCTGCTCCTCCAGCTCTCGTCTCTGTTGCTCCTCCTGTTCCCAGTGCTTCTGCTCCTCCAGCTCGCGTCCCTGTTGCTCCTCCAACTCCTTCTGCCTCTGCTTCTCCAGCTCTTGTCTCTTGTCAGCTTCCAGCAGTCTTTTCTCCTCTTTATGGCATGTTTGCTCTTCTATTTTCAAAGATGTCTCTCCTTCAAGGAGATACTGCCTCCTCTCTTCTTCACGCCTTCTCTCCTGCTCTTTTTGCATCTGCTCAAGTTCTTGGCACCTTTGTTCTTCCATTTCTCTTTGTTCTTCCATTTCTACAATCTGCCTTATCCTTTCGGCCTCAGAGATCCCCCAGTGATCTTCAATTCTCTTCTCCTCTGCCAGCTGAAGCTGTTTCTGCTCATCTCTGTTCTGGATTAGCTTGTCTGCTATGATGTGTCCATTATAACCTGGGTATCTGTCTCCATACAGCTGAGTTTCTAGGTCCTCTGGTTCAAATTCTGTTATTGTTAAACTTTGTGATCCCTAAAATTGGGAGACAAGTTTGGAGTTATTGAATATTGCCTATTGGCTTGTTATTCTTTACAGTGAACAAACAATCCGTTGCAAATGCAAAACAACTTTTTTTTTTTCTTTTCCAAAACGATGATTTAGATCGAGAGCCAACTCACCAACACACCCACCCCAATTTATGATCACATCATCATATATCCCATGCCTCTCACCTATTTGGATGATAGCCTTTAAAAGAAAGAAAACATCCCAACAGTGATAACAGTATAATGCTAAATATTGAATCACCATTTGCCGTACATGAGCTAATCCAGATTGAGACCTGCCATTTCAAATTTACAGAAGCCCGAGGAATAGAGCACAAGTTTCATATGCCTGTTCTACTACTTAAAACTCCATCCTTTAAGCCTGAAATAATTAGCACCTGCTTCAGGGCATTGTTTTGCCAGTTCTTTCATGGCAAATCTAGCTCTTGCAGAGACGGAAGCTGTTGCCTGCAGAAAAGGGCTCTGCAACGCTAGCCAGGAAAGAACACTGCTCAGGGAAACACAATTTGGTTGCTCTTCACAAATCCTGAGCCAGGATATCTTCTTCCACTAGCTCTGCTGAGAGTCCAGTTCTATTGCAGGAACCGTGGGACCATGCATGGACGGAGAACCTAGAGCTCCCCAGCGGTACTGTGCTGTCCTGTACTGAGGCACATACTAACTGCTGACCGCTGGTTCTCCGTCCTTGCCCCACAGCCCTGGCATGTGGGTGCAATACCTGCAATAAACTGAATACAGATCTTCTTCAGAGCTTACTCCTTGTCTCTGTAGGGACATGGTCTGAAGATGAGCTGCACCTGAAGAGTGCTTCCCAGCACTTTCCTTCAGGAAAACAGCTCAGCTAATGCCCCGTCTAGCTATCATTTGTTGAGCCATCATTTGGCTCCAGTTAAACATTCTGTATAAACTAGAGGTTTAAAATTAATTTCTTCATTGCAAGAGTGATAAATGCAAGTACAATGGTGCGGAAGAAAGGATAGTGGCCTCTCCTGAACCCTGTATTAGTTGAATAGTTTTGTCCCATTTACAAGCACTGGTAAGATGTCAGGATAAAAATCAAAACAGCCATGCAAGCGAGGATTTGATAATTCACTCTAGCTATAGCAAGAGCTGCGTTACTTAAGTATTATTCTTTCTTATAAGACAATGATATTATCACTGTCAGAACCCATGCCAGTTTTAGCGAATCTGTTTTTTCCCAACCAAATTTTGCACTATCTGATTGCCTATACCAGAGCAGTGGCAGATATCCTTCAGACCTTTATGACCTACATTTTTTCCTAGAAAAACTAGAATCAGAAAGCTCTCCCAATGTAAAATCCTAGTGGAAGTACCTCAGGTGTAAGTAGTGTTTATCCCAACTGGCCATATTAAAACTTCTTTGCATCTTCTCTCCAGCTAGGGTTTCATCTTTAGGTTTCTATCTTGATTTCAAGACAAAATGAAAGAAGCATGCATTTTGTTTTGCCCTGAAGACACAAGATTTGTCGAAGAAGCTTTCAACAGCTATCTCTAACAGTGTTCATCACATCGTTAGACAGTCCCCTGTCTGTAGCTACTCCTGGTGCACTCCTTTACGGTTATTTTGTACCCAGCTTCAAAAGCAACCCCTCCTCCTCTTGCTATTTGACCAGTGATTCGATACCTTTGTTAATCTCTTGTGCTTTCTTGACATCCTCTGCTTTTTTGGCTTCACTGACAGCTTGTGTTTAGCTGCACTGTTGTCTAGACGAGCAACAGCCTGGGGAACTGCATCCAAATTGATTGTTTCAATTGTGCCAGAACAGGAAAATTGTCTTTTTGGCCGAGATGATTTGACTGGAGTGACCTGTTTGTATCACAAACACAAGAAGCTATCATTAAGCTATTTGTTCCATTTAAATAAATAAATAAATAAATAAATAAATAAATAAGTCGCGCACACAAAAAAGAGCCTTTGCCGTTTTGAATTCAAAGGAGTTATTAGCAGAAAAGATTTCAAAGCCTGTTTTTCCATTATACAAGTCATGAACTTTGGACATGAAAGTTACAGCTGTAATATTTTCCTATTTCCAGTACTACATGTTTTTATACTTTTCACTTAAAAATTACTTACATTCTAACTGAAGTTTTTTCACAGTTTAGCTCCGCTCAGAAGTTGTTGGGAATGCGAAGATCAGAGGCAGAGTTTTAAGCAACATCAAACACTGGGACATTTTAAAGTTTGCTTACTGTGGAAGAAATATCTACCTCTTTAAATAATTTAGATGATACACTTTAGGCAAGAGCAAGTCAGACTGACTTATCTAATCATTATAATAGAACAGCTACAGAGCTGTACTATCTGCATGGGAGATGACTATGGTATTGGATCTCAGACTGGCACAGTGCCTGTGGAAAACTGTCCCTCCACAGTCATGTGGAGTTGTCCAAGCTAGCACCAAAGAACAGCAAAAAATAAAATAAGACAATACTGGCTTTGATTGGTGCTTTTTTCTCTTGCCCTTCAAATATTTAGGTTCAGAAAGTGCAAATACAAAGTGATTTAATGAGACTCCTCTCATGAATAAATACAGTGGACTGTATGTCTAGACGTGTAAGAGTGAGCCTGTAATCAGTGTCTCCTGTAAGTCACTGAGCTGTCATCCTGAGACTGGTATTTGGCACAATCCAAGTGGAAAAAGAAGGCAGAAAAAAAAGAAGGGAGAAAACATCTTCTGCAAGGAAAGAAAATCACATACATTGTTTTCAAGACAGCTCTGTAATCTTCCAAGGTTAAACATACGCTAATTAGGGAACCAATTACTTAAAAGCCGATGGGACATTTTGCATACGCTTATTGAATTACATGTAGGCATAACAAAGTAGTAGAAATACTTATGAAAATTACGGCTCTGTGATTAATACATCAAATGCAGGAATGCTGCAAGACTGGCAGAGACCGAGTTCTGCTGTTCCCTGCAATCAAGTCTTACAGATTTCTCAATCTTAGTTATTGCTTATTTACTAACCCCCAAACTGCGTAACGTTCACAAAATCTTGGATGATCATGGAACAATGAAATATGTATTAAAGCAAAAACTGACTGTCAGGCTTCTAACAAATAAAATTAGAAATTAACTTGGTGCAAAGCGAGTGTAAAAGTTTTGTTACCTTTTCTTCCACTTCATGTCCTGTTCCAGGCAAATTCATTGCTCTCAACAAATCTGGGGTGTCAGTGGACTAGAAAACAAGATTACCAGAGCTAGATATTAAAATGCAAAGGATCTAATAAATATGGTTCAAAGGACTTGTGAAATCATGCATGTTAGAGCAGGATTTTTACCCTGTTTCCTGTCACTGCAGGATTGATGGATAAACAATTCCTGTTCCTAAATGCTGTAAGTTTCTTTGCTGCTCCTTGAATCACTGCTGTCTATACAGAAGCCCTTGCTGCTACAAGACACTACAAAAGGCAAACCACTCATGCCTCCTTAGCAAGATAACCAGCTTCCAAATAAAAAGAAAGAGCACAGCTTTGTAGGATTTCAATCAGCTCTTAATAGCTTTATTTTCTCCTGACCTACACCTAAGTAAGAAAAGAAGGAACCTGACGAGGCATTACCTCTGCTGCAGAGTTTCAACTCCAGATTCTTGACGACTCCTCTTCTTACAAAGCAAACCAGCTCCCCCAGAGCAACGGGAGCCTATCTGTCAGTCACTAGGGATCCTTAGCTACCGTCCCTCTCCTAGCCATCTCGCAGGAGGGGATTTTTAAGGCGCTGGGGTTGAAACAGCGTTCATCACACCCAGAAATATTGTTTTTAATCATTGTATCACAGTATTACTTCATAACCTAATGAATGTTGGGATCCCATTACACCAGGTGCACATGATTGTTAGTATAAAGCCTAAAAAATCAGCTTTACAAATAGAGGTTAAATGAAATGCAGAACTCTTGCCATCGATCCAAGTTACTCAGTCAGGAAAATCAAAAGTCACAAAGCCACGCAGGAAACCTGTTTGAAGTAGAGCAGGACCATGTGGTCCTGGCCACCAACGCCTGACAGAAGCCACCCCGTCCCCCCAGGACCTATGCAGATAAACACGCAGAGGAGTTACAAGGCCAACAGCAGAGACAGGAGCAGAAACCAGGCACCAGAAATCTCTGACAAAGCAGGTAATGAGTAGCGCACAGTAAGAGAAAAGGAAAGTAGCGAGTGCTCTGGCTGACCCTGTGCATGTAGCGTTGGTTTGTTGGTGTGTGCAGTCTCCTCTGAGTAGGGATGTTTGCTCCTTCAGTATTTCGAAGAAGAACTATGCAAAGGGGCATTAATTTTGTTTTCAAAACACAGTATTTAGAAGAGTAGGTTGTAAGGACTGAATCTCTCCCTCCTTATTACACAAAGATACTCCACTGGTCTTTTAGTGCTTGAATTATTTTCTCCTTCGAGCTGGAGGTCACTAGGTGCTCCTGCAGGACCCAGCAAGAAGGCTGTCTGCAGAGAACGTACGTTGGTACCAAACACAGAGTCTCGCCTAGTATCAGGGTACGTAGCCAAAACCTGTCCACAATCCCACTGCAGTTTTTGTGCACGCAGGATGCTCTTGATTCACCTTAAGCGATTGCTTCAAAAGGGAGTATTTGTGAAGCACAAGAAATATACCTTACTTCGACTGCATTTTTATCCTTCCAGACCGCAGAGGGAGAGGTGTGAGTGTGCAGGTCCTACCCAAACGCCTGGCTCCCTGACAGATCCGACCACAGCTGCAAAGGAAGTGGTCACAGAGGAGCTATGTTGCCCCTTGAAGACTGATGAAAAATTTGGGCCACTTCAGCCATAAATCTCCCTTCTGTGTGTTTGGCTAAATATAGGCATGAGCTGCGGAGGACGCTTACTGCCTTTGCCTTTGGCACAGCTAGCACTAGCACTAGTGAACACGAGCTGAAGCCCATGCCCTGGTGTCCCTCCAGGACCTAACAGGCTGCATGCACGTGGTGGGTTGCTGCGTACCTTCCCCAAGGGTTCCCAGGCCCAAAGTCAGCCTCCTCCGGGCAGGGAAGGGTGTCCCGCTGTCCCCCGCGCTCCCTGCAGCTCCCTACAGCAACACTCAGAACTGGTCTCGCCTCAGAGGATTTCCAGAGAGCTTCCATCACTCGCCGTGTTTCTTCACTGCCCGAACAAGCCCTTTCTGGACACCTGAATGCCTACAGTTCCCAGTATCAGAATCAAAATCTTCATGGATAATTTGAATACTTATTTGAATTATACTGGACATTTGGATTTAGGGAGCATTCTCAAAATGTTTCTCCCCCTTCTTTGCCTTCAGTTCCTGTCCACAAGAAATATGTATATTTACTCCAAGACCCAGGATTCTACGGATTTAGGCTCCAGGCCACTCTCATTTTGGAATGATCTTCCTTTCTGCCATTTGAAGCTGTGCACAACTTTCCATGCTGGGAAGCCCATATTTCAAGACATTTTCCGTCTCAGAAAATTTTTCTGTCTTTTAGCTACACTGAAGTGATGTCTGCATTGCTGGAAGTTCACAGCAGACGTTCAAACCGGTAATTCTGTGGGTCCCGGCTCAGGATGCCAAGAGCACACGCTTCTCACCAGTCCAAGAAGCACGAGCTGAGATCCCACCCACATAAAACAGCCCGCTGAGCTCAGCTACGCCTCACTGGAGACATCTGTTCTGCCCCAGTGAACTTTACTGTTTTAATACCGCTGTAATGCCATCAATACGTCGATTTCAAGTGCTTACTTTATTACCGCTGTCTGAGATCACTGTGTCCTGCTGAGTCTCAATCTCCATGGGGCTACTGAGCAACACATCCTCTTCTATACTAGCGTTTGCCTCCCCCATTGTCCTCACAGAAACTGTCATTTGTGGAGGCTGCCCAAATTTTATATTCTTGGCCAACTGTTGCTGAAAAACAAGAAAAGAAAAAACAGGTATTTATATTATGAGCAAAACAAGCCAAGTCTAGCACGCACCCCTTCTCCACGTGAAAGCTGCACAGAAGCACTCAGGGCGACTTCTGACTCCGGACAAAAAGATCAACTTGAGGCTCACATTGCTGCAACACAGTGGCCACCCCCTCTTCTTTCTCCCCACAAAGTGACCAAGGTCAGGAATTTACTGCATGACTTCTGATTTTGGATGATCAACTTGAGTTCTCATCAGTGTTGCGAACTTCTGAAAACTTATTGTGAATTTTGAAACATTCCTTCTCTTTTTTTAATCTATGTCCTAGATTAAGACTTTGTTTATAAGACTTAAGCTAATTATGTGAAGCCTTACTGTTGCAAAGAAGTAAGATCATGAGCCAAGTGTACACTGAGAAGCTAAAACAGCCCCAAAATGCAACCTTTTTCTTCTCCAGCCCCCAAACCCTGCATCTCATGCATCTGTAGTTCTTAAAGATACCCTTATTGTAAGGTTAAGTTGTAAGTTTTACATGTTAAAGAGTTGGCATAGAGGAGGCAAATTCTCAAAGGAGGGGAAACCCAGCTTCTTTTAGACGCTTGATCTCACAGAAACAGCGCACAAACTCATGTCTGCTCATGCTCACGTGCACTGCCACGTCACTGCTTTTGCACAAAGAAGTTTATGCAGGGGACGTGCAGTAGACGAATGGATAAAAGAGCTTTCCCACCATTTATTTTTCCTTGTGGAAGTAATCTTCTCTCAAGGGTTACAAAGAAAGTACTCTTGAATTATACCAAGTGTAAGATGAGTAAAATAAGTAGGATATAATATCCGTCCTCTGGTAGGTGGAGAAATTACAGCCCTGGCTACTGCAGGGACACATACCATACAGTCTTTGAAAGTGAACTTTTTACAAAAGAGTTACAAGAAATTCTCCAGAAGAAGCAAATGAAGTAAGGAATATTTATTGATAGATTTTCTTCCTGAAATATTTCAGGGAATCATTCTCAGTTAGGAAGGAACCGTGGGGTTATTTTCCTGCTTTACTCTCTTTCAAGCACAGAAAATTCTCCAAAGGAGAGCTCCCGTTTCTGTCTTGTGTTACTATGAACTCCTACAGCTCAGCAATACTCAATTCAACTGTGCAGCTTCTATTCAGTGGGAATGCCAGGTACATAGATGGACCCCTGACACGAGTTTGCCGCTGAGAACTGCAGAAGACTGGAGTAGATAGCATGTAAAACAAAGATTTTTTTTTCCTATAGCACAGAATCAATAGCATGGCTTAGGTGAGCAGTTGGCAAGGGAAGATATGCTTTAGTAGCAGCAGATGGACCTCTAAAAGGATTCAGGTTAGATCAGTCTTGCTTGCCATCACTGCCCCGTGGACTAGACTCTCGTATAAAGTTTATCCATATTACCCCAAAACATTACCAGATTTCTGTATTGAACTATTAAGATAAAAAGTACATGCAGAGACTCCTCATAATCAGGTTATTAGGTTAGAATAGTTTTTCTCAGTCTCCTCATTGAGTTACACATTATTTATGCCCATTTGGATTTTGGCAGAAAGTAATGAAATTCATCTAGTACATCGTTTTGGCATAGTGGGCAGTCTTGAATGGCAGAGTTTTATTCCCGCCTAGATTACTGGCAGCGCACCCATAGTCTAAAGGCAAGGGTTTCACCAAGTCCTCCCAAGCTTTCGTGTTAGCAGTGCAACTCTCTGACTTGAAATCTTATATGTGTCCACTGCATAAATGGGAGCTGGAGAGAGCAAACAGGTCTGTATCAGATAGTATGAAGGCTGTAATTCTGCTCTATTCCTGCAGGCCCTCTGATGCTAGTAGAAAATGACTTCAGAACAGCTTCTTAATTTGATAACTTGTTTTCTAAGTGGAGGCTGCTCCTTTCTTCTTACAAAAGCCATACTCCTAGACAAATAGTTCTCCCAGGCAGAAAACTGGAACTGTCAGCATTACCTGAGGAGCTACCCAAGAAACTAAGGATTTGTGCATCTGTTCCATGGTGAGAACATGCACGCATGTACGTATTGCTCGCAGTGTGTTGTGGAGATAGGGATGGTGTGTTACTCTCTTGACCTACTGATCAAGTTCTTGATCTACTGTGGGTGCAATGCACGGTGGGAGTTGTGTGGTGATGAAGCTACCGTGGAGGATCGTCTGTGCTTTAAAAAGAATGGCCTGTTTAATTGTCATTAAGGATGCTTGAGGGCTCGGCTGTAAAATAGTGTATTTGTGTATATAAAAGTTTAAAATGTTATTTTCCTGATATTTCCAGGAATTAGAGTATCCTCAATATTTATGGACTGTAGACAGTTTTTTTTTTTAAATTACTTCAAAGTTTTAGAAGTTTATTTGCTCAGACTTACATGAATTAGTTTCACTGTTGAAGTGGAAACTCTAGTAGCCCTCGCATTCCTTCTGGGACAGAAGGCTCTTTTCTGTATTATTTATTTATTGAAATCTTTTTTAAAAAATTAGCTTAAGTGAACGCCACTAATAGTTTTCCATTGGCCAACTTCTTTCAGTGCATTCTAATCTCCAAAGCTGATGCTGAATACCAAATGCAAAAATCTCACATAGCTTATTGTTACCACTGAGCAAATTTATTCTTATTGCTTTCAAAGAGCAATGTAAAACCTGCTCCTTGTTCTTTTTTAAAATGTGCTGTAACTACAATGCAATTATCCTCTCTCAAGAAAATTCATACAGATACATTCTCTACCCGGTCAATCATAAAAACCCTAAAAATGCATCATCCCTGAAAGAAAAGAAAAAACCCACAACTTTTACTTGGAAGAACACATGCAGTCTAACCCAGAGATGGAGAGAGACATCAATTTAAGCTGCAAGGCCATTGAGAAGAGGCCATATTCCTTGAAAAGGAGCATCTGCTTTAAATGTCTCAAAAGTTTCCGTTAGACATATATTTCTGAACACAGAACTATAAATCCTCTGTACTTGAGAATTCCCTGTGCTGACAGCATCTGGATGACGGTTGCCTAAGGAGGATTATTTGCAACTATTAGAAGTTGCAGGCATGACATTTTGTTCTTCTACCATTGCACAGTCATGCACAGGGTGTTTAAATACCCTTTTGGACATCTCCATGGATGCATACTGGTATCAGTTAAATGAACCTGGTCTCTTTTGGTTTGTGCAAGAAGGCTTGTAATTTAGCAGCCAGAAATCACTGTCCTGCTCCAAAAGCTAGCTGTCAGCTAGAAGCAGAAGGAAAGAGATGAACGTTTCCTGCCTGCACCTTCCACTTCCAGCCTTATCAACTCCAGTGGGCTTTCCCAGTCCCTCAGTTTGCAGCCAGTGGACAGGTATTTCCACAGGACTTACAAACCATTCTCAGCACCAAAACAGCATGGCTACCACATATGACAATTATACCATGAAGCAGCAGCTGGAGGGACCACACACACAGGGGAGCTTCAGAAGGGGATCATCAAGCTGTGTTCCAGACCAGGTTTACCTTGTCCCCGAAATTTTTTCTATGAGATTCAAGAGGTGCATGGGAGTTTGCCTACTCACACCCAACCCGGGTGGCTACCGGTGCGGTGCCATTCAGCGTGAGGTGAGGGGCAGGGCTGCACATCTAATAAAGGCAAAAATATACTGGGAATTTAGGAAAAAAATTAAGTTTGCGCTCATCCAGTTTTTAAAATCTTCCTCAGTAACTGGACCATGACACAGGCCCACTTTTATTTAATGGAAAATAATTTGCTAAAATGCGATACTATTTAACTGACATCTTTACACCAGCTTACCATTAATGACTTCAGAAATAAAACTCCTAAGTTAAATTGCTCTGCATTGGTTGGCACCTGCAGCAAATTAAAAAGCTTAGACTTTCAAAGCACTCTTTGTGTTTGCATAGGAAATGCCACAGAACAAACTCTCCATATTAACCGGCAGAGAGCCCAGATCGGGCTGTACATCTCCTCTTTCGCTCCAATTTGGCTCCTCTTCCGTGTACACGCCTGCTTGCGTGCATGTTGGATTCAGCCCCCTGAAACCACATCATTCTTACAGCTCCATGCCTGGAGTGAATCCAAAACCGGATCCACTGAGCTGCTTACTGTGTTCAGTTAAAAATCATTAAACCAGAGTGTGCTATTTCAGCTGATTCCATTCAAACAAGTCTTACAAGAAATGTTGGTCATGTTTTGCCTTCAACTCAAATACCTATTTTGCATGCCTGTTTGCAATGCCCAGATACATAAATAAATGAAATTATGTTTTCTAGTTACATATAATTGTGAAATAATGACTTAATCAATAATACTTGTCCTAAGAAGAGCCATACTGTTGAAATCCCACTTGGTCCTGTACAGTCTCTCACAGTGACCCAAAAATCAAATGCCTTGGGAATATGTAAGAACAGGGCGAGCCCATACTGAGATTTTCCTTGTAAACGCTCCAACGATTTGTGGCATCTGAGGACTTCTGGAGTCAACAGCCAGTTGGGAACCTTTATTTCATGAATTTGTTTCATTGCTCTTTGAACTTTTATAAATATTTCACGAATAACAGTGCTGTATGACAATGAGTTCTACAGTCCAACTATGCATAAAGAAATATTTGTTTTGGTTTGAAAGTGTTACTAGTTTCAACTGATGCTCATGTGTTCTCATGCTGTGAAAGACTGAGTAATTGTCCTGAGTAATTGTCCTCTATTCATTGTCTCAATTCCACTCATGATTTCATGCATCTCTATCATATTCTCTCTCTTATCATTTCTTTTCTAGGCTGAAAAGATAGTTTACCTAGCTGTTCTTTCTATGGAAGTGAGTCAACTTCTTTATCCAAACAGGAAAATCTGCAGCATATCTAAACAAGCAAAACACCAAGCCTTTTTTTTTTTTTTTAACCAAAGAGAGAGAATAAACTGGAAAGCATCATGTGAGAAGTTGTATTGGTATAGCTGGAGGCTTTAGAAAATAAACTAGATGTAAAATTAACATGTAAACCTACTGAAAAGGAGGAAAATAAGAAGTATTACCACAGGTGTTTTGGGTATAAGATGCAGGGAGGGAACTATTCCACTCTCCATTGCTGGGGCAGCACGTGGTTTGGGGCATTACACCTCAAGAAAAATTTTGGGAGAGTCCAAAATAGAAGAATGGTGAAGAAGCAAACTGTATATGGATCTCTAGACATATGTATTTGCAGCAAACCCAGATGCAAAGGAAGATTTTGGTATACAGTGGCAACGGACCACTTACAGATGCTCACGTGTTAACAGCCAGACTTTCTGGAGAAGCTTGAAGATACTTACAGGATCTGTGGGATTTGTCACCTGAGTGTCTCCTCGCAGAGTACCAAAAGCAAAGCAGATGTGAGTAAGGAAAATGGAAGCTCATTTCCAGGGCTTAATATGATCATAGGAAAAAGGGGGTCTGCCCCAGAAATGCTAGAATGATTAAGAAAAAAAATGATAAATTCAGTTTATAAAGTGAAAACAATTGTCAAATGTGAAGAAAACAATTAGGCTGCAGTGGCACTAGAAAATATTGGCAACAAAGAAATGAATTGTAAGAAACACAAAGCTGGGCAATCATGCAGTGAAAATTCACTCTCAATTCTATAAAATGCAGAGCATCAAGTTAAAAGATAATAGCTTTGAGATTTAGCAAGCAACTTTGTAGCCTTGTTGAGATCTGGGCAATATCAAACAGAAACAACACTGGGAATGGCTGCTAGAATACAGATGTGCAACGCACAGTAGGGGAAGCACCGGCTTGACCATTAGCTAAGATATGTTAATGACTAAAAGAAATGGCATCCAAAACTGAACAGTCATTAGGTCTGACACAAAGAAAATTATTGGGGACATTCATCATTACAAAGCCAGGGAAATGTGAATTTAAAAAGTGGTCCTTTAGAATTTGACCAAGAAGTCTGGATTCTCAAGACATGTTTTATCATAATTAATATCTGTGTAATAAATGGGTGTTTTACAAATTTACAGAGCAGGGGGTTTGTTTATTTTAAATCTCATGGCCACATGAAACAGAAAAGATGTAGCCCAGTAGTTCCTAAATGCAATAAGCCATATGCCATAGTCAACCTTTAATATTTCTTGCAGCTGACTGCCACAGCCTCATGGTTGCCAAATTCCCCGAGATACTTTCAGTGAAGGCAAGAGGTGGAGAAGAAGCTGTTCTCCTGCCTCCACAGGCAGCAGCCGTGCCACACCACGGTATTGTCACAGCAAAACGGAGATAATGGCTTAGATGCATCAAGATACTAACGCTCAAAACAAGTTTCCATTTTACTTGCTACAGTTTTTGTGGGTCTGAAACAAAAACTGTCTTCTGTTCATTTGCTGACCGTTTCTGGCAAATATCAGTAGCAGGAAGAAGAGACACAGCTGCAAAATGCGAGGAAGTGGATCTAACACACTTTGATGCAAGGAAAAAAACCCCACTAACTTATGAAAGTTTCTTTTAGGTTTGTTCTGAGACACAGCTAGATCTAAATTTTAAACATTCCTTGTGTCTCATTCACAGTCCTGTATGAGAAGTAAAGCACCGGATCCCAAGGAACTAAATGAGTTCAGCATTAAGAGTACCAGTACCTGGGTACCATCTCTTTGTGGGAGCAGGTTCAGGCTGGCTTTCTACACTGGATCTTAAAAACTAGGTAATGATAAATCTCAGCAGATCCAAAGGACAAGGAAAAGACTGCTTTTACAACAGCAGATGGCTTGAGCCAAGACAAAATAACTTCAAGATACACAAGGGCTGTTGGAGGTTAACAAGCAGTCAGGCTTTTCTCAGCCTGATTTCTAGCACACGCTAAAACCTTTGAACGTGACCAAATCCATTTACAGAAAGCCTGATAAGATGAATGCTGCCAATCTGAAAATCAATAAAAAGAAATGAGATCTATTCCAGAAGGAACTAATTTACCTTGCACACATAATCAGAAAGAGAGAATTCCTACAATAAGAAGCTGAACCAGTGCATATGCTGGCAGCTGCCCAGGCTGCTACAGAGTTTTGCACCATTACACAACATTTTTTGTGGGTTCATCAACACTCCAAAGTCAGCAGAAATGCAAGGCGAGAAGGGGGAAACACTTTGGTGGTCAGCAGAATGAGATCCAGCACCATCAGTATTAAATGGCTTGCATTTCCATTCTGATTTCAAAACCCTTTTCACCATGCTATCAGTTGGGCTTGTAAGCACGGTGCCTCTTCCAGAAAAGATTTGAGTTTTCCAAGAATGTTCACTGTACCACGCCCAAAAAAATCCTGAAAAAGGTTAAAGTCCGCAGATCTCTGTTTGGAATACAGCGAGTTCAGAGCCAGCACAGGGCACTGAATCCTGGCAACACTTCTTTACCGAGGGGCATCTTGCCAGGCAAATGGAAACTGGAAATGCTGTGCTTCTGTGACATACAAGCCTGGGCAAAGCCACAGTAACGTTGGTGGCGTAGCAATGACCTTACCGGGAGCTGGCCACAGAACTGGTTTTAAGGAGCAGAGTGCTCTTCAGAAGAGATGACTGTCTCCTCTTGTTCCAGCACTTGAAGAAATACAGACATACCCAGTGGGAGTGAGCTTGCAGAAACGGAATTCAAAGTAGATACAAGCTTCTGATAACTGGAGACCGAGTATCAGTGTTTTCTGTGACTGCAAAATCACGCAGCAAACACAGTCTTCTTTTAGAATACCACAGCAGAAAAGAAGGATGGGGTATGAAATGCATAAAACCTTCAGACAGAAACGATAGTCCAAATAACTGGTCAGACCGGGGACTCAACTCTAAGGTCAACCTAAAAATGTGCAATGGGATTTTGGCACGATCTTGCCCTAAAACTGAGGGAACAGTTGCAGAAATCATGGCTAGGGAAACGGGGACAGTTATGTGCTGGGCAGCAGGTTTTGCAGATGCAAGAGGTGGCCCCTGGGCTTGTTATAAGGAGCCTTTCCATGGGATTTTGAAAAAATCCGTGGACATTTAGATGAATATGTAACTTCTGTGTAAATATGTAAATAGTTAAAAGTGTCATTTACAATCTATTGTGCATTTGCTTTCTGATTGAATGGATTGCTCTGGATATCACCATCATCAGTAGAGTGGGAGAAGCTGACCCGGGGATGTTGTTACAGTCTGGGTTGCAGCTATATTAAAATGATAAAAATGAACCACCGTCCTTCAATTCTAAATAAAAAGGTAAGCACACTTTTGACATCAAGCAGCTGAAACAATGCTCCCCCTTAAAATACATGCAAGCAACGACACCAAAAAAAGGCTCACGCCAAGTTCACATGAGCAAGAGCACACCACTGGCTAGCTATGTTGTGACTTTCAAGGGTGATTATTTTTGCTTTAATTTTCTTGAGTTACCATTTGCTTAGTGAAGATGGTTGTTAGCAACTGCAGTAACTGTACTTTTTATCATGTCTCCGAGTTTAGCGAAGGCAATAATTTCCACTGGAAATTTTAAGGTGAGTTTGGAAATGGGAGAAGTCACTCCCACAAAGTGAAAAAGTATTCAGAGAAAAGCTAATGTACTGAAGCCAAGATAGGAGATCCAACAGATAGGGAGGGCACAGCTCCCTGCAGAAGTCAGTGAGCTTTGTATCCAAGGGACGCTCAAGCATCCCAGGTCCAACTACTTCACATCTTTGCCCAGAGTCAGCAGTCATTTAAAATATAATGGTTTCTAGCCTGGAAAGCAGCATGCACTGAATCTACCTGACCCAGGGAAATTTAAGCTGAAAAAACAGCACAGAGAAATTGGAGCTGTCCTAGTGTGGTTTCGACTTCAAAGTTCATCCACAGTCAGCACAGCCAAGGCCGTCCAGGTGCTCTGTCTGCTGACAGCACCGTGCAGGAAGAAGGAACAATTTCATCCTGAATGTCGGATCTGTCTACTGTGCGTGATCTCTCAATCACCAAAGAAGATGGACTGCAGGTAGACTTTGGAGGTGAAAGAAATCAATGGTATTTTACTAGTCAGCTACAGGGTAACGGCACCTACACAGCATTAAAAATTTACCAGCATTTTGACAGGACATGACAGAATCCTGAACTATAAACTGAAACGTGCTTCTGAAGGACAGCTCTAGATAGACATAGAGCTGGGAATCTTACAGGTGTACAAGAAGTAAAGCAAAACATAGTTAGAGCACTAATGGGACAGAGTTCTGGAGAAGAAGGAAAAGCAGGTCATGTAAAGCTTTTTAGAACCAACTACCCAAATGTGTTGTTTATGTAGTTACTTATGTGCTGTTTGCTTTGGAAAGATAAACATATCCACCCTTCATGAGAACCATTGAAAGGACAAGGAGAAAAAAAATGTAATACGCTCAAAAGGATAATTAAATCAGCTTTGCAAAGAAGTCTCACTCTGCATGCCATTCCCAGCCACCAACACCACCCTCGTTTTTTCACTCAGTACCACATCTGTAGGACTCAGGCATACAGATCAGGGTATGCCAAAACCATGAGTTCAATTCAAATGAGTTCCACAAGATGCAGACATTTCTGCAGATTTGTTTGCAGCATCACTGCCGTACCTTTCAAGATCAAAACCTAGATCTGTTGCAGATTACCCGAATTATTTACATAGCTTTTGGCCAGACAACTTACATGGCTGAGAAACTGCCCCAAGGCTATTGAAAAAGCCTTTATCACCTTTATCCACATTTAATACATTCTGGAGACCATTTTCTACCACATTTTAAATATTTTTCCCACTTACAATTTCTTACCTGAAGAGTTTTGACTTTTCCTAAAACGTTCTCCTGTGACATTGCTTGGATGGCCTGTTCACTCTCTGTTCTCCCATCAGGTATAAAAATACTGTCATGGGAAAAAGCTCGACTGCCCATAGAATAATGGGAGGACCTGGAAAAAAAAACAGTTAAAAAGTAAATAAGCACAGCAATTAATTTATGAGAGTGACCCTTCATATCATAGCTGCCCTGCTGTAGAGATTTTCCCTCCCGCTTGCCTTCTACATAAAAGCTTTGAACATTTTCAGAAGAGAGGCATCCAAACATTTTCTGTTATCAAAAGTTTAACGGAGGTACTCGATTCCTTCACATACAGTTTTCCTCCTTGGAAGGACATAAAGCGGGGTGTTTTTAATAGGCATGTTGAGAAGGTCAATCGATTTTCCTTAGAAGTCTCAAATCTAAATGTTACTTTTAGGATAGAGGGTAGATGATGATGATGCATACGTTACCACGCTGCATCTTTGAGAAAGCCTGCATTCGTGCTTAGTCCCCATGCTTGGGACCTGCTGTCATTCTTAGTCAAAGACAGACAGCAGGTCCCAAGCAAAGGTAGCAGCTACCTCGTTTAGCTGATTACTTAGCTGTTCCTATCACCACGAGTATGATCACACTGACAATAAAATGTTATCATCAAACCCCTGAATTGATACGAAGCTTATTACGCCATCCCGTGTGGGTTTGATTAGCAACAAACAGCGAGAGATGCTCCCGTGTTGCTGTTAAACTAGATACCGATGCCAAGGAGGAGAGTGCGTCACGAACAACCCAGTTACACGGCTGCTCCAAATCCATGGGCAAAGGGACTAAACAAAAAGTGGTTTTATTTACTGGAGATTTTAAAGGCTCATCAAGAAAACAGAGAATTAAAAAAAAAGGTTCACAGGTTGTTACTTTGGGGCTTGGGGGGCATTCTGGGGGGAAATGTTTGAGATTGAAAGTTATGTTTTGTTTCACCTAGAATATTTTATGGTGAGTGGAAAGCCAGTAAAATACAAACATGACAAAAGCCACAGTAGAATAAAATTGAACTGAGGGGGTCTCCTTTTAATAACCTATTGGCAACTCTATGGAACCCATTTACAGCTTCAGTAACAAACAATCTGGAGAAAAAAAATAGATACTTTTTATACCAATCTAACTAACACAACCTTCTACGTGTGATAAAAACATTATAAACCACTTCAGCAAAACCAAGGAAGATGATAATTCCAGAGAGAGGGATAAGTAAAACAACAAGAAAAATTAAAGCCTCACATATTTAAGAAAATCAGTATATTATCTTTTCTTCCTTGTAAAATGTGCTAATTGTTTATAAATTGCTCAAAATATTTCTATTCATACTTTGGGGGGGGGGGGGAAGTTTGGAATGTACTTATTCCATGTTTATCTTGTTTTTTTCCTAAGGTATGGAAATAATCTTTTTAAGTAAAAATGAAAAATCTTTTCTTACCAAGAAAGAATGTTATATAGGGTTACATTAACCTTTTATAACTGATTAAATAATAGGCTATTCTTGACTTTTATAACAAAATTTCTTACAGGTAATGTGAAAATAATAGGAAAAGAGCCACCCACAAACTCTTACTCTCTCTAGTTTATATTTAAAATACATTTGCACGCACAAAATAAATCATCCAAGCTTTTGGGGAGAAGACACACAGCTCCCTGTATCATTTCATCCTCCATGCAAGCACAGACTAACTGAAAAACTATTTTTTACCCAAAATTAATATTCGAACAACATGCTTCATTTGAAACCAGCACACAATCAAGCAAAGAGCTGGTCAATATTTCATAGCATTTTGTGCCATCAAAAAGAGGGAACATTTAACTGATACTATATTCTATTTTAGCTTTTTTTTTTAAAATAAAAACCACAACTTGATTGCCTTTGGCTGCTAAAGGTAATACACCTTCTTTTAGAAACCTTTTATTAAAGAAACCATAAAAGTGTATTTTTAAACCCTCTTCTAAAAAGGTTTCTATACCGAAACATCATGACTCAGCAGAGCTGTGGTAAAATTGCGTGGCATTGGAACACATCTACCTTCCTTGGCTGTCCAGGAATCAGCCCAGGAACCAGAGTTTGAGAAATGCCCCTCAGAGAGAGACAAATTCCTAGCAGGCCTGGCTTGCAAAATGAGTGGTTTGACATGAAGCTGAGGGAAAGTTGGCTTTTTTCATATAACCGTGTAGGTCTGCTTGAACTGAAAGCTCCAGCATTGCATTCAACAAGCGGGGGGAAAAAAGTCTGTATTCACAACCAAAACTGAGGGGAACATGCAAAATTTGACAAACCAGCCCATGCCAACCCCTCCTGCATTTGCCTGGTTCAATATGTGAAACTGCTGCAGGCGCAGAAGGCAAGGCCAGTGGGAATTTATCGCTTACTATTTACCTTTGAGCTGAGAGATCTGCTGAGCATGCATAATCCAGGTCACACTGTGCTCCAGAGAGGATCCTCTCTCAAAGATTCTTCCAGCAATACTGTGGCTCAGATACTTACGGCTTTTGTCTCAGAGCTATTCACCGTGCATACGACACCGTTCTCCCCTTTTACTGTCCAGTGGGTTGGCGCTCTCATACTTAAAATTAGACAGCTCATGTTTATCCCTATTGTTTGTAACAACTAATTAGTAGGCGAGGGTTGCAATTCAGGCACCAAAGAGTTCAGTGACTTGTTTGCAAGTCGTTCTTGACCTTACTAATTAATCTGTTAAGTCGGGAACAGCCAACCTGCAGCGTTTGAACTGAACAGGGTTTGCTAGCAGTTCAACCCCGAGAACTTCAGCTGACCAGCAGCAGAGACGCTTTGGCAGTAGGAACTGCCCGATAACCTGAGCCTCTGAAATGGAAGAAAAGAGCAACTGTTGATGTCAGTGCTGGTGGACTGCCTGGGACATGGCTGCGGATGAAGATCTTCCCCATCCAGCTACAGAGCTGAGGATACCTTTAGTGATCTGGTCTCACCTCCTGCCTGTGAACTAATCCCATGAATCTCCTGACTGTTTGAGATACACAGCACACTGGCTTTTGGCTATGCGCAGATTTGGGTTTATGGCTAGTCTGATCAGACTTGTTAAAATGTCATTTAAAGCTCCCTTTGGGACACTGGGTCATGTGAAACATCTTGGGAGCTTCACGTGACCTGCAATCATAAGAACATCACCACTGGAAGTCCAACCTGTCTCTAAGTGCCCGCAGGGTACCGATGCCGGGTTAGGACCATGCTAAGCATGTACAGCATCTCTCTCTGACGTTCTCCCATACACCAACTGCTTTCATTTTAGGCCCTTCCTCATTACATGGCATCACACATTTTTGTTTCACAGAGCTGAGGCCAAACATATTTGAAAGCTTTTGTCTGTTTTTTTTTCTTACTAACTTGCTACCAAAACAAACATACTCCAAATTGTCAGAACACATGAAACATTCACAAGGAACCCTGCAGTGAATTAATCCAAGACTTCTCTCTACTGTATCCCCTCAAAATGCTTTGCAGATATACTGCATGTTTCAGAACCGGGTGACTGAGCAATTTTGCTAGCCACATGTCCGATAACCGGTAAAAATGTCTTAAGAATTTTGCTTAAATGTCTATGTAGGCTAAAGTACATCGGAAAAAACATATTCACACATCGTAGTAACCTAGTTTCTTTTACAGGCAAGTTTAAATAGCGTTTAAGGTGATTTCCAGGCTACTTGAACCTTCTGAAAGGTCTCCTGTTTTACTCACTTGGAGCCCACAATCCTGTCAAATCTTCCCGGCTGTGAGTTTGAGAGATTATATCACAAAGGCCTTTTTTCCACCCCTTTTTTCACTCTCCTGATGTTCTACTTTTGGAAAGACTGAATTTCTTTTAAGTCATAATACAGTATGAATAATTGAGTTTCCTTCACTGCTACCACCATGCCCATCTCTGAAGTTTTCCTCAGAAGACTTTATACAATAACATCCTCACAATCCACACCTACAAACAGTGCTTCAGAAAGCCCTCTCTCCTCAATTACAAGGCATGTCGACATCAGGAATGGCTTTCGATAGATTCACAGTATGTCAGAGACCTGGGCTACAGTCATAGCCATGGTGTACTGGGTCTGGCTGAGACGGAGTTAATTTTCCCCACGGCAGCCTCCATAGTGCTGCGCTTCCTACCGGTAGCTAGATGGGTGTTGGTAACACACCAGTGGTTTGGCTACTGCTGGGCAGCGCTGGCACAGCACCAAGGCTGCCTCCAACAGTCCACCCTCCCCAGCAGGCTGGGGGTGGGCAAGATCTTGGGAGGGGACATAGCCAGGACAGCTGACCCAAACTGACCAAAGGGATATTCCACACCATATGACGCCCGCTCAGCAGCAAAAGCTAAGAGAAAGGAGGAGGAAGTGGGGGCATTCGTTATTACGACATTTGTCTTCTGGAGCAACTGCTATGCGTACTGAACCCCTGCTTCCCGGGAAGTGGCTGGGCATCGCCTGCTGGTGGGAAATAGAGAATAAATCTTTTGTTTTCCTTTGCTTCCACACGCGGCCTTTGCTTTTGTTTTATTAAACTGCCATTATCTTGACCCACGAGTTTTTTGGGTTGTTTTTTTTTTTTTCCATCTTATTTTCTCCCCTCCCTGCCTGCTGAGTGGCTTGGTGGCACCTGGTGTCCAGCCAAGGTCAACCCACCACACATGGGTGAAGCTATTACAGTTTCAAACTGCCATATCACTTCCAAATTATGTGGGAAAACAGGGGCATCAGTTTATGAGCACTTCTGTTGATAATACCGTTGATGACACTTCAGAAGCTGTTTGTGCTGAAAATAATTGAATCATCATCTGACTCACTTCCAGAAACCTGACTAAATTAAATGAATTATGGATGTGCTATACCAAAATACAAAGCACTTTTAGCAAATCCTTAAAGATGTTCTCTCTGAAGATGTGTTGCAACCCAAGTATCATGTTCCAGTTTCAGTTCCAATACACAAATTTTCAAAATTAATTTTCTCATACTCGAAGCAATGTTAAATTCCATTCATTCTCCGAGTTTTCTTTGCCACACCTGTGTCCCTCTTCAGATTCCTGAAGACAGGTCAGAATACTTGGTTTCTCAGCAAAACTAAGAACATACTTTTCACCCTCTTTTATTAGGATGAAATTCTTAAGAACTACTACATTTTTGAGAATGTATGAGGGGTTCTTTGATACGCATGGGCTTTGGCACAAAAACATGGGCTTTGGCACAAAAAGAGTACACCACAATATGTCTTTATCTTGAGGGTACCCCAAGAGCATAAAAGTACAGCAGAGCCAACCATCCCACAGTATTTTTACAAATAATTAAGCCAGAAACGTCAAAGGGGTGGGAAATAGAGCAAGACATGGAGTAGGAGGACCACACCACATCTTGATCATGGACATGACATGGACTCCTAGCCCAGGTTTAACTATTTAGCTGTAAAAAGAGTTGCCTCAAATACATCTCACCCTTAACTAGCTTTCTTCTACACAAAATGAATATGGTTCTCAGACTCTTTGTTTAACTCAGTGCTGATAACTTCATTCCCCTGGAAAGGGAGAACACCTTCTGTTTTATTTCAGACTTCTGGAAGAATCCCAGAAAACCATAGGTAAAACCTTCTTTCCTTTACTCACTCTTGCTGAGGTGTCTGTGTGCTAAGAAACTAGGAAACGTGAAACAAATCCCTCACAGCAGAATGGGACCACCCTGAGCCTACAAGAAGTGTTTGTCTTACTCCTCTCCCATGAAGACCAGCAAACTAAGAGAGATTGCTCTTTGGACCCCCATCAGCCATCCACTGCTATGCATCGTTAGCTGTTTTGGATGTAATTTTCCGTCAGCTCTAGATACTCCAAGTCAGGACTGGGTGAGGTATCACCCTTTCTCCCTTTATCCTCCTCCCCACGTGTTCCCATTACCTCATGCGCTCACGGTTCACATGAAACAATTCAGAGAGCTGTTCTGACCGAATAACGAACTACAAAAAAAAACCCCAACAAAACTCAAAAACCCACACAACTTCCTGGTTTGGCTGAGCAAACATGACAGAAGCTTCCATGCTAGCTGCATGTCCAGAGAGCTGCTGGAAAGACTCGGACAACTGCAGTCTGGGCTTCAATCACCATATACTGCTGTGGGACTGCACCCCTAAGTGCATCAGAGTATGTGCAGGGGTAATACTGCACAGAATACAAGGCTAAGTTTACCTCGGTACTGGTGGCTATTATGGTTTAGACCCCATTTTTTCCCAAGCTATTTCTCCTCTCAAAGGCAAATGTGGGGTCCTTAAGAAGGGGAAGTTTTGCCAGCAGGGAACAGCGAGGTCTCAGCTCTTGCATAATCCCGTATCGGTGCATTACTGTAGTACAGAAAGCTCGCACCACCAATTGCCTCTTCAGTGTGTCATAAATGTTCCTCCCACTCCGATATTAAATAGTTAGAAATAGAAACTGGAAAATAAAGGGAAAGAATGAGTTGTTCTGTTCTTTCATGTTTGTAGAGACTGACTCCAAAAAAACCCCAGTCTCATGACTTTCACTCTTCTAGATTTCCATTAGAAACCGATTCTGTAATCATTAGAGATCAGAGCCAACTTTTTAACATAAAGCCATTTTTAACGCTAAAAAATTCACAAAGCATGCAAAGCAAGAAAGAATTTGTTTTAGCCAGGTATTGACCCTTAGTATAATCCCTTCAAAGACATCTGAGAGTCACCTCCCAGAATAGTGCCCCAGGGAAATGACAAGTGCAGTGATAGGTTGCCTTTACTTAATGTTTTCTTTTAAAAAAGAAATCTGATTCCAACGCTTTGCATCTCCCATGAATGTCCTCAGGGCAGCTAGAGATGAAAAACATAAATTGCATTTTCTAGTCATTCCAGAGATGCATTAATACTGTAATAGAGGAAAAGGGATTGTAATTCTGAGCTGTATTTTTAGTGTCTTCTCTTTCATCTGTCATGCTGGAATATGAGTTTTAGTTCTAACTCATGCCTAGATGGGGAATATTGTCCATGCTGCAACAGAACTCTGAGTTACAACTGTGCTTAGACAGCACGTTGCTTCATTGCATTAACCAACCCATAAACACGGTCCTTACAAGCTGGACAGGCAAAAGGGAGATTTTTTTAGCAGGGTAGTTAAAGGATTCTTTTTCGTAAAGTAAACTTAGGGATTATTTCTGTGCTCAATCTGAAGACATATACGTACTGCCTTCAGGAACTGCCAAACCTCAGGGCACTAACTCTGGGAAAACTGCACAGTCCCATTGTCGTGACCCACCAGACTCCCGCTGATGCCAATGACCTGTTTTGCAGCCTCTGTGGTAGTGGCTCAGCTCATTTCAAAAGGTATCATGCAACATTGTCTTATACACAGCTCCGTTTGATGTCATCAGGAGATCTGGAACCTATGAACTTACTGCAAATTAATTTTTTGTAAAATTAGGGATCAGGCCTAGCTTTGAGTAGCTAATGCATCTTTAATGCATGCTAATAATCCAATCAAAATCATGATCATTAAGGGCACAGAAATTAATCATGGGAGGCATGAGGGCCCTCAGTGCACTAATAAGCTTTTATGTCCCTGACCAGCCTCACCTGGGACCTCCACCCACACACATGGGTGCAGGAGCTCTATTTAAGATCACAGCTGAGGCCTTAGTCCTTGCCTGAGCTGTGCTGGAGGAGCGCTGGTCTCCAGCTCAGCCACAATGGTGCCAGGCCATGAAGCCCCTTGATCCAGACCTCAACTTGCAGACCGCTTTCCTGGCTTGCCCTGGGCCCTGCCTTCCCGCTGTGGACCTGCGGGACGATCAATGGATCTGATCCCGACCTACAGACGGACTTCCTGGCTCAGCCTCAGACCTGCCTTACCATCCAGATATTGCCTTATCTGTGCTCCTGGTTGGACCTGGCCACCAAGCCAGGATCTGTCCTGCTTGCCTTGCTTAGATACTGTGGGACTGGGCCCTGGGCGATGAGGCCCCTACCCAGCGGTGGGATCCACCTTGGTGCCCCGCTCGTCTTCCCCCAGGGAGCAGTCCTGCATTTGCTGCTTTCTGACAAGCAGGTAATGAAGTGGGACTAGTTTTTGACACATTAATTTTATGTAATTATTCACCAAATCCTCCAACCTCAGAAAGTCTCAGTATGCAGAGCAAAGAAAGGCGTCACTCCGGTTTCCAGTAATTATGCAAGTGAATCCCCAGCACAGCTTGAGGATTGTGGACAAGTCACCAGTTGTTATAGAAATATGCAGACTAGTAGAAGGAACAGGGCTCTAAATGGTCCAAATATCACATGCGACCTGGCAATCCACTGTGTGTGACACTATTCTATCAAACAGCAGCATATGTTTATGCAAAATTTGCTCTAAAATATGGCAAAATGTAGAGAAAAGGAAGTGAAAAGTGTAAGTTAGCCTTGGCAGGAAAAAGTGCTATATAGTGACTGCATTTAGCTCATAAGGAAGGCAAGAAAGAGGAAATAAGACAGCATGTTATACTTCAGGTGACAACTTTGCTTGGCTTAAGCCCAGCCCTAGACCTTACCAGCTGCGGAAAAGGCAGCTGCCACGCAGAATCTGCCAAGAAATAAAGTATATGATGATTAGGAGGGGGAATGCAATGGAAACATCCAAAAGGGAGGCAAGGGAGAGGACAAGTAGATGGTAGGGCAGCCTAACCTTTCAGGGAGACTAAAGCAAGACAGCATTTGTGATGGAAGAAGTGAAGACCAGAGTTTAAAAAAAAAAGTTCTGGGATTACTAAGGTGAAAATGAAGCTAGTCGTGATCAGGGTTGAGGATGAAAGACAAGGAATAAAGGAGACAGACACAGAGTGGGACCTGGTATATAATGTTAACAGCTGTCGCAGAGAGAAAGCCTACTGAAGGGTCTCAGGATCATATACAAACTACAGCGTACGTAATGAGGCATCTTTGCGCTCAAGCAGCAGCTGGAAAAAAAAATTAAAACAGCAAGTTGATGGCATTTAGTGCAAATTTCTAGTAAGTGTTAGAATTGCAACAAGTGGTGAAAAGTCCTAGCTCACATAGCTGAGAACAAAGCTTCTGGAGCACAAAGACTTAACCAAGTTGGTAATAGGAGGGAGGAAGACAAGAGCTGAGGTGTCAAGAAAGGGTAAAATCAACAAAACTGCTGAGCATGACGTTAGTCTTATGTTCTGTCAAGACACCCAGGACCATTTCAGGAAGGCTTCCCCCACTCCTCCGCCCTGACCGCATGCCACTTGGTACGTGTCAGAAATGGCCACTCATGCGGTAGTTGTGGCTCCTATTCCTGCAGTGTTCAGCTGCAATATAAATTACAGAAAAGGTGAAACAACTCTAATTTCACCAACACCTGTAATGAATCCTACAAAAGGATCCATGCACATGAAGAACTGGAGACAGCAAAGCTGCTCTTTGCTACAACCTCTTCTGTCCTGTAACTGGATTCATGTCAGCTGACACAAATGAGGAAAATCCAAGCTTTGTTTCTAAAGCCTTACAATACTCATATGTTGCTTTGTTCTGCTTGGGCCTGAAGAGATACTTACTGAAATCAGAGTGCTGCTAAGATGAAGTCTCCAGGAGAAGGTGGACATGAAGCACCACTGCACCAAGGCACTCCCACTGGAGTCAGGAAGGCACTCAAAACAAGACACTTACAAGGGAAATTAGGAGACTGACAAAAGCCAATTGCAGAAATCAGGCTAATAAGCAAAAGAAATAAAAGAAATTGCCCAGTGTATGAAAATTGGATGTGACAGAGGGACGACCTCTTGGGAGCTCTTTGAAGCTGCAAGCGGCTAGACAGATCACTTTTTTTTTGGTCTATATTGCTTTATACAGAACTGCCCAATGCTGCATCCTCATGGAAATTTGTCAAAGTAGTGGCTGAAATTGTCCAAGAAGGAATCAGGGCATTCCCCAAAACACAAAAGCTTGTGATTCTCTAAGTCTGGTTGTTTTCATGTTTAGCCAGCACCTTCAATTCACAGGGATTTACGAATGTGTAAGTATACTACCAGCTAATAAACCAATACATCAAATAAAGTTTTCTTATTCTTCCTATTTTAACAAAGCAGATTCTTGCAAGTTATCATTTATAGGTTGTTGGGTTTCCCTCCTCCCTACTCTCAAATTTAGAAACTGAACAGCTGAACTGTTGGTGAATCATTTTCATGAGAGCAAATGCTCTAATAGTCATGCAGAAAAAACAATACACAGACGTTAAAAGCTTACACATGAGGCTTTCAATTTGAGTTGGAGGTAAAAGCAAGACTTCACTTTATGAAGATTTTAAAATATCATGAGCTGCTTTTGGAAATTTTGGGACAGATGGTATGCCAACAACTACTTTGATATGTCTGCTTTATAAGAGTCCATCTAAACAAGATGCCAAAAACAGACCCTACCTTCGGATCAAGTCTTCAGTGAAATCCCCGAGGTGGCCTGGAGCAGGAATGTGAATCTTCATGTCCTGCTGCTGATCGTCATCTACACCAAATTTGATGTTTACAGGTAGTACAGGACAATGCTAAGAAAAGACGACCATAACATCTGCCGTACTCTTTTCACTATCCCCCACCGAAGTAAGATGGGAGACACTCTTCATGTGAAGCGCGTTACCCACTGAGATGACATGGAAATCTGAGCTGCAAGGTGAGCGGGCCAACAGAGCAGGGGCTGGGATTGCTGAAGAGGCAACGCAAAGTCCAGAAAGAAAGAGACAGAGCAGCTTCTCCTGATTGGGTGTTTGTAGGGGGTTTTTTTTGCCTTACTTAATCAATCACCACATATTCTTTCGAAGTACATGTCAGGTAATTACCTGAGAAATAATAAAAGAGTCACTTGAGAGATGGGGAAAATATAATTACATTCATTTTTCAGGCCAGTCTCTATGACGACGAGAGTGAATGCCATTGATCAGCAGTTAGCAACCAAGGCCACATTTGATGCAGATGAGTTGTTCTCATTCACATGAAATGCAAAATGAAAATTAAATATTCAGAAACTAAAATGGAGATACAAGAGATAAGTAATAGTGAACAAATTGTATCATCTCCTAGACCTGACTTGTAATATGCAGTTATTGGAGGAGTAGAAGACCACAAATACCTGCACAAATTCCCAAGGGGAACACGCTGTTTAGAAAAATCAGATGAATAATTTTGTTTTCCGAGGCAAATGCTCAGCTGGCAACAATCAGAGAAAGGGTGGCTGAGCACTGAACAAGCCTCTCCTATCTGTAACTTCTGTGAAAACAACCACAAGGATACAGGTCCCAATCGCACCCTCCAGAAGAACTGCATTTTATTTGTTGTACGTATTCTCTCAAATGTGGTATTCCTGCTATCCATGTATGCACGAACTCAGTATAAACTGCACTCACAGTAACAAAGTTCACACAGACTAAAAACAGACATAATGTCAAAAGTACACTTAGTGCTGCTTTTTTTTCACTTGTTGCCATCATTCTCTCCTTGCTTACAGGGACCAACTCTTTGCTTAGTCCTCCTCCTATCAGTAAAGAATTCATAAAATGACTCCTCCTTCTCCTTTACATCCCTCTGCGATTCATCATTTGTTTCCACTTTCTCTAGGCTTCTTTCTCAAATTTCAGTGCATTAAAGAGATCATGATTTAGCCGTGTTGATAGCTATACCTCCTATCATTTCTCTGCCTGAAAATTTGTGCTTGTGCCCTCTGTGGCCATTCAGGCACAGAATTCAAAATGAACGTAAAATTAAAATTTGTACTCTACAGGTCAGATACCTCTTAGATAAACAATAATAGCTGTCTGGAATTTATTGCTGAAACCACTACTCAACTGACTGACCAAATCTTGATCACATTATTTTCCCTCTAAAAAATACTTTGAGGAAGGCCAGTAGTGGCCAAGTATCCTCCAAGAAATGTGCTATGCAGGTGCCCCATCCCATGGAAGCCTGTCCATGCGTCACTGACATTCTTTCCACCACTGCCCTTGGCCTCTCCTAAGCAGAGAGAAGCCAAATTTGCACTATAAACGCTGATGGCTGGTACAAAACCACCGTCTCCTTTCCACGTTCAGACTGTCTGTGGCATTTGGACTCAGGCGTAAACCACCAGTGAAACAGCCCAACCCACCCAGCCTCTGACAAAAATTACCTTTAGCAAATTACTAAATGGAGGCCTCTTAAGATGACAATGAAATGCTTTTTATTCCTCTCCCCAGACCTTTTTCTGCTCTTTTCAAATGGAAAGATTCACTCTTGGCGTTGGCAGGTGGACTGCCCGGAGAAATTCAGGAGACTTCAGTTCTTAGGAGGAGACAGCCGCTCACACAACTTGCAGTTCCATACGGATGCGTGACCTGACTTGTGCTGCATCTTTGGCACTGTGTCCCGGTTTGTCACCCTGGGGCCTCCCCCTGGGAACTTCCCATCACAAGCAATAAAACTCCTGATGCAGCTTGGGAACGCACTGTGCTCCTTTGCCCCAGCTTTCATCCATAAACAGTTTATTGCTTATTTTGCTTATCTATATAGCCTAGTGATAAGAACCGTGCAAAATACTTGCCTTAAATCCATGAGAAGCCCATCTTTCAGTGCAGACACTGGGCAAATATTACAAAAAGTACTGAAAGATTTTTCTTCAGCTCTGCATGTGCCCAGTTTACATTTCTAGAATTGAAGTTTCCTGGCAAGACGTCAGACCAATTGTCAAAGAAAGATAATTTTGAAGTTCTGCTGGTAAAATTGTCAGAAACCAAACTTTATATTTGCAAGGGAATGCTTTTGGCTTCTACAATCATTGTAGAAGAAATCTGTGCAATTATATGATCTCTCTGAACTATCTTATCAAGTGCAACAAGGATACAGCTTGAAATAACAACTTTGCTTGCCAAAATGAGGCATTTTCAAAGCACTAATACATTTGGAGAAATCACACTGTTTATGCATGTGGTCCCCACAAGAAGCTGAATTCATTAGCTGAGTAGCAACTGCTGTGCAGTTTAGCACAGCTCTACTAGGCAAAGGGCTGGGTGATTCGGGGTCCAGTCCCAATAGCAATTCATGCCGACAACGGTTCAGCAAATACTGGGCAAAGTTGTTTACGATACAGGAAATCTCTCATGCTTTCTTCTTCACAGGCAGTCTTCCTCAGCATACATAGAGAACTAAGGTCTTTAGGTGATTTCTTTGTAACGAGGATGACGTTATGTAGGTGACCTGAGAACAGTTTTACAGGGATTATGCGGAACTTGATGGGGATTTACAAATAAAGGAGTCCCATTTCGTGGACAGGCACATTCAAGAGACTGAATGTTACTGAGACTTTTCCCTGGAAGAAGATCAATGTTGTCACAGTTGAGTCTTAAAGACCTGACAGGTCTGCTTCCAGGTCCTTTGAAATATTGCATTCAGCCCAAGTAAAGGTACTTTACTGCACTCTCTGTAAGAAAAATGTAATTCCCCGCTGCCTCTGCACATCAACCCAGAATGACAAACTTTTTGTGAGGCACCACACAGGTGCCCTTTCAGGTATTTCCTCACAATGCTTCCTTAGTCAACTGTGACAAATAAGACAAATATAAAATCTTATAAAGTGCCAAATCATAGCCTCAGAACAGAAGCTTTTGGAGACTTTAGTAAAGCTCCACAAATGCAATTTAACTTGTCTTGTACTAAGCACTTCCATCTCCCAGCTCATACGGTGAGGACAGAAAGGTAATGAATACAGTTTTAACTTTGTAAACTCGAGGAGGACAATATAAAAGTGGGAAAAGGAATTCCAGTCTTTCACAAGGCAGGGCAAGACAAATTGCAGTAGCAAACCTTCGACCTGGGAACTGCAAAACAACATGGATGAATAAATAGGTTGAAGTGCGCATACATCAGGATACCAAACAAGTTATTTGCATCTGATGAGTCCAGGAAGTCGCTGTAAGAAAGGATGGACAGGGAGATCTCTCAGGCAGCTTCCAACTCAGCTAGTCAATCTACACTGTATGCAGATTTCCTAAATGGTTCCTCGTATGTCTGCATCACCCGGTTGGCGCAGTCTCTATTAGAGGTTCAGACGTTAGCTCTGAGCAGGCTTGTAAGCCATACACCGCACAGTGAAATACTAGCTTAGGTCTTGGAAGCAATACAGATCTCTTACTTAGCCTATACCCATTTATTTTCTTGCCTCTACCTTCCTGAAGCAGCTTTCTTCCTTAATATCTTTTCAAAATAATAACCTCCCCCTCCCCAAAACAAAACAAAAAGTCCACATGAAACATCTGCAGATAACAAATTAACGTACTTTACAGGTCGCTGAAGAAATATAGCTCTATTAAGGGAATGGGAACATCCCTGAACTTTCATTGCAAAATTGGAACTTTTATTAAGCTTTTGTATATATACAGTTGTTGTACATTCTTAAAGAGTTTGAAGCAAATGGTTTTATAAAACTACTCAAGATCTTGGTTATATAAATACACTACTAGTTATTTATATTTGCTCCAGTCCATTTCTATATGAATAATGGCAGATATGGTAATGTATTTACTGTCAGACAACTTGTAAACAACTGCATATATTATTTTACTTAAATAGGTTATCTCTGCATTCAATTCATAAACATTTGAAATTATGCTAAAGACAAAAAAATGTAATGGATGGAAGCAATGCTGAAAACAGAAAAGGGTGGCAAAGCTAAGCTCCCCAAAGCAATCTAATGCACTGCACTGAACATCCATCCTTGTTGTAAGATGAGTAACGTGGCAAACGCTACCTGCAAACTGAAAATTATTGTCAAATCCCACCCACGTTTGCACCACAAAGCCTGACAGGGAAAACAGAGTTTCCCTGACACGGAAAACAGTATTTCTAGCAGGCTAAAACAGAAGCATCTCTCACGAATCACACGTGCAAAAAGAAATGTTCCACTTGAGATGAGTTGTGGGACCCTTCACATCTGCTAATCCCCTGTGACTTAAATTGTGCAGTCTAGTTTATTCCACTAAAGACTTACATTTAATGCCTTTATTAATTAGAAAAATTAATACGTTTAAAAATGCAAGCATTTAGCAGCCTCACAAGGGTCTGCCACACCTTCACTTCACCGTTGAGGAACGGGACAAGTTCCCGTATCACTGTTTGTTTCTGGGTGCAGCACTGCATTTTGAGTTACACTGAGTGGGAAATCACTGATAGCGAGATGATGCCCTTTGTTTTACTCTTGTTCGCTAGTTTGCTCTTGAGGCAAAAGGTACTGTAACTTCCTATGGTCGCTCAGCATCATGCACACAGGCAATGCAACGCAGTAGCCGTCAGTCACGTCTCCACCTACAGTGTGGCTATGCTGTCTTGATTTTCTGAAAAGCCGGGACAGGCAAAAGGATGTGCACAATATTGCACTGCAGAAACCAAAGGGGAAATGTAGAATTTAAGAGAATTTCATAGAATGGAACAAAAAATCCAGAAGCTTAAAAAAAAAATTAAAAAAAAAAAAATTGCACCATTGAAAATACTGTGCAGGGTGATGTTTCTGATACACATTTCTTTCATGTGAGCGAGGAATTTGGTATGGTTTTTTGATCCTCAGATTTTTTGTTACTTTCACACTCCCCAGTGCAGTTGCTTTTCTTCCAAAGAAGCAGGCTTTGGCCAGGAGTCAACTAACCTCCCTGAGACTTTCAGTTGTAAAGTGAGGTAAGTATTACTGACTCAATTCGTTTGTGCATCCGGTCTTGCTTTTTTGTTGTTGTGGTGGATTTTTTTGTTTTGATTTGGTTTTTTTTTTCTGTTCTGTTCCTAGTTAGAGGTTGCTGACTAGTTAACTCTGTGCAGTTTCTTTCTCCCATCATTTCTGCAGCAAACTCTCATGCTCTCCTCCTCTCCTCTCTTGTCACTGGAATATGATCTGATTTCCCGGTGCCTCTCTCCCCTCTCTTCCTTCTTCTACTCTACATTCAATTCGGATCAGAATAAAAGCAGGCTGTTTGTTGACCCCAATTACAATGCAAAAACTCTACAGGATGGACTAAAAGAGAACATCTCTATCCTGACTCAGACATAACACCTTGCAGGGAAAAGTATGCAACAAAGTATCTGCAGCAGCCAGTTCAAGTTTCCCTTTCCCCAGTTTTAAAAACATGGATGCCATTAATACTTCCACTCAGGTGTTCGCCACGGAGTTCTGTTAAATCACGGAGCCGGATTCAAATTAATTTCTGCTTCACCCTGGGATTTCTTTTTTGCAGACTGGCACACTATACCCAATAAGTAACACGTGCAAGAAGCGAGACCTCGGGGTCTACAGCGGCGGGTGTCACGTTCAGAGGAGGGACAGAGATGCACACGCTTCCTAACAAGCGGCGTGCAACTTGCTACCACTCACCAGAGGGAGAATTTAAATGTAATTCCATTAAAAGCCGGGAGAACACGCCTTGCGTTTGCACGGGCCAGCAGCAGACCCGTGTGAGCTTACCTCAGACCACCGTTCGGCTCTTCATCGGAGGAGAAGGTGCCGTTGCAGACGTTGCCGAAGGAGCGGCTGGGCTTCAGTTTGGCTTCCTCGCAGTCTGACGCCGGCTCTCTTTTCTTCCTCTTACCGAAGAGCTTCTTGAAAGGCTGGAATTTGCCTGCTTTTTTCTTGTCTGTGGATTACAAGACAAGCAGGCGCAGGGCTGAGGGACGCGGTGCCTCGGCACGGCTCGCGAGCACGCACCGCGGCAGCAGCTTCAAAGGAAGAATGAGGTCAAAGAGCAAGTCACCAGCCCGAAGCAGCCCGGCGCTTGCCATGTAAATGCAGGGCTGCAACTCGCTGCTGACGCGTCATATTGACAAAGCAAACGTAACAGTGTTAAAACATCTGCTCTTGGGTTTAAGGATCTGCTTGGAGGTGTCAGTGCAGCCAAACATATGGATGAGGAGAAAGGATAATTTTGTAGAGCCAGAACTTATATATTATTTATTATTTGAGGCTCATTTTTAGGCTTTTCACCACACTTCTGTTTTGATCTTTTCACCAAAAGACAAGCACTGCTTTGGTCATCCCACTGCGGCAGGTGCTGGATCCTCTGCCTTGAATTACAAGCAATTGAAAATAACCTACTCTATTTTACTTACGTAGCCTCATAACCAGACAAGCCAATTTGCAAATGAACAAAGAGAACAGGATAAAGTTCTGTTGGCTTGCTGGTGGGTTACTTCAATAAACATCCAGCTTTATATCAGCAAAGTCAATATATTTTTCTGACTTTTTTTCCCCCAAGTAACTGAGGACAGAATTTGACCAAGCATTTCTTCCTTGAGACGCTTAAATTTTAAAAGCTGCACCAAAAAAACCATGGCAAAAAGACAAAACAGACATGAAGACAGGAACAAGAAATTAAAAAGTTAACCAGAAAAAAAAAACACCTTTTTTTCCCACCAAAACCTGAAGAAAATAAACGCAGTTTCAAACTACTCTCCCCACATCTAGTAAAAGAAGTACCAAGAGTTTCTTGTTAACCATTGCCAAGAATAAGTTAATTTCTCTGGTTTGGGATGCACCAAAGAATTTCTAGAATATCGTAACTATCAAAGAGCTTAATTTCTTTTCTGCCTCTACTTAATTTTGCATTAAATCTTAAAACAAACAAACAAAAACCCACCAAACTTTTAGCCTCCTATCATAATCCAGTTTGAGAAACATCATGTTGTACTGGTGACAAATATTTTCATAAGCTATTTAAATCCCTATATGGGCTTTTCTCCCAGGCTGCGTGCATAAGCACTGCCTCAGCATGCTCTACTCTGCAACCAGCAACAGCTCACAGGAAAAGTACGTAGAAGGCCCCTGTAGGAACATTTGACCAGGAAACATGAAAAATTTTCTGTAGTGCAATAGTACTCTTCAATACCACATCAGGTTTTACACTCCACTCTGCTATACCTGCGTATGGCAAAGCCACATCTGGGTAACACCCCTCTGTAGTTGCTGGAGGCATAACTGCAGGGTATTTAGAGAGAGAAAATGTGCCCAAGCACATTGCGATCTGGCTACTTCCAGTGGCAAGTGGTTTCCCAACTAGCATGGTGCCAGCGACCACGCGTTGAACCCAGGGATGGGATCAAACTTATACAAAGAGCAAAAAAGCTACTCCTTGTGAATCTGATTATATCTGTACCTGATTATGGATGAAGCAGGAAACCTAGATTGAAATTATAAAGTCAAAGATGTAACAGATAGTAATTCTGCATTTCCTTTACAGATCCCTAAGAAGTTTACACAGGCATCAGTCTTCTCCTTGCGCAGTCAAGACGCACAGCATTTCTGCAACTTCATTAAGACAACAAGGCATCCCAGTAGCAGCATAAAGATAACAAGCTGAATTATGAACCTCAAATTAAGGCCCAGCATTAAAATTTTTCCATCTAGAATCGCTGACCCACAATGAGCAGATGAGAAAAACAACCACCACTGAAGCAGCCGTTTTACCAGCGTAGAAGAAAAAGGGGTACAGAAGTTTACTCTCCCTGTCCCCTAGCTCTGCTTTCCATAAGCTGACCAACTCCCATCTCCAGCCAGACCAATTGCTTGCTGCTCAATTCTGACTTTAGAGAAATATATTCCTATAAGAACCCCCTAACAGACAGGCAGGCAGAGAAAGAGAGGACTTACTGCTCTAGGCCGCAGCTGTCCCAACCCTTCTCGCACTTCAGAGACTGCCTGCAAAAACTCATAAATGAAATAGTGGCGCATACAGGAGAGAAAGCATCAGTAACAGGCACAAGACTGGGTGAAAGAGCTTTTTTTCCACAGTTCCCACCTTGCCTGCTTCCTCAGCCTTCTTTGAAAGAGAAGGCTGTGTGATGCCATTTCTGCTGGTCAATGTAATTTACTGCATACATCAATTCAACTACAGCATTTTTAAAAAAGGTTCTCACTGTGTCATTCATCCATGCTACCCTTGTCCCCTCCTCTTTTGGAGGTCTTCCGATATAACTGTGAATTACCTCATCAACTCCAAATCTACTGTACTGATTCACCAACTACGAATCTAGGTGTTGAACAAGTAAGATAGGTCAACACAGCTTTCATTTCATCAAAATGGGTGAAAGCCAACATGGTTATCTCCAGCCAAGATCTGCTTTTCTCCATCTGATTTAACATGTCCCTTAGCTGTTTCCCCGCTCCATACCCCATCATCACAGTTGTCACATCACTAAGCGTGAATTCTTTAAATTAGGCTTCGTGACTCATTGCAAAAGCAACGAGACCCTTCCCTGCACAGGCTGCACACGCTATTCCCCATCCTGCCAGCGCAGAGATAAGGAGCAGCCAGCCCTTCCAGGTTTCTAAGGAGGCAATGCCTGACTGCTAAGGCAAAGTCTATTTATGTAAATTTTTCACAAGATCTTACGAAGGAAGATGTGGGATGACATCACCTACAGGGTAAAATGCTTCCTATAACAGTAAAACAAGTACAAAAAGAAATCCAAACATTGGCAATGCAACAGACAACGCCCTGCACAAAAGCCTTTCGAGTCTCTAATGCTAGAGCTCAAACATGACTCATCCCTCTTGTCTATCTATACTGCAGAAAGGAAAAAATGGGATAGGAAAGGCTGAAGGTTGGGACACCCAATGCTATCGGCTTGTGTCAAGGGCAATTGCTGAGATAGCCAGGAAACAAGTCTGCTTACATGGGCCATTTGCTTCTCTCCTTATTCACTTGAATGGGAATTCTACAGATCCAGCCCCAGGAGAACACGGGAAATCAGCAATTAAACCTTTTTCCTGTCTCTTTTTCAAGCCTCTCTTGATCAAATCACTGTAAACAGTTAACACTAAATCAGTTTTGAATCACAGAAAAACATGAGGTGTGAAGGCGACAGATAAACAAGGTTGGATACGCTAGCTAGAATAACACAGCACATATGGTAAACGCTCCCTTCTCAGCTTATTCCAGAAGACTAGCAGAGCAGATTAGAATAATCTTTAACCTGTCATATAATTTGTCAGCTGCATAAAGACATGCAGTGCTGAACACAGAGCCAGTTAAAGCGCAGAGCATTGGCGTTATGAAGACAGCACATGGTCCTTCCACCCCTAACGACAGAGGGGAGACCAACAGGAGCAGCTACTCCTATCCCACTCTCTCTTTCACTCTAAGGCTCTCTCCAAGAAAGATGAAGGCCGGTGCAATGGGCTTTATTGCCGGTAAATCAGGCACAGCCTTTGGACTCCAGCTGGCAAAGCCTTAGCAACGCACCAGCTGACAAATCCCCGTAAGATAGCTTGTACTTAAACTACTCAAATGTCACCCAAACCCATTGGGATTCCTATGCCTTTCAAAAACTGCACAGAGCCGTCAACACAAGCACAGGTCAAATAAAGACTTAAATGCCGCTCGTACAGAGGGAAGAGATTTAAATGATTGGAAAGAGAGCGAGCAATGTACCCCAAACGACAGGCACAACGCAGGGGTGAGGCTGCACCACTGGATGGGACAGAGGAGATGTCAACGCCACTGGAAACATCTGAAAAATCTTTTCCGAGCAAAACAAGTCACACATGAGAAACAGAAAGCCTCACACAATCATAGAAAAGACACCTAAAGACATAACAAGGTGTTGGTTCCTTGTAGCTTTTCCTCCTTTCTGTGATGCTGAGGGCACTCAGAGTGGGATGGGTGAGACCTGCAGGGAGCCACCTCTCTGAGCAGAGCTGACCAAGCAAAAGCATCAGCTGGTAGGCAGAAAGATGACTGTTGAGGGGAAAAATAAATAAAAGCAGGATTTATAGTGACTTTTTAAAGTTGAAGTTATTGCGGCCAAGATTTTTCAAACCTCAGTTTTGCAATGAGATTTGCGGAGACTTCACAGACATTTGTTCATTACGTGAAATGCAGCACCTGTCTGCAATACCTATCTGTAGAACCAGATATTGTACAGGAGCTGTCTCCAAAGTAATGAGTTCCTTGCCAGTGAATTTCATGGCTATAAAATATGGTGTAATAGGCTAGATTAATGAGGATATGAATTATTAAATTGAATAGGAATTTTTATAGAGAATTTAGAGAATGGAAATCCACATGCATGCAGCATTAAGAACTGCATGGCGGGGAAAGGGCAGGTGGTTTACTGGGCTACAAGCACAATACAGCAGCTGAGGCGAAAAAGAGAACTAAAAAATACTGTTAAGAAGGTAAGTTGACTGACACGCTAATCACATCTCTACAGCAGAAAAAAGTGGTTATGTCATACATTGCCAGTATCAGTAATAAAAAACCCCACCTTGATTTTAAGCTAATGGTATGTTTACTCATGCTCTTTTTAAAATAACTCAGGGATATCCACTACCATAAGCACTGCCCTGTTGAGCCCAGGGTTGGCCATGCAGCTGCACAAACTTGTCTGCTTTTCAGGTCCCCACCAAACAAGCCACCCTGTCTCGCCCCGGCCCAGCCGGTTCTCGTAGGGCACAGAGCTTCCCTGTGCAAACCGGGATTGGCGCTTGCCTCCAGCTTTCCGACCCACTCCAGGGCTCAGTACATCCATTTCTGTGAGTCCCCAGAGCTGCTCGTTATTGCCGATAAAGTTGCGTACAGAGCCGGGAGCAGCGCTCCCCAGAGAGGCGTCTCCACCCCTCCAGGAAAGGGAAACAAATTGTTTGGGAACAAGCAAGCAGGAGGGCAGACTCTGCTCTGCTTAACCGTGTTCCCACGTTTTAAAATAGGTGTGAGCTCCTGTACCTATTGTGGTCCATCAGACTTCACAGGGAAAGTTGGTTTCTGTCGGTCTTCTGCCTCCATGACCTGCCCTGGTCCATGCCCTCTCTTCCCTATGTAGCTAAAGCAAAAGCTGGGGTTGATAGATGGAGACAGTCCAGATATACAAAGCAGACACAAACACCAAAGATCCCAAGGAAACATGTAAGCTACCACAAAGGGAATAAAGATCGACATAAAAAAGACTGACGCTCAGATTCAATAACATAACTTCCCAGCAATGAGTTCAACTGCGCGAGACATTTAGCGATAGCGCATAACACTCGTAAAGAGGACAGTAGGCAACAGTCCCATGCTGACAGAGACAGGATGAGATAATATAACCAGAGATTAAATCAATACCTGAGAAACGTTAAATGAAAACAAGACTGAGAGGGATCAAAGGCGACAAGTTGGTGCAGCCACAATATTCTCATGAAACACCTAGGCAAAGCGAAGGAAAAATAGCATGCCAACGCTTGCCTGTTTTTCCAAGAGTATCAAATGATCTTATAAGAGATACTATTTCTTGCGAACCTTGTCCCACAGAGAAGATGAGGTATTCTTGGATTACCTGATATAAACTAGTAATACTACCTAAAGTATCCGTAACACAGCAAGAACCAATCTTACTTTTCAGAAACATCTATTTTCCCTTGCCACCTGCAGAAGCAAAAGCATTTCCGTAAACAACAGCCCATTTTGTTATTTTTTTCCTCCCAAAGACCGTATCTTCCAAAGAAACCATATGTAGCTGAGATAGTCAGCTGTTAGGAGACACGTATGAATCAGCATGATGGAGTCTATTAATGTTCAAACACCATATAATATACTTTATCATCCAAAGCAAGGAAAGAGCTATTTCAACACTTCTCTTTACACAACAAGGAAGTAATAGGGAAAGTAAAACCTTATTTTACACACTTCAAGGCAAAAGGACTTAATCTCCGCTGCATGAGGATTGGCACTGTGGTCTTTAGCAGCAAGGAAGAGATACTGATGGAGAAGAGGAGTAAAAAGCAGTTTTAAAGTGTTCAGATCACACTAAACAGAAGAACTGGAGCCAAGTAAATACTGCTCCTTTCTACTTCTTCACTCTCATTTAGTCTGGCAAGAATCTGACCTCCCTTCCTTTTTCAGCTCCTGTTTTCCCCACCTATAAATTAAAGACTTCCCAGCCAGTCTTTGTATTTCTGTGCCCGTTATTTTTATTGAGTATCACCGTGGGTGATCCTAGAGGTCAGAAAGCCTCATGTTCCTCACCCAACCCTTCGTTTCGCCACCAACATCCTGCCTCCCTCATCCATCCCACTCCCAGCCTCATGCAGCACCTTTGGGATGGGAAAGACACTGCTCTCCGAGAAACACAGCCAAACCTCGAGCAGGCAGGTCGCTTTGGGAGCGTGTGGGATAGGCAGGGGGTAGTGGGGACTCTCAGCAGGGATGGCAGTGCAAGGATGTCGGTACAAACTTCAGCAGCAAACAGTACTGGGGCCAGGGAGTTTCCTCCTTCTTTCCCAGTTTCCAGGGGGGAAGCAGGTTACACTGTGAGTAGTCAGAGGGTTTAAAACAACTTGGGATACGCATCTTGAGCATAGTGACAGCAGCTAGCAGAGTTCAGACATATAAGGACATTTGTGAAAGGGTTAAGTAAATGCGATGGATGTTACTGAGGTGCTGGGCTGCATTGCAGAACATATGGGATAAGATAAAGCCTGCTTATAATAACTCTGGGCTCAGTGATGCATGTGAGACTTTCAGAAAGGAAGAGACCTCAATAGCTTCTGATTCACCAAAAAAACATTCATCCATTATGTAACAGAAGGGAGAAAGTTTTATTTTACTAGGGCAAGACTTATTAACTAAAGTTATTCATGGAAGATCCTTTTGGTATGCTGGGTTTTATCTGAGGTTTCCAGATCTGCATTAAACACTTGAGGTCAATGCAGTACAGAGATGTTGCCTCATTATTTCCTTCTCAGTGAAAAAAATCCTGCAAAACATGGGATTGCCTCAGCAGATTCGTTTCTTATATGAGACAATTCCTGCTTGAAAGCATTTAAAACCTGAACTACTGGCCAAGCTGCAGATGGAAGGATAAACCTCCCAAAGGCGAAGCGACTTGCGCGAGGCCCTGCTGCAGAGCGGTCCCAAGTCCAAGGAACACAACCTGATCGGCCAAACACCTCCCCGCTGCCCCTCCCCAGCTGCTGGCCGTCACTTGTACCTCCTCAAGGCTGGCACAAGCTGCTGACAGGTGAGGATCCTACACTCCAGTCACTATTACTAAGGTCATTCCTGCAGGGAATTGTGTTACATGAACCCTTTTTTCTGCCCCTCCAGCCTGTAGAACAAGTCCTGTATTGCACAGGTCAGCACTTTTGGATCATACCACTTCCCGTTTTTTCACCCGTGAGAGAAGGAGCATTTCATCCTCAGGGAAACTACTGGCTTACCATAGAAAATCTTAATTTTGACGAAGGGAGCTTGAAACTCGTAGACCAAACCTCTTCAGTGATAAGGCACGCGCGCTAACAGCATGCGTCTGACATCCATCGATAAGACAAAGTTGAGAGGGATCCTGAACTCAAAGGATTGAGTCAGAGTGCCACGCCAGAAAGCCTGGATGGCTGGAGGACTGCGAAATGGGAGGCAAGTATTAGGCGAGTATGAAGTATTATGTACAAACTCATTCATTTAGGGCATATTGCTGAGACGTTCTTCTAATAACTTGGCCCTGAGCAGCTAGAAATGGGCGAGAAGACAGACCTGGCCACATCAGCTGATCACAGGATAATGACAAGCCAGCACTGTGGCTCAACTACAAAAAAAGTAAATGTTATCCTGTGGAAAGAGCTCCTGGAACAGATAGGGGTTACTATCTGAGCAAGGGGGCGGAGAGCCAACTGGCTAATAAATCAGTAGGTGCTAATAAAAGGCAGAAAGCAAGCAGGTACATCCAATATATTTTGGATTGGGATTTGGAATTTTTTCCTTCTTTTGTAAGGGAAAGAACAAACTAATACATTGCTGAGGCGTTTTGACGTAAAACAAATACATTTCTGAATGTCATATAAGGGCAATCTTATTGGATAAAAATTTCTTGTCATGGTGCAAAATCAGATACAGTATTTCTGCTTTTGCTGCCTAACACAAACTGAAACCAGTAAAGACATACTGTGACGTACAGCAGCTGCAAGCACTAAAACTAGCAATTCAGGGAGCACTTTCAAAGCAGTTTCAGAACTTCAGAATTAATGAAGAAAAACAGCAGATAAAAATGTTTTTTTGATTCATTGTGACTGACAAGTGTCAAAGAAAGGCTTCAAGTGATTTTTTTTCATTTTTGCACAGCTTCAGTTTAATATACTTTTATAATGACAAACATATATATGAATTTTACCCTTGCAATTCAGAAGAACTGCTATAATACTTTAAATACGTCAGATGAAATTAAGAGAGTCAAATTTTCATTTTATGAACTTACTTAGTCCCCAGTCATAAGGGATGTCTGATTGTTAGGGGCTTTTTTGGACACTATCAATATATCTTTTGAGTTAGAGCAGCTTCATGGATCACAAGGAAAATTACCATCCATGTTCTATGAAGTAAATATACATTAAAAAACATTCAGGCCTAGTTCTACATGTAACTCTAACCGGGGAGGGGGGGGCAGCAATTACTTTATGCCTGTGTGTTGTCTTTCAAAGTTCTGAGAATTATAAGTGATATAGAAAAGCCAAGAGTGAAAGGGGTCTTATTCCAAGCAAACTACCAACCACAGCAGTGGAAACATTATTTTAATAATTTCCTCGTTAAATTTTATAAAGGTAAAGCTGAACGGGAGGCAGTAAATCCATCTCCCCTCCCCAAATTTAGGGGACTGGAATCTCAGAACCATCTCTAAATTTTGCAGTGAGTCAAGAAAACCCATATTTGAGTGACCTGGAAGCCAAGTCAAATCTAAGCTCAGGCTCAATGTGTCTAAAAGAATGAAAACACTTGTGGCCATCTCTGATTTCACAGAACTAAAATCATGCTGTCACGGTTTACAGCTGGGTAGCAAAGTAAGGAAAATCAACTATTTCTTAAGAAAAGAGCTGCATGAACCATGGCATTCAGAAATTCTCTGGCCAATTTTGGTAAAAAAACAAAGACCAAAGTGAATGCTTGCATGGTGAAAACCACAGTGAAGAGAAGTAGGGAGTTGGGAAGATTTTTTTGTTTAGGGTTTTTTTCCTGAAGAAAGCCAAACCTCAACCACCTTATTCTGTTGGGCAAGGTGGTGAGAAGGAGTCATTCCCCAGACTGGCATATCACCAAAACATCATGGGAAATAATGTCAGTCAGCAGCACAGGGGGTGAAGAACCTGCTCTGTGTTCCCATCCAAAACCTGGAAAGGCCGTGCTCTTGCAAAGAGCCGCTCCTTCTGCTGGAGCTGTGCAGAGCCAGGACAGGAGGACACCTCCTCCCCCTCACTGCTCCTCCTCCGCCTTTCTGCTGCACGCTCTCCTTTCCCAACCACTCCTCCATGCTCACTTACTCCTGATAAACAAATCCTCTTTGCACAAATTGAGATTAATTGTGGCCAGATTAAGACTCGGGACAGCTAGCCTGAGTCTGTTAGTTTGCCTATTTATCCAACATGTTTCTTCCACTGTCTGTGCAGCTTTCGCTATGTACGTTGAACCCAAGCCCCGATTATCCTCCTCCTCAGGAACAGCAGACACTAAACTGAGACATTCTCTGCTCTTCTGTTCAGGGACAAGATCCGCCTCCTGGGCACACAAGCAAGAGGCTCAGCCGAGGATCTTCATAATGCTGAAATACGCCAGACCCGGACAGATCTTCACTGCAAGCCAGGGGGGCCTTTCCCCCACTCATGCCCAGCTCACAAGTCCCCCTGCTCCTCCGCACCCTCAGCACCACAGCCTCACCGCCGGCCGCACGGAGAGCGGCACCGCACCGCGCTTTTACCTCCCCTGCTGACACACTGGTCTTCCAGTCCGCAGTGGATCTCCTTTCTGAGCGCCAAGGATAGATGGCCATTTCCACCTTTTTCTGAAATTGCTGATTTTTATAACGGAGACTACTATCAGCTTGAGGATGAAATTATTATCTCAGTATTGAGTTGAATGCTATGAAGAGAGAAGCTCCAGCTGAGCTGGCACTTAACCAGCGTTGTTACCAGCAATTTCAGTAGCAAGATTTTGAGTGGTCAAACAGACCATGGAGACAAAAACGCAAAATTGATCATTAGTATTAATCACTAATTATACCAGTATTGTATTTCAAACTTCAAAGCATTTTACAAACCTTAACTAGTAGCTCCTTATTCATCACCTGTCCCTATGTGGTAAGCAGGCAACAGGCTGAGCCACAAAGGCAAATTTCGAACAACTTTTTCACAGAGCGGAGTCAAAGACAGGACAGGGAACCCATAGCTGCTTTTCCACATCCGCACCGGAGCCCTCAGCCTGGGCTGCCTTCACCAGCCGGGCCACGCACTGACACAAGATGCGCGTAAGACATTTTTGTTACAGGAAGAGGACTGTAAGTGTCAGGGTTGAAGTTCTGGCAACTTTCTTAAACACTAGATCTGCTTTGGGAAAGGAGCTTAAAATTGACTCAATTCCACATCTTGCTGTCAACGTAATAAAATATACAGAATAAGAAGATATTTCCCTGTTGCTATTTATTAAGAAAGAAGTAGTCAGAACACACACCAAAACCAATACAATTTGTGTCTTTTCAGTGGAGCTCTTGCTATTTGGAGGCAACTGAAGAATTGAAGCGATCATGGTTTGCCTTTGTTTTCCAGAATTAAAACAGAGAAACAGGACATCACTAGAAACTTATTGACTGGTAACCTCAGAGAAATCTGATGACACTTTCCAGCTTAGACTTCCCTATAAATATCCAAGAAATAAAAACCTCTTGAATATTTTTCTTCTGATCTTTGCAACATTAACAATATTCACTTCATAAAATACTCAAATAGATGTATTTTGTCATCAAATTTATTTGGCTGACACCGAGTATATTTATTAACATAAACCACTAATAAGTAGAGGCAGTGTTATTTTAGATGTCAGCCAAGTAAGATATCTGTATGAACGCTACAAGTAGAAATATCAAGAAAAGTTTCTTTATAAGATTTGTACTGTCAAAATGGAAAAAGCCAAGCTACTACTGTGATGCTAAGTGAAACCTCCCCCTATGCGTTCTATTTTATGATGATAGAAGAAAATTAATTACTCATGAAGAGGCAAATTTAAAGAGGAGACGAGAAGCAGCCATGAAGAGATGATACTCACGTTTTTAAAATAACGTATTTTAAACGTTTTTAAAATACCTAAAAAAATTCAAATATAAAAAGGCCTTTGCCTTTTATACAAATGAACAACTCTTTATATACCTGAACTAGGACAACCAGACATTTCCTTTTAAAACATCTTCTTTCCTTTAGGCAGTGGGAACAAAGAGAAGAAACTATTTCCTATTTTTGTGCTGGTTCAGTTCCAGGCGAGGATTTGCCAGGCCAGGATGTGACTGATCACGCTAATCACACACCGTCTCACTGCGCTGAGATTACAAAGCATTATCTCCACTAAACTGGTGAAATATCAGATTTAGCCACACCAGTTGGACATGATTAAACTTCACAGAGAAAGGAGATGGCGCTTTCTCTCCAACATCGCCTGCCCACACTGCAGTTTATTTACCATTTACTATGTCCCAGAACGAAACAGAACGGAGGGGACTCAGGTGGCCAGGCAAAGCACGAGATTTCCTGTGCTGGTGAGGATGGTTAAACCTAACTACCACCAAGGGAAATTAATGCATTGTAGATTCTAGGATATGACATCAACATGGACCCTAGAATGAAAAATATTCAAGTATGCAGTTTATAAGCCTTGGAAGGACATTGGGAGCGCAGGTTGTGTCTGTCGTACTCTGAAAGGCTACAGCAGCCATAAAAGCCCAGGGGACCAGCCAAGCGCAACGCCTCCTGATGCAGCATCGTTCCAGAAAACGTCACTTGTAGGGGGTGCCTTCTGGCAGATCAGGTACACCCCAGCTGTTCCAGTATAGCAACAAGAGCAAGAAACAGAAATTCTGCTCCCGGTGCTGATTAATGCCAGGGTCTGACTGTCAAGCATGGATGGAAGCGGGAGTCCATTTCAGCAGCTCTGAACACTCGTTTCCTAGGTGCTGAAGCGCATTTTTCATCCCGGCAAGCAGCTTGGTTCAGGAATTGGTACCCTGCTTGTCCAGTTAAGGGAAGTTCAAAATGAGATTCAGGGGAAGCCCATGCTGGCCAAACTGTATTCACCTCCCTTCCCTGACTGTTTCTGTGACACCGAAGGCTTCCTGCCACCCTGCATAAAACACTCCTTCACCTGATACCTCTGCTCCACTTCTAAAACTCAAGGCTCAAGAGCAATCACTGTATAAAAAATCCCAGAAAGCAAACGTGGGGAAGGGATGGGGGCAGAGGAAAGAGGCGAGTACTCATCTAGTTTTAACATCTTTTTTTTTTACTTGCCTCGTATCTCTTCTTAATTTATCTAGACTACAAACGTTCAGTAGCTGAAACAGTATTTTTCCACCTCTGTAAAGCACCATCCAGGGTTACAGCAGCACATGCAAGTTCGAAAGAATTGTAACAGTACAAAAATAATACACAAGCCAAAAGAAAAGTTTATAAAAATAATCAGATTCCATTTTGTGACCAATTAGCCTCAAGAGATGCACGCATCTCTCTCCTTGACGCATTCTGAAGCTGAGATACCTCAAAGCGTCTTGAAGCCAATCCAGGTTGCGCTTCTTGAAGCCTTCCTCACACTATCATTTCTGAAAGATTTGTCAAGTGTGAGTACGGAAACAACAGTAGTTTTTGCTTTGTGTTGTGGGCAGTCTTTTTAATCATGGCATAAAGAAAGAGAAAGTTAACATTTATAGCCAAAAGTCCTAGGTGAAGAGAACAGTCATTCCAGTGCTCTTTGTTGGCCCTCTGTCAGATCCCCAGATCCCCATACCAGGTTTTCTACTGCATTTTTGGAAAAATCCTGATGCTCTAAATAACTGTGCTAATCTTGATGCTTCTTTAAACAACAGAGCTAAAGCCCAAAAGCCATGTGTGCGTAACACCCACCCAGGACAGTCAAGGAAAGAACCATTCATACCATTTAGGTATATGAAATGACAGCACCGTCAGTTATACGAAGGTAACTCTGCACAATGTACAAGTTAAGCTCAGTCTTCTCCCACCCCTTCGTCCCCTCTTCTTCACTTTTTAAGACCAAGTCTTGAATATTATATGGAAGAAAGAAAAATGCCAGTCGCCAGTCATGAGGCAGGAACACATTGTAACGCCAATGCAAAGCAACATTTTCTCCAGGAGTTTTCATCAGAGGGTATGTCTCAATCGCAACAGAAACACCAGTTCCTCCTTTTTCTGCTTTTCTGCTGTAAATTATTTGGAGCTAAACCATAAAATGCACAACTGCACTGCATCAGAACAAAATAGGAGACAGAGATGCGATTGTGCCCCTAAAGAGGCACGATCTCCCTCCAAATCTTCTGGTTTTCAGTCTGGCTTGATTTATCAGCTTTTATAAAGCTGATGGCAGAGGCATGACATATATGCCAGGATATGGATTGTTCACAATTTGTTTGCAGAGAACATTACTCTCAGCAAATGCAGTTCTAGCTGCTTTGTTTAGTCACAGTTAATACTATGTATATCTGCTGTCTGGCTGACTGATTCGCACAAACAGGTTTGAGTTTAAGTATTTTAGACTGTAAACTGAAAATTAACTAATGACAAATAATCTGTTGTACCACCTGCTGTACCTAACATTCCAACAAATGCTAAATGAAGATGAGTTTCTTACGTTTCTGTACATGAAATTTATCATGTACTTACATATTGCAGATCACTGACAAATCTGGAAAAAAAATCTGGAAAGAATACACACAGCTACCTAGCATTATATATCCATATTCATTAATAGGAGGGCAGCTGCTACTTCGAAGGTGCCAGTTCGGAAACTACAGTCAAACATGTGATTAAAAGGTGTTCCAATACGTGTATTTGATTTTGGTAAACAGCCTCCTATAGGGGCATCACCCACATTGTATCCTAAAGCTCCAGGAATGGTAAGGCAATGCAGATAGTAACTGGATAACCACTTAACCGAATAATGGAAAATAAGAGAGCAATGAGATTTCACTACTTTGTAACAAAAATGATTTGAACTGCTTTTAAAAACACAATAAAATTTTTACTAAGTTCTTCCAAAAGCACACGGAAGTGTTTTCCCCAATTTTATTTAAATAAAACATTCGGAGTGAAGTGGAAAGCGACACTGGATAGAACCTGAGGCAGGTTATCTACCTGTAACTGTTCCTCTTCGAGGTGCCCTGGCCATGTGTACATCCATGCAACTGATGCCTATCCGCAAGCCTTGCTGGCGGGCGAGCGTTTCAGCCTGGCAGACTGACAGCCGCACGCTCTGCGTGGACGCCACAGGCACTGCGCGTCACTGCCAAAGAGGCCAAAAGCCTCTTAACCAGAGGATCTGGAATTTAGCCAGGACCAGGGCAGAAAGGACAGCTGTGAGAACTCGTGCAAGACCTTACCTCTCAGAGAAGGACACGAAGAAGGCAATCCATGCTCCCTCCTTGTAACATCAAGTGTTTGTTTACTTATACGGTCTGCCACAAAAACTGCCTGTAGAAAAGTCCTCAGAACCCCCAGTGAAACTCTCCAAAGACTGTCAGCCTTTGCAGCCGTGGTGGCTGCCAAGTGGAAACACAGTGCTTACTCACAGCACGACAGGAACCCAAGCAGCAGCTCCACAGACCTCCGTCCTGGGTGACTTATGCAGAGTCATCACCAGCAATACTTGGCCTCTAGCAGAACAAGCCCAAATTGAAGGGGGAAAGGGGCTTGTTTTGCTTTGTTTTTTACTGAAAACAGCTTAGTTTTTCTTCCAAGATCCACAGTGGGTAAAAGCAAGGCAGGTGTAAGTCCCTCAAGCTGCTGATGGGCAAGGGCACAGCCACCAAGGCAGCCTTGCAGGACTCTGCTCTCTTCTGCTGGAATGGGCTCTGTGCCAGCGCTAGGAAGTTTTGAGGACCTGACCTTGCTGTGGATAGCTGTGCTGCCCTGCCCTGCCCTGCCGGACCATGCCATCAGACTGGTAAGGTTGGTTTGTACCTGTTCTTCAGGATACCCCAAGCACCCTCTGCAGAGTCAGCCTCTTATTATCCTCCAGCACCTGAGTAGTCAGCTGGGGCAAACACAGCCACAGAGCAGCTGGTCATCCCCGCTTCAGGCTATATTGCAAAATGGGACAAGTGCTCTGTAGGCTAAAGAGGACACGTCATTTAGGGAAACAGCATTCCACATAAGAATTAAATGTAGTCTGCCATGGGAGAAGAAGAACATGAAAAGATTGTATCTTTGGAGTGAGGAGACAGGATTTTAATCTCACTATTTAATACGAAACCAGTAAACTAGAGAACAGAAGTCTCCCAACTACACTGGGCTGAGATCTCTAATTAGTTCATGAAGCATTTTACTGAAAGTATAATTTTATATGTGTAGCAAAGCGAAAGGTACTGATTAATTGCAGCTCATTAAGTGTAAGCTGTTTTGTAATTAGGAAAAATTAATGCAGGCATGGCAAGGTTGGTGCAGAAAAGAATTCCACCTGAGTGAGTGTCGCATTTCCAATAGCAGCCAGTCTGCTCAAGCAGCAGAGGAATAATTTGAAATTCAGTCCTGACCCATAGGGACAGGCAGTCAGACCATGCATTCCAACTTTTCTGAAAGAGGACTAGGAAGAAACCTTATAAAACAAAGATAATGAATGCCTTCGCTACAAATGGCAGGGTTAGCCAATTAGTGGCTGTCTCCATCCATGAGCTATTAAAACTTCATGTTCCATGTATAAAAAGCATTGCTATCCTATCTAGAGTACTTGTGGATGGATAAATCACCTGTCTTCACGTTATCATTTTTTAGAATTCTGCTAATACTTACACAGAAGTAAGATAAGTAAGTAAGACTTATCTCTTATGTAAATTGTATGCTTCTTAAGGAATCACAAACAAACAAATATCACAAGTGACATATTACCAACAAGATTTTAATAGCATAGTATTTTCAAAATTTGCTCTTTACCCATTTTGGGAGAGAAAGTTTGCTGTGGGTGAGAGAGTTCAGAAACTATTGCACATAGTAGGATAGAAAAGGGACTGAAAACAAAGGCAAAATGAAGCCCTAGCTCAGAAGCATGTTCTGCGAACAAGACCACCAAGGCATGCAAAATTGTCATCATTCATCTCAGCTAGAAGGCTGGCAAACTGTAGATATTCTCTATCTTTCTACTTTTAATCCTATCCATGAAACACAGCTCCCCTCAGAGAAACCAAATACATTTTAGCCAATCCTTTTTCTATTAAAGGAGGCAGCGGCCATGGACACAGGTGTCCTAGAACAGCAACTTTCAGAAAAGACTCACGTGACATTGAATCAGACTCGTCCCCCACAGCTGGCTGCCAGGGATTTTTACATCTGTACAGTGGTGCTATACAGTGAGCGACCTCAAAACCCAGTATAAGACAAGACAGTGACGCACCATTTTATTTGGTGGTGATTGTATAGCAAATGGTTTTCTACAAAAGCAGGCACCAAATTTTGGGAAAGTCTGGGCCTGGAATTTGCAGGTCAGTTATGACTTAACTAGTAATAGCTAACGCAAGTGTGAAAGCTACATGAGAAACAGTTTCCTTCCCACACTGCCACTGGTGAAGTTGCCTACAAAAAGAAGACTAGAAAGGTCTGAAAACTTCACACAAGTCAATTCTTTTCTTTGTACTGAATGGACACGCTGTACTCCCACTCCTTCACAAAGGAAGTTAAGAGCTTCTTTATATTTCAAGCCTACTCTGTTTTTCTCAACAAAATAGAAATGAAAGGGCCGTGTGAATTATTAACAGACGACAACAGAGAGCTAGCCAGGTATTTCAAACACTTGTCTCTCTTCTTCCTACATTAATTCCTTGATAGTGCATGCAAAGTAAGTCTTCTTACTTCTTCCATCCTTTAAATCCATAATTAGAGACGATTGAGTAACTTGTTGAGAAGTAAAGACTTTTTTGCATTCAGTCCTCTCTCCCTTCTTTCCCTGGTAGAGCACTTGACCTGACCATCAGGGACAGGGGGACTTCAGGCCTTGTTCTGAAGGGCAGTTAGTGAACCAAGTGGGAGCCTTTTCCCCTCTTAATACCTTTCCAGTAGCGCAAGCTCATGTGGAACATCATGCCATGCAACAGAAACAGAGATGCTATTTACTTCTGAACTGGAATAGGCAAATAATCAGGAAACCTGAAAACAGACTAAAGCTTTTGTCATGTTAAGATATTGACCATCATCTCATGTTGAAAGCAAATCCTGTTCATTAGAAACACTTTGGCCAAACCCTCCTCCCCATCCCCCCAAAACCCCACCAACAAAGAGTGAATAGAAGGACACCACATTAATCCAGCACCACTGCTTGAAGCATGCTTGGTATTTACACATAGGTACAAACTCAATACTGCTTCAGTCCATTTGCATCATTTAACTCAAATAAATTCTGAATTTGTCAAATAATCTCTGCAAATCCAATGCAAGAAATAAAAACGAAATAATGTAAGTTAGTATCAGTGCAACTGAAAGATTTTACAACTAACATAGGAAAACCTATTGAAACTAGAACTACAGTAGTAAGCTTTAAAAATAGCAAACTTTTTGACAACTTTGAAAAATAATCCAGATGATCCTAAATGAGCACATGCTTTTCTATGTACTTCAAAATTTAAATCCATAAATTCTAAACTTTCATCAATTAAAAGGACCATCTCAAAAGGTACGATAAAGCACAACATGAGAAACATAACACAAACCGGGGGAGTCAAGTTTCCCACAGTGGTGCAGGTAGCTCCCAGTGATGCCACAGGGAATTACCTGCAAAAGCATAAACCAGAATAACCTCTTTGGTTTGGATTTGACTCCACTTCACACACACGCTGTTCACTGCGACTGCCATAAAAATGGACAAAAGCAGCACATACATTAGCAGCGGCTCCTGCTTCAAAACAATAAGCACAGCACATTCCCCCCTCAGCCAGCTCCCCGCTGAAAGTACTCCAGACTAAGCCACAAAAACTTAACAGTGAGCTTTCGAATGACAGGACATCATGTGCTCCATAATCTACAGAATCAGTCAAGTACTTACAAGGTTTCTTAAACAAATTGATCATGCCTACAATTTCAGACGAAGTCAGAGAAACTCCAGACTTGATCTTCTCTGAGGAAGAAACAAAAGCCATGAAATCACCAAAGAGAAGGGTTTGTTTGGCTTTTTTTGTTGTTTTTAAGAGAACTCTGAAGGACATATTGTAATGTGATAGGAAGCTTGTAGGAATAGCCTTACAAATCAAGCTCAGCACGTATTTCAGCACTCTGTTTTTATTTAGCACCCTCCCTGTGGAAAATGCTGAGGGAGGTTTTAACTAGCAAAAGCCAAGGTGATTTCAGATTGATAGCTAAGACCTCCCGACTGATCCTTCATGCGATATTCATTTGGTACATTAGTTTATACATGCTTTTTGCTCAGTCTTCCCCAGCTACAAAGCCAAAAATAGCTTACCTTTTCCACAAGGGCAGTAAGGTACACCTGGAAAAGTAGGCAACTCTTTACAGGTGCTATGAATAACAGCAGCGGTTTTTAAAAAGTCAGAAAAATCATTATTTTATCATCCATGTTTTTAACTTTACAAGAACAGTTTAATGTCAGTAACTACCATGAAATCCGGAGGCTGCATTTTCCAAGAAAAATTGTGCCAGACACTAGTATTTTCTGAAGCATCATATAGTACCATGAAACGGAGACAAGCATTAAGCAGTCTGTATTATCGTCATAAAAGAAGCAACAATGATGCAAATCCCTCTTAGAAATCAATAAAGTTTTGAATATAAAACCTAAAAAAGACTTCATTATGCAGTTCTCCATCAACACAGACTGAGCCATAGCCTACTACAGTACTTCTCTGTGCTCTGCATAAAACTTCACGTGGCTCCAGTAGCTCCTTTCGCAGAGGTGCCGGTCTTCTGCAAACAGATCTTTGAAACCAGGACTTAAGGGAAAACATACCCGGTAAAGCTAGGCTCCCAGATCTGTAGTTTGGCATGCAAATGAGTGGTCTAATTTTCAAATCTCCTGGGCATCAAGTAACTTAGTGCAGTAAAATCCTCTACAGGAAATTCCTGGTTTAATACTCTCTTTTCAATTCTTGCACGGTGTTTGTTTAAAGTTATGTCTTATTAGTTTTACCCAAAGACCAGCCACAACAAGTGGTTTCACATCCGAAGGTGTTTAGACCAAAAAGTGCTTCTCATAAAACTCAGGATGTAGAGAAAGACTGTACTTTCTTACTGTGAAACCAAAGGAATTTATAGTTACCTTCTGGTTTAAACAGAGGTCCTTAGCACTTGTGTATCAATCATAGAGACTTTAAGTCAGTAAGATAAAGCCTTTAAGAGAGGAAAATTTTAATTCATCTATTCTACATACTGCATTCAATAATATCTGATTTCTAAAATCTCCCTCTGTAAAGTCAATTAAACACACGTTATTAGTTTATTTGGAGAAACGTTTAAGAATCCCAACCTGCTTAGTGGCCGCATTTTGCTAAGCACTGGAAATACTGACACACAGAATCATTTCCCCAAAACATAGGCAAATGGGATCAAACTGAGAATGAGAGAAGATAAAATAAAAAAGTTGAGAGTAGTATCTTCCTGTCCCCCTCTCCTCTGAGGTATCTCATGCTGATTTTTTATTGGTAGATATATCAAGACTTATGTGTAATAATGACTTTACTGACTTCTTTCTTCAGGGACACATTTTATTTCATTAATGAAACATTCTCAGGAGCCAAGAGAATGACTTTCATCCAATTTCATTTTTAATTAAAAAGAGCTAAAAAAAAAAAAAGGAAGAATAGAAAGATGAAACGACTCTGGTCTGACAAAATGCATGGCTTTTTGACCCATCTAAAAGGATGCTTCCTCCATTCCAGCAGCTGACAGACCAAGATTCCCTGCAGCAAATAAATCACTTCACCCAGCCCCCTCAAGCCTTCCTCCCACAGCACTACACTAGATCTAGCATCCTTCCTAATAGCCAGCAAGCCAGGATTAATTCAGACCATAAGAGCTTACAACAGGGCTCAGGTCCCTCAGAAAGGCTGCACGGCTACCTGAGCAAACACTCTATAGATCACAGCTGTGGTCACTCCCCTGGGCACGTTCTGCAGCTATTCCAGTCCTTTGCAGTTTTATCATTCCAAACCCCATGATTGAGCTCCAACTTGGAGACCAAGAGATGAACATTATAGTATTGAAAAGCATAGGTGTCAAGAGGTAGTTCTTAGAGGGACTACCTAATCTAGCATCAAAGTTGGAGATGCATGAATGACCATGAAACAATTTCCTAGCTGAGGACGATTAGCAGTGTTTAATCATCACACAAGGTTATCACAGGACTTCTTTTTGTAACAGCAGCTGAGAAGCAGCATCACTGAGACAACAGGCCTGAAGACAAGTGGTGGACAATCCTACGATGAAGAGGTTATAACTTCCTAAAATCAGCATTACCTCAGTTACAGCCAAACTGCCTGCCACCAGTGCCACAGCCTTCCTCTGTTTAAACAGGGATGAAAACTGAAACACAAGCTTTTCTTACACATCAAAACACTAAATGAAAGAGGATTAAAAGGTGAAGTGGCAAAATTAAACTCCGTGCAGTCAAAGTTTAAAGAGAAAAATAAAGCTTTTTTCAATTGACTTACATGAAAGTAGGTTTTAATAGTTGAAGAGTGTAATGCAGTAGACATTTAAAAGGTCCTAGTTATTCCCCAAACAACTCCAATTCATGTCAAATCCAACAAAAATTTAGGCAATGGGGTGTTTCGTCTTTACATTTTGTTCTGTGGAGAATAATTAAATAACTCACATCACTGAATTGGCAGTGATGCCATCCACTGATACCAAACTGACATGTTCGCCCCCTCTCGCCAGCTTAGCTGACTTCATATTTCATCTTGACCTCTTTTGGATGTGACAGGAAATCGAGGCAGTGAGATTGCTAAAACCTTGTCATACGTAATTGTAGATATTGGAAGTTATTAATGCAAACATAGATTTGGCATGGGCACTGGACCTTTAACTTGGGAAACACACTTGGTGCGATACTTACCTACTGATTAAAAACCCCAGAGATTACCACCTCACTCCAAGCTACATGCAGCCAGTGCAGAATACTGAAGCTAGTAAGAGAAATCAAGTAAAAGAGTGTAACAGACAATGAACCAGGCAAAAACCACTTCACTGGAAGCCAGGCAGTTTCTGAAGGATGTTAATGACACAAAAGACGGGGTACGTTATTTAGAAAAAACACGTCCCACGGGAACTACTCTGAGGCAATAAAGAGGGCTCTCAAGTAACGTAGTTGGACTCTTGTCTCTCATTTGTCCCTTCAACGCTGGAGGTCCAAACGGAAAAACTCTCGAGTTAACATAAGAAATTTAACAACATATGGCATTTGCAATGGTATATACAGTCATCCCCTTCTAATCTGCTTCTTCAAACAAACTCTATTTGGAAATGATCAGCAAGGCTGCCTGGTGCCCACGGAGTGAACTTTGAGAAATAATTTTTCAGTTTCCTTGCAAGTGGACAGGTGCCCCATTTCCAGATAAACAGTCCCAACAGCAAGGTCCTCAGCGGCAGCAAAAACACAGAAGGGAGCAGAGTGTCCCCGGGGATGTGCACCTCTGCCCCGGAGCGAGCACTGTTTGCAGAGTGCCTACCAGCGCTCCCCACGACGTGCTCTTCTGAAGGCAATCAGGGAACGCCAGTTTACCAGAGTTTTCAACACAACACCTCTCTGAAGCCCTGACTTTGTGCAAGAAAGACAAAATGATGGGTTTTTTAATGTCTTTATCAGAACTCTTGGTTGGAAAGAAGCATCTCTCGTATTAGTCAACATCACCTTTGCACCAAAATAAAGCCTGGCAAGTGTCGCTTCTTATCTTATTAAGCCACAAACCCTGTTTAATCTTGCTCCGTTATTGTCTTATCTATGAGCAGCTAAATTTCTACCAGGTTGGCTCAACTAACCAACTTATGTTGCCGTGATTTTGACATTTCAAAAAAACTCTGTTACACAACCAGAGCAGAAATAAAAACATTCGAGCAGCTGAAAGAGTAGAGCTGAATAAGAAGTGCTACAAAACAGGAACAGATTTAGGAATAATGAGGTCACCTCACACCTCAACACACATGAAGTTATTCTGTTCACTCAAATAACTTCACGTTCAGTAGTAGTCACAGCACAAAATACCACACCATTTTAAAGAGACAGAGGCATTTTCAATACTTTGGCCGATTAGAAAAAATGAACACATAAAAATACCACCATGTGTTACCCTTCCAGCTTTCTCCTGGCTTTACAGACGAAGAGAGAAATAAGGAGGGAGAAAAATATTCCCTCCCTCCTCACCCCCTTCGAGAGAGAGACCCGTCATCGGAGTGTGTGGTCACAGCTCCAGAGCATGGAGCAAATGTGGCATTTATGGCTCTTCAGAAGCATCTTGTGCCTGCTTGAGCACTCGGATGCTGCTGTGGTGATAGCACGAGAGAACTCCTCCTCACCAGGTATTTTGGCTTTTCAGCCTTTCTTATTCCACATACCTGTAGTCTCTTCTTTATTTAGCAAGGAAGAGATACGGTATTAGCTTCCCACCAAACTGTCAGTGCCACGTGGTCTGGCAGTGCCGCTGTTAGGAGCTCTCTGGGAGTGCGGGAGGAGGAGAGGACTGAGAAGGGCAACGAAGCTGGTGAAGGGACAGGGGAACAAGTCTTACGAGGAGCAGCTGAGGGAACTGGGACTGTTTAGCCTGGAGAAGAGGAGGCTGAGGGGAGACCTCATCGCACTCTACAACTACCTGAAGGGAGGTTGTAGCGAGGTGGGTGTTCGTCTCTTCTCCCAGGTAATTAGCGATAGGATGAGAGCAAATGGCCTCAAGTTGCGCCAAGGGAGGTTTAGATTGGACATTAGGAAAAATTTCTTTACTGAAAGAGTGGTCAGGCCTTGGAACAGGCTGCCCAGGGAAGTGGTTGAGTCACCATCCCTGGAAGTATTTAAAAGACGTGTAGATGAGGCGCTTAGGGACATGGTTTAGTGGGCATGGTGGTGTTGGGTTGACGGTTGGACTCGATGATCTTAGAGGTCTTTTCCAACCTTAATGATTCTATGATTCTGTGATTCTATGACTGGTAGGAGGCTGGAAGGCAAGGAGGTAGATGTTCAGGTGACCAAAGATGAATGAACAACTGACGAGTGGACAAGAAAGGAAAGTGAGGGGTCAACACAAGATTAAACCAGGCTGAATCTTCATTAGACTGTGCAGTCAAGAGCTGGGTTTGTTTTATTTGTTTTTAAAAAGACCCCAGAGACTGTGCTTTTCTGAAATGGAGAGAAGAGTGCAGCAGTCAGTATCTAATAAAAGAAAGTTCCAGATGTCAAAATCGCTCAAAAAGCATGACTGCCTACTGAGCTAAAGCATGATATTGCTAGCCCTAAAAGGGAATTGGTATCTAAGCAGATACAGATTGGAATCACTGACTCATCCACCCTGGGCCTTCAAGGCAAACTGATGAGAATGAAGAGCTGACAGAAGGAAAGGAAGGGGAGGAAAATATGGAGGCAGAGGGGATTTAAACATGATTAGCTACATGTGAATCCTAAATAAAGATTAAAATCACTGCCTCGTGGATTTGGGGATTTCTGAAGTCAAGGTCATGAAATTAGCAGAAAAATGGCAGTTCATGAGCTTGTGTGATGACTTTTCTGGGGGCAACTTTCAGCAGTATTTGAACTCCTAAGAGCTACCATTGCACAGTTCTTCCAAGCTTCTTAAAACCATAAGGAGAAATTGCATCTAAAGGGAAAGGCATCTAAAAATCCCCATACCCATTCCATAATTAGCTCAACCATCTATTTTAATACAAACAACAAAGTCTTTCCCCAAAAAATCTTCCTGCTATTTATATACCTTGCTGCCACCAATAGAGTCAAGCACTCATAAAAAAGGTCAATAGCCTGGGTCTGTTCTGTTGCACTAACATGATAACACTATTGATGGAACGAACTCAGGTGATCTTGCTCATCTAACTTTTACTTAAATTATATAGACTACAAATCCTTTAAAGCCAGAGAAAGCATTCTTTACTTCTGCTTCTGTAACTAATGCTCGACATAGGTCAGATTTATTTGCAGAGTAAGAGGCATTTCAGTCTTCTTAGGAAATGTTTTATGCCTTTTAGAATTAACATTTCAATAAGAATGTTCTATATCCATTCATACATATTCATGCTCTCTTTCAACTGACTGAATTGTAGGCTTGTCCATTTATAGCTTTGTATAGACATCACAAAGGCTATATAAATTTCCCTTATGTACTTAATACGAATTACAAGTTATTAAGCTATAGGGGATGATGAGTGCCTTTCATTTTCAAGTGACAATCTTTTAAAATGTATTATATGGTCTGTTAATTCTAAAATTGCTGGGCCAGTTTCCTCGGAAAGGTGCTAGTTTCCGTGAGGGCAGCTGGGAACATGACTAGGAATATAAGTAAGATGTCTTCAGCCTATTTAATAACATTTCAGCAGAAGTAAAATATACAGATGGTATTGTTTTCACTGATGATGTATGCAACTAAGACACCAAAACCCCAACTGAGGAATTCAGTTTAATTTATCCTCAAGCAACTTCCTGAACTGGAACCTAAAAGAATTGGTTTTTTTATTATCTAGTTTTCCATAATTCCTTTCCATCACTAGAGATTTCCTTACGGCAGCTTTCTTTTTATAGCTTAACAGAGGAAAACACTTAAGTTTGGGAATAGAAATGATTATATTTTGAATCCTTAGATAGTTTTGTTTTTCAGTACTAAACTTTGTTGATTTTTGCTGTGGGACTATAGAAGAATGAAAGGAGTAGGGTTGTTTAGGAGGCTCCAAGTGTTTTCTAGGACAAAATGTTGCCAGAGAAAGTTTAGATTCAGTATCAGGAAAAGTTTCTCAATAAAGTATATTAAACAACTGGACACAGAGATGAAGTGCAAGAACATTCACCTTGACAAGGTACTCAGAAATACAATGAAATGAACAGTCCTACACCTAAAAGAGGAAAGACAAGATCAACTGAATACAGTATTGCTTCTTAGAGCCAGTTTCTAGGAGTCTTTCGTTCATGGAATACTAGAATTAAGCTGAAATAGTGGAGAAAAGAAAAAAAGAAAGGGAAGCAAGGAAAAAACACTAAATGAAATCCTGCTGTAAAAACCTGTAACATAGACTTCCTATACAAGTCCTTGGAATTTGCTAGCCCAAGTGATCAAATATGCTCCAGACCCTGTAAGAAAGACACTGGGAGACCCACCTGTAGTAAGAAGGAACTGCAAGACCAGCCTGGTCAACTCTACAATTTTCAAACACAGGCATAAGCAGTTTCCTTGCAGTAATTTATGAGGAAGGAAGAGGCTTCCTCTGTAAATAAAATGAAAATGTGTTCTGTCTCTTTAATTTACAACCAAAAAACCGGTTTATTTTTACAGTACCTGAATCATCAATACCCAGTACCTCAGAGTGAGTATTTTGGTTAGTATCCCTTTCAGCTGCAGCCATGTTTTTTGGTGGTTTTTTTTGGTTTTTTTGTTTGTTTTTCAAATGTTACTGAAACAAGAAGTACAGCACAACACATTTATATAACCACTGAAATGCTGAAATCAAACACAAGTTTAAGATTCCCTTATTTTTATATCACTGTTCTTGCAGTAAAATGTCTTACATTTTAGGCTTCTTTGGAACTATGCAGTAGCAGTATTGTGAGGGTACAAGAGTCGTTATATTATGAAATCTCTAGTATGTGAAAATTATAACAAAATGCAGCAGCACCAGCAAGTCACACCTCCAATGAATCACAGAGCCCTGTCACATTGTGCAGAACACGTTTTCCGTCTTGCTGTCTGTATTCCTTCCTCTGATTACTAATAGAAACAACTAATAGTATTACATATTTATCATATAATAAATATTTTAAATAATATTTGCAGTCTTTCTATTTAACACAATAAACAAATAGAGCTATAAATGAACACTATATTAAAATACTATGATAGTATAAAGCACTGTATTGGGTACCTACAAAGTACAAAGAAACCTTTTTACAGAAAATTATTTTCTTCAAATTAAATTCTCTAGTTGCATGTTTTCCATACTTTGTTTCACCAAGGAGTAAACAACTACATTAACGGGCTCAATAAAAGATACACCTATGTAACATTGGCAGTAAAAGTATTATAATGCACATTATATCTTCCAGATCTAACAAGATAGATAGCCATAAAAAATGACAGCATTTGTCCTTCTGTAAAACATATAGGCAAATTAAAATAACAGCTTAAAAGGCCTTGAAGAGTTTTTTTTAGTGAAACTCGCCTATGGGTTAAATATTTTTCATATTTGTCTTCATCTCCAGAACCATTCTTTTTTTGAGAAGAAGTCTTACTTTTAGATAATAACATCCGCAATATGGAAAAAGAGTAAGATACAAAACAGCACTATATGACATTGTTTTATCCTGAGTTATATCAACAAAAACTAGCAACCTCAGCAGGACCCTGCAGTGGAAAACATTATCCAACCATGACAGAAGAGTTCAGTTCCCCTTTCTACTTAATGATGAAGATGATGGAGCTGAAGAAGGACCTTGTCTTGAAGACACCTATGCCTACTGCCTGTTCAGGACATTGCAGATCTCCAAGAAGTTCAGGGAGTGCAGTGAAACATGAAGTAAAAATAGCAAAGTACACACAGGCAGCTTTTCAAAAGCTGTGTTGCATTTCTGAGTTGCATTTCAGCTGAGAGGTTCATTCAGATGGAGGGAAGGAAGGCCACAGGGAATTCTAAATCCTTGAATACAGAGCAGTTAGTCAGTCCATTGCCAGTACTGAATTTAACCCTTATCATAATTAGCTCTGGTGTCTCCATGGGTGTCTTTTCCTTTTAGAATTTCCCAAAGATCTATACCCCATTCCATCCTAGTCAGCCACTAAAGCTCAGGGGTATAGTAAGCTTCCAGCTCAAGGAAGCGCTAAATCATAATAAAATTAAGCACGTGATTTCTTTTCCTGAATTAGGGCTTCTAAGATTATTTAGCTACGGCTGGACACTTAAGGCAGGACAACACAAACACAAATACCACTTTAGAAAAGTCAAATCAGGATTTGTGTCAGTTTTTGCCTGTCCCAAACCTACAAATCTGAATTCCTGAGTACTCTTAAGATCCAAATTTAAAACTCTAATGTAGGGGTAGCAATAAAAAAAATAACTACAGAGAACCCTTTCATTGGTCCAGTTCTAAAAGTACTAGAGGAAACATAAATCACCTTTTGCCCTCAGATAATTTTGCCTACAGCACTCTTCACTGATATTCTCTCAGAATTCAGCATAGAAGAAATCAAAAGAATGTAACAGATTAACTAAACCTGGATTAATTGCATAAGCTCCTGTCATCAGCAGGACCACAAAAATAAAAAACCAAACAGAAACTGATCTAAATTTTGCAAACATGGCTCCTGGCCTTGTGAAAGAATTGACTTGACGTAAGAAATTTTGAACATATTGAAAAAACTCAAGAACCAGTCAAGCTTCACAGTTTGGGCCCCATTTTTAGACATAAACTCCTCCATAATACTTCTGGTGAGCATGGAAATCTTGCTTGGAACTATTGAATCTAACTAGGAACAAAAACCTCAATTCCAATTATAACTTGGTGGTTAAAATAAAGAAACATATTTAATTAGAACCAAGCAATACTACTGCAATCAAATCATTTCACAAAAATTAGCTCTGCCTTAGAAGCTATTATATTCATTTTTCTAACACTCTTACTCTATATTAAGTACAAAGACTCAAAACCATATAGGAATCTAGAGACTGAACATAAATACTGCTCTGATTTTAACAGAGATATACCATCCAGCCTATCCAAGGGAAGTAAAAGCGGAAAAAAACTATTCTTGCAAAATTATCAAGACACGTTTTTGCATACTGGGTAGCTTCCTGGGGAAACAGAGCAGGTGTGAAAGTTAACCAGTGAAGTTATATATTGAGAGGCTTAAGGAACATGAAGAATGTGACATGGCAACTTGATTTGTTCATTTGTTATTTTATTTATAGTTGTCTTACCATTATTTCAAAGCAAGGTGATCAAGAATAACTCTGTTCTTCACCATGACGGTATTACCTTTCAGAGGAAATTTCTGTACAGGAGCTTGTGCCATTCGCTTCACCCTCTTCAGACCCTCTTGGAAATCCCAAAATTGTCAGGTGTAGCTTCCACATTATAACAGATCTACCTACTGCCCTCCCACTTCCTTGCCAGTAATAATTTAAAAAACCCAACCCTGTCAACTTCCAAAAGCTTACAGGTTGCCAACCTGATAAGTATTAGGCACGGATTTCACAACTCTTAGAAAGAGAAGGACTAAGTACCTAGACTCAGAAGCTGGTAGCCTCCAATTCCCTACATGTTGGCCACAGAGAGAAATACACACAACCAGGACATTCTCCAAATGAGATATGAAACAAGTATTTGATATTTACAGCATAGTTTTCAGATCATCAAAATCTTTAGAATTTTTAATGTAATTATTGCCCTAAGACGATCAGCCGGTGGATTTAACCACCCAAGATTTCAACTCCTGCTGCAAAGTTCTGCGCGGTTGTGCAGTGTGATATTCTGAACCAATTAGTTAACTGCATATCAGAAAATACTTTCCATAGAACTGTGAACATCATTTCACATTACTGCGACTCTCAGGTGATCTTCTTGGTTGTTCTTCTTTGGTCATGGAGGAGACAAGTTGGTTCTTTCTAAGTAGGACACAGTGGGGAGGGCCACGCAGTGGGCAGACGTGGCTATAGTAAGCACAGATGAGTTTTTTAGAGGAGTTTTCCACATGGTGCCAGCATGGAGCTACCCAGCTGAGCTCTATAGCTCACTACCCCAGGTCCCACCCAGCACCAGGTGAGCAAACCGCAGATTAAATGAGCAGCTTTCTCTGGTGCGTAGGGTCACTCCTGCACTGGGCTAGAATGACGACATGACATTGTTCTGCACGAAAACACGCTAAGGCTGAGTTGCAGAAGAGCATGAAATCAGAGTCCGTTTACAGTGAAAGACTTTCTGGCCGTTTTCGTGATATTAAATTTGAGAAGACAACCAATTCATTCACATTAATAATATGTAGAGGGTTCACAAATCAAGGGACTTTTCACATGGAGGCTTATTCTAATTATCACTAAAATTCATTGCAAGTGTAACACAAAAGTAGTCTGGAAACCTAGAAAATTAATCATGAACAAATGCTGCGACATAATGTTGACGAAACCAAGGTCTCTGTCTTCTTGGCAGGACCTCTTCTTCATTAAAATAAGGAAATAGATTATTTGCATAGCTAGTTATTGCACAGTGACTCATTTCATAAAATCCTGATTGTTTGTACTTCCACTAAAGTGACTGAAAGAACACAATCAAATGTATCCATAGTCATCGGTTATTGTAAGAAAGAAATCTGAATTGGGTAAACATGAAGAACAAGAGAAGCAAAAGAAGGAGAACAAGAAATTAATGGCATAAAGGAGAAAAAAACAGCTTTGGATGATACAAATGAAATCAGAAACTTTAACAGAACATAAAAGAACAAAGGTTTCCCTATTCTTCCACTTTTTTTGAAAAATGAAAAGAAAATGTGTGCCTTAAAGGAAAACTGAAGCCTCTGGAGAAGCGGGATAGTGTCACCAATAAATATGAGTCTGAAGCTGTAAGCATTTTAACCTAGAACATGTGAAATTGTAGAATGAGCCAGGAAAAAATGTATGTATTAGAAAAAAAAAAATATTAGACTTCAGTAAACTTGTTCAAAAATTGATTAACGCAACATTTACAAATGATTTACAACAAAGGGAGTGTTATGGATAAAGCAAAATCTCTACTCATAGTACAAATTATTTCCTATTAAAGTTTTGGTCTTATTTTCTGCAGTAAAAAGCAGAATATGCTAACAACAGGATATGGGGGTGGGTTACGAAAGAACACTGGGTACACTGTCAGAAAAAAACCTAGCTTTAATTCTCTCGGAAGAAAAATTATATGCAAATTCTATACAGAAATGTATGTCTTGAATACTTTGTTTATGAAATTCTTATTAGCCAATCTGGAGATGATATTGTAACTGACTACTCTCATAGACTGCTATTTGAATATTTGTGTTTTAAGCCAATGGGTATTGTATTTTACTTGACAAAGTATAAAATGTGCTATTTGAAAACTGCCATATTGCATGCAAAAATTAAGTCTATTAAAAGGAAACAGAAGATAGCTCAGACTCTGTAATCCTTACACACAAGTGGCACGGAAACAGGAGGTTAGAGAGAGCGGGTAGGAAGCATCCTGCATTCACAGAGCACCTCCCACTGGTGGTGGCACATTTCACATCTTCTTTGATTTGAAAAAATAAGAACATATCCTACCCATAATACATTAACAGACAACATCTCACAAACTGGTATTTCAAAAACACCTGTGTACCTTCAGCTGAGGTGTAGTAGGTTTTTACGGTAGAAAAACGTCCTCATGACTATGACTGTCTCAAGGAAACAGAACCTTTTTTTCTTAACACCAAGCCAATGTATTCCAGCTGATCATTTCAGAAGAGTTGTCAATGATATCTGCTTATCGTTCATTCTCTTGCCACATAACACACAGCCAAACGTACATTTTGGCAAGTAAGGCAGGACTTTTAGTTAACTAATAGCCTTTGTTAATTTACAGGGTGATATTGTTTAAACAGGACAGATTCTCTAAACCACACAAATAACTTTGAATAACAGAACCATATTGTTTTGTACAAAAGCAAAGACAGCATTTCTACATTAGATAGACACTGAGCCCAGTTTTATAGAAATGCAGTGTAGAGTAGGGCGTTCACAGATGAAGTCGTTGATGAACACATTTGCCCTGGGACCACATTCCAGAATGGCTGCTCTAGAAAGAAATTATTACCTATCATTCGCAATTCCAACGTTCTTCCCAGGCCGAAAAAAAAAAGAGGAAAAAAAAACCAAAATCTGAATGGAAAAAATCCTCTGCTGCTGTCATTCCACTTTCAGAGGAAACATGCACAGTACAGCATATTTTAACTGTTTTCACCTTCTTCCAATACTTTTTAGAACTGAAGCGTCTAAAGAAGTACAGTTGTAAATATTTTACAAAAAATCAATCAATCCAAAACCTGGCAGAAAGGAAAACAGTGCAGATCTGTTCTGATAAAAGCCTAAATGGTGGACTATTACTTAGCACTAATTCCCAGCGGCAGCATTCTACAAACACACTGTATATCTGTCTTGGCAAAACAAGAGTTGCTTGGTAGACTGGAGACTACATAAATCTTTGCATGGATAAGAATAACTTCAGTGGTTGAAATGAAAGAAAATATTTGCTGTTGTGTGCAGTACTTGTTTTCTTTTTTTCCAAAATGTACACAAAAGCTACACAAAAATAGTTTTAAGTACAGTAACACATGCATTACATTCTTCCTTTAATATGAAAAAGCTCTTTTTTTTCTGCTTATAAGTTAGAACATGCAGGCTAAAATAAATAGTTTAGTATTCGATTATCATCTACATTTTCACTTCTGCCCTCAACTTAATGAAATGTTAAAAGAAGACATCACTTACAGTGTTAAAAGATCAGCAGAAACACATTTCCTTACCTTTTTTTAAGATGGGGTGTGGTATTCTCTACTTTCACAGAGTCTTGCTCTCTCTCTGAAATGGGGATTTTTGTTTAATATAGGTGATCAGAAATCAGGATATGCTGCTAGGGACCAGTGGTCAGCTTTCTCCGAGACTGCCTAGGCATAAGGAGGAAAGAAAGAATTTTAGTTCACCTTTTCTAGGCTAGCCTAAGAGTATTTTTATGTTTTCCCTCTTCTGAGGTGTGTTTGTAAGCTGAGCAATTCCTGCCTGCCACATCTCTTGTAAATGGTTTGAGATGTTTGCTGTCTAAAAAAAAAAAAAAGAAAGAAAAAGAAAGATATTGCAAGCCGAGAAATTTTCATTAGCTTCAGATTTCCCTCTGAGACTTTCACACAAAATGTTTTTTCTTTACTCTTTCTAACTAGCGAAATAGCAACACTTTCTTATTTTTCCTTCCAAACAGCCACATCCTGCAGTTCTAAATCAATTACATCTCAAGAAAAATATGTCACTATTTTTACTGTAGTTTTGGCTGAAATATAAATGCACTATTTGACTCTAGTTTCTCAAAAGGAAAAACTAACAACTTCTAAAAATTAAAATGACAGCTTATCATAACTTCAATTTTCCTTCAACTAGAGTATGTAAAAATGAGTTTTAACTATTTTCTGGCAAAAAGCATGAAATAAATACCTTTTTTAACAAAAAAACCTTTCTTATTACAAAAAATTCAACCTATAGTAATAGAAGGCAAAGTAGGAAAAATTTAAACAGGTGAAAACAACTTGTAAAATTGCACAGAGCAACTGAATTTGGTTCTTAATTGCGGTTTTTTTCTGGTTTCATTAGTTTTTAGTTTTACGTTGAAAAATTTGAAACTGATTTTGCCATTTTGAACAAAATCATGATGTAAAAGTTTCCTTAAAAATTTTTGACTCTTATTAGGGATTGGTATGCTTCATTTTGCGTATAACTAAAAGTAAGTACTAGACAGGGATTTTGTAGCAACTATCCTATTCCCACACTGTAACGGTTATTAAATAGTATTTGCTATATTCATTCATCCTTACATCCTTAGGCAGCTACAAATAGGAGTATTTTGTCGGAACAATGTAATTAGAGTATCAGCAAAATCATGCTCCATTTGACAAGACAAGGATAAGTGCATTGTTCGACCATTGGCAGTCAAACAGAACAGCTTGCAGGCATCAAATTTTGGGATTATTAGCCCCGATATTCAGCTACTGCTGAAGCTCATGGGCTAAGTGTTGGTGGGCACTCTCAGGCTGCCAGGACAGATGACCTAGATCAGCGCTGATCCTAGCGAATGCATCTGGAAGACGGCGAAGTCCATTTAAGCCAAGAAACGACAAATTAGCACTCAGTTGACTCTGTACCACTCGTAACATTCAGGATGTCTTCAAGGTGTGAATGAAATATGAAAAAGCAATATGAAAACATCCAGAGCTTGTCAGGCCAAATTTAAAAAAAAAAAACCAAAGGTAATCCTAATGCCTACGACAAACTGTGAAGGTCTCGAACTACTGGTACTTGTGTGTAACTGGGAACTCCAGATGTTAACAATATCTCATATACGCACATCAACCTCAAATCTAATTTTCACACACAGACTCAGCACCACCCTCTTGCTTATGGGCACAAGATGCAGTACTGAAAATAGCATGAGCAATGGTTTGGGCATCGAAAGTTTACGGCCTGCAACAGGATATCGGTTCAACGTTGTTCTAGCAAAACAGGCAGGAACATACTCACTTTTTCACCAGAAAGCACCTCCAGTAATCAATTATTGGTGCAAAGTTCTCTGTTAGTTCATACCTGTAAATGCTGCATGCAACCAAAAGCCGTTTCAAGCACGGTCTCTCTGACAGTCCCTACCCTGCAGATGTCATGTTCTTAACAGAGCAGAAAACATCTCTCAGTGGGGCATGTCTGCTAATTTCACAGGTTTCCCTGCCCTTCCTGCACCTGACTGACTTACGCTAATGACTGTGGCATAGCAGACGCCAGGAGTCCAATGCACCTGCACGAAAGAGCCTGCTGTAACCGAGAGACTTCAGGTCTATCACTTTTCATGCGTCCCAAGGGAAGCAGTAAATCTACCAGTGGCTGCCATTATGGAGAGTCAATTTTCATTCTGCTGGTTAAGGTTTTGAAGCATGTGAGCAATGGACCAACCTCTGAATTAGTTTATTGTTCTTGAAAATCAGAATCAGAAAAGGACTTTGAACTCCTGGGTATAATACAGACTTCCATTGTTCAAGGTGCAAGAAAAAGAAACTTAAAAGCAGAGTCAGTGTTGACTACTAAGCTCAAGAAGCATACAAGGAGATGCCCTGGCTGTAATAAGCAAACAGAAAAGGTCTTCCTTCTATTTAATAACACTGTTTCTTCTCAGGGGAAGAAGTGGAGACAGGTGGATAGGAAAACATTTCAATGAAAAGGAAATTCCTGCAGACAGGACAGCATGGAAGATTTGGACCTTGAAAGATTATTTCAGGAAACTATTCTATATCATCCCTTTCCAACGGAGCCATAGAATTCAATGCAGTATTAGAAATATGTATTTCCAGCACAGAAAACTAAGCAGACGCATACTCTGCATACACTTAGGAAAAATTACTGTATCCTATAGCAATAAGTAGCAGACAGAAGCAATGATGCCAGGCCCAAAGCCCATGAAATCAGGAAAGAAAAAGTTGATTCAGTTTCTCACGATTTTGTTGGAGGACAGAGAGCTCCATATTCTGCACTTTACTTTTTCGCAATCTACACTTTACCTGGAGACGTAATAATAATACAAAACTTTAGAACAGGGAAAGGCCATTATAAAAGCAGGTCCCTGAGAATACCTACCCTAATGCTAGAGTTACAAGTGCTAAATTGATCAACTGGTCTATTTTCAGCTTCTCAGACAATAGTTGTTCTTGTACACAGTCCACATGGTTGTTATTTTGCCACACAACACAAGACTAGTAGGCAATTAAGCACGGCAAACCATCAAATATTTGTCCACTAAAGGGCCTTGCTATATCTTTCCCCCCTAGCTATTAAGTACCTGTTTTTCTAAGAGCATGTTTCAACTTCTCAGGATAGCTGAGTAACACTCCAAAAGGAAAATATTATGTTCAGTATCCCACAGGTAATTATAACCAGCATTACTCACAGAATACTTTTATTCATATGCAAAGAAAGCTTCTGATTTAAAGAAAAAAAAAAAGTGTTTGTCATTAGACAGAGAAAGCCGATATCAACAAACCCTGAAAAAAGCAATAAGAGTGTAGAGATATCTTTCAGTTAAAATACTGAAAGCTATGACTCAGTGTTTTGTATCATGAGCGAGAACATGATCCTTCTATGAATTGCATGGTTTCTTTAGAACATGGTAGATCGTTCTGCACTAGAAAGAGTGTTAGCACATTTAAAAAATGTGATTCTCAAATTAATTTTAATAACACCTATAATTTAAAGTAGTTGGTACACACATAAAAATATACAGAATATCAATAAAAAGATTTTTTTTTTCCAGACTACTTACCTGACAAAAGCTTGCAATGAATTATTAGCCATGAAAAGTAGTACAATTCAGAAAAGCCCTTTTGGCATTGTCAGGCTTGGGAAACAAGTTAGTACTAAGATACAAGCTGTTTTACTAACAAGTCCTAGTACATTTTGATACCAAGGTTTAGTTTTTGAATTAAAAACAAAACCAAAAGAACCCTCAGGCACCCTCAGGTGGCCACTAACACATTCATTTCTCTGTACCAGAGACTGAGATGGTTCTGCATTGCACGTCATACAATATTATTACTTTGGATTATCCTCTCTGCTAATGCATCACGTAGTGTCCACAACTGCTCAAAACTAAGAAAATAAACGCTCTCTGGAGATCATATTAGATGATATTAGTATTTTATCATGGTGCCAAACTTGAGTTTGACTCCCTAGCCCTTTCAGGGCTGGGTCCTGCAGGGAGCACAATCCCCAAACATGCATGCATGGCACACAGAGAGCCATGGAATCGCAGGTTAAGTTTACCTAATGCTGCTTCCTTCCCAAAGTCAGAGGTTTGGACTGTTCAAGGGGAATGAATCCCCTCACTGCAATTACCAGGACTCATTAAGAGAAAAATAATGTCCTAGCAGATATGATCTGACCTGCCCTTTCCTAGGTCTCTGCAAGTTACACAGTGTTTAACAAAATGCATAAGAAAAGTATCAGAGAGAATTTTATTTCAAAAGGGGCTGCTACCATAGTAATAAGTGCACCTCTCCTATCCATCCAAATACGGTGAGCAAATGATGTTCTTGCTCCATATGTAGAAAATAATACCCAAACATGGTGGACAAAGTGTATTCTCATTCCTCAGCCAAAATTAAGTTCCTTACATGCTTTCTTGAGACATAAATAAAAAGCTAAACATTCAGAACTAGCAATTAAAAGCACTACAAATAACAGAAAATGTAAAAATCATGGTTAGTAAATAATATTTCAAAAAGCAGCGCATGAATCCTAGGATAAGAAAAGCTTTGGTAACTTAAATCTATTCTCATTGACATGTATTGTGTCCTGGAACTCGAGGATATCACAAAATATCATTTAATTCATACAACTGCTAGGTGTCTGAGGGAAAAACAAGCAGTAAAATTGTTCAGCTCCCAGTTCTCAATAGTGCTAGAGGTAGGAGTGGAGACTTCTCCCAGATCTCCTTACACAAGTTATTTTCAGCCATGCCTTGCAAGACATCCTCTTCCAAGGTGCAAACTCAAGTAAGAAAATTAAGAGGAAAAAAAAAGTGCAAAAAACCTGAAAAAGATCTGAGCTGACTATCAGCAATATTCCACAAGCCCATACTTCTGAACAATACCTGCAAGGGCATGTAACAAGCTAGAAAGATGTAAAGGGTGTAAAGCAGTCAGGCTCTTCTCAGTGACACCAAGTGACAGGACAAGGGACAGTGGGCACAGATTGAAGCATGGGAGGTTCCCTCTGAACGTCAGGAAATACATTTTTACTGTGAGGGTGACCGAGCACTGGCACAGGTTGCCCAGGGAGGTTGTGGAGTCTCCATCCTCAGAGATACTCAAAACCCAACCGGACAGAGTCCTGGGCAACCAGCTCTAGGTGGCCCTGCTTGAGCAGGGGGTTCGACCAGACGACTTCCAGAAGTGCCTTCCAACCTCAGCCATGCTGTGATTCTGTGAAAATGGAAGAGAAGCAGCCAGGAAGGTAATTTCCATCTGTAGAAAACAAAAATCGGAAAACTTTCCTATTTTTTTAAAAAGTCCAACCCTATTTATCACAAGCCAAACGGCGACATAAGTAAATACGATAAAACTGGATTAACCGTGACAGACCTGCAGAACAATTGCTGTTGACATTGTAATTGTCCTGGGTCAGGCTGACACCATTAAAAAGTCACCTCTCCAGTCAAGGTTGTATAGATAAAATTCAAATGCATGCAAAAGACTCAGTAAGAAGGAGGCTTTGATCTCCCCAGCTGAAAGGCATGAATAGTCTTCTCAGAAAACCCTGCTGGGTCTTAATATGAAAAATGCAGATTTTGCAGGGCGACCGCCCCCCTGCACGCACACCCCCCGCAGCTGCGTGCCCCACTCACCTCCGCGCTCCCTCGCGTCACTCCAGCACACTGAGGGGCAGCGAAGGTTAATTACATTTGCACAGGCGAGCGGCAAAGCTGCATCAAAAGACCCTGGGGGACATACAGATGGGTAAAGGAGACTGTTTGACCTGCACAGTATTACTGCTGATGAGGTATGGAAAAGGGAAAACTCACGTGGGCTTAGGGGAGCTTGATGGCATTGCGGGAGGAAAATGGGTGTATTTCTGCAACGCATGAAGACACCACGGTGCTGCAGCATAGCCAGAGCATGCTGTAGTTTTACCTTCACTGATGTTGAACAGCAACTAAATCAAAATAAAACCGTAGCTTTCCCTGTGTTGTAAGGGGTTACAACTTCTCTAACAGACTATCCAATCCAGCAGAGCTCTCCGATACTCATACTTGGCTAACCTCAACCTGCCCTAGCCACAGGGAGCTTGCTCAAGTGTGAATCAAAGTACACTTTATTGCAGTGTTCAGTTATACTTACACTGGCAGAATTTAAGTATAAAGTGGCAAGGAATAAATGAGAACCCAGCCTCTCCCTGGACTTAGGCTTCTCTTCCGCACAGTTTATATGTAACACTGCCTTCAGAAGAGGTAGTTTTTTTTTCTTTTGAAACAATATATCCTGTTCTTTCTCAAGGACCACAAAAATCTTCAATTAGAGATGCTTCTAATACACTCTGAAAGAGAAAAATGTGAAATATTACCATTTCTTCATTTCACTGCCAAGATCTACAGTTTTGGTTCTTTGTTTATTATGCCGATTATAACCTCTAATGTCCAGGAAAAAAAAAGTTATTGCTTTCCTTGCAGTACCTTAAATGACAAGGCGGGTCAACTGCTGCAAGATTCTTTTATGATGGTAAAATTCCTCCAGTTATTTTCTGTCCATTTAAAGTGCAATTAAAAACACTGTTCTATGGCTACAAGTGTCATTCCTGAGTATACACCCACATTATTTCCAAACACAGCTAGAAAAATTGTTATTGCAATATTACATGACCAGATTCCATTCCCTTTATGTGATCTAAATTGAATTCTGTGCTACAGGCTGACTTAACTGAAGCTATAAAGTTGCTTGTGGAGTAGGATCCTGCTCTACAAGAGTAAAAGTAAAAAAACGGTCAGAAGAACTTGAAAGAGAAAGAAAAAAGGAATAAAAAAGCCTGAGAAACTCCTTCTTGAGGAATATCGTATCACAAAGCGCACAGACAGCACAAGCCGCATGGAGTAATGATGCCTAACCCTAGTGTATACCCAAGAATAGAGGGAAAAGGGAGTTTCTTCTAACTATCTCTTCAGTCTATACAGAAATCACTAATAATCAGTTTCAGGTACTTGCTGGTGCAGAAATAAATTTGTCAGCTGCCTTGGAAGCTGTCTGAGGAAAGGCACTGTACAAACATAAATCATTAATGAACTGAGTGAACTCATCCTTGGGTAACTAGAGAAGCATAAAACTAACATGCTGTATAGGTAGAAAGTCTTGTAGTCAGCAGTGCCATGCACCAGCAGGCAGCAAACACAAGAGCATCCATCCTGATGCCATAGCAGATTCCTTTTGACAGGCTTTGTGTTTTTATCTCAACCACCACAGGTCATCGGTGGCAAAAAGCAGAAGCTTCTGCGGACAAACGAGTGCACAGTTCAATAATTAAGAGGGGGATCTCTGTCTCATCATTTCGTTTCATCCAAGGCTTGCCTGAAGTGAAGCATTTGACAGCAGTAAAATACATTGTGCTACCTTTAAGAACACAAAAATAGTCATTGCGTCTAAGCAGGTAAATGATGCAAAGCTCTTAACACAGAGCACCATGGTCCAACCTGCGGCTTGCAGCAGTGTCCTGGGGAAGGTGGGGACCAAATGTACAAACAAAAACTCTGCTTAAGTAACCACCCAGCTCCTCCAGCCTCAGAGGGTGACGGGAACTACCCCCACATACACCGCAGTGGGAGCAGTCCAGCTTTTTGGGGCTTTGTCCTTGCTTTTCAGCCCTGCTCCCTCACCTTTGAACGCCTCTGACTGCAGCTGCCCCAGCCCAACTCGCTCCCCGGCCCATTCAGGTGGTGGAAGACGCAGGCGGCAAGGGCTGCCAGGAGAAGGCAGGAGAGAGGGTAGCTGCTGGCAGAACGACAAGGAAAATGCCTCTTGCACAGGGGTAAAGCTGCTGCTACACAACATAAGGAGTGATCATAGGTCCGGAGTATCCAGATCCAGGTCCTGTGAGTTCAAGGTTGTGGCGCTTGACAGAGACTTTTGCAGTCCCTAGGACAAAAAATTCAGTTACACCAAACTGTCCTGATAATTTCAGGTTTCTTAATGGCATCATGAGATCAGCAGTTCTTTAAAGGGAATTTAAATGAGGACAGGATGGTGACTTTGCAAGACCTTCCAATGGGGTTTTTCAATGCACAAGCATCACCACCGAGGGAAAATGAAGAGAGGCAACAATTTCTGTGAAAAAAAGAAAAGTAAGAAAAATTTGTCTGGCTGGCTCCTCTGGCAGAGCAGAAGAGATGTTGTCTCCGGTAAAGTGAGTCGAATGAGCCAATGCTTCGCTGGACGATTCTTTGGGGCCAGCAGCTCTGTGACTGACGTGCTTCTTTTTTTCTTCTCTGTAGAGAGAAGTGACAGAGGGAGCACTTCACCGGCAGTCCTCATCCTGCTAACAGCAGTACATGGGGAGGAAACTCAGCTGAGCGTCATGCCAGCTTCACCCAACAGTTTTAGCTGAGAAGTGGTCTAAGCTGCCTTTGCTGTACATGTAAGAACTTGTTTTCCAACTAGCTATACGAGCAACTCAAACATTGTATTTTTCCAGCTTGTTCCAGATAGTTTTTCAGCGTGTTCTAATATGACAATTTGACCCTGAAACTGTGGCCGATGGTTACTGGCAGCCCAGTATCTTCATCCTCATAAGTGGTTTTGCTTGCTGCCACATTGTGATTCACATCTACCTCTCTCATGCTGATGTGTTGTTGCTTAGGTGGTAGCAAATGGCACAGAAGGGTTTGTGCTTTTCCCCTCTCTTGTACTTCTGTTATCTGGAAATTAAGAAGTGGGACTGCACAGAGACTTGGCACTCCTTCCCTGCAAAAAATTTATATGCAAAAAGCTATGTTGTCCAGACAAGATTAATATTATTTAGTGATAATCAATAGTTCTATCCCTGAAGAGTTTTTAACCTTCTGAAGATTCTCTCTCACATATAAAAAGAGAGAAGGCAGAAAATGGAGCGGTGAGGGACAACAGTTTCCCTAATTGCTTCTAGTTATCCTAAGGGTATAAAATATGAGCTGTGCAAACCTCAAGAGATGAGAAGTGGGAGGGAAGGAAACGGTTTGCTGTACAAAAATTTGACAGTCTTCTATCAAATACAAGGATATATTGTTTCGTGCTCAGGACTTTCAACGTTTGTTGTGTTTATTTCATAAAGAGCCACATGTAGTGAAAAACAGAAATTCTGTTGGTGTTTATGAATCTAGTTCTGTAAAACCATAATAAAAGCAAAAATCTCAAAGGAGGTAAGAAAAGTCACTTAAAAGGACTTGAGAGCTCTATTAAAGCTCTAATTTGTGCATATCACAACTCTCTAGCTTATCCTCCTCTTGAAATGACCCACACCAAGTACCATGGAACAATTTTTCTTTTAATTCCATGACACTTCCATATATAAATTTTCCAGCAAGCACGTTAATATCTGTGCATCTGACAGGTAGAACTGCCCCTTATCAGCAGCGAAGTTCCCAAGCCTTTTTACCAGCCCTGATAAGTAATACCCAAGATAAAATATGTATGTCAATAAAAAACCATATATACACCCACTCAGGTACACACACACAAATCTATCTTCAGGTTTTTACAACACATTAAAGAAAGCTTCAAAATTTAAAGAATATGTACTTGCCTTTCACAACTTGATCTAACCTGAAAACAAATACAAAGTCCTCAGCATTAGCCAGCAGAATTAAGTAAAACAGTTAATAGGGCAAAAGACCCTCTACATAGCTTAAACTAATTAATATATATTTAAATATCAGATAAGGACTTAAAAGAAATAACTGCTCTGTTAGAAATTCTGTCTTTTTCCCCCTTCATCTAAGTAGGGAGCATATCTTGGAACATACTTGGAAAATGCCAATTTGGCATTTGTGGTTTTGTTGAATTAAACAACAGAATAAAAAATAATTTTAAAAGCTTTTTAAAATTTTTTTTTCTTTTTTTTCTTTTTCTTTTCCCAAACTGTAAAGACTTCCTGCTAGGTCTTTTTTCTTTTGATTATTATTCAAAAAGTCACCTTTTGATAATTTAGTGGGCTACAACTCCAGTTCCTAGAAAAGATGAATGTGTGCTGCTTATTATTCAGTGTCATGCTTTTTCTTCACTTAAATAGCTCTATCTCCCAGCAAAGTGAAGCAATAGATGAATATCTTTAGTGTGTTTATTTTTCAAATTGGAAAAGGCATCTTTGGCAGAAGCTATTCCTACAAAAAGAAATACATATTAAATGCCATTTTAACAAGTAACTGATTGTAAAATGAATTATTTTTTATTTTAATAGGAATTTATTAATAGGATCTGTATCATAGCATTCAATAGATTCTTATTGGATGCTTTTTCTAATCGTAAATTATCAGAAAAAATCCTCTGGATGAAGTTTGTTGCGAACACTAGACATTCTATCAAGTCAGTGACATTTTAAAGCAGTGTAGGTACCTCTTTTCAGGTATGGCTGGTTGTGCAACCCATCACCACCTCCAGTGTGACAGACAGAGAATATATGTAGAGTGAAAGAAATGTAGCTGTGGAAGTACAGCACAGCAACAGCAGTACGTGTTGGTCTTTGCTTTTTGCATTTTGATACACTGAATAAGGTTTCACCCCGGCAGATATTTTCACTCACCTGGAAACCTTCATGTTTTTTCTCTCTGTGTGAAAAGAAGTACGGATTAGGAAGTGTGGTGGTGCATTCATACCCACCGTCTTCTCTGGGCCGCTTGTTTAAGCGGCCTCTAAACCACTCATTCGCGACAAAAAGTCTTCCTATGTTATTTTTGAATCTCCTAGGCTATAATTGCTCTCATTGCATGGTTTGCATGGTCTTCTGGATAAGCATTAAGTATTTTTGTAAGTTTGAGAAGCATCCGACATGTTTTTGGAACTGCTGCTATCCCACCAATAAGTTGTGACAACCCTCTTGATCAGCGCTATATTTCTCATGCTTTTCCCCAACAACCTTAAAAGGGCATCTTCGCCAACGAGATAGTAGAAGGTAAGTACGTCAACTGTCAGTAGCAGTACATTGCCCGATGGTAAATGAATAATTTCTCGGTGGTGCTGGAATGACCGAATGCTCACTATGCTACTAGGAATTCAGAAATCCAGCTGATGTAAGTAGTTAGATTTGAGAGAACTCTATAGGAAATAAAAAGTTAGAGGAGTTGTTCAAACAAATGAGCAGGGGGGCAAAACTAAAGAGACCTGAACGCCAGCTACAGAAGCGGCATGTATATACCAACAACAGGAAACACAGCGGCTCTGCTATGGAAACAAAAGCAGGTGAGCAAACAGAGCACCAGCACTGATACCCCACTGCAAGCAGATGAATCATTTGGCTAAAATTGGGCATGTTCTTTTCAACATCTATTTTTAAACAAAATGTCTAAGAAGCTTTCACAAGATTTTTGTATTCTCTATTTCAGTTTCCAAGAAGTACCAAAATACTATCGGAAATGTTGGTCCCAGAATATTGCTGCCAGGATCTCAGAATAGAATTCCCGAAAATTTTACATGAAAGCATGGAGTGAATGTTTCCAGCTTCTTCCATCTTTGTATTAGTTTCGGTGAGCCTAAATAACCAATCTAGCATGCATGCCTAAGACAAATGCAACTTCAAGTCTTTGATAAGTCCATCTGCCCTTGATATTTAAAAAAAGTATTCCTTACACTGGAAAGAATGAATTTTGGAAAATACACAAAATGTTATCAAAAGACAGCTTGAGAGGGAGAAAAGTTTGTTTGTTTGAAACAAAAAAAAATCATCTGAGAACTCCTAAGTTTCAGTAGCAACACAGATAGTTTAAAGAAAAGATATGCTGACAAATGAAAAAAATATGCTCTTCCTTAACTGTCAGTTTGGCTGTCTTCCACTTAAAAGTAAAAGCCTAAGAATTTGTCCACAGCTTACTGTACACTAAACCAGATAATATTGTTCCACATAGCAAGAAAAAGAAGTCAATTTCTTAGTTTACATAAGAAGCTCTATATATTCCTATTGACAAATGCTACAGCCTGTGTCATACTACAACTAAAGATTATAGAATTGCATCCATCCAGCCTAATTCACTGCATTAATTTTCTTTGGAGTCAAATTACATCACATTAAATTGCGTTACAGTGTGTAAAACTGCAGCAACATTTCCATGGTTTGGTTTAAATGGAACCAGTGGACTTGCTGTGTGCCAGTCACGGGCAGGAAAGGCACACTCTGCTTGCACGGTCTAACCAAAATCATCACACTTCCCTCTACCCAACATGACAGGACTAATCTTCATTTTTTACCATTTTTCCCTGGCGTAATGTTTTTGCCATATTATTAGGGACTTACTGTTCAGTCAATGATGCCAATATTTGTGATTAGTGGGCATAAAAATGACAGATCGAGAAGGCTGAAAGTCCTTCTTTCACAAAATGGACACGACAAGGTAGTGACAGCAGGATCCACCCTGCTTTTAAGACATCTGGGACTTCTCTGCTTATTATAGCAACTCGTTTCACAGTTCTTCTGTAACCTTCCCTCCTTCTGGATGCTCTTGCGAGGAGTGCTGACTCCAAAGCAAAGGTAAGCCAACACTTGTCTTCCAAGATCTGAACAAAACCAATAAATTACATCACACTGACTGAATATATTATTGCATCAAAAATATTGGGATGCAACTCTTCCAGATAAGTACCAGTGTATCGCCTGTAGCGTTCTTGGGCTTTTCTCTTGTACTTTAATAGGTACTCTTCTAGAAAATAAGCAATTGGAGAGGGTGCCAGACTCTCTTAAATTTAACAGGTCTTAGAATAACTTGTACAGAAGCTTAACACATTCCTATAGAGCTCTGTTTCATGCTATTAAATTAATAGACTTTTTCCTAGAAAAGGAGGATACTTCACTGAATTACATTTTGATCAGGAAAAGAAGAGATTTCTCAATTATATTACAAAGGCAAAACTTTCTTGCCAGGTTTCCACTTGTATCTGCAAGAAAGATTCTCTGCTGATTTTATCAGTGAAGTTTCTTCCTACAGAGGTCAAGTGTTTCATTTTAGTCAAAGCCAACCCTCACTGAATGACCACACTGCTCTAAATTAATCTTTAGTGCTTGATTAATGTGCTAGTTTCCTCACAGAGAACAAGCCAGCCATGGTTTATATATACCTGTGAAAACAGGAATTTATTAATAGACTACAAAGGTGAAACCCAACAAACGTATGTTGAACCTGGAGCACGTCAAGACTCCTGATTTGAAGAAAAATGGTGAAAAGGCATGAGCTCTAGGGACAGACACATCCCCAGCTGACAAATCCCTACCTCTACCTTGGAGCACTGAGGGCTGGGATCCAACTGCTAGATCTTCAACCTTGTTTACTAATTATAGTGCAACAAAGACATCCCCTCTTACATGCTCAGGTTCTATGCACAAGTTACAAGGCTTTAAGACATTGTCACTAATAACTCGACCTAACTGAAAAGAGAAGAGGAAGAAATGCAAAGACACATGCACCGGTGTTAAGGTACTCGCTGAGTTCAGGTAGCAGCTGGGTTGAGCAAGTCCACTGCAGTAGTCTGATTTGGAGCTAATATGTGAAAACATATGTTTATGCCTTAATAGGATGAGTGCTCAGTTTTAGCGTTTTGTTGGTTAAAAAAAACTAAAAAAATGCCTCATGGGCTCTCTGAAGTTGATGTAAAAGAGAAAGAATTCACAATGTTCACAGATGCAAGGTATACAGCTGTACCTTCTAACCGAATGGGAAGTTATTCCCTTAGGTGTCTTTAATTTATAAATTGCACCCTCCTGATTGCATGGAATATCTTCTCTTGGCATGAAGTTATTAATGGAGACAGAACTTAGAAGTGCATTAGAAATTTTCCTTGCCCCTGGAGACTTGTCCTAAGGGATTACATCAATGAAATGCATTAAGGAAGCAGTCAAGTATTCTCCAAATGTAACCTGCATCTTTCCAAAGAATTTAGCTGCAGCCAGATTGTTTTAGCTCGAGTTCCTTGTGCCAGAAAAGCTTCGTCTCCTTGTCAGAATTAGCCACCTAATTTTGGAAAGTTCACCACAAAAACAAAGGGAACGTGTGAAACTGCAAAGGAGGTGTTATCACCTCTATTCAATAATAACAGGCTGTGATAGATCCCTTCTTGCCAAATTATGGTAGCTTCACACAGAATTTTAATTTGGAAGCAGCTATTTGGATCCTTCAGGCAAGTGGGATTTAGAATTGTAAATCCATGAAACTCTGAACAAGTCTCAAATGTCAGCAAGCTACAAGGAAACAACTTCTCTTTGCTAAGGCTAGTCTTGTTAGACAATTTTTATTGTTTTAGCTTGTTAAAATACAAATTATAGATGCCTTTCAGAATGCAATGAAATAACTCTGAACAAGGCTAGTAATACAAAAGCAAATAGTTGCGACTCCTAAACCTAGGTTGTTACAATGCAGGTCAGTTATTACCTATTTTGACAAACGTTCATTGTTGAATCTTCTTTTCTTTCCTTCAGCGGGTCCATTCTCTTCTCCCTCACCAGCTGCTCGCTTCTCCCCTGGCAGACTGGATGCCTCCCCTTCACTAGAGTACGACCAAACAGGTAGAAAACCTCCAGGACAGAGATAGCAACAAGCCACAGGGTAGGAAGGCACCCAGAGAGGAAACCAAGAACATTCAATTTTTTAAAACGCTTTCCTGCCTTGCCTCCAAACCAGCTACCATAGTGCTTAAATGCCAAATGAAACAACCCTTCCTTAATCGGGGGCTTGCGTTGTTATTGCTTAGCAGATGAGTGAGGCAAAGAAATGAGCCATTCCATGGACACAGTTGAGGGAACATGACAAGAGTGTGCAGGTGAGGAGGTGGGTTTGGTGTTTGAAAAGGACAGAAAGGAGCTTTACATCTAGGCAGTCAAAAACCTCTGCGGAGGAACAGCACCATCCAGAGCTACACCACCCCGTAAATACTCTAGTGACCTGACTAAGGTAGGGCTCTAACATCAAGAGTGCTTGTTTTAAAAGTGTTCATTTTTTCCTCATTATTCAGCGTGGCACTCGTGTATCACTACACGAAATCCACTCTGGAGAGAATTATTCATTTTTCCAGACTCACTCGTTCTGCATGTTTGCTTGCCTCCAGTGCTGTCCTCACAAAAAAAATATTCTTAAACAGTTAACATGAGAATAACTTTTTAACTATGGCCTTGGTAATAAAACGCCATTAAAAATATTTGTATATTGACTACAGTCTGAAAAAGAGAAGGGCAAAAAAGGTCTGGAGGGTGTAGGAAGCACATTTGAAGGCCAGAGCATAAAGCAATACTGGGAGAAAGCTCTGCTGAGGCCCCTCTGCTCCGGTGTAGCCCATGCACAGCTCCACTCACACATCGTGAGAGGTTTGAGAAAGCAACCGTGGATGTTCTCTCTGGCAAATATCACAAGCACTATCTAGTAAATCCTCACTGAATGTGCACAAACTGTGATCTCCAGATTTGAAAAGGGAATGAGCCTCTTGCTAGGTTTTTTGTGAGGGCAGTAGAAAGAGCCATGGCACCGCATCACACCTCTTATCTCATTAGAAATCCTGACTCCAGAGCATGTAGGCTTTCCAGTTTTTCAGCTTAAACCGTGAAGCATTTTAAGCATTTTAAAAATGGAGAAACTCCCTTCCCTCTCCCCTCCTCGGTCCTCCCTCAATTTAATCCCCCAAAAGTGAAAAGTCAATTTCTTCTGAAACATTTCAAAAATGTCAAAATAATCCTCAGGACTGAACAGGTTGGGTGGAAAATGTCAGCCAGGCCAAGCAAAGTTGTGTGAAACTTTATTGTCATGATAGTTTATGCAAAATTAACTACATACCTGTCAGGACAGAAACAGCCAGAATATCCCAGACTTCCAGGAGGAAAAGAAACCTGTTTGAGACTTGCACCTGATGTTCAGACATAGTTTGGTTATATTAACTGTGTTCCGCAGTGATCCCTCCAGATTTTGAAATGAAGAAGAGCCAACATTAGGATAGGTTTTTATGTTGTATGCTTTTTTAAAAAAACTCAAACTTAGATCTATACTCCATTTTACCAGACCCCTGGACACCGGTGGGGAGGGAAGGTCAAGGGGAAGGAAGAGGACACTAGAGGTAAAAATTTCTGTATCCGCCCATGTTAGATGAACCCTTCTCTGCTTGCTGAGCCAAATGTTTTCCAAAACATTTACTGTTGCTAAAATACTTACCTTTCAACTCTTTTTCTAAGTGCTTTAAGTTTGACTTCTTTTCAGTTCTAAGTAAGAGTAATTAAATTTTTCATACCAAACATTTCCCAAGAGTTTCCACTGCCTTCAGCTCCAGAGGTTACAAGCTCACCTTGGCAGGCAAGAGATATTATCAATGTTCCTTATTTAGGCCAGTAGCAGCTACTTTTGTCAACTCATCTTGAATTTATTTTAGCTATCATGATAGCGGCACCTGGAAACCGCTCTCCAGGCAGAAATCCCCAACGGTACTCAGTGTAAGGATTTAGCACAAGCACATTCATCTTCATTACTGGAAACATAATAGGAAGTGCGGCACTTAAAGACAATACCTATGTAAGAGTATTTAAACAAGAATAGCTCCTGAGCGCAATAAATACATCATGCTCACATGAGCTGCGTGCCTACAAATCAGATGCGGCCCACTGAACCATCTGCTTTCACAACAGCTTCCAGCCTGTCTTTCTCACTGCGGTGCAGCGTGGGTTGCGCCGCTCCCCGAAAGGATTTGGATTGAGCTAGATCAGATAAAGAGAGCCCTTAGTGGCTGGTACATTTAAAACCATTTCTAAATTGAGTGTCAAATACTTGTCAAATTGCTGTGTCCTGTAACTGAAATTACCAAAGTGGAAAAGATGCCAGGTAAGTGGTTAGGATAGTATTTGTAGGTTCCTCTAAAGCTTACTTCTGATGAGAAAGTCAGTTCTTCCTGCAACTGAAATAAATCGTCCTCCTATCTTCATTACTGACGTGATCTTGCACAGCTCGGACAAAAACGGGGCTTTTATCTCATCGCCTCCGAGATAACACTGCAGGAAAGGTGACACGGAGACACCTTTGTGCTGAGCTGACTCCCGCGCCGTGTCAGACGAAGGGAGCATCCTACATTCAGCCTCCGTGGAGCCTCGCAGAGGGCTAACGAAACTTCGTGACACTACGAGGCATTTGCATGCTTTTCCTAAGAGGGTCATGGCCAAGAATTGTCCCCAAATCCCAAGCTGTGACATTGGCAACTGCTGCAAAAGGCTGTTTAAAAGGTGATGAGGTCACCTGGAAAGTTGTCTGTGAGAAGAGAGACTAACCTGACACACCTCCGAGCAGCTCTGCTGGATGGCAGGTCCATCGCTCTGGTGCAACACGCCTAGTTTGAGATGCTGAATGGTAACGGTAGGATATCAAGGACCTGAGAGGACCAGGGTATCGTGATGGAGGCAGGAAGGCAGGACAGCAGTCACGGCAGCGCAAAAAGCAAAGCACAGGGTTAAAAGTCTTCTAGTTCCCAATATTCAGCTAAGTATTATGGGAACTTAGGTGCAGCCCCAAAACTTCCTTGAGGTCAGAAAACTTGGGGAAATTTGTCTCAGGTGAGATTATCTAAACACCTAAAATATCTAAATAATATCTAAAATATCACAAGTAACTGTTCAAACCTAATTACAAGCTAGATATTGGCCTCTACTAGATGCTGAGCTACCTTGTAGTGAAGTTGCTGGACTTCTGACAAGTATAGGCTTCAGCCTGCTACTTCTCCTCTCTTAATACTCCAGACACACTCTGGTGTCTGAAGGATCTGGTATCAAGACAGAATTAGACCAACAAACCTTTGACCCTTTAACATTAAATATTAAAAGGGTACTAGAATGTCACCTTAGATGCCTTCAGTGCTATAAATAGATTAATAATTATTTTGCGCAAGAAAGCCTAGACATTTCAGCAATAAACCAGTCCTAGAGGCGCCTATATTTTCTTCTGCTATATTAACTATCACTTACGATTCAGGACTTCCTCCTAGGTGAAATCAAATCCCTTATATGAGTCAGCAAGCAGCAATTCTACCAGAGCATCACGCAAATAAAACCAGAACAGGTACCATTAATGGCTCCATTACAGTGCATAAAAGAAAAAATAATACTTTACATCTAGGTGCTGCATTTTGGATTACATCTATGCTACGAAGTTTGCCAGTTCTAAGAAAAAAGAATAACATCTACTTCTCTAGGCTGTAAAACCATACAGCTAAAGCCTTGCCTCGCTGTAGTATTGCCATTAATTTTGGAGAGGGACAAAAAACATATTTCCCAGTAGTTCCACCCACCTACATTTTTTTCCAACCACCTACATATAGCTTGATGTTAGGAAAATAAATGCAAAGTCCTGTTACTCTCAAGGAGGACTCTTAACTGCCCCCATGGCTAGCAACTGGAAAACAGGCATTCTGAAGATCAGGAAAATAAGATTTCAAAATGGGAAGGTCTTTTCAGAATACTGAACAGGTTCTTAATCACTTGCCCAAAAGACATCAAAACAAACTTTACACCCAGATCTAGGCATCGTAGAATGATGACCAGGATTTCTGCTTTTTGGCAAACTACTAATTTGTTAAATTTGAAAACTAGCACACCACCTTCTGCCAACAGTAAGAATAATAATACTTTTTGAGTGTCATAACATTGTTTATTCATTATACTGCTCTATACTAACACCTAGCAAATATCTGCACTCTTAAATATCTTCATCTTAATATCTTCTTTTGTAAGGCAGAACAGTGTTCCCAAACAGTGGTCGCTGAGCAATAGCCTTCTGATGGTGTCTGTGGCCAAAGAAAGTTGTCGACAGCAAGTAAAGGAATGTAAAGCATGTTTAGCGTGCTCACAAGCATGCGTTGCTCACAAGCCAGTGAACTGCAGAGCTTTTTTATGTCTATGTCAGCACTTCAGACTTTTCAATGAAACAGTTGTTGTTTCACAATATTACCAATTTTCCCCTGCACAAACAATTTGAAAAGCGAAATGCCCCAAACTGTCCCTGATTACATGGGATATCATCACAGCTTACTGGACACAAGGACGTATTATTTAGCATTCAATAACAATAGTCTGTAGCAGCTCTGTCATTTTCTAAAATCCTTTTAAAAAATTATTTCACTAGTATTTCTTAGTATAACAGCATGTAACTCTGACATGACAGATCTGTGTTTATCTACACAAAGCGACCTAGCACGTTGTTGAGAAAAAAGAAGTCAGCCTTTTCTGGGCTAACCAAGCCTTTCGAGGTCTGTGGGCTTGCAATGCCACAGCTGGGAAAATAGCAATAGGGGAACCCTACATAAAAATCCAGAAAAATACCTAAGTAACCTTTCAAGCAGAGAGATGGTTATGCAGGAGGTCTATTTGTTTTTTATGCATCCAATTCCATTCTCCTTTGCTCTTTTGAGCAAATTTATAGATTTTGCACATTCCCTCTGATCTGTGTAAAGTCTCTGAGCAAACAAAGCTGAACCCGTATCTGGTACAATGAACAACCTTTCAAGAGAATAATGCATTTTCATTTAATTTTGGGATTCTAAATAGCATGAAGTTAGAATACTGCCTAAATGAATGAACTCCAGGAAATTTTTAGCTATTCAGCTACATCTATAACAGGCAGAGGCTGAACACCCCAAGCTGTGGGAGGCTTGCGAGTCTGAGATTTGCTCATTAGAAGAATCAAAGACTGTGATCCAGAAATTGGGGATGAACCAAAACCTTGAATCAAACTTCACCTCTCTCTTAAGCAATGTTAATCTGTGTTGAAACAGCCACTGATGGGGCACTTTCACAAGTGGCAGACACTATATTTTAAAAGAGAAAGAAGAAAAAAAGCCAACGCCAGAGGAACAGATTCCTAGCTGAGTGGGTGGCAGCACACAAGCAGCACAAGCCTCTGCTTTGGAAGAGAACAGAGCGATCTTGTGGTAGCTGAAGATGCTCTGCTTATATATGTTGTCGTGAGTAGCGAGAACACATAGGATTTGACCTGCAATTTTGGAGCCGCTTGCCTATACGTGAGCTTTGACTGCTGTGTGCTCCCAGCTCTAAGCACGACTTAGCGCATCACCCAGGCTAGCGGCAGTCCGGAGGCAGTTACCGAACGCCAGCCTGGCCGCACCACTATCCTTACATTGCAGGGAAGGGTTACTAACCATTTTGTATCGAAGCATTTAAAAGGTGATGTAGCAAGAAAGGAAGCAAACCTAATCCTCATGTTAGCGGCTCACTTATTTTCAGGAGAACCCATCCTCACGCTGCTGCTGTGTCTCCTGCACAGAGACACCACCTCACATCCTAAAAGAAGTGGAGTTACATTAGCATGGCCATATGCTTTCAGCAAGGCTTGTCAGCTGAGGCACAGAACTGCTGCTTTGGGTTCTGGAGCAGGATAACTCCAGCCAACATCTCAGTGTATGTGTCTGTTCTGCAGCACACAGTGGGACAACAGCACAGAAACCCCAGATTCTGTAGTGCGGTAAAACTAAAGCAAAAAACGGAAGAACGGGGAGGTTCTCTAGAAGTACATCAGAGAGGTATATGCCATAAGAGAAAAGTTAACTGAAGATAATGGGCAGCTTGAATGAGAACCAATATGTACCCACTGGCCATGGGGAAAAAAAAAAAAAACCACAAAACTTCCCCACCACCACCCCCCAGCATACAAAACTGTAAGAATCTGGAAAAAACCCACAATATCTGGAAGCAAAAAACTTGGGACCAGTCTTAAAGATGGAGTGTGGTAAGTTCATGAAAGCAATGCATGGCATAATTGCCCATCACAGGAGTGGACTACAACTCAAAGGCTAAGGAAGGCAAAATGCCACATGTATTGAAATCCAAATTATTCCTATATAGTACCATCTAAGTTGTGTATTGCAAACATATGAACATTGAAAAAAGAAACAAACCAACAAACCAACCAGAAAATATGAGTATAGACATTCTTTAGCATAGGTTAGAATTTGAACAGCCTCCTAAAAGAACCGCCAGTAATCCAAACTACATTGAACAAACACATGGCATTTTCTTGGCAAACACTCTGAGACTGGCAAAGTGGTGACTCGTGATGCCAATCCTATGGTAGGGCAAAAGGCTGAAACTTCTCTGTATGCAGCCGCCAAACACCTTCCCGAGCAGCAAGAGAAACCCTTCTGCAGTTGACCACTCTGCCTTTATACTTTTACCATTAATTACCTAACACTAAACCAATTCATATTCTGCACATACGTACTCACTGCATTGTAGAATTTTTAAGGCTTAATCTTGCTCTGACACTTATTTTGAGCCCCAAAGTAACTTATTCAGATAGCTTTTCTGTTCTTCTGTTACCAAATAGGCTAAGCAACATGGTTCTTAGCTCCTCCTGCAGAACCTGCTCAGGCAAAACAAAACTCTTCCCATCTCCTGGGGCTCTGTATCAAGCCAGTATATCATTCCCTAGAACATTCTGTTATTGCTGTAATAACACAAAAGAGAGCAAATGCATGCAGGGGAACGAATTTCACAGAGTGTAGTCATCACGCGCAAATTCTATATTCTTCTCTATTTGTTTGAAGGCTAGAAAGTCAAGCTATTTTAGAGTGATAATTGACTTCTATTTCAGCACCGTAAAGAAAAGAAATGTCATACACTGTGGGTAATTAATTGCATTACATATTCACATACACCCACATTTGTTTGGAGCAGGAAAATACAACTCTCTGACAGCTACGCTCTCCTAAAAAATAAAAACCCAACAGATATATTTAGAGATCATCCAAAAGAAACCAGATTCTAATTTTATGTTACTAGTACTGGAGGCAATAACCTTTACCTAACAGTTTTCTCCATAAAAATTTGTTAATGGGCACAAACCAGTTTTTGTTTCCTCACTTTGTAGAGTTCAGCCCTTCAGTGTCATTGAGGTCCCTGTGCTTCAGCCAAGAAGAACAGAATCATAGAATCATGGAATATCTTGAGTTGGAAGGGACCCATAAGGATCATCGAGTCCGACTCCCATGGCCGGTTCTCTGTTTTGGGGGATTGCTGTCTCCAGTTCACTTGAAGGAACTGCTCAGGAGCAGTTTTTCACATCCAGAGTGAAGTAGCTCTTAACGTTTCAAGAAGGCTTGGAAATAGAAATATCAGGTAAGACATAAGCAAATAAACAATGATGTCAATTGTTATTACAAAGCTAAACTATCATACCATGTCCTCTTCATCTTTCTTATTTTTTTGAAAGAGGGTAAAACTTGTTTTGTATGTAAATTTTAAGAGAGAAGAGTTGTTAATATACCTGCAGCTTACATTTCTTACAAGACTTTCTATATTATTTTATTTGACTCTGAGACTCCTGGCATTAACCTCCATTCTCATTAATATTAACCATGCTTCTCCCCACTCCCCGCAACAGCTACCACAAAAGTAAGTTAACTACAGCTGTAAATGAAGAGCAAAGGCCCTGCCTGCTCCCTCTAACAAGCTGTGATCTCTCCAGATCTCTCCTTTTCTCTGGGCCAGAGCATCTTTTCCCAGGCCCTTAATTTACCAAGTCAACTATTTCCCTTTGAACCGTGAGACATTTAGAAAGACACCCTGGCTAAACAATAACATTTAAAGGGCTAAAAGTAAACTTATCACATCAAGGTGTAAGTAAAAATCTGGTTTCTCTAGGCAGCCCAAGGAAAATACATGATCCGGCACAGTTTTTTCTATGCTGCCTTCGCCACACGATGCTATCCAGTGGAGACAGTTCCAAAGGGGAGGACTTGGAACAGCCACCGCCCTGGAAGCAGGCACACCTGGCAGTCCCTTCCTCCTTCTTGTTGCTGCCCACTCCCTCCAAAAGCCTCAGGTTCCAAGTGCAAGGGGAAGCTAGTCTGAATAGCAGAAGAGCAAAAGGGCATTAAATCCTTGAGCCTGCTTCTCTCTACTTTGTGCACAGACCCGGTCCACGCATTCTTTTCTTTCTGTGGGGTCAGTGGCAAACAGCTGCAGGTTCTCTCTGGCCACCGTTGTAGGCACCTAAAATACACTGTAAGATTTATACAACGAAGAAGTAGCACCCAAACCTTTCTAACACTACTTCAATAGAATTCTTTCTTTCAATCAAGAAAGTCTGTTTTTTTATTTGAAGGAAAATATTAATGCCAAAAATCATGTTAAAATTTCATACAACAAATCAATCTTTCCTTCATGGAAAGCCATCTAGTCTTTAATATCATCCTACTGCAGCTAGATCTCAGAGGGCATCATGGATCCAGACGGCATTCCTCAGCGTGGCAGAGCCGGACAACGTTCTGGGCAATACCAACACGTACATCACTGTTTGCTGCCCAGCTTCTCTTTCACTAAACCTCTGTCCTGCGTCTCCCAAGTCTGCTACGGCACAGATCACGCTTTGTTTGCCTGCCTGAAGAAACCTCTCATGCCAGCTGACATATAGAGAGCCCCTTCTCTAACTCCTTCAAGCCTGTAGCACATCTGATGAGAATGAAGTGGAACGTTAAGGAAAAGAAAGGCAGCAAAATCCTGTGTCCTAATATAAGGATGAGGCCCACAGAATTACATTCCCAAACAAGATATGCAGATCTGTTTTGCCACTCAGAGAGATCAGTGCTTTCGGGAAAATCATAATGCACTAAAGAGGCTCAGTGTTCAACACAGGGAATACAGCACAGTTTGGAACAACTACCTTGAGAAGCTGGAAAGGAACCTGTTACCAAGACAGATGCATTTATAACGTGCATCTCAGGAGACAGTCATATGTAGACTGAAAGTGTCAGATTTGAATTGGAAAGCGTCAGATTTGAACAGAAGCCCAACACAAGAGTTAAAGGGATACTTGTTCACTCACCTACTTATTATTTTATACTTGTTGCCACTGAAATGAATTGCAGGGCTTCCACCAGAGCAGAACTGGGTGAAAGCTCTAAGGCAGTTTAGGACATGGTAACCAGGATCAAAGCATCACATTTAGAGAGATGCAATGATTGTCGCTTGCCTAGAACCATCTGCGGGTGTAGCCTTGTGAGCAAATGAACGCTGGCCAGTAAAGCAGAGGGGAAATGGAGGATGCTTAGGATTCATTTAGTTGCTGGTCACTATTGGTTTATGATGCCTTTTATATAAGCCCAGGGATTTTAAGGACAGACAAATAAAGATTATGCCTTCCTGTAGCTCTATTTCTGTATTTAAGAAAGAGAGTCCTACATTTTGTATCTATTTAAATACCCAGTTAATTATTGCTACACAATGTCCCTAGCCAGATGCACCCCCATTTCGATTATTTTTTTGTTCATAATGTTCCATTTAAGCAGCAGTCATTTCCATTCAGTCTCAGCCTAAACAGTTTCTCTGGAAGATAGCCCAATTAAACAGATTTTCTTATTAAGCATGCCCCAATTAAGTGATGTACACCACTATCAGCTCAGTTTCTATGTGATTTTTACATACTGAGCGGAGTACAGGGAACATTTTACACTGTTCTTAAGCTGGTCGGTCCTTGCACATTTTTACATCAAACAACATCAAAGGTATGAAACCTAAATAGAAGACTTCTACTGTAGTCCTTTATGGAGTTTTGGGAAGAAATTACCCAATCTTCCTTTTAAGCATTTTATTGAAGCAAGTCTCTGAAGAGCAACGGACTTCTGGCATCCCAGCGCTCTCAGCAGCGCATCTCTACCGAGGTGGGAAGGGGCTCTGCTCTCCCTGGGCTTCCAGAAACCAACTTTGTAACTCATTCTGTGCTCCAGTACTGCATAGTACTTTTTTATATTAAATTTAATTAGGTTTAATTAAATTCCTGTGGGGAAAAGAGATCCAGTGACAGCCCCATAGTCATTCCTTAAGGTTAAATTTCTGGTAGTTGGCAAGGAATCTGAAACAAGTATTGGGCATGTGTCTTATTTTTACAGGATGATTACACTTAAAATCAACAACCCTTGTGCATTTTATTAGATTAGATACTAGTTCATCCAGGGTAGTAAAATTAAAAATAAACACTGAAACGATAAATTAATTAAAAGCTGTCACATGCATTAAAGAGTGGTTAGGTATGCGCTGAGCATTACTCAATACTGACCTTAAGCCCTTCCGTATTGTTTCAGTACCAAATATTACTTTTTAAATTCATTGCAGTCAAGCAACTGGCATCATTTTGCAATCCACATCTTTTTTATTTTTAAGAAAAACAGACATTGGAAATGCTAAATCAGTTACCCCATAAAACAATCTTCTGACCTGATTTTTCTGTCGACTGCAAGGAATGTGGTGCTGGGGAGGAAAACCTGACTGTCACTGTGAATTGTCATTGTTTTCTGAAGGGGGTAATAGTTTCCAATTTAACATCATTATGTCGCTATATTAGTCCACTTTTCCCATTTTATTATAATAGTTCAAGCTTTAACTCCAAACATTATTTCCCAGTTTGAAAAGATGCAGGCCTTGTGCCAAAAAGTTAAATGAGTTACTTCTGTACCATCAGAGGTTGAAACACAACCATCTGGTCCACCAAAATTGCTCCGAATTTTTCAGTATTCTTTAAATGGCACATGCTGAGAAAAATCCTGGTCCAACTGAAATAAGTGGCACAACTCCCACCAATTTATACAAAACCAGGATTTCATCCAACATGTCCCAGTGAGAACATTTTGCATTTCTGGACCACGCACAGATTTTGAACCAGCTATAACGTTGCTGGGTGGGTAAGAGATTTTCTTCTTCTTTTTACAGAAACAATAAAATCAACATTATGAATTGTGAAGTAATATTCAAGGTGGACAGAAACAAACACTGGCAAGCAGCATGCTTTCTTGCTGGCATTTGCATAGCAGGAGATGGAGAATTATTCCACTGAAGGTACAGTGAAAGGAATACACAATTTTTATTTTTGTTGAGTCCAAAGTATTGCCAAAACACGGAGAAAAGTCCTTTCTTGGTATAATACAGTATCTCACTGACTGTCAGCAATACATGGACTTCTGGTCTCCTGAACTGGACAACTAGTATACCACCCTTCTGGCAACAGATTTCTTCTAAAACATACCACAGACACCCACACATCACCAAAGGACCAGTGTCTATGAAAGCGAATTATATATTCTAGAGTAAAACAGTGAAATTTTCACAGGAAATACTCTGCTAAAGAATAATGCTGGGAGGGAGGAGTATTTTGTCGTGAGTTGTGGTGCCTGCCCAAAGCTCTCAGCTGCTCCCTGTCAGCCCACAGTCCGTCGTGCCTGCTCGCACCAGCTCAAGTCTTCTATTTACTCTTGCTGCTTTCCTTGCAGATACTTTCCAGGACATCCGTGGGTGCTGCTTCTAAGCAAAGCCTTAACTTGTAACTGACTCTAATGCAAACTGACTTGCATGTGTGTCCCAGAACTTGATTTTGATAGAATCAAATTCCTTTCCTGGATTCTCCTGTCCTCACTAGCTGCCAACATTTTGCTTTTTGACATGGGAGATGCCATTCTTCCTTCCTCTGAAATGGTACGGGGCTTCACTGCATGGGTTTCTTAAGTTGTAGAGGTGTAAAATTTTCTTGGCAAACTGGCACTTTCTGCATTTAAATGCCAGTGCCCAGACAAATGCTTAGTCTTTCCTGTAATGCCTCATTTCATCAAGTTCAGAATAAACTGGATTAACTCTTTGTATTTACATTAACAGTAAAAATCTGCTGGAAGCTAAAATACTGAGTCTGTTCTTCATAGAACTAGACTGTTGTTTCAGGTAATTTACTTTGGCTCTACTTTACACAGAAAATGCTCTACCTCGGAAATCAAAAATGTTACATGAGCGATGGTTTCACACGCCATTTCCAGAGATTTATCCTGCGCTTCACAGTGAAGTGACAAAGTCAGGCAGCCAAGCTGGCACAAAATTCTTTTTGTGGTATAGCAATGAACAGATGAAGACAGAAAGCTGTGCTTTCCACGGTCCGTTGTGGCTTATTGGCCAAATATATAGGCTATTTAAAGATTATTTACTTTACTGTTTATACTTGAAATAAGGTAGGAGCTGCTTAAATGTATATAAGCATGCACACACGCATTTAAAAGTATATTTACACAAGCGTGACTGCTTTGTAAATAAGATTACTCTGAATATTTTTAGATGCAAATCAATTCTATTTTCCACTCTACCAGTAGGATTAAATTTCTGACATTGGTGAAATCCAGAGACGCTAAGTTTAACTTGGTGATTTGAGAATGATTCATAATGAAACCTTTCTTTTTCATAGCAGTGGGATGCCACCTATTTTCTTCTGTTTTATTCTGAGGATAGACATTAGAGTGTACACATGATGAGTGGTAATAAGAGTCAGATTTTAGTAAGCCTACCAGATAATGATACTTCAGCTATGCTCTGGGGGAGGTGGAGAGGCTAACACTTGTGGCCACAGGATTCCACATCTATTGCAGAAGTACGACATGAAAAAGCTTATTTTTACACGCATACCTTTTTGATGTTGCCAGTTTCTAAAGGAACAGATCAGTGAGTTTTTCAGAGAAGAGAAAATATCAGGTCTTAATGCATCAAAGAACTACTGAATAATAATGTCTCTCAAGGAAAAAAAAAATATATGCTGAGTTTTGAGGAGTAACCTGACTTTTCCTCACTGTAATTTTTTTTTTAAAAATAAAGATTTCTAGTTCCTGTTGTAGGTCAAAAATTCCAAACATGCATTTAACATAGTGTCATGGGTCTGTAGGCATTGATGGAGTGTCTCATAATGAATAGCCTATTGTTGCCTAGCAAGTATAAAAATGTGGAACATCTGTATGTCATCAACAAACACATAAAGCTGTTAATTATATTAATTTTCTGTTGTCACATTTTAAATATTTTTATTTATGGCTTTTATGCACGAGGATTAAACATTTATTGTAATTTTTACTTCATTGCGAAAGACTAAAAACAAATTAATTTTCCTCAACAAGCCAGCTAAAGCTTAGCTCAAGCTGTTTTCCTTGAGGGAAAAAGTTGAAACCGAGTTAAATGGAGATACTTCCATAAACTTGTTTAATTAAAATAGCCAACAGTTATTTCTCCTGCTAGTTTTACATTTTAACAGCATCGTACTTCTCTGCGGGTAGTTGTCTTCACATAGCTTAGGTGATGTTTATGGTACTAGAAAATTCAGCCTGTAATTATGGAAACTAAGGGTTTCCAGTCTTCCCCCCTCAATAATTCCTTCATATAAATAAACTTTACATTTATTTATAACATATATAAATGTGTGTATATATATTATCGTATATATACACCACACTCCTTTTTTAGGATCTGAAGTTCTACAAATTAATGCATACTATATTAGACCAGTTTCCTATGCTTAATCAAGATACACAAGAATATCTTCTCATGTAAAATATATGGCAGTGCTGAATAATTTAAAAAGGCTCGAATGCTCTGCTCTCTTTGATATCTAGATATTCCCTGTCAGAGGAAAATACAAAGAATACCTCTTCCCCTCTTTGAAATTAAAAAAAAAATTCTTTTGTGGAACCTGAATTTTATTTAGACCACATACAAGCAATTTGATGGGGAAAGGAAAGGGGGAGCTGCTTAGGCATGTTGTGATTATTCCAAAATAAACATTCCGCTCCCAGAATTCTCAAATAGGAGAGACCTTTAGTAATGGTCCAGCCACATTAGGACAAAGATACAGATAACGCTACCCTGAAAGGACACAGTAGCAGGAAAATTAAGATGTATTTAAACTAGTGCTTGATTTAAAATAGTATATATTTTCCTTTTTACAGTATTCCACAGTATTCTATCCATTTCATGGTTTTCACTTAAATCTCAATTTCTAGATTTTCTTCCATCTACTGCTATAATTTTTCGTAACTCATTAGTATTTTAAAGGAGTTAATCGTTTGGGATGTGTGTATTACATTTGTAAGAATAATTTGCGAAATCATTTATGGTTTATTGAAAGTTAATAACCCATCATCCTCCCACCCAAAAAACTTCAGATCCTAAAGAGATGAGAACAATTTTAAGAAAGGGATTTAAGCGATTTCGAAATACTGTCACCTTCAAACCCATTTTCCTCTCTCACTCTTCATTTTATTTGCAAGTTAAAATGGCAAAACAAGACTGAAGCCAATTTGGGTCCAATTAGTTCTGTACCAAGAAGACGCGAATCTAGGAATCTAGCGGAGAGTCATTATGCGCCTGAAACAGCAGTGGAAATGATCAGTGCTGTTGTGCCATGAGATGCCACGTACGGTTTCATTTGAGTGTTTTCATGTAGACGGTGGGCTGTTTAAAGCATTATGTTAACAGAACAATTAATTTGTACTCTGTAACTGTACAGTTTTTGAGGCACCAGTGTAACAGAATCATCTGTATTATTAATTTTTCTAACTGGGAGATTGTTTTTCATAATTCAGTATTTATATTGGTCTCTTGCCCTTCATATGCTGATCTAAAGAGCTGTAAAGTCCATTTAACATTCAGGAACAGTAGATAATAAACTAGAATAAGCATGAATATATGGCTGTTAAGTTAAACATTTAATTACAGCTTTAAAAGGCAGAAGACAGAAATATTTTTACTGGCTTAAAAAAAAAGCCAGATTTATTCCTAGAAGTACTGGCAGAGCATTCCGAATTATGGGTGTTTTGTTTTGAAAGAGAAACTCATAGAAGAATCAGGATCTGACATGGAAGCAACACTAAAATTCAGTTTAAGGATGAGAAACTGGGCGAGCATTGTTTGGTGACAAGGCAGGTTCAGACAACCTTCGAAACCAATGACCGCGTTATCTGCATAAGCCTTTACATCACTGAATCGTGACAGAACTTGGAGACAAAAAGCAACAAAACCCTTCATACAGATCTGTCAACAGTCAATGGAGACTTCTTAAGGAAAAATTCGGAAAATGAGGAATGCACAGAAAGGAAAAATGACCCACACCCCACACGTTCTAGTGTTGGCAGGCTGTCCACATCCATTGCACTGTGGCCTTCAGGACTGGAGGGTACCTGAAAACCAGAACCACGTTTCTGCTTCATTATGATAAATCCCTACCAGGGAGTTTGGTGCCCTGCAAGTCAGAACTATACCCAGCATCAACATCTCTAGGTAATGGTAACTTTAATGGTAAAGGGACACACACATCATTTCCATTCAGGTCACTAACAGACCTGGTCAAAGTCAGAGAACTGTAAGAAAAATCCTATTTACGAGTAAAAACAAAGGTCATTTTTTTTGTAACTATTTTCAAGCTAAATATTTTTAAGCATTTCGGCATTAAATATTCCCAAGCAAATGTAGCCTGGATTACCACACCATTTAAATCTTGCCTCCCAGTGGCAGTCTTACACACCCTGCTGATCCCAGAGCTCCTCTCCCACCTTCCCCACCGGCAGCCGGCTGACGGAGCGCAGGCAGGCAGCTGGGCCATGTCACCGAGGTTCCCACTGGCTCCCAGCTCTGCAGGCGCTGACCCCATCACCCAGCAAGGCAGAAGTCAAAATTTCCCAAGAACAGGCTCTTGTGTCACCTGCTGGGATAATAATCCAAGGGGAGCCGTAAGAGGCAGCAGCTCCTGGGCTAGCCTGCTCCAGCTGGGTTGGCTCTCACCAGGTTCCCACAGGCTTTTGGAAAATTGCCCTTTCTCCTGGAAAAAAAGGAGCTAATTCTCAAAAACCCTATGGGATGCTGTCCCACCTAGTGGGAACACCACTGTCCTCCCCACTGCCTCCCAGCCAGAACAGGAGAACTTGCTATAAAGACACATCGTGTATTTCCAGTAGAGTTTGTAAAAGTTTTAAAAACATCCTGAGAAACAGATGCGGTAAGGATTCCACAAGTGGTTTAAATTAAAACATACTGAGATCCTAAAAGCTTAGAAAAGCCTTTACTGGAGGGGAAAAATACTAAATAAATGCTTCCTACATCTTAACTGTTATAATGTGCAAATATTAACTTGTTATCTATTAAATTATGTTAAGCAGATGTAATTGGAGAGGGAAACTGCGGCATAAAAAGATAAACCTTCTATCTTTAATGCAGTAATTATTTCACATTTGTTGGCTAGAAGCCAGATGCATTCTCATGTTTATTACAAATTCCAGTTAAAAAGATCTTATTTAGCTATTTGAGTTGGTAACTTTTGCCTGTTCCAAACTTTCATAAATTTTATCAGTCCTGCTGAAAATCCAAGACCAAAACTTTGTCAGTAATAAAGAGGTAAATTTAAAATGTGTCTGATGCCAGTCTCTCATTTTCACCTCCCAGCTGTATCCAATGGCAAATCTGTTACCTGCACGGCTGCACTCTCAGGGAATGGGAACTAGGTATGTTTTCCCCACATTTCATCTGGTTCTAACTTTTTCTTTCCAAAAACCATAAAGCCTCCACAGTTTTTTATGTCTGAAAGACAAAACTAATAGCTGTTTTTAAGTCAAAATCTCACTAACCATTCTACCTGGCACAGTGGAGCTGAAGCTCGTTGACTTCAACTGTTAATATCCTTCACGCACAGAAATTAATTCCATGTCCAGTTCAAGCCTTTCTGCACACTTTCAATTCAGCTGCCGTATTCTTCAAAACCTACACTCTTTTATTTAAGAGTCAATCTTAGGAACATCCTAGAAACTGATCCATTTTGGAATATTGCAAAGCAAGTTGGTAACGGTCTGTCTTATACTCCCAGAATGACAACACGGTAGATAGAGAGGGACACTCTCCCCTCAGATGCTCAAAGGTATGACAGGTCTCTGACGCAATCCTCCAACATAAGAAATCCTCCCCAAAAAAGTGAGAATCAGCCTTTTGAATCCAACCTTTCAGTTCTAAAAGTCCCCCGATCAAAAAGCTACATTAAAGAATATTAAGCTTACTTAAGTTTGAACAGCTAAAATGTTAAATGCAATTTAACTTAGCTCCCAGGGTTGCCTGACAGCTTAATTAAAGCAATTTAATTAAAAACAACAACTTTCAGTAGAAGATGCTATGAAAGGTCAAGCATTTACTATCCCATACTAACAGGAGTAAGTACTTCTCCTCAAGACAAGATTGATCTCTGCCCGGTGTTGTGGTCAGCCCAGTGCCTACCCAGCCCTGGCAACGACTTCCCCAGCACGCGGCTGGGATGGAATACCGTTGCTGTGATCTCTCCTGGACGTCCTCAACCACGGTGCTGTACCACGGGTGTGACCTCTCCTGGACTTCCCCAGCCATATGCATCATACCCATGGTATATCACTCCCCGTATAGTCTTCCGGCTTTTAATGACCAAGGATTTCCTGAACCAGAAACAGTACCTTTGTATTTAAGAGCTCGTGACATTTCTCCTCCACAAGTTTGTCCAACCAGCGGTTGAAACTATATAAAATCTTAGCATTTTATCATATCCTGTGTAGCAAACCTACCACCATATAGGAGGCAGGTGCAATTGCAATGGTTCAGTGACGTGCTAACGGCAAGGTGGGTTAGAGGAGTTAACACAACATAGTCACCTTGTTCTGAGAGCCAGCAACCCATCCAAAACCCTCTCTAGTAATTCTGAATGCGTAAGACAAAACTGTAATTGGAGCCAGACATCGTAGTTCAGACTTAATGCAGTGAGCAAGCTTAAAAATGTGTTAATGCCGAAATAAAGTCCACGTATGTAAGTTCAACAGTTTTGTGCTGCCTTCCAAAATACAGGCATTTCCAAAGCAGCCTGGCGATGGTGTGCCTGGTGAAGGATACCACCAACCTGTGTGGGGGTCTGCCCTCGTATTGTACCCTGGCTATCATGTATTCCTCTAAAACAATGCTCAGTGTTACACTTCTCAATTTTTGCTCAGCAGATGGGTATCTAAAAATGAAGCGTAAGCATGAATACTGATGACTTTTTGTACGTAAAAGGGGGAAAAAATGCAGAATGCATACCATTCTTACTCCAGACAACAGGATTTCAGGACATCTTAAAATCATGGAAAATGGGTAAACTGGGAACTGAGGAAAATCTTATTTTGCAGAAATTGACATTTTTAACAAGCTTTTGGCTACAGAGCTGCCAATGAAGATTTAGACAATAAGGTTAAACTTTTCATTCATCAGTAACGCCTGTTTACTTCTAATGGCTCCTTCCAGAACAGCCAAAAAGCTCTTACGTTTGGCTTAAATAAATAATACTATCAACCATTAAGGAGCGTTTAGTTCAAATATATAGATTCTTGAATATATTTTGAGTACCGTGCACAGTGCAGTACAGACCTTGAGTACAGCGCAGTAAGCAGGAAAGAAACAAGTTGCTTTTTTTCCCAGTTACCTATCTGAATACACACAGAAACACGATGATAAAAATTGTATCAAATGTTGGCACATTTCCACTCACATCACTGAATCTAGACTCATCGCAAAGAAACAACTGTGCTATGGAAGATAAACTAACTGACCATGTGTTTTTCTCCTTTTTCTATAAATCTGGCAAGTATATGCTTGTATAGTAGTTTCTCATCCAATTTCAAAGAAAAAACAAATAATACAACACTTTCACCATATTGCAAATTTTTATTCACTTTAGGAGCCATAGATTTTGAGGAGATGCTTTTGCACAGACCTGTTCTAATATAAGAGACTTTAGTAAGAAATAAATTGATTTCTTTACAAGTAATAAGCAAAATTACATACAGACTTTGTTGATTAATAATGTTAAATATAGGAAATCCATCACTAATGAAATTTCACAGAATCATCAAAAAGCTGGCTGGAAGTTAACACAGACATATAGATGAGTATGAGAAATTTGTGCTTTGGATACCTAAATTCCTTTTCTTGATACATAGCTATTTAAATGATATGTAACCTGTAAAGTTAGTAAAGATCTTGATAATGAGATTTACAACTTGTTACCCAGATAGTTGACTGGGTTCATTCAGAAATAGCCACAAGAGACCCGGCACATATTAATGTGAAGGCATGGTGATTAGCTGAATGCTTTAGTTGTGATCACGGAAGTAATTCAAGGGGTTTAATCAAATCCCTATCACAAATCTGACTGAAGGACACAGGCCGAGTCCATTACCCTTCTTTAAAAGCTAGTATCACCGGGTTTTCTTTTATCTTTCATGTTTGTCTAATACCAATTTTAGTTGTACTGCTTGGGAGAAATCAGTGGTTCATTAATTTGTGGATGAAAATACTTATTTTGTTCCCTGAAAGACACATTCCTAGTTTTATTTATCAGATTTCAGTTTCCTTTGCATTGGGAAGAAGAGAAGCAAGTCTTGCATTCCTATTGATTAATTAAACAGAAAAGTTACGGCCACTATATTTAAGTGCAGCACATTTTACACAGAAACATTTAGCTTCACACACAGCACCTCTGGCATCAGTTCCATTTCTGGAGCTAAAACTAAGAAAGTTTTAGTCCAACAAAATATATTGTGAAACATGGTAATATTCTGGTCTTCCAAAGCATAATACCTGTTTTTCTGTGTGCCTGCAAGTGCTGTAAATACACAAAGTGATTTTAAAAAGCTGTAATTCTGTCCATTTTTAAGGAGAAACAATGGAGAAGCGGGGAGCCCCGTGTTCAGAGAAACCAGGGCTGACAAAAATAATGGCTGTCTCTACAGCTCTGACTGCTAACGACATCCAGAAAGGTGCTGGCAGAGCAGAGGTACTGAGAATTGACTAACTGATGTTTAAATAGAACCCCAGGAGCCACAAAGGAATTGGGGGAAAAAATCTTAGTGCCTCAGAGCAAACATGACAGCAGCTGCAGCACACCTAACCACTGAGCTAAGGAACCGGGTGCCCATTCCTGCAGCTCTGGTAACACGGCATTCAGCCCTAGAAGAGCACACGGCAGGCGTTTTATGCTGAAGGTGAGGTATGGCTCTTCAGGCAACAGTTTGGCGGGGAAAAAAAATGCTTTTTTTGCTTGCTCTTTTTGATTGGTATTGCAAACATCATACATGCTTTGTGCAAGAGCCACCGAGGGTTGAGAAGGCACCTGGACATAGAATAGACTCGCGCACTTAGATGGAAAATCTGCTTCAATTTGTAGGACAAGCTTGGGTGATCCAAGCCTCATGTTTTTTGTGAATTCTTGGTGTGTTGCTCCCAATGCGTTGTCCCAGAACACGAGGCAGCATACCAAGCTGTTGTGGATGCCCCATCCTGGAAGTGTTCAAGGCCAGGTTGGATGGGGCTTTCAGCAACCTGGTCTAGTGGAAGGTGTCCCTGCCCATGGCAGCGGGGTTGGAACTAGATGATCTTTAAGGCCCCTTCCAACCCAAACCGTTTTATGATTCTATGAGAAACCATGAACCAGAAGAGAGTGGTCTGCCCTGGGAATAGAGTGATTTGGAAAGGCAACCTGCAGATATTAAGGGTACGTTTTGCAGGCTGACTGTTAGCCATGCCCAGCTGCAGGTCAAAATCAACAAGGATGAACATCTGACAGCTCACTTCATCCAGAGCCAAGGGCAAATGCAGAATGGATCCATCACTTTGGCCTGTATTCCTGAAGCCAAACGCTGCCAGGAAAGAGGAGGCCTTCACGTATTAAATGTAACACATAGCCATCAGCAATAGGCACTCACATTAAGCCTGACATTATGATCCCAAGGTGTGGGGCATTGTCAGCTCTCTCAGTGACAGAACCCCCCACCAGGGACAGCTTTGTCATGGCAGAGCGTGTAAAGACCTTGTGCTGCTTCCAACAGGAAGACGCTTTCTAGAAGTGACAGCTATTCGAGCTATAATGAATAAATTATTATACATATATACAAAAAGAAGCTAGTCTAGTAGATGGGCGGAAGGCATTGATAGAATAATAAAATTGACCAAAGCGAACCCAGCGAGAGCCAGACAAATTCATTGAAGGGTCTACGTGGAATGCCAGATCTAAAGAAAAATCCAGAGTGGGTTTCCTGGCCCCTGACACACAGCAAGTAAATGCAACCACACCAGTCTGTTCTACCCCACAGGATTCCAGCAAAGGATTTCCCCTCGACCTGTCAGAGAAGTCACTAAGGCAAGCATTGCATTTTGCCTCTGAGTTTTAAAGTTGCTGGGATCTTAAGCCTTCTTCCCTTTACAAAGCATTCCAAACTGACAAATTTCTGAAATCAAAGTCTGTTCACCCTACCTACAAGGAGACTGGGAGACCACATAGTACAGAAGCCTTAAAACCTGTGAGATCTTGTCATCACCAGAGCACCAGGACTCGGCTGTCAGTAGGTGTTGGAACCGCCAAGTCCAAACAAAATCCACTGAAGCTCTCCGGTCTCCAAAGCACACCCTGGCAACTGGTTGGCTATAAGGAGCCCAGTCCTCCAGAGCTGTGTTTGCAGACTTGTGAAGGACCTAGTGGGTTACAGCTGCTCTGTTAGCCAGGTCTTCCAGCAGTGGGAGAGATTACGGGCTGGACCTGTCCCTCTCGAGTTGCAAGGAGAGCCAGGGGCAGTTGGGGTTTCATACTGCTCTGGGACGGGAAAGGACAAGAAAGGAACATGGGAAGAATGGCACCCTGGGCACCACAGTTTATAACTTGGACCCTGCAAGCAGGAATAAGAGACCATTCAAAGCCTGTCACGAAGCAGGATCCGCAGATGGGCTTTGCTAGGGCCTCCAATTAACCTCCCAAGAACTTATCATAATTAGATTATAAAAGACATTAACTTAGATAGCCTGACTGCACAGCTTGCTTGGCTGCACGAACTGCATCTCCCTTTTGAGTCATCATTCTTTAATTGAAGACGGGCATTTCGGGGAAAGAAAAAGTGATGTTAACTGTTCGTGAGCGTGTAAACAACCTTCAAATCAGGACTTTGGAATATGGTCCGGTAGATTGTTTTGTTTATATTCTGCATTTTCTACAAATAAAGGATAGTTTCTTTAAGCTGATTAGATTTCTGGGCAGTTAACTGATCTTCCTATAATCATTACTGTTATAAATTTCTGCTTTCAGAAAAGGGAACACCACTGCAACTAAAACGTTTCAAAGTATAAACAGATAGATTCCTGTGCATCCAGTCTAAGAGCACCTCTGAATCTCTTAATCTGTGAGCTTCCAGATTTGTTCCGTGTCCTACACAGTGCAGACATAAATGATGACTGCTGTTGCAGGTAATTGAAGCTAACAGCGTGATACCACCAGGTAGCATGACATCCTGTATACATTTGTTATCTTGGTGAGGACCCATCACTCTAATAAATACATTTCACATTTGGGTACAAAATCAGATATGACTTTGGACAAGATGATAATGACTTCATAAATCTTCCAAAGACAAACTTCCCTAGTGAATAGAAAATAATCTATTTTTTCTAATCCAAAGGCAAAAACACAACACAGCACTTGTTTAAATAAAGGATTTCCTACTTGGAACTATTTGTGTGCACAAGGATGTATTGCAATAATCAAAGGCAAAGAACAGGCAGGAAGAATGATAAGCACAGAGCAAGACACAAACTACATACTTCTGTTGCATATTTGTATACTTTACGCAGGTTTTAAAGCTTTCACAAATTTTCAGTAGTTTATTATGTTGGAAGAGCATCATTCTGATACTTTGATTAACAAAATAAAGAAACAAAATACTCCTTTCAGGATTTGTTGTGGTTGTTTTATCACGCATTCAAAAAGGCTTCTGTGTGCACGGTGTTACCTGGAGTTAGTACATCCTAGCATCCCTCAAGCATAAGAAAAAGCAAGAAGTTGTTTCAAGAACAGTTCCAGTTTTGGAACTAGGCATAATCTAAGTGCAGACATTCTCTCCTAATTATTAAACTTACCGAGCATTTTATTAAAAACTCTCCCCCAGCAGGCGTGAACTCTGATGAAAACAACTCACAGCTTATGGAAAGGGAGGCACAGCAACATGCAGCGATATTCAGCAAAATGACCTGAAGTATCTGAAGCCTGTGGTCTGGAAAAGGGCTCTCATATCCTGGTTGTACCACTGACTGCCTAATGACATTGGGCAAGTCTTATTTTCATGTTATCCCCTCTCATTTTTACTGATGGATATGTGGATAAAAGTATTCGTGATGAAATATTCCCACCCACAATAATATACTAAGGATGCATTACTTATCACTTATATAACACAAGGATTATTTTTTTTAAAGAGGATTGTGTAACATAAAGGATTAACATTCTTCAAAACAGAAAGTATATGCAGTACAACAGCAGTTAGAGGCAGACTGGTGGACTGATCAAACCCTTCTTCTTCTGGCTAAAGTGCCATTATAAATCACTTTAACACAGTCAGCACTGAGTAAGCTGGGACTAAAGGAAAGTGCACGAGCCAACCGCCATGAAAGATTGAAAATCTACTTGCTCTGCTAAAATAAATGTTTAAATAATAACAATAATAATGATAATAATAAATCAATGAAACATTTAAACTGTTTTTTTGAACTGCCACTAATGCCACTAAATGTTCTGCTGAGGAAGTAGGGTTTGGTTAATAAAACATTATAAATTGACTTCTCCCCTCACGTTGTGCATGGTTCTTTCAACATCCTTCCTCTCTGCTCGGGCAGCCGGGAGCTCTGCGCCCATGTCTCGCTGGAACTTCAGGAATTTCAGCTGACAGAGAGCATTACAGTGAAGAAGGCTTTACAGCCTCTCTGAATTCTTCCACTTTCTAGCAAAAGCTTTGCACCCACCCACCTTTATTTTTGTTGTAGTTGCTAGGATGCCTTGGCGACAGACACTAGAAATATCTATGATGTGGAGACAAAGCTGGAGGCAGGTGTAATCCACACCAGCCCAAAAGGCGGGCGGGAGGCTCATGCCACCGATCCTCGCAGCAGCGCAGGTCCCTCGCAGCGGCGCAAGTGCTGCCCGCGATAGAGCAAATCCGCTTGCTGCCATCTCAGCCTCTTTGCATCTTACCTGCCTCCCTCGCCAGACGCAAGGAGCAGATCTCAGCCTCCCACCACCGGGGAGGGAGGAAAAGTGCCTCTCTTAATTTGGCCACCCACCCCAGCCAAGCCTGGGGAGCACTGGATCTGCCCTGTAGGGAATTCCCCTCCTCGCTGGGGGTCAGCGTACCGAAGCAGTAAAAATAGATACTGCACCTGTACTGCTCAGGACTGCGCTTGCTTCGACGGCAAAATCGGCCTCTTGCACGGGCTGCTGTGACCAGACACCACCAGTCTTTACAGATGACCAGAGGTGGCCAGAATTGGCTTCCAAACACCACAGTGATGGTTCCTTGGTGAAGCTCACGCAGATGCTGGCAGAGACTGCGCTACAAACAAAGCACAAACGACGTATGCGCTTGTTTAAAAAGCACATACAAAGAGGGCTTTTTCTTTTAAACGTTGCTCACAGAATTCTGCATTTTAAAAGGCAATCACAGTAAGGCAATTATTTAGAATAAAATATCATTTTTCAGTGTGATAAAGTAGTTTCATTAAGTATTAAACATCTGTTCTGAAGGAACTGCCCCTTACTTACATAAAATCTCTGTGTCATTCTACAAAATGAATGCTTTCTGTGCTAACAGTGTTGTGGAGGAAGAGCTTTGTCAAGTTGGATTCATCCATCCAACCTTACTTGCTTTCCTTTCTTATTCAAAAAAGTTTCATTGCCAGGCTGACTGTAGTAGGAAAATTACAATGTAGTGCTACACCATAGTTAAAAATCCTTCTGGCCCCTAATGTTTGATGGAAAAATTGTTCTGAGCATAAAAGAACAGATGCTGACAGCCATAGCAATTCTCAGCGTTCATGCCACTGAGCCATATTTACTTGAAAAGACTATTCATAATATGAATAGTGCTTCATCTGAAGAGAACTCTATTATACCAGCCGGTATATATTTGCAGCAAAAGGAACCCCCACACACACCCCCATTGATTTTTTTTCCTTTATCCAGCTTTACTTGTTTTACAACCTCTTTTTGTTACATTAGCTGCTTCACTGCTCTGATCACTTCTTGTTTACACGTTGCCTAAAACAACAAACACTAAACAACTCATAATATCAATGGGGAAATGTATTAGCAGACTGGTATAAGAATTCACAAAATGTAAAGTTTTAGAAGATAAAGTTCTAAGAAATCTGATCTGTATATCCTTTTATGATTTAGTTTTTTACCTAAAAGCATCCCCCCGTGCCCAGCAACAGAAGCATCAGTTGTAGCACTTTTGTAGATAGACCACTGGAGCCTCCACACAGCTGTTTTAGTCGTGGTATTCAGCTAGACTAGACAGCAATGACAAAAATATCAGATTTGCCCAATCTACAAAGAAAACAAACATTTCCAAGTACCTTCTCATTAGAGGAGGTATCCTGCACTCCGTGCAAAGCAGGACCATACTCTATTACCGAGCTATATCAGCTGCATCCTAGCCACAGAAAGCATTCCTCCTGCCCATGTCTGGGAGCTCCTGGCAGCAGAAGCAGCTATTCAAAACTTCTGGCACCATCCAGTCCCTGACCACAGGCGGGTACGGATCAGGTTCCCTCAGAGAGTTCACGGGCAGCGGTCCAGCCAAGTTCCCCTTCCAGGCAGCAGCAGGAGGTTCACCCCCTCGCTGAAAGGAAGAGGGAACATCCCTCTTACACCAACAGTGAAAATGTCCTGCAACCCTATATTCCCATCAGCTGGAAATCTGCAGAGGTGGCCATGGAGCAAACCGACTGGGCTTGGTCATCATTGCCATGCACGTTGGTTCATGGAAGTTTCAGCAGTTTAGGAGGGTAGCTCCAAGCCTTGTCCGCTCCAGCATCCCTTCCCCAGCCAAAGCAGAATGAAGCCCCGTGTTTCCCATGGTCAAACAGCAGAGCGAAAGGTCCTTTTTTCCTGTGCAGCCCTTGGAGCTGCATCTGCAAGCTTCCACTCCTGAGTGAGAGTGCTGCATAAAACTCAAGGCTAAAATAATTGCTGAAAATGCTGTGTACAAAGTGCTGACAACTTTATCAGGGCTGACTAATGACAGCTGAGACAGCATTAAAACGCATAGTTAGAAGAAAGCAGTGTCACACTAAGATGACATTTTCAAAAAGAGTCACATATATGAACTGAGCTGAAATGTATCTGGTACTAAAAACTCACACACAGTGTCTTCCTCTCTGTTATCTTCTCCAGTAACTCTACATTCCCTTCTTTATTTCCACACATAGCTTTTCTTAGCAGTGCTACAAACCTTTTGATAAGTATAATGTAAATTATAGAATTAGACTTTACGTCACAGTATCCAGAAAAGGAAAAAACTCATCTTTAAAATTAAAGTTTAAAACTCATGTTCTAAATAACGATCAGTTAACAGGCTCCTAAATTAATCAGAAGTGAATTCCCAGGCTGGTTCAGTTCTTCTGCTTCCTGAGTTTAGGAATCGCTACGAAATCTGAAATGCACAGAATAACCTAATCAAATCTTCATTTGTCTGCACCTGTTGAAGATTTCTATCCCACTCCTTATGTAAGTAGACGGGAAGACTTATTAGAAGGATTTTCCCTGAGAGAAGTTGTTTTCACAAACATTTATTATTTTCTTGCATTTTATATCTGTTTCACTGCACGTAAAAGGTGCAACACCGATGTTTTGGTTTTAAGAAGATTAGATTAGAAATTGGTCTTAAAATTTGACTAACAACAACACATCATAGGTCTAGTCCATTCCATCACATGTGTAGTACTCTGTTTTGATGCAGGTGTGGTGCAAGAAGGAATTCAAGAGGTGGACTGCAATTTCAGCCCTAAAATACTGCTGTAAGACTATGTGGCTCTATTAAACAACTTTTTAAAAGCTAGAAACTTCCACATGTGCTGAAGCATGTTACTGCTAGAATAATACTTGACAGATATTTGATTTGCAATATAGGTATTGGCTCACTGTGTCCCTACTGAAGGTTGGTACCTTGGCAATCAAGGACACAAAAGCAATTTTCTTTTCCTACTCCCATCCTCATCCTACTCTTAAAACATGACTATTAGTACTCAAACTAACCATACTGCAATCAAGGCTGCAAAAAGCCCAGTTACATTTATCTTTGAAGTACCTGGTTGATAATAAATTACTTCAGTTACATACATGGGGAAAATTATGCAAATATCAACTCTAACATGAGGACCTTAAATTTTCTCTATCACATAAGCACGCATTTTCAACTGAACTCTGAGATATCATGTCCACTGCAAAATAGACAGCATGCTTCCTTTTTTAAAAGTTCTTTTGTGGAAGAATAGCCATCTCAGCCTATTAATCTGAATGTAATATTTTAAAAAGAATTGATGAAAATTGTCTTGTATTTATCTGGATAGAAAACTGACAATATTGGTAAATTGTTGAGTAAGGCTGATCACCTTTTAAAAAGCTTAGGCAAACACAAGGTTTGAACAACCTAATTGCCCACCAGGAGCAAAACAATAATTTTTATATCGTACATGTTTGATGCCTGTACTGATAGCCTACTCAAGTCCTCAGTCCCTACAAATGGCATAGTGACCTTCTCCTTGGGGTAACAGAATACATTTAGATTCCAGCTTGTCATACAGCACACAGTCTCATGCCCCAGAGTGACTTGACTTACTCTGTTGTCTAGCGTAGCACAATAGCTGCTTTCAACACCGAAACTGGTTTCTGACATTATATATTGTCAACTCCATTTGCAAACAGCCAACTTGAAATGATCGCTGTGGATGGAAAGCACGCACAGCAAACTGGGGCTGCTTGACAGCAAGCCTATCTTTGAGAGCCAGGTCACACATTCACTGCCAAATTTTGTAGTTCGTCACATCTAATCTGTAACATGCATAGCAAATCACTTAAGCACAAAAAATGTCATATAAAACCAGTAACGGCTTATGATGCAAGCTACAAAGTCTGCTGATTCTCCCCACCATTTTGAAAGCTCTTCATTTGCAGCGGGCAGCTGAGCTTGTGGGACTCCGCTTGTTTGTCGTCTTCACTGGTTTCTTTTCACACCTTTATCTTATTCATTACATTAGATGGTTGTCTCGAGCATTAAAAAGCAAAAAGGAGTGTATCACTAGTCCAGCAATGCTACATACATCATACCTGTGAAAAGATTCTCTTTATACTAAACACTGCTCCTCTGAAGTCCTGGGGAGCACTGCAATCCATTTCAGAGCAGAAAGACGTCTTCAGAGATCGAGCTAACACACAGATGTTTGAATTAATCTTCCAATGACTGGAAGTTCTTGAGTGAAAAATAAATAAATCACTGTTATTACTGTTAAGAGTCTAAGGCAAAGGCTCACCAACCCTTAAAGTATGACAGAATATTGTATAGGCTGGAAAATATATCTCGCTCGTTATGGAGATACAAAGAGAGGATGCCTGCTCCCACACAGAAATTAATGAGTAAGTTTGCTAGGGATTAGTTTTCACAAATTCCAGTGCTCTTCTGAGTTTAAGGCCCAAAGCTAGTGGTCCCAGTGTTCTGCCTTAATCTAGGTCTGTTTAGCCAACTCATGAACCCTTCAGCAGGTCGAGAGGATAGTTTCTCCAGAGTTGGCTCTTCTTCTGTTTCCTCTCTGTAGAGACAAAGCCAGCTTGAGGTCAGCATAACTAAAAGTGACTTCTTGCTCCCAGGTCCCACTGTGACCTCCTATTTACTTTCGACAGTAAATTTAACATCTGTTTTGGACTGTCATAACTACGACATCACTTCTTACAAGTCCTAGCAAGGATCAGAGCCCTCTTCATCTACAAACCCAGAATTCTTATCTCAGTCAAGCCTCATTATCTTCCATACTGACCAGAGAAACTTGTGTTTTCCTGGCCTAGCTCAATGCACTTCCAAGCCTCATTGCTGTTAGTGGCCGTGCTGGTAGTTTCGGACACTACCAGAACAAATTTGTCATGCGTATTAAACACGTGCATGCACAGGCATATACAAGCATATAACCCAAGATGCAAGAATATCTTCAGGATCCTCTCTGCCTTTACATATGTCTTCAAGAGAAATTTATTCCTGTGGACTCCAGTTATATAGCACCAACATATCACTTTGTTTGGTCTAAAAGCACAAAGGCATTAAACAATGTAATTGAACTGTTGAGTTACCAGATGAAGCAGTACAGATGTTGCTGCGTATATTTTCACAGATAATAAGCAGAAGAACACAGAGGTTAACTGCTTAGCCTAAAGTTACACAGGTGTGTGAAAGCCAAAACTACAAGAAAGGCATTTAACTCTAACCCAAAGAACATAACAGTTCTGCATTTGTCTTCGGTCATGGCCGACCTGGTATTCCTCATCTGTCAGCTTAATGTCCCAAGCTATCCCCCACTGGGCATTAAGTCACTTGCATTGCTTTTCTTGAAGCTACACATAGATAAGCTTTGTCTGCATGAAAAGGAAAAATGTAATAAACAGTGCATGGACTTTAATTTTGGTGTAACCTAGATCAATTACAAAACAACTTCAATAAGTTGAGCTAATACAGAAATAAAAAATATTGATGATACCTGTCAATTAAATCAGCTTTAAAGTATCTTCTCAGATCAAACACACAAGCATAGGAGGACTCCAGCTTTTCTGTTAATAGTATATGATAGAATTCTATAACGTTCTGTCTAACATTTTCTAATGCACTGGAAAACTCTCTCCTTCACTCCAGATGCCAACAACCTCCACAATTACTCTTCCTTACTCCAGTACCCGAATCACCAGCTCTTGCCAAGGGGAGGCCGGTTCAGGGAGAGCAGAGCACTGCCTTACAGACCTCCAACCTGAAGAAGCAGCGGCGCGCGCTTCCCAGTAATGGTGTGCACTCTAGTTCAGCGTGACCAGATCCCCCACGCCAATGAAATGCCCTCGCTTGCAGTCCAGAGGAGTTAGTTACAAAAAGGACATACATGCTCCTAAAAGTAAATGGCTGTTCCTGGGGTAAACTTTCCACGCGAGAGGAAGGACTGCCATTTTGCAATGGACATCAGCCTGCGTACAAGTAACAAAACCGCCTCCAGTGCCTCAGAGAGGACGTGCAAATGAGAGATTGCGACCAGGAGGCCGGGCCCGAAGCGGCTGCGGATGTGGAGGCAGCCGAGGCCGATGCACGGCCTGCCTCACCGGGCAGCGCCCACCTGCCGAGCCTGGCGATGGGGCACGCGGCATCCCTCACACCGCCTCAGCCCACCTGCCCGGCCAGCGGATGAGCAGAGAAAGGTTTGCTTTTTTGGATGGATCAAGACAGCCCACTGCATTTGCTGACAGAGAAAAGGTCTTCGATCTGAAGTGTTTTAATCGTGCAGTGTGAATGACGCGGGTCCAAACTCCTCCATCTCCTGACGGAGTTTTAAAATGGATCCAACGCTTCAGACAATTAGCAGAATGCTACCCCAAAAAGATCTATGTAGCCTTTAAGGTCAGTCACCCGTACTCGGGGACGGCACACTGCCAGCCAGCTGTGAACCGAAAAACGCATGTCCCCCTTCGCACAGCGCCCGCAGCCTGAGGTGGTAAGCCCGGGCCTCAGGAAGACCCTAAAGCAGTCACGCAAGCTTTGGACCGTAGCTTTTTTTTTTTTGGTGTCCTGTCAACTTGGAGACCAGCTGGAGTTCACATGTAGCTACAGGAAACCGCAAATAATCTGAAAGGTTTAATTATCATCTCCCCGTCACTAGCAATGAAAACGTGGTTTATATTGCTGGGGAAAATATTCCTCTATTGTTTCTTATTTTGCACGGTGATAGTAACTGGCATGACACTAGTGCTATATTCAATTGTTCATCATTAAAAACAGACATAGATGAAGGAAGAATAAGCACAGAGCAAAAAACCATCCGTTACTTCTGGGAAAAAGGGAGGAGAATCTGAATAGGTACAGTCTACTTGATTTTTGAATGAAGTTTATGAACCTTGGCAGAAAAGGCTTTCATACATTACAACAGAAAAAAGCTTTGAGAAACAGATGCACCCAAACAGATGTAAAAAAGTTATATATATATATTTATTTATTTTACAAGACAGTAATAGTTTAGGTGATCAGTAAACTGTTCACCGAAAGCAATGCTGACTAGTGCCTTTGTTGGACAGGTCTATTATATATTATCCTGACAATTATCTGAGACTACTAAAACCAGACCTGTGTCTTAAGTAACCCTTGTTGACCAGAGAATGCCCTTCATGGCCTTCAGATATGAAAATAATGTGTCAAGGACTCATTGTGAATGGCTTTATGAATAGAGATCTGTCACAGTACATGAAATATTAAAATATAAAGTTAGTAGCCCCTAACAGACATTAGAATTTAGAGAGAAAAAATATTTTTCTCTATATTCTCTATTATTTTCTCTATCTAATGTTTCCCTAGCAGATATTAGAATTTATAGAGAAAAATTATTTTTCCAAAAGCAAAATATTCTTCTCTACTAAACTGTTATCTGATATAATGTACTAGAGTTAGAAATATCAAACCACTGTAGCATGTATTAACCTACAAACCATTTCTTGTTATAATATTAAAAAGCCATGGTACCAGTGTATTAAGTATGGTATTAATGCATTAAGTAATAGTTGAGCAAAAATGCAGGCACTAGACAGATAATCAATGAGAGTTAGATTTGCCTTAGGTACTAAACATACTTTATGACACCATTTTCCAAAGTGTTTTCATATGAAGAAAAAGAACAAATAACCTATATAGTGAAAACACTTCATACCATGAGCCAGTTTTGCATGCCCCTTTTAGATGTATTTTATGCAAAAGGAAAGAAAAAGTACCCACTTTGTAAACAGATGTGTATTTTTATTGGCCTTGATCCTTACCGTGAGGGGCAGTGCTTATTTACACTCTAAACCACTGGAAAGAACCTGAGTTTCACAGAGCCAGTCCCAGTGTTGCCTCCATTAGAAAAATTGTTTGGTTTTAAATCAACCCATCTCCCTGGGCATGGAACAGATGTACACATCGCCAATACAAAATACTAATGAACAAGTTTGTATGGCAGAATTAATGACTGTTGATGAACATTAGTTCTTTAAATATTTAGAAAATAAGGAATGTTTTGCAAGGCAAATGAGGGATTGTTATTTGTCTGTTGCTAATAAAAAAATATTAATAATGTTGAACGTTACGACACTGGAATCCCAGGGAAGATACAAAATACTAGTGCAGCTTGTAGAAGATAAAATAAAGACATGAATACCAATTATTTTTCAAGAAAACTCCATGCCAAATAAGACTAGATTGCAAGAAAACTGGAAGAATGAGACAGTATGTATTGCACATTAGCAAAATCTTAGGCATTCCCTCGTCAGAAAAAGGAAAAAAAAGAAATTAGGCACAAGTTACAAGAATAGCAGCAACTCGGAGAAAGAATGAAGGTGCCACGGTCAGTCAGGTGGAGACAACATAGGTGGCTGACAAGAAAGCAAATATATGTGCAGCACAGCGCGGCATCTCCTTTTAATCTTTTATAAACTTAACAGAGCATTTTACAGGGAGGATAAAACCCGCTGACCGGTGGAGCCATCCCAGCAGTGGCATTCCCTCACGCTCGGCAGGGCTTTACTGCCTTGTTATCAGACGGCGTATCGGGGAACCGGGCCAGCAGCTGCCTGCGCCAGGACCAGGGGATCTACAAGGACAGAAATGTATCCCATACTTTATCAGAATTTTTGCCATTTAAGTAAGGAAGCTGTCATGTCATTTATTGCTACCTGCACGCGTTTTGCCTGTGTGTAAATTAAAGACACATTTATCAGGGGGATCCAGGTTCAGCAAAGAGGCTACCTTGAGACTCACCTAACGTGGCAAACTGCTGCTTTAGAAGCCCCGTCTCTCTGCCTGCGTGCTGCTTTCTCCCCAGCCTGACCACACACACCAAATTCACATGGCTATCATCAACTGCACGAGAAGCCCACGTGCTTTCTCCTACATGGCAAAGATGAAAGAGCAGACAGAACATTCAAAATTTGTAGCCTCCTTCTTGTACATCACCTTGCACAGTGAGGTTGTCCTCCCTGTTTTTCAGACCTAGTTACCAGCTGCAAGTTCATTTATTTACTTTTGGCATTATTTTAACACAGCTGACCAAGCAGACTTCCAGATCCTGGTGAAGGATAAAAAAACCCACAAAAAATATCTAGGAGCCAGACCTCTACCCAATGCCCCTCAAACCAGGTTCATGAGGCACGTGACAAAGAGTTAAACTAAAGGTCACAGTTGCTGCCACCATCACTCATGCCTAGGATCTGTACATGCAAGCTGTCCAGTATCAGCTCTGATAGGGGATTTATGCAAAAGTAACTAAGAAATAGTAAAACACTAGCAGAAGTAATTACAGGGAAAAAAATCATTGCACAGCTTATGAGACATTCAAACTTCTTTAGAAAAGGATGAAAGGGTCAAAATGGAAGCTGGAATATGATGTTAAAATAAGTAAGGAACTGGCTAGTCTGAGTCTTCCTATATTTTTAGGTTTAGCAGTATTCTGCAAAATTCATATCACTCGATCATCCTTTCTGGCAATGTCATTGACAGTGCGTGACAGTAGTGTTTGGCTTTCCTGAAGCTCAAAGTTGCCATAAGACATTAATTCCTCTGCTAAAACCCCAAAACCCACAAAGCCAAGAGATGTAGCCACTTAACCTCCGGATTCACCGCATAGCTATTTCAACATACTGATGTGACTCCATTCCTGCTCTAAAAAACCAACAATTCATCAGAAGTCCAGAGCAGAACTACTAGATACCTCCAGTTGCAGCCATCTGTACCTGCTTCCCACTTCACAGGGGACCTCTGGTAGTGTTTAACAGAAACAGCAAAGGTAAACATCACTGGAATGTTTTTGGAGGGCAACCTTTGAACAGTAAAAGAAGAAAAGAGCTCACTTTCTTCAGTTAACATCTCCAGAGGATTACAAGGTGCCAGCACATGGTGTAATCATTCTGTATTTTTCTGATTCAAATCACCCAATGAAAAACTTGAAAACAGCCATTGAGCTTTTTATTCCTCAGGTTTTTATTGAAACTGAAGACTACTTCCCACCCTCATATACCGAGAGGTTATAAATAAAATATATTGAAATAAGTTTCTCAAAGAAATTAATGTCTTCGGCTTACCTCCCTAGGAAAAGTCTGACATCAGTTATTTGCTTACCCATCACGTTAACCACTACATAATACTAATCAATGCAGGTTATCAGTTGCCGTGCAACACCTCTAAATACTTGTTATTATATTATTAATGTTATAAATTATTGACATTTGATAGCTTAATTATTGACATTTGATAGTTTAATTATTGACATTTGATAGCTTATTATACCAAGGAGTTTTTTCTGCAACTTTAAAAGATGGTTTGGAAAAAAAGCCCAAGCTGCCTCTTTTCTGCTGACTGGTACCAATAATGCACGGTCCTACAAACGCAATTAACTGGGCTTAAAAAAAAAAAATAATCACACTTGCAGTCAGGAAAGGGCATAGAACAGAAATCCAAATGGCCTCTTTGTTTGCAGACTGACAGGTTAACAAAAACTTCTGGCCTTAAAATCACAGGAGAGAGTTGAAACTTTGAAGTGATAACAGAACAATGGGTAATTGCAATTAGTTGCTGAGAAGTGCAAAGCCGCACCGCAGTCCCGGAGGGCGCGAAGGCGGAGGCAGAATTCAACACCAGCTCCATCCACACAGCGCTGAGACCAAAAGCAAACACACAAAAAGCGGCACACGTGAAGGTCGCCAGAAAACAGTTTGAATGATTAAACCCTGGTAGAGACCCCCCGGGCGCCAGCCCCGAAGCACACTTGTCTTGCCACCGTTTGCAGACCTACTTCTGACGGTACAGCTACCCATTTCTTTAAGCTCTGGCACCGGCAGCCCTCCCCGCTGGACCGCATCTCTCAGATGTGAGACCACTGACGCTCTGCAATGAACAGCCATAAAAACATACATAGGAGAGTAACTCCCGGTGGTGCCGAGCTGACCCCAGCACCTCTCAGCAAACCTCACAGACCCCGCCAGACCTCCCGAAGGCGCCCTGAAGCACCTAGAAACAGAAACACCTTCTCCTTTTGCCTCTTTCCGCAAGCACCGACGACCATGTGCCGAAACCTTGCGTGTGCTGCCTCCGCTCCCACGCCAGCGCGTTACCTCTCCCCGTCAAAATCCCCCCTCCCGGTTTGGGACGGCAGTGCAGCGGGGTGGCTTTTTAAGCAGATGCTGTAAGGCTGATACAGGCAGAGGGACTGCAGAACTAAGATTAGGCAGGCTAGTGCCGGTCCAGGAAATCATGGTCTGTGAAGTGATTTTCCCATCATGCTATTTGGGATAATCATTAATTGTATTATTTATTACATTACATTTAACAATACACTCGTGTATTTATATATACACACATCCTTACTGTGTTATAATATTTTAATAAATACATTACTATATAATTTAATAGGTCCTAATAATTAGAACCACAGATGTAGACTCTACATTTGGAAAAATACTATCAGTGCTAGAATCCTTTCCATATTTATATCTTTGATAAAAATAAAAAGAACAACAAAAAAAAAAAGGCAGGGTTCTTTGGGGAGAGGGGTTGTTTGTTCATTTGGAAGAGAGGAAGGAAGGAAATTAAACTGATTTATTAAATGACAAAAGTTAAAGCCAAACCAAAGAGTTTCCTAGGCTGTTTCCCCTATTTCCCCCATTTTCCTTCTGTTTCACTGTGGATGAAGCAACTTCATAGTCTGAAAGTGCTGAACTTACCATGTTCTAAAGCTTTAAATTATGAACTCAGTATTGTATCCTAAATCATACAGCTCTGCCAAGCTGGAGTGAATATTAAAAAAGCCTTGTCAATAGTTTTCTTGGATTTTTTTTTTTTATTTGCCTATTAGAAAACAAGGTTGAGAATTTTTTTTTGTTTCAAAAAATGCTTTTTCTTTAGGAAACTAGCCCAATTTCCTTCAAGTTCAGTTAGGGTTATCTAAAATTTTTATAAATTCTTAATTTAAAATTAAGTTCTTCTGAAAATCCTAAACATGTCAGTTTAAGAATTTAGAACATTAGCTGTCTCTCAAAAATGTTCATATTTTGGCTAACCCACTCATTCTGAGCCTTGAATTCTTCATGGCCCGAGTAAAGAAAATGCAGAAGGTGAAGAGTAAAGTCAGTTATAGCCAGCAGCTGTAAAGAACAGGAGACATCTACTTGACAGCCTCAGATTAACCAAAAAAAGCAAAACACTGCATAAATTCATCTAACGATACACAAACACACATGATATTGCACCCAAAACATTACTTAAAATCCTTATTATTCATGAGATAAGCACTAACAGGTTAGAGAATAGAAAAACTGAAGCTGACCTAATGGGCAGTCAGGCAACATTTTTCTTCTTGTTTAGAAACAAAGGCTTGATTTGCCACACAGTGGCCATGCTCTGCTCTGAAGACCAAATGATTCATTTCCTCACAAACCTTTCTAGTGCGGTCAGTATTGTATTATCAGCATGTTTCATGTAGGCTTTAGCAGCGCAGATCTAGACGCAGATCTACAGTATATAATGATTTATGATTTATAGAACATATCTTTATATATATATAAAATATATAAAATTTTGTTAATTATTATTAACTGCAACTGAAGTAATGGCTGTCACCTTCTAACAGCTACATAACATGAAAAGACTTAACAGTGCTACTAACGTGGGGAACGTGCATTAGTAGTTAGCATATGGCAAAAGTAATGAATTGAAATTTGCGAGAGCTACACAATAACAGATCGTAATCAACAGCAGAGTCCATGACGTAATCTGTAAAGAACTGATTGCATATACGTAACGGAGAGTCATTGCTTGGGCTTTTTTGGGTTTGCTGCTGGGCACTTGGACTCCTTTGCGCATTATATGATACTGTCACTCTTGCCACATGCAGTAAAGTTCTGCTGGAAGAAATGTGCATGACAAATTCAATATGCAACTGAGTTGTGTGGCTGGGCAAAGCCGAGCGAGCCTGGTCCCCAGGAGAAGTGGGATTAGACACCTGCGGTCAGTTGTGCCCTGTGCCACGAGTGAGTAGCAATACCAAAACCAAACAATGCAAATCTCAGAGAGCCAAAGGTTCCCAAAGATCAAAAGTGGCCAGTGAGACAGACAAAGCGGTCACTGGGACAAACAAATCTTGATGGGAAGAGTCAACACTGCAGAGCACCCTGGAAGCAAGGAGGATGTTTTTGTCCTATTTGGCAGTAGAGACACACGTGAAACTACGGTAAAGATATAGTCACTAATTTTGGGTGTCCAAGTTAAAACATCTATGCCTGCTTTTTTCAGACTACTTAACACTATGTGGTTATTTTCATATTTAAAACACAACTGTCGACTGCAGTCAAATTCTATAAATTGCACTTAATTAAAATTAGTTAAAAATCCTGAGGCACCTACAAACTGAAGAACATAGAATTTAGGACCCTATGTGAACAGGTTAGTTTAAGTGATGTAAAGGTACAGAAAATCCATGGAGATGGAAAGGAAAGTCACTTACCAACAACTGGAGTTTCTTCAACGTATAGAGTCTTATATGCACACTCACATACTCAGTGTACATATGTAAACAAACTCTTCAGTAAGAAAAAACCTTGACTCCAGCATTACCCATGGGCAGCACACTGCTTATCCCGCTGTGTCTCCATGGAAAACAAGACTGACTTTAAAATCTCAGTTCCAAAGATTAATTCTTAAAACACCGTCCTACACGCGGTCCACTGGCTTGAAGCGATTCAGATCGTCTGCTGGACCACGCAGGGCTTGTGAGACAAAAGTTACTGTTTGACGGTCTGGTGCAGGATGAATGGATACCAAGTGTCAATCATTTCTTGACAAAAGAAGAGATGAGGGTGAGGAGTAAAGAGGCATTCCCACCAAAATATTGGACGGGACTTCCCATAATCAAAAAAGAATTCAAAACTGACCGCAAAATTGTGATCAACAAGGGGTCTTTCTGAGTCATGACAGTACAAAGGCAAATGTGACGCTTGCAAATTCATGTATATGGCAAGGTTCACCTTAGTATGTGGTCATGTTCACCTAAGCATAGAATCCTGTCTTGTCCAGTGCTGACAAAACGTCAAGTGCAAGCAGAGCAAGTAGAGTAAGCAGAGTACGCCCTCCAGTCCTCAGCGGACCTGTCTCTGCGTCAGCTGCCGATCATCAAATCTAGGACAATACTTGCAAAGTCTGGCTTGCAGCCCACCATTAGATGTTTCTCACGCTCAGTGGGACAGGCAAAGGACCAAAGCTACAGAGAGTGAGCTGCAGAAGCCCTGCTCCTGCCCAGGGGAACTGCCCTTCTCTAACCGGTCACTGCTCTGAGGATGAAGAGCCATCCCATGTGCCTGAAAATGGACGACCGTTGTCACAAATACCCTGGAAGAGAATCTGAGAGCCACCTAGAGCTGAAATGGCATTACCCTGTACTGGTTTTGGAGCCGGACTATGGCAAATTGAAGGTGATTTCTCAAACCAGTCAAGCTGCAAGTTATAAATAAGCCCTCTGCAGATAAAATAATGCAAAGTGGGCCTAGCAGCTAATGCCACTGTCACCGTTCTGTCTGACAAACGAAAGCATTTGGCATCCTGTCAGAGTCACAAATGGGTCTTCATCTTCTCTTCCGCTCTGACAATGTAGAATAGTTCAACGAAAACACCTGGGATGAGAAAAAATTACTTCAGTGACCCTCCTGGCATACAGCACAGCTACCTCTTACTGACGCAGCCTCTGGTCGGAAGGGCTGCTGAAGAGTGCCAGGAAAGGGGAGCTTTACGGCAGCAGAAATCCATCCTTTAACTGCTGGAAAGCATGTTGCAGCATGCAAATGTCCGAGGGGATGTAATCCCAGGCCAGGCAGAACCTTCGCTTCACATCTGAAGAAACGTTTGTGTGCTCCAAAGCTTACCTACTTTTTTCTTCCAACTGCGCTTGTAGGTATTACATAAACTCCACAAATCTCATCTCACTCATACCCGTCGACCACTGCCACTACAACAGTGTTGCTCCTCCTGCATCCACAGCGGCTTGTAACAAAAACCTGGAAGTCGGGAGGCTCTCCGCCTTACCTGAGGAAACGCAATCACCCAAAGCATGCAGTTTGTCAAATACCAGGTGTTGGCATCAGGATACCAGACCGCAGTGACTCGTGACAGTGTTCGGCAGGCTGCGTGGGTGCTTGAAAGATTAATCTACTTGCCAGAAAAAACATAGCAGGGTTGTTTAGTACAACCCACCCCTGCACTGTCAACAGGGGATGATGGAACAGGGTGGCTGGGAAGAACATCAAAACCCACATGGACAAGCTGAGGGTGCCTGTCCTTCCTCTAAAACGAGCAGCGGATGAAGTAATGACTGCCAAAGCTTCTGAGCTGAGAGCACTATGGCACCCTTCATCATTATAGCCACCAGATGGGCCAGCCTAGGCTACGGCAAAATATCTACCAAGCTTGAAACAGGATCCTGAAAAAACAGGAAAAATCAGCCCCATTTTTTTCATTAGCAACTTACGATGCTGTTACAGCTCTGTGAAGTCCGAGTATGGGATTTCTCCTCAAGAATAGTATGAAAAAGTGCCTTATTATGAAAAAATGCCTTATTTGTCACTAGAAGCAGAAATGGGAAGAAAAAGCTCTTATCTTTTGATCTTCTTGCCAGAAGAGGCAGCTCCCTTTCATGTCATTTGCAGGGCTGGGGAGGTACTAATGCTTCACACTGGGCTAGGTGGGAATTAGGACCTGAGCTTTTATGTACATCACTATTACAAAAGCAAAAAAACAAATATTTTTAAAAAGTCAGAATTGCAATAGCAAGCCTCAATTAGGTTTTGGTGCCTTTAGCTAAGCTTTTCATTTGAATGTGTGAAAAATGCTTTAATTAAGCCACCTTCCGCCGCACTTTCTCCAGATATCCTCCTGCTTCCGCAACAAATGCCACAGACACCAGAGACCACAGCTTCCTTCAGGACACAGCCGTGACTCACACCGAGGGCAGATCCACTCGATGCACTCAGTAAGCTTGGGTTAGTGAGCAGAAGAAAATTCAGTAATATCATTACAGATTGAATTAAAATAACTACATACAAAGAGGCTAAATCCTTACAAGGGAACTTCAGTTCTGGCATTTCCTTTCTTTCACTTGCAAACTTGACAATCCCCTTTGTAAAAAAAAAAAAAACCCAACGATTGAAAAATGCTTCTTTTGCATCTTTTATTTTGCAGACCCACCCAGGAGCAGTACGGTCTTTACATCCACAGCGCTGATCTGTTACCCGAGATAACAGAACAGCTGATTGCAGTAACGGGTGGTCATTTTCCACATGAAGAGACCAAGAAATCATTTATGATGGATCTCCCAAAGCATGAATGCCAAGACATAACCATGGGCTTTCAGCTAAGGTTTAGAAGCCCGTGTAATCTTCAGAAGAAAGACTCTTTGCCAGTTTCCTCCAACCTTTAATTATGTCTGTCCCATAGTCTCCAACATGACTTTCCCCGTTGTGTGATTTCATTTCCCTTGGCTCTCTGTCATCTTCTCCTTACTTGTGCAGTCCCAGTTTGCACTTGCCAAGGCTTCTGGTATATTGGGAGTCTCTGCCAGCAACCTAACTTTCCACCTACTAGCTTACTCTATATCCTACTCCTTACCAAGTTCCAGTCATCTGCCCCAAAGTCTTATCCCCCTTCACATTCTTCGTGTTCCGTGTTCATGTACTATCCTACTCATCACATCGTCCAGTTTCTTGTGAAATCTGTACCCGTGCTCTCCAATCCTCCTCCTCCCTATGTCACTTGGCTCTCAGGTTCCTCCCAAAGCCACCTGGCCCTTCGATCCCTCACACTTTCTGCCCAAGCACCAGCAGAGGAACCACTACAAAAGAAGAGAGGAGTGGATGCCAGATTTGATCCTGAATGAGAGATTACAGGAAAAGTGCTGAGCCTCTCTGCTCACACACAGGCAATCCTGCCAGCCACAGCATTTGTGAGAGGACAAGGTACAATCTGGTCGACAGCAGGGAGCATAGATGTTGAGGATTCATAAGACTAGAAGAGACCTCAAAGAGTATCTGTTCCAGCACACCGCTGCAGAAAGTATTCAACTATATTTATGTTGTTCCTGACTAATATTCAAACAACTTTTAATGATGCTAAGATCCTGAAAATCCCAATTCAATGATCTATTCCATTGCTTCAGTTTCATTAATGCTGAACCCATTACGTGTCACCTGGTTGAGCACAGGCATGGAGAACATTGCTTCACAACAGCTTTGTGACATTTGAAGGTTATCATGTCTTTTTTATTCTGCCACTCTTCTTTCATTGGAGCTGAAACAGCTCCACACCTTTCAACCTTCCTTCATAGGTCGTATTTTCTAAATCTTTCATTATTTTCATTCCATTCCTCTGGATTCGCTCCAATTCGTCCACATCTTTCTTGAAGTGTGCACCCCCGCTGGATATGGTGTTACAGCTAAGGACTATTGCGTGGAGTGGAAGTATCACTTCTTGCGCCTTCCATGCTGGTGTCCTATCTATATATCACAAGGCAACGTTTGTCTTTATTGCAGCAGCTCCTCATGTAATCTACCATAAACCACAGCTCTTCTAAAGAATTACCACCCAATCCCTTCCTTATACAGTTGATAACTACAATATCTTTGTCCTATTGAATAACTTAATTTCAATTCCACCTCCGGTATATCCACAGTCCCTCTCTGGTTACATGTCAACTCTGGATGTGGCAAGCACCGCTGAGGTCACTGTTGAAAATACTCTGTAGAACAGGGTGTTGAATAAAGCTGGAATCTCTCATTTTATTTGCTCAAGTTTTCACACACGAATGTGTAAAAACTGCAATATTCTGAAGACATAAGACAGAAAATTTGGGCAGGCTTTCAATGAAGATGGTAAAAATGCAGACCTTTGGTAACAGGACACTGCCTTAGCAGGATCTGGAGCCTAGATGCAAACCAGAATGACAATACCAGTTTCCAAAAGGTCTTAGGTTTTTGGTTGGTTTGTTTTTTTTTTTTTTTTAAACAAAATTTTAACAAAACAAATTACTCTAATTCTCAATTAATCATTTGGCTGAATTAAAACAAAAATTAGCCTGAGTCATAAAGACACGTGATGAACTACAGCCCACATGGTTAAAACTTGGCAAAGTTATAAGGAACAGAAAAGAGGTTTTACAATGGGGAAGTCAGTTCAATTTTGTTGGCAGATGGACCCACGCGATCCAACTATATCACGTGTGCACCAACAGATACCCACAGATACTACAGATTCACGTGGGTCTCAATCACTATTTTTCTTTCCCTTCTGGGCCAAACTGTTCCACACATCACTGTAATTGCATCTTTTTTATTTTCTGTGCTAGAGAGTTTCAAATGTGGCTTTATTAAAGGTCACAGAGAAAGACAGCATGTTACTTTGAAGAAAATCAACTTTCTTTGAAGAGCAACATGAAAGTCTGTATCTTGTACGGTTCAGTTCACTTTAATTCTTTTCATCACACTCCCTCCACATTTCAACTTAACAATAAACATAATCTCTTCCGTGCAGCATCCTCCTGCAGAAGCCTCACCACAAATCACTAGATTGAGCTGCATTATGAAGCTGCCCAAGCCTGACTGCTGACTTTTAAAACATGCTGAGTAATGAAAAAGGTGCTCGAGCAGGTCAGCAACGTGCACAGCATTTTGCACACCTGAACACTAAAGTGCGAGGAAAGCTTTTACTTATTTGGATCATTTTCATATAGTTTTTCTTAAGGCAATAAACATGAAGAAAATAAAGCTTGCATACGTATTATCATTAAAATGATAAGCTTAACCATTTCAAAGCATCTTTGGGATGGGAAGTATTTGACTTAACTGGTTTTACTGTATGTGTTGGTTATCACAAATGAAGGTAGTCAACAGCAAAATTGTAACTACCCTTACTTAGCTACATGACTCTGTCCCATGAATTAAGACAAGCTGAATATGACAGTATTTTCTTAAATGGCCTTGCTAGAGGCATGAAACTTGTAGTTCTGTAATTTGGCATACAGTATGCATATACAAAGGAGAAACTGAACTATGTTTAAAAATGTATTGATGTACTTTATACATTTATAGTAGCATCTGAATCATCTTCACTTAATGTGTTGCGCAACTGCAGCACAAGGCATTTACCCAGGATAATATGCAGCAGGATCTTTACATTTTTCTTCCCACCGAACTTAATTAACAAATCACTGTGATTCAGCCCGTGTGACACACTGGCTCTTGAACAGTATTAATTAAAAATTATTCGTTACAAGTCAATTTTATGTCCTTGTAAGACTTCATCAATGTAAGTGTAAATGCTGAATGTAAAGTATGGGTAAATGCTGTACGCTTCTGACAAAATATATTTTAGTTCTTAAACAAAGAAATCATGTGATATGCAATGCAGAGAATCAAAAGGAGTGAAAATCCTGTTGGGAAGTGGTGGGAAACAATAAGTGTAAGGTCTACACAACAACTCATTGTTTCCTAAAAACAGAACTCACAGCGTCTCCATGGAAACAAACACACTTTTTATCCATCACTAATTGATTTAATTAATAGACAAAAAAATAGAATTTGGCCCCTCCAGTGGAAGCACTAATGTAATTAAAGTTGACACTGTAACTCTGTTGCCTTCTCTCACGTTATTCAAACCCAAAGAATTCTATTCTAACGTGCACTTCATACAACTTTATCAAATCTTATTCAAATACATCGGATCAATGACAATATATAGGTGTTTAGAGCATCTCAACCTTTACATCACGCTGATGGAAGCTATTATGCAACTACATTGTCCTGAGTCTGTTGACTCTAAAGAAATCGACTGTACTTATCTAGCATGCCAATAGTAGGCTTATCCATATTTGCTATAACTCTCTTACTTGGGCCTTTACAGAATAAAGACCATGCATTGATTTTGTGCAAGGAAAAAAAAAAAACCCTCCTAACAATCAGAGTCAGCAATTTTCAAATATGAATAATTCAGAATAGGAAAAAAAAAATCTTTTTCTTCTCTTGGCTTGTGAGGAAAAAAGTCAACAGAGTCATTAAAGCTTATGCTGGCTATACAAAAATTCTGTTTATGTTAGACTCATCATCACATTTCAGTCAACACTTATTATGCCATGTATTTCTTATTTAAAAAGAGCTTACCTGACACATCTACAGTAGGAATATATTGAAATAACCTAAGCTACATTACTCACACAGATATATAAATTTTCAGTGACTGAGATACCTGGCAAAACAGTATTCAGAGTGACTAAGAGGCAAAGCAAAAGAAACCGCAAAAGTTATTCTTACTGCTGTAGTCAGAAGTGTGAAACTAAAAAGGCCGCTTTTTAGTACCTGCAATTAAAATGAAATATTATTGCCAAAGTAACAGTCCCTTTTAAAAGCAAATGTATTTTGTTTAAGTTTTCAGGAACTGGATGTTCAAAAAAAATTTTACCTAATGCATTACCAATTCACCACTGCTACTACCTGGATAACCTCACAAGACAACAGACTAAAATAAGACCTATAAGGAACCAACTTAGTAAAAAAAAGAAAGAAAAAAGTCAATCTCTTAGCATGGAATACAGCAAGACATTCATACTTTACACCAACTGTGTTTGCTACCAGTGCACTTTTAAAAATCCCATTATACAGCATATAGGAAAAAATAATCATTGCTCATAAGAGTGAAGCAATTCTCTCTAAAATGCAGGATTGCCCAAATGGATATTTGAAAAGGGTCCGTAATTTTAGAACAGGATGCTCTGAGATACATCTTCCTATTGGAGAAAAAAGACCCAAAAACAACCAGCAGCAATCTCTTTGCTACATGCCATATTTATTAATAAAGATTTCAAGGTGATTCTTTTAATTATCATCAAACTGGGACATAAATAAATATACAAATCACTTTCATATAAAGTTTCGACACACTGCAGAGTGTTAAATTCAAGCTCATTGTTGCAATGAAATATTCAAAAGCAAACACAACCTCTAATCTGATAAATTGATAGCAGCCAAGGAAGAGTTGGATTTGTCAATTTGATGAATTCCTGACCTGGATTCAAACCATGTAAAGTAAGTTATATGCAGAACTGCTAACTACTGCCTACATTAAAAAATATCAATGGCTTTGTTGAAGAAACTCACAATAACATTTATGCCCACTGATTAATGTTTTGATATAGTTAAAAGACTTAATTTTCTATGCAAGGTGCAATTAGAATTATTTCAGTGATGGGAATTTCGTGAGTGTGCATTACTAAATACCAAATAAAAGTCAGTTCTGACTCCAATTTATCAGCTTTATGTTAAAATATAGGACCTGCTACATGTTACTGCTATCGGGTAGCTTAAATAGCTTCTATTCTAAGAAAAGAGCTCTTCTCAGACAATTGCTATACACCGTTTAAGGTATGTACAGAAAACCTGTTTGGGAATATAATGAATTATATTATCTATATATCTATCACCGACCGAATATCTCTTATTAGGCCTGTGATTGCACATTACTCTTCCCTTCCTCCGTGCCCCATCCCCCATCCCCCCAGCAGCAGATCACTTTCAGTGCCATTATTGTCAGGCATATTAAATTTTCAGGATGCACAGTTGTGGTTTCCAGGTCTCTATTTACCCCTTGAACTGTGCTTTTAACTGGGCATTTTTACACTTAAAATGACACAGCAGAGGCATAATAATGTTCTGCATGCTACAACTACAGAGAAGCAGATTTGTAATTGACTCATGTTAATACCAGTAAAATTAATTAAAAAAACCAAACCCTCATTCATTAAAAATCTCTTAATGACATAGAAAAGATTTGCGTTACACATATTTCTATCTCTAAAATAGACATTTTCTAACTGAAGAGCTTGTGCAAGACAACAATTTCCCATGCAAAATAAGATTACCTCTAGCTTACCTGCTCCAGTTCTTAAGGAAAGGGTGAGAAACCGGAACGGTGTACCACTGCCCTTCAACCGCGAAAAGCAGCAGATTTCATCGCTCATTAAAACGAGACGGCAGTTACATGATAAATGGCTTACGGGAGCTTAAACAAAGCGATGCTGCTCTGGAGAAGCATCGTGTGAAACAAAGTCATCTCTCTGACAGCTCCTGCTTTTCAGCAAAGCTGAAAGAAGACAGGACTCTCTGGGAAAGCGCTAACAAAGGAAAAATAGGAGGAATTTGAAAGAACCAGCCCAGCCATTGAATTCCCCGGCAGCAATGAAGCAGCACCCTCCGAAAATCACCCGCACGCCTCCTTACACCCTTCATTGAACAAAGGCAGCTGAGCATCGGTAGGTACCTACTTACATGTGCGATTTTCTTGGCTGTCCTCCCTGTGCATCCGCCCCCACTCGCGTTATACACCGCCACGATCGCTCGTCGCTGGCATTAGCAAAAACCGCCTCGGGTGGGCAACACAAAGCGGCGGCACGGACGCAGGCACACACCCGCGCACCCACGCACACCCTCGCGTCCGGCACGGCAGCAGGCGGCCCCGCACGGCAATCGCTCCCGAGGCGCGGCCGGCGCTGAGCGCGGGGGAAGCGCCGCCGCCGCCTGCGCGACGCGTCCGGGGCGCAGCGCGCCGCGGGGGGCTGCCGGGCTGCGGCGGGGCTCCCTCCGCTGCGGGCACCGCCACGGCCTGTGCGCAGGGAGGGGGCACGCCGGGGTCCGTCCTACCTGTCCTCCCTCCCCCTGCTGCCAGAGGCGAAGAGCCGGGGGGTTTTGCCGGCGCGGGGTGCCGGGGCCGGTGCCGGTGCCACCGCCCAGCCCGCCGGCTGCCGCCCCCGCGGCGGCCGCCCCATGGCAGCGCGGCCGCCGCCGCCGCTCACGGGCGCCCCGCAGCGCCGCGCCTCTCCCGAGCCCCAGCCTTCGCCCTCGAACCAGCCTGCGGCTCCGTTTGGTGGGAAGGAAGGGGCAAGGCTGGATTTATCCGGATCCAGCGGGATGCCGCTGGTGTTTGCACCGCGCAGCCCCCCCGCCGCCCGTTGCACTGCCCACGCGGGAGGGAGCCGCAGCTCCGGCTGCACCCCGGCCCTGAACCCTCATTTGTTCTCACCTCACAGTAAGGCCAAAGCCTGAACCCAGCGCCTGGCTAGCGCTACAACCAGACCAATTTTTATCCCCTTCGTTTACTAAAATATGGGAGGAACAAGAAACAAAAATCAGCTGTTCCCCAACACAGCAGCACAGAAAACAGCCTCCCTTCTTTCCCACGTCCTTAAATCCGGTATTTGTAGCAGCTCTTCTGGGGCCCCACTCTTCCAATTCAGCTATCTACGCCAAGATTTCACCAGTGGTGGACACTGGTTTCCTGAGTTTCCCAAGGAGAATGCAGTAAAATCAGATGCCGCACTTAGTTCCATCCAGACTTCGCCACTTTTTGAACCAAAATTGATTATGTGATTCATGATCTTCCACTGCTGAGAAAGAAGATGTGTTTGCCAGCCAGCTCTCCAGATTCAGATGCTCCCTGGACACAAAGGCCATACAACTTTGGATCCTGCCTGCTCCTTACCTTTTTGGCCCAGTCAGACGTGGTCCTTCCACTATTCCTAAAAGGAACAGGGTCTTACAGAAAAATAACACCCGTGCCGGGTTGGACCAAAGAGCCATCTCATACCATTTTTTGTCTCTGACTGTGCCCAATACCGGATATTTTAAAGGAAGAATGGAAGTTTAGGCAAGCATTTACTGATACTCTCCCACTCCTTAGTGATTTGCAGCTCAGTGAATTCCTGAGTCAGAAGTGATATTTGTGCAAAAAACTAGCTATATGACTCTGGAATAAATATTAGTTGCTAGAAATCACTTTTTCACCTGCAGTGTTCTAGAGATGACCAGTCATACAAGCCATGAGAGGTGCAGTCCGATCCCTTTTCAGTCCCCTCAAGACTAAAGCCATAATATACAGGGGACAGATAACTCTGAAATGAAGCTCATGCACCAGATCTAGTATTTAGATGGCTGTTAAGTATATTGCCTGCTATCTTTACATTAGCAATTACACATATATATATATATATCCAAAATACATGGATGCAAACCACCTCAATTACCAGAGCTGAATTTTGCAGCACTCCTTTGAAAGATTCAGGGGGGTTGCTGTGTTTTGCTTTGCCACTATTGCAGCACTTACACATTTTTAGGCAGCAGAATTGGGTGGTACAGATGAAAACTTCAAAAGTAGGCACCAGAAAAGAGGTGAATCCAGCCTTTGCCAGTTCCTTCAGATCAGTCAAATTGCTCAGTTACCTCAGACCTTTCTTGATAAAGGTCAATCTTTTCACTTTCCTGGAGGAGAAAATAAGCTAAAATGAGTTTGGTTTTTTTTTTCTTCTTAAGAACCGACGATTTCTGGAAAGCGATGCAGTCACAAACCTCCGTAGCACAGTGATGGATGGGCTTCAGGAACACGTGGCTTTATTAGCAATTCTTCCACTTTGAGTGTATTAGATGTATCTAGAATTTCCATGGAGAAACCCGAACCTGTTAAAGATGTGCCATGATCGCTAGAAAAGACATGGGTCCACTAGGTGGCACAAATACACCATTTAAAAGCAAGAGCAACATGTTTCATTTATGCATTTATGCAAAGCAAATGGGTACAGATAAAGATTGTACACACAGCTATAGTCCAGTAACCCACACATCTCTTTTCAAATAAAAACAAGCTCAGATGTCACCGTGCTCCTTTGGACTTAGAGGCTCAGTGAAAATCTCCCCAAAGAGCAGTATCTGCTCCTGCAGACCTTGACTTACTCGCGGCTGACTAACCATGCTGCAACTCATTTCTGTGCTTGCATTCAGGAAAATACAGCTGTCCCTGCTCAGCAGTATTAAAACCAAGGAGAAGCAGCCACTGACTTTCTCATTTTTCCCACCTTCTTCCATTTGCCATCATGCCATTCTAGTTCGTTTAAGCAAACAATTCCTGCACCATCACCTTGAAATGGCCGAGGACACACCACTGACAAACCTGATGGAGCAACTCTGCTCAGATGATGCTGAGCTAGCAGCACACACAGGCGGGATAGGCAACAATCACGTGATAAATTCCAAAACTCACCATCTACCTGAGCTCTAATGTAGATAAATCTAATATTGACACAAAACAATGGCAATACAATTATTTTTATACCCAAAATTCTAAAAAAGTCAAAGATCATAATACAGGTAATAAGGGACAATTTCACTGCAGCTGGATAGGCACGTACCTAATCACACTACTGTTAGGAAAATTTCCCAGAGTCACAGAACTGTTGCCCCTCTGGACAGCCCCTCTGGAGACCGTCTAGTCCAACCCCCTGCTCAAAGCAGGGTCATCTGCAGCAGGCTGTCCAGGACTGTGTCCCATCAGGTTTTGAATACCTCCGTGGATGGGGACTCCACAACCTCCCTGGGCAGCCTGTTCCACTGTTTCACCACCCTCATGGAAAAAAAAGCATTTTTCTTATGTTTAAATGGAATTCCCTGTATTTCAATTTGTGCCCATTGTCTTTTGTACCTTCCCTGGATACCACTGAGAAGAGACCGTCTCAATCTTTTTACTCCCACCCATCAGGTATTTATGTACATGGAGATGTTCCTCTCCCAGCCTTCTCTTCTCAAGCACGCTCAGCCTCTCCTCATGTGAGAGATGCTCCAATCCCTTAATCATCTTTGGGGCCCTTTGCTGGACTTGCCAGGAATGTCCATGCCCATGTTGTATTGGGAGCCTTACGGAAGAGGTTGTGTTTGGGAAGTTCATTATCTTGGGCAAGCCGCGTCTGCTCTGCTGGGCGCGAGCAGCCCGTACGTGGGCACGGGTAGCCGCTGTGCAGGGAATCTGCTGGAGCGCCCCGTGCCTGCCTGTGCTGCGCGCTGGTGGATGTGAGAGAGAGAGCATTGCAGCCTGCCCAAAGATATATGGGGTTTTTTTGCCTTCGTGGCTAAAACAGTGCTGGCAACACACCAGTGTTTCTTCAGCTGTTGCTGAATAGTGCTTGCACAGCATCCAGGCTTTTTCTCTCCCCCCGTTTATACTGGAGGATGAATGGCAAGACTTTCAGCTCAGGAATTAATACTGCTGCAGCTATTACGATCTTTGTGTTGCCCAAGAAGGGTCAGAGGATGAAATGAAACCGGACTGTCTGTATACATAAAGCTAAAAGACTAGGGTACCAAAACTGCACACAACTGGTTTCTTACACTGTTAGCAGAGAAGAAGAGGAAGTATAAAATTCTGTCCCAAAGAATGGTTTAAAATAACCAAAAAATCTGTGGTCATATGGTTTCATTTAGGAATAATGGCATTGGAATACATCAGGCTTGCCACATGTGCACCAATTTCTTTATAAAATATTTTAAATTGAAACATTGAAGCCCTAATCTTAACCTTTTTTAATTAGCATCACATAGGAATCTCAATGTTTCTCAGATTTAGGGTGACAAAAAAAAGAACAAATTGGGTTTTCCAACTGAACCCTAGAATTGCTCATTTAACTTTAGATGAATTATCTAAATTTTAGGGACATACTGTAAGACCAAAAAAAATTAATTCCAAGAATTTCTTAAAAACACATTATGATAAGTTTAATTGAGTAATTTAGGTTTTAATTAATTGATAAAAACTGTCCTTTTATTCTCTCCAGATTCCTCTGCTTCTGACAATACACTTCCTTTGTTTTGTAGAGAAACAACCCCAACAATTATTGCTTCTCCTTTATTATTTTTCTGATGTTATTCTTCCCCCACCCCCAACTGCAGAAAACAACAGAAGACAGACAACTTGAGTATTCAGACTTTTCCCATGATTTGATGTCTGCCCCACTCTGCTTTCAGCTCACCCCAGCTGAGGACTAACACAGGTCATGAGGCTTCCACAATCTTTTGATCTCCCAGAAGGTGAGGGCAGCACAGAAGCTTCTTGGAGCAGAGTCCAGGAGAGTCATGTTAATATCCTGACTCACATAAGCCGTGTTTCATACATGACGTATACGGTAGTCCACAGATTTAAATCTTCCACAAATTTGTGCTTGTACTTTGTGCTTGATTTAAAAGCAAAGTTGTAAAAATGTTACTTTTCTTTTATTACAAAAATGTATATAAAAATAATAGCAACAGAAGCTTTACTATAGTCTGAATATTAGTGATGTTTTAGTGTTAGAAAGCTGCACAGGCTTTGGTCACCGAAATGATGCCAGTTTTATTATACCACCTGTGCTCAACGATCCGCTAATTCTTCATAATTGATATTCATGTAAGAATTACTATTAATTGAAGTGTCATGGTTTTAACTGTAATGTCAAAATATACATTTTTTTGGTAAGATGAAATACAGTATCTTCAATAAAATGGAACACTTGCTCTTTTTTTTTTAAATTCAGATTCCAATTTAAAAGAGTTTATATATACAATAAGATATTTAAAAGTCACCACTGAAGACATGGAGAGCAGAACATGAGTCCTTTTCTCATTCTTACTGGACTGCTTCATCCTGAATAATTAACATCAGTTAGCTTCAGTGGAAACTACTGACTTAATTACAAACAGTATTAATACATAAGTAACATTTAGAGACAATGATCTCCCCATTCCTGTAACTGGCAAATAAGAGACTAAAAAGTAAAAAGTATGAGATGCACCCACTTTAAATAAACAATTCCTTCCAATGTCTCAGAAGCCTAATGTTGTACAAGTATTTTCAGGTACTTCTGAATGGGTGTTCTAAGTTGTTTTTAATTAGTAAAATTAATACATATAGACACATAATAAATAACAAAACTGACAAAATACAATATATGAAAAATAAAATATATCTATATAGCTTGCAACAGCAATTATTTATCTATGAATATGAGACAATATTTCCAGTTAACACAATATTCTTTGTAATTTCTAACTGTAACAAAATAGTGCAAAATAGATAAAATCTAAAAGAAAAGAAAAATTTTTTTCCATGTCATTTAATATGTTGTTTACACCTTAGACATGCTTGTAATGTTAGCTGGTAATCACAGTTTTTTTTCAACATTAGGCAAGCAGAACACTACCTGTTGGCCAGTGCAAGGATGTACAACAATACACCCTCCCACTTCTAGTCCTCTGCATGATACCTATGAATATGCATCATGTCAACCTGAATGGCGTATAATTATTAGAAAACTGTATGTTCTTGAATAGAAGAACAATTTGATATACAATTATCTATATAGATGGACTTTAAGAGCATGTAATAAGATTGTGATTGCTGACTGCATCTTACTTCATAGCCTAAATTTGAAATGCTCTTCTGCTAAATACACCAGATATTTTAAAAATTCGTTCTCACTGCATTTACCTAATATGTGTGTCACAACATAAAGGCCTGTGTCACCTCTCCAACAGCTTGAGCTTAACTGTGTGAAGGATTCCAGGTTTTGTTCTGATCTTTTAAAACGAAAATTTGAAAAATATCTCCAGATATGGTTCAAAAATTTGAATATAAAATACTTTAGAATTAATTTTATAATATTTAAAGGATTTCAATACATCTTTAAAAATATAATTTTTCTCTTCACTTTTTATTTAATATTGGGATAATATTTAAAATGCAATTTCACACAAGGATTAAACAAAAGGAGATGAGTAGTTGTTAGATGACAAAAACATTATAATAAAGAATAATGGATTTTTTTTTTAATTACGAAAAGGTACAGTAAACAAAATGCATTCAGAAAATAGTTAATCAATACTTTTAAATACCCTGAAGAATGACCTGTAAACAGAAAACACTTGTTAAAAGCCCAAACATAGGAAATCGTCATGAGTACAAAACGTACACTGGCTCAGCATTTTTAAGACAATTATGTATGTTATTCTATGTTAGCTTACACTAAGATGAACAAACTTCTGTAACCATATGGAATAAGCAAACAGAAATAAAATAATAAAATGAAAACGAGAGATTGTCATATCAAGTACTTGCTTCCTTCTCGTAATTATTACGTTTGCAAAACAGTAATAAAACTTAGCCAGCCTTGATACAAAAGCCAGTCACCCCAGCCAGTTGGGAAAGCAGAATTTTCCAAAGTTGGTTACTTCACCGGTTCTCAGAAATTTCAAAGGTAATCACTGATTTGAAGAAAACAGAGGTAGAATACAAATCAGCCTTCATAATTTTCAAAAAAAAGTCCTTGTAACAAGGTAGTGCTTCAGTTGCTCAAGTACTGGTTATTCCTTGAAGCTCACATTTCTGGTGGAGAAAGTAAAAATTTCAAAATAAAGCTATCTATTATATTTTACTAATGAATATTAGGATAAAAAGTAATAATTAGATTTAGCCTCCTCATATCTCTTCTGTTATTCCTGAATATCAACTATTAGCATATTATCTACAACTCTACATTCAGTTCATTGACTCATTGCTCAAATGCTTAACAAAGTAAATGTGAGACAAGGAGGAAGAGAAAATTTCTTGAGAAGATTAAATCAGATTAGAGAAAAAGACAATTGTAACACTACAGAACAGTAATTACAGAGTACACTCTACTGTGGTAAGCTCCCAGGAAGGAGTAAGTAGGGTGAAAGATGGTGATAGTACTACTAAGAACCTTCTAATGTAATAATCCATTGATAGGTTGAAAAGGCAAGATAGTAAAAAATTAAATTGCATATGAATTCAGTTGTTAGAAACCACTTCTTTAAAAATATATACTTCATGAAAATGGGATATTTTCTGATCAGATATGGTACAGAGCTGTCATTGTTAAAACCAACACAAATAGTAGGATAAAAATAGTTCACTACATGGTATTCTTCAAACTGGACTAGTTTTATCGCTCTTGGGACTCACTGTAAAGCAAGGAAGACTAAAGACAATTCTCTACTGATGATACTCATCCTCAGAAACATATTATCTATCATTATCTCGGTCAAAATGTTGATTTGCAATGTAACAGGGTTTGCCTAACGGCTCACCAGCAAAGCAAAAGTCATAACTGCTGTTTCATCCCCACTAGGAATATCTCATTTGCTATAGTTTCCTTTTTTTGCTTTGTCCAAAAACTTGCAGAAGAAGAGAAAAATTGCTGACAATGTGGATCGTGCCATGCCGACCTCAGTTCTCAGGAAACCTGTCTTTTGTTAACAAAAGTAATCTTAAGAACAAGCCATATGTATCTACCAACAAAAATAAAGTTTAAAATCTTATCAGTTTGGAATTCTGTTTCTTTAGAGGTTCGATAGTTAGATTCATGAGCTGTTATAGTATACTATATAGCTGTTATAGGACACATTTCCTAAAACAATCACTGTTTATCTCTCCCTGTCCTTCCGCTCTTCACTGCAATTTATTATGCAGTATAGGACAGACAGGATATAAAGTCAATAATCAGGCCTGTAACACATCACTGACAATCTAAAACAACAACGACCTCTAAAAGAACAAAAATGTCAGTGAAAATGAACAGGTGAGAGGTTGATTTTGATTTCTTTTTTATGGGCTCTAGTGACCACGATCTTCGACATTCATAGCATTCAAGCACTAACAATGAAAAATGCATTAATTATTTTTTTGCACTTGTTTTGGAGACAGTTTAATCTAATGTGTAAGGTTCAAATACATTTTAGTTAGACTCTTTCCCATGGAGTGTCTTTCCTTCGTTGCTGTATTTGAGAGAATTTCATGGCATTTCTCTAATATGAACCATTCGTGGTTTGGAGATAACTATTAAAAATAATAAATTGGCAATATATATTTGGATATAATTAATGTAATAATAAGTAAGCAATATATATTTGGAAGCTGTCAGCTGGTGCAAGACCATTAACAAAAACAGGAATGGGAATCCATTAGATTATATGGTCTTTGGAGAGCACTTTGCATCTATCGTTTCCCATCAATATTTTATAGTAGGAGAGTCAACAGAAGAAGAACTTAGAACCACCTAAAGTGTGCAAGAATTTAATATAATTTAAAAAGTATTCTTTAAAAACAGTTCAAACCTAAGTCTTAAACAGAAACAATCCGCTAAAATCACATCACTTACTTTTCAGCTGCTGCTTGATCAGTTGTCCTTACAATGGTACGTTCTGGAGAATGTGAGGGAGACCTTAATGTTGAACTGAGGGGAGGTGAAGCACGTAATGACGATGTAGAGAGACCATGTCGACGCATTTCCTGAATTGCACGCTCTCTACCAACAGATAGCAATTTCAGTTACATAACACTTTCGTACTTGCAGCACGTTAAAAGGAAGAAAACATAACTTTTTTTTCCGTATTTTTACTTTGTGATTTTCACAATACTTTGCAAAGAGCCTTGTTTTCTCACACCGTCACTCAGCTTTCTTCTTGTTTTCATGAGAAGGGATTTTTTTTTTTTTAGATGCAATGGTAAACTCACAAAATTTATGAGGGAATTCCGAAACTGTATGTTTTTTAAAATTTTTTTAATTAAGCAGTTTTCAAGATGAGAATACTAGGTTTTGCATGACAATAGGAACATAATTTTCCCTAAAAGTTCCTCACTACTGAAAAAAGCAACAGTTTTAAAAGTGAGAAAGAAGAAATGAGAAGAGTCACTTCACTGAAAAAACAGCATCTTACCGTTCAAATCGTTCGGTTGTCAGTTGCCTTTTTAAAACATCACAGTCAGTCTGCAGCTGGGCAACTTTACTTCGAAGTATGGGAACCTCTCTATTATAGCTGCTTCTAAAAAAATCATGAGAAGCAACAAACGTTTCTTTGAACACCATCAGCTAGAAGCTTAGATGAATTAGAGCAAGATAAAACAAAAATAGGTACTGAACATGTTGTTTCACACAGATCAAATCAAAGACACTTAGAAGCAGCGAAAACCAAGTGAATGCAGCAGAATGTTTCTGGAAGAACCTAAGGTGAGAAAGAAGTGAGAAGCCGGCAAGCCTCTTACTACGTCCTTAACTACAATACATCATGTTCTTTTTCAGACAAAGGTAAACACAAACATGTTTTATAAAAACAGACAAAACCATTAAATCATTAATTTATTGATTTACTATCCTCTGTTGCAATGTGAGATGGTCTTTATATGTACACTTAAAGAAAGAAGAACAAAAGCAGTAACTACGCACAAAAAATACAAACGTAACAGATAACGGCTTCAGTGAAAATTGTATCAAGTAGGCTGGAACTATCTGGTTAGCAATGAACACAACTGAATCAAATCTAAGTAAAAGCTGTATTAATGCAAGCTCAGACCAGCAAAACCCAGAGTCTGAAAGCTTGTCAACTACAACCTTGGTGTTTGGGCCCAACTGTTTCAATGGCGAGAATCAAAATGAAAAGCAGCCTTGAAAATCTTGAGTAACATAATTAAATATACTTCTTAGCAAATCATCAGCTTGGACGACTCAATGCTTGGTTGCAAAACACCATTAATATAATATAAAATATTATAAAAAAAATATAAAGCAAGCAAAAAAAAAATCATTGACTGTAAAATAAGTTGTCTAAACCAGAATCTAGACAGCTATGTTATTCCATAGAGTCTTCAAAGCCAGTATGAGGTGGAGTGCTCAAAAGTCACTTCTGGAGAAGCAAAGATGTACTAGTTTATTGCTAAAGCACTGGACTTGAATTCTGAAAAACGAGTTCCACTCCTAGCTCAGTCACAGACTTCCAGGAGTCAGAGACTAGCGGGTGCCAGACAGGAAGATGCAAACTACTGCAGATAACTGATCCAAAAAGAACCGCAGAGTATTTTTTCCTGTGTTCCCTATTCATCAGTAAAATTCCTAGAATGGTATCTTGATCCAGTATGTTGAGAACAGACGCAGAAGACAAGGGGTCTCGATGATATCTTATTCTAAGTCCTTCAGAGACAGGCATATGCTTTCAGGATGGAGGTAAGAATTCAGGGCCCAATATCATTATTGTAAAATAAAGAAAAAAAGCAAACAGTTTTGTGAGTTCTGAGGTTATTCCATGTCAGTACATTTAAACAAAATTAAGATCATGAAGTAAATCACTCAAAAAATAATAAATATTTTCATTTGGAACCCCTATGCACAGTAATCATCATATAATAAGATTACATGATGATATACTATTTTTTCACAGGGCATCTGGCTCTTTCACAGTAGATACAGATAGCTCTGAACAAGTAGTTTAGCTATTCAATATTCTCTGTTTATTTAATACTTAATCACTGCAGAGCCTCAAGATCTCATTTACTGTCCTATCACCCAAATAGCACTCTGAGTAACACATCTACTCACAGAGCTCAAAATTACAGCACTGGAGAACTTCACTAGTTAAACTTAATTTTGAGAATCCTTCTAAAGTCAGAGGTTGCATCAGTACCATTTTATAAGTAGAGTGGAAGTGCAGGCACAATAAGGCTAAAACTGTAAATAATGTTCAAAAATATTGATACACAATTTTTGTCAGTTAGAATTGAAATTTTGCCAAGTCAAATAAATTTTTATATTTTGCAAGACACAAACATAATTGTCACATACTTCAGTCACAGCTGTGAGCATTTAAAGTTCCTGTTCTTTAGACTGCAACTACTACAAACCGAACAGTAGAAAATAAGGTATATACAACTAGTTCCCACACCTGAACATTTGCCTAGCAACATGCAGAACCTTTGAGATAAATAAAGGAAAACAATTCAATAGAATAGCCACTATTCCTCCAAGAGAACATTCTCCTTCTTCCTGCAATATCCCATCCTATAAACAATGCAAGTACTGACATTTACAACGAAGAAGAAAGGAACCCTACAATGTGTGCGGAAGAAAAACTGTGAAAAAAATACTATGAAGTTATTTAAACAGAGTTTTATAATGTTTGTACACAAAGAAGCTAAATTAGAGTTAAATGAAAACCTCCTTTTTTTTTTTTGTAACTTTCACATTTAATTTCATAGTCAGGACATTCCATTAGTATGTTCTTTGTATGCAATGAACTTTTTTCCCCCAAGTAAACAAAGCTCAGCAATTCTAAAACATGAAGCAATGAGTTGCACAGGGACAATTAATAGTGTTGTCATCTACAGATTCACTGAGATCAATGCTACTTGTGGTGGACTATCGTCAGTGCTAAGTTGTAGCCTTTACGTAAATCAAACAAAAGCTTTTTTCTTGCACATTTGCATCACCAAGTTACAGATAGCTTTTAACTGTTTAGGTATGCTATATTCTATATCTCATAAAGGAAGCATTATCTGTCTTTTTACCTTCCATACATTTCCTTTCTCTCCCTACCTCAGTGTTTACTAAGTGGGTGTATCTGTTTTTCTTTTTCTGAAGTTCTACTTTGACTTTACTCTTCACTGCCGTCTACATTCAGCTGCTACTCCTCCTTCTTGCTATTTAATGCAGAGATACCACTACAGTCACTGGCTAATGTATCCCCTGGAGAATTATCATGTAATGACGATATGTATCATGGAAACTTCCAATTCGCTGCTCCATATGATGAAGAAAATTTTTTAAATCCCCCACTTCTCTCGTACATGAATTTCATATACAAAAAATATTCCCCCCTTAACTTCATTGTTCCAAACAGATTAGTCTTTCTTATATAAGGGTGTTTAAAAGTTATTTCTACTCCAGGCAGATGCACAGCATAAAAAGTTGCAGTTAGCTATACTGGAAAGTGCTGGCCACATTTAGTGTAGGTGTCAGGTTCAGTTCTGTTTATATTTCAAAGGAACAATAAATGATACAGGACTTTTTCCTTAACAGTTAATATTAATAGCAGAAAAAGTACTTTTTCTTTTTTAAAGCACTATGACTTCACTATTTATTGTGCAAGTGATTCTTACTTTAATCAAAGTAAGGACAACAGGCATCTTTAGTAGGTAAGCAATTCACATTTACCATGGATTTAATGTAGTTGGTATTTTTTTGTGAGCAGTACACATACGTTAAAATTTTACTTTGAATTTGCTTTGAGATGCTTGATGAATCTACATTGTTCTAAAGGAGTTAGGACTTCAGAATACTCTCCAATGTAAGAATATAAAACACAGTTCAAGATTAAGAAAATTTGTGTTCTCTTAATAAATAAATTCATAGTTAAACAAATAAAGCCAAATAAAAATATGACATTTTGCTTAAAAATGAGAGTTGAATTAGATTGTTTCCTGAAGCTAAGAAGAAAATCAGAACCTGTGAGAAAGGTGTTTTTATATTTTGAGAATTGATACACTCTGATGCAAAGGTTAAATATCCAAGTCACACTGCAATGCATACATACATTTATAGATGTACTCAACAGCTAAAAAAATTTACAAATTATCATGGGTTGGCTGGTTCTGTAGTGGAAATAATCTCTGCAACAGATCAGCTACCTCGCCATTACGTAGTTATGTCCACCAAGAGGCTCAGAATGAAAGGATTTTAATGATTGCACTGAAAAGATGGCAGACATTTCAGACAAGTGAACTTCAGGAAAGGTATCGCGTCCTGTGCCTGACTGATGTGAGAAAGAGTCATGTCCAGCAGAGAAAGCGAAGTAAACTTTCTGGAGTCAGACTGGGGACAAATCTAGAGAGAAACTGAGTGTTTATTCTCAAGACTGTGAAAACTCAGCAGGGTGTTCCTTCCTCTTAGAGTAGGTTTCCTTCGGAACTCCTGTTTAAGTTTACTGCTTGTACTAAACTGATGTCCACCAGAGTGCTAATTATATGAAAGCCATATGAAAGATCTGTAAAGAAACTTTAAGTAAACGATGCCATACTGAACACGAAGAATTTGACTTTCTGAATAAGTGTTGTCACACAGAAAAAGTTTCTCTGTAAACCACGTAACACATGCATACACTCGTTAATACTTACAGTTTGCTCTCGGCGAGTGTTAGCTTGTCTTTCAATAACTGAATTTCGGAATCTTTCTCTTGGGATGTTAAATGGTTCTGAAATTCTTTGTCTCTACTAGTAGCCAGCAAGGTTTCAAGGTTCTGAACTGTAAGTCTCTCACTGGATAACTGCTTTTTCAGCAACTCTGCTTCTGATTTTATATCTTCTAATTCACCTAGAACCTAGGGCACAAATTTTATACATTATTATACAAACACACAGAGTTCTCTTTTGTGAAGAGTTGTTATAAAAACTGAAATGATTGGAAGTTTCATAAAAATGAACAGGAAACTGAGCTCACAAAACAAATTAAAGCCTACAATTATTTAAAACTATACTTAGTTAAAATCTATTCAAGCTGTACATCTGGATTAGGTAAGAACCCGGAACACTAATTGGCTTTTAACAGCAGTAGGGTTTTGCACAAGTATAAAAATAGTATTTACTGTACTTCATTCTCTTCAACTAGGTTAGCTCACAATTAGCTTCTTGGCTTTTGCTGAAAATGTAGGAATGCTTGTTTTCTTCATCAGTTCTATGAATATAAACAAATTCTGTGGGGATGAGAAGTACTGTTCTCAAGGTCTTGAATATTACAGTAACAGAAAGCCTGACCAAGTCACTAAGTAAAGACACAACAACCAGCTGTAAAGAAAAAATTTCAGAAATTATGGATATTTAGAACTGTTTAAACTATTTCAAATATTTAATGAACTTCAGCTGAATCTAAATTTGAATTTAATTGAAGAAATCCATTAGGGAAAAGTCTTTAATATCTAAATAAGAAGTGCACTATTCACTTTTTATAAAGGTTGAAAATTTGAGTAAATTAAAAAACAGTACATAAAACCAAATAAATATCATTTGTCTCTGTGGTATGGCAAAAACTACTGCTGCTACATTTTATAGTGATAATGAATGAAAGAAACTCCTTTTTGTACAAAAAACACAGATACAGATCTATATACTGCAAAAGTTATAATTTATATATAAATGCAAAACTAGTGATGTAAACTAACTTTGCTCTCAGAAGTAATTTATTCTTTTCTCCAAAACCCATTAAAATCAAAGGAGGTTATTTTATTATAGCAAATTAAATTTGCCTTTGCTGCTTACCCTTTCATAATCCATGCTTTTGGATGTCAGCTGTCGAGATAAAAGTTCTTTGTTAGACTCAAGTTTCACACAGAGTTCCCTCACAGAAGCCAGGTCCGCCAACACTGAAGACTTATCCTGATTTTCACGTTTAATATCCTCTTCCAATTTGGACATATTTTTTGTAATGGAGGAGATCTGAGATTCATACGCTTGATGTGCAACGATATGCTAAACAAAGAGAAATATGGATACCCCTTCAGTGTTAAATGTTGAATTAACAGTTCTCTGTTGGATAGAGTTTTTTTTAATACTTTCTTTCCCTTTCAAAATTAACTTTCCTTGTAAAATTAACTTTATATTACATTCCTTTCCTCTCCTCTCCCTAAATCACAGCTAAGAACAACTAATAAACCATCTCTGCGATTTTTAATCACCATTTTGAAGAACCTAACAAGTATTATACAAGAGTGGAATGAGGATGGATTCCAGCTTCAGAAGAGAATTAAAAGCTTAAAACCCAAAAAATGCAATCTATTTTTTACTCAGCTTACAATATTAAAGTTTCTAACTATTTTTGGCTAATTAAAAGCATGAGACAAAATATGGTCAATCCACAACTATTATACTCTAAAACTTCCTTGATCTCTGTGAAGTTATTGCTTCTAAAATATAAACCTTATTATTTTCTATGATATTGGTCTAGGTTTCGGTATTATGGAATCCTGGTTCTGGATTTAGACTACTACTACCAGATTTTTACCTTTAGTCCAGCCACCAATGCTTCAAATAGTTCATTCAAAGCTTCAAAGAAATGTAAGAACTAAGCTTACAAAATACTCATAAAGCTAGCTGACAAAATACTCATAAAGCTATATGCAAATATTTTGAAGCAACTAAACAAAAGGTTCTTACAGAGACAATAACATAATATCAATGATCACCCAACACAAGAGATCTAAAAGTGTTAAAATATAAAGTTGTGATTCTCATTTTGGGAAAGCAAGGAAGGGAGAAGGAAAGCATATCTAACCAAAATCAGTTACTGTTTCAAAAACTCAGTATTCACATTTGAAACATTCACATATGGGAATTATTTTCCATTAAAGCATTAAAAATAGTATGTTGACTTTATTAAAAAACAGTTGAATGTATCCCACTTTCCTACAGACTTTCATTGCACAAGTTATTACCCCTTGAATCTCTTTTTCCAGAAGTTCTACTCTCTCTCGAAGATGTCTCCGATCTGTATCTACAGAAAGGAGTTCAAGTCGTATTGAGCTGCTTTCCCCTTCAGCTTGATGAGCCTTCATTTCCCAGTCTTCAGCTTGCGTATGGAGCATTCGGAACTTCTCTAACAATTCTTGGTTTTCTTTTTCCTAGATGAAACAGTAAATCACTCTGCAATGATCAACATACCTTAAGTTGCTTGATCTTATTTCATGCCTACTCTCTACAGTATCTTTTTTTTTTTCAGAAGAAAGTAGATCTTTCTCCATTTTCTTAATCCCACTATCTGGCAATTACTAAAGGGCATCATCTCTTTTGCAAGTCTAAATAGTAAATAAATACAGTGATGGCATTCAGTTTTATTAAATGGAAGTATTTACATTAGCAGTTGTTAATGAGTTTCAAGGTTCCCAGGAAAGGGGTTATTTTGGATCTCTCTACATTGTCAAGGGTCACATTACTGAGATGTACTGATCCTAGTGCTGCCCTTTCCAAGGAGTTCCAGCAGGAGTCCATTTTCAGCTCTTTCACTTACTGCGCTCTTACAAAAATTTATATTCAACAGTGCCTGAAAAGACTGATAACCTATTCGGGCGTATACACCTAAGCAGTCTATCATAAAAGTACAAAACTGCAAGCTTTAGTGCTTACAAGTTATGCAGCGATAGAACAAATGTTGCTTGTGAATTTTAATTTGGCCCAACTGCATATTATAAGGCAGTGACTAATTTTTCTTCTTTATTTAGCTCCATTCCCTTCTTCCCTTGTTCATGTAATGCACAGCGGGATAAGCATGTTGCTAGTATGAATCAGATTTATCTAATGACGAAGGCTACTGGTTTTGAAATTCCTTCTGTGTTTCCTGCAGAACTTGGAAGGTACAGACAGAATGAGGTGAGGCATTAGGAAACAGAAACTCATGATTAAGCAAGTGAACACTGTGCAGAAAAGTAAATCCTTGTCTCCACAGGCAATATCCGTATGTAATACTAGGCAAATCCCTGAAACCAACCTTTTATAATTGGTTACTGGCTGTGTATTCTACAGCTTCTTGGTACCTGACCTGAATAACTGAATTCTCATTTGCCAAAGATGTGGCCACATCTGTAACTGAAGTGCTTTGGACATACGATATATTATAAAATTCTTAAAAACTAAACTTCAGGTGTTTTAAATGGAGAGTTCTAAGCTAACATACTATTGACCTTAATTTTTTCTCTATGCTTCAGTTTCTACTTGTAAGAAATGGTTGACTTTACATGCATTCATCCAGACATGCAAGTCAAAGTCAGATCAAAACTCATTCTTTCCTATTCAAAGTCACATAATAAATTTGCCAGTTCATGTTGTCTTGACATAAATTCTATTTGTTTTAAATGATTATAAGTTTTAATTCACGCATGTCACACTTTTGAATCCAAGTATCAGGATAAAATACATTTAACAAGAGCACTGTTTTGTCAGTACAGCAAAAACTCTGGACTGTTATCGTTCATAGAGAAAACATTCCAATGTGCTATTTTTACACTTTTCTGCAGAACTACATATAAAATTTCTCTTTTTAAGAAGTGTAAAATATTAAAAACCATCATATAGGCTGCTTGTTGCCTACAATCATGAAATAGTACCAGATATTTTACTTAGCTGCCTTGTCAAAACTCAAAACCAACATTCAAACATGATTTGTTTGTCATTCTCCAGTGTCATGGCCAACTGAAACATAATCAATGAAATTGTGATGTGCCAGAAGTTATCAGTGCTTCAGATCTAATAAAGTTTTATATGAATCATTTGAATCACTGCAGAGGAAAGAAGGAAAAAAAATAGAAGGAAATGGGACAGGCAGGGAGAACAGGACCCAAACCATACATTTCTTAATTTGCTTATTGTATCCTAATGAAAATGTGTTATACTCAAAAAAAAAAAGGATTTTTTGAAAACAGTAGTGACCGCCTACGAATTATGCTTTTACCTTCGAAGCCATCAAGGTCTCAAATCTGGAAACTTCAGTTATATAATTATGAACCCTAGTTTTCATCTCTTCTTTTTCACGTATTGCATCTTCAAGCTCAGCACTGATAGCCTAAAGAGATTACATAAAGGCAAAACAGTGCATTAGAGTAAATTAATCACTATATATTACTGTATCAGACTAAATCAAAGTAATTGCATATGCCCTAGATTTTAGTCTATTCTACTTATAAGTAATTTAGGCAAAGCCCTTTGGGATTTGTAGGGTTCAGAAATATCCCCTTTTACCTTAGATACACCAAAGAGTTTTCCAGACAAGACTAATCACAGAAAACAATGAATATCATAAAATTCATAAAATCTGCACCTTCCTTGATGACACACCCTACTGATCTTTGGAAAATTCAACATACAGATGTTTGAGAGCTGGGATTTTTCTAGCCTTAAGATTCACTATCCCTGAGTGAAGGAAAGCTTTGTGTCACTAGAAAGTCAATTTTATAACAAAAGAACACTTATTTTAAAGTAGAATTGCAAGATAAAATAACTAAATGCATTATTAAGATCATATTTAGACATAAAAAACGCACCATGGAATTTGTTTGAGATGTTGGAACCGTTAACTCTGGCCCTCGCAGGTTCAGCCCTCACCTTTCTCTGAGTCCTCTAGGCCAGAGAGCCAAAAAGGCAAGTATCTTCTTCTACCTCCACTATCAAATGTGGGGAAATACAGGATATTGCCTTATTTCTTTCCGGTATATTAATATTCATTACCGGCAGCCTTTTTACTATGTGCCTTATTTAGCATATGCTGAAACTAGTCTGCTTGTCTCTGTGGTAGTCTTCCCAAGCACACTGGGAAAGCTTTAGTCATCACATTATGATAATATTTAATATTTCATCTTGTTAGATACCTGTGAACGGCATCTCTAATTTCAATAATACACCCACATATCTATGTATTGTACCATAGGTTTTGCAAGAACTATTCAGGATACTACATCACTTACTTAAAACATCTTGCTATATTGTACTTTCTAGCTTCAGACGCAGACGGGTTGATTGAGGGGAATTGAAATAAATGGTTTAGCTAACAAGGCCCTGATTATTTTTAGTGTTGGCATTTACAGTGAATTCAAACAAACATTTGTATCTCAGCATCAAAATTGTACAAGGCATTTGAGTCTCATGATGAGCTGCAATAGTTATATTTGCTATACAAATTCAATGTAATGAGTTGCAACAAAATTCTGCGCTAGCTCTTTAAATCACATTCACATATTCTCTACATAGTCTTTCTAATGTTCAGCCCAATAAAAAGAATTACTTACCCTATAAAACACTAGACATTTTTGTTATATATTGTCCATACGCACATTCTATTGTAAAGGGGCATCCAGTCACGCACTTGGAGCTGGGAGGCTTTTGGTCAGCAGTAACCAGCTGGTGCACAAAACCAACTCATTATTGCTCAAACTGTGTGAGGGATTAACAAGACTGAATGCACTTCAGGCTCTCCAAGCCATGGATCCCAGACCCAGAGAATTCCAAGGAAGAAGAGATGGAGCAATGATGATTGGGAAGAGTGCAAATGGACATATACTATATAAGCCCCTTATGCTCTTGAAAGAATGAGCCTTACACAACAGTGGTTGGTTTACTTGCTGACCCCTGGAGAACATCTCAAGGTGAAGATGCCACAAGAATAATAATGATGATAATCAAACAGTTTAATTCACTGAATCTCTCAACTATTCCTCTTGCAAGATCTTTATTTAACCTACCCCATCAACTTGAGATAGCTCATCTTTCAGTAAAATATTCAATGATACCCTACGGAAATAAGTAATTCCTCAAGGCATTGAAGATTTTATTTCAACTTTGATTCTGTAACTGATGTAAGTTTAAGTCGTGCCTTTATAGCATGCACTTTATAAGGAAATGTATTTAGCCATCAGCAGCTGAGAGTGACGGTATACCTCCCAATTGGAAAGCTAACCATAAATACACATGAACCTACTTAGAGTCCACTGGGCAATCATAACCCACCTCCCACTGCTTTTTGGCCTAAAGCTACTGACCGGCTAGCTGTTAGCAAGGAGGTACATTAATCCTCTAAACTACTAGAGAGCTGAGGAAAGATGAAATCATATTATACTAACACAAATAAAAATATATAACATAAAACTCTGCAAGCAGTCAAATAAAGTACCTGAACAGAATCTCCACAAAAAACAAAACCCACACACAAAAAAAGCTGAACTCTAAGATACCACCTCACCATGACACCTACCTTACCAATGCAAAGACAATCCAGTAAGAACATTTCTCCAGGGAAATAGATGGCACCTTTGAATTCACCATCTAAAACCCCCACACAACCTTGACACAATGGAAAGGAAACCCCTCCTATTCCCATCGACTGTGCATCCTTATCCATTCCTGAAATCAGGAAACAAATTCAGACTATTCAGGACTATCATACCTTAAAAATAAGTTTTTTTCAATCCCTCTGTCGTGTAGCTTTTAAGCCCTTTTATATTTTCTCTCCCAACATTAACATTTCCCAATTCATCAGTGAAAGCAAAGTTCCTGCAGAGCAACACACATGAATGGAAACTAACCTTGCCAGAACTGGAAATTAAAAACCTACCAATACCTCTTTACAGCCACCATTACCAAGGCTCACAGAACACAAACATTAAAATCTACATTCCAAAACATTCTAATCTCAAAATGTGGCATACCTCACTCAATACATCCAATGCTTCAGGAAACTAGATGGATGAAACTAACGAATCACTATGCACCAGAACAAATTCAGATGTGCTAGCAATCTCCTCCCTCTCCCTCGTGCTTTCACCTGACTAATAATCTGATATCTGCTTTTGTGGTTTCTGGCTCTCTCTCAATAATCCCTGTTCCACAGATAATAAAACCAATTTTTACCAATTAAATACCAACTACAAAGTGATATAACCAATTAACATAATTTGATTATAGTATAAATAGTTATGTTCTAGATTTATTTTATTTAGATTTCTTTTTTAATCTGGGGAAGGGTGACTAAATTGTAAACTTGTCTATTTCTCCCCCACTGTATTGATTACGCTTAAGTATCTAAAGTAATTGCTTTTACAATTTCTGCCCAGTCATTTTTAATATCCCAGTGTTCAAGAAATATCAATAATTAAACATACCAAATCAAAATTGAGGATATAGCGGTTTTGATGCACCACTATATGTAAGAAAGCAATAAATAGTTTAATACTTCAGTATTATGTACTGCCTTCATACCTGATTTTCTCTGGCCATTGTAGCTAGGTCATCTTGCAATCGTCTGTTTTCTTTCAGAGCCGTTTCCTTTACTCTTCCTGTTTCTGCAAGCTCTAAGTGGGACGTATCAAGCTGGCGATGTAAGCTAGATATCTCACGGTCTCTGTTGCTCAGCATGTCCTTCATCTGGCTATCAAGTGGAAATCTTATTTAAGTTGTCCCTTCTTATACTATACCACATACTGCTGAAAATGATCAGTCGTGGATTTTGGATATGCAAAAGCTTTTTTTTTTTTTTTTTTTAAAGAAAGGGTAAAATTCTTGCTCTCTGAAGGCTGACAAACTGTGTCTAAACATAAACATAAGCTAAGGATGTAAAATGTCAATATGCACAAATAAAATGGAATTAATCTTCAACTTTGAAGATGTAGCTAGTAAGATATATCTTATTACACAAATAGCAGTTATTTATGTTTATCTGTGTTTGGTAGTGGTTACAGTATGTTAGCCATTGCATATTTTATAAACCTGAAGGAAGGAGACAGATAGCTTACACTTGAAAGACAACAATCAAAAGAGTAAGGAAGAGATTAAAAAAAAAAGTAGAAATATAAATATGTGTGAATTTAAGTAAACTTTTGCATTAGTTTTTTGCCACAGATACTTCATGCGTCAATGTACCAAATATTCAGTTACACTGGTCTTCAGATGTTTAAATATTGATGTTTAAATATTTTCTTTTAAAAGCTATAGTTTTAAAAGTCATGCTTAAAAAGAGGCAAGAAGGAAAGATCAGAAGCCCAGCTAAAAACTACATAAATATATTTTAATTAAGACTGTACTGGTAGCTTAAGCTGGAAGAATTAGCTTGCCAATAATTAAGAGTTCAGCGCTCTAATAATATTAGTGGCGTATTTAGAATACCATAAAACTACTTCTTAACTGAGAATTGAGAAACGTTACCAATTTAGGAAAATGAATATAGACAAACAATTGTTAATGGCTGCCTTAACAGTATCTTAGCAGCCTGCAATGTAATTGCAGGGGAAGTCTCTTCAAAAGTTGTGTACATCTTTCTCAACACATACACTCCTTTACTTGACTTAAACAGAATTAACTCCTTTTCACCAAAATAACTAAAATAGCCATCTACTTTCAGTTTAAATCCACTAGATAAAATAAAACCACTGAAGAAGGCATCCTAGTCTTTGCTTACTCTGTTGAGGACTCCAGCTCAGAGAGAGTTAGACGTAAATGAGTAATTGTTTTTTCCTATGAAAATAAAAGCAAAAGTTGTATTGGGTATTATTATATTGCAACATAACAGGATACTTCAAGTTAAGGAACTTTACATTTAAACCTTTATTTTAATACTTCACCAATAAGTAGTTGCATCTTTGCACATTCAAATTTCCAAGCTTCTTTTATTTACTGAGAAAGGATTGTCTTGTCATCAAAAAGATGAAACTCAGGTATACATTCTGTCACCTCAGGCTAGAACCTTATATCTCAATAAATACCTCCAAGTGCAAAATGCAAAAAATACTTCTTTATTTTCTTGGAGCGTTTAAGGAATACGCTAACAATCATAATTAAAATGCTATTGAGTTGGCAAATGACTCTCTGTATTGGCTAGGTCCAAACATAGTGTTTATGTGATGCCTAGAGCTCTGCACAGGCTTTGTCATCAAGGCAAAACGTCTCCCTAAAATGTAACTGCTTTAAAAATCCCCAAATGGACTGCAAAGTACTACTTTTACTGCACATACCTTGTTAGCTAAGTTGTCATCTAAGCATGCAATTCTTTCTGTTTTTTCATCTACGGTTTCTTGAAGACTGTCCTTTTCTTTGTCCAGAACAGTAATAGTACTCCTAAGCACATTGACTGCTTCATCCTGTGAAGCGCTCCTCTGGTTTAACCTATCTATAAATAAAAGAATAAGTACTTCCTATTTTAAAAACAGGAAATAAGCATAAAAATAACTAGTGATTACCTATTTTCTCCTCTAGCTTTACAATTTCTTCTTGAGTTGACTGCAGTTCATCCTTTTTGAGGGACAATCGGTGCTGTAAATCTTCAACAGACCTCTGGAGTTGGTCATTTAAGAGCCTGGAAAATCAGTATACAGTTGAAAGAAGTTTGGGACCTATTCAGAGTAATCAGCTTATGGCTTTTAAGCTGCTTGAAGTTCTGGAACAGTTCCAGCATAACCTCATGATAGGGTTGTGTCATACCAACCAGCAGCATGAGGTTGTGTCATACTAACCAGTCCTCTCTCTCCCTCTTTGGGATTAAGGATTAAGGATTGCTGAGGCCAACACCACTTGGTTGCTCTGGACTCCTGCAGCAAGTCCACCACAACACCATTCCAAAATGGAGCAATGGAATCTTGGTGGAACCACCATGATAATCTGAAACATTCACTTCCTCTGATTTCTGTTACTCTTCATCATGTAACTCTTGTTGCTTGTGTCTTTTGACTCTTCACTTTATAAAGATTTTGATATGTAGCTCATAGCAGTGATTATTTGCCACACCACGTTTTAAGAAGTAACCAAATTAACAGCTACAGTTCTCATCCTACTTTTAAGAAATACAGAGCCTGAAAGATGTATGAAACCATCTACCTACATAGTGGTTTTGCTTAGCAAGAAATATCAGTGACCTAGGAAAAAAAATGCAAAACGAAACTCCAAAGTAATTAAATGGATTATTTACAAAACAGGTCAGGAAATAAAAATCCCTCTGAAGTGGGATCCCACAAAAGCTAGAGAAGCTTTTAATTTAAAAAAAAAAACCACCAATCTGGAATACAGCATGTCTGCAGATAAAGATTGCTCTCACTCAGTTTAGAGTGAAACTTGGGGGGGGGGGGGAAGGGGAGGCAGGGCAAACACAGCTATAAAAAATTGCCACCATGCACAAAGTAGAACCAAATGCTGAAATGACTGTAGTCCTACTCCTTATCTCCTCCTTTTTATAATTCCACTAAAATTATAAGGAACCTAACAAGATATTTCACTTTTATGAATGTTGTCACAATTTTACCAACAAATAGACTGATTTACTAACAGCCACCTTTGTGCAATTGGGAGCATTACATGAACTCCAAGGCCTGCTCCTCAGTTTCAGTTCTTCATAGTTATCCACCCTGCTATTGTACTGTTATACAGTGCAGTATAGTACTGTTGAGTTTGGGGACGGTGTGCGGTGTGAGCCACAGACCCTGGTTTCCCTTATAAAACATCTGAAAGATCTCATCTACAGCATTACCTATCCTGTAGTGATCTTTTACACCAAAGGCTCTCATTTCCACCCAAACCAAATGCCAGATTTCCAAATTTCTGCCCAGATTTATTCAGTACTCTATTTCCACTTTCTCTAAGCCTTCTTCTTGTTCCATCACATTTAGATAGCTCTTGGGAGCTCTTGTCTGAAACAACTTTAAAAGAATGCAGCAATGATCCTGAAAGTTTAAATGGGCCTTAAAAATACATGGGTATACTTGATCCTCCAGTTCTGAGCATGTTGGTCAAATCCCCACAGACTGTGTCTATGGATCGTAAGACGTCAACTCTCAAAACTGTAGTACGTGTGTGATAGTATTAGGATATGAAAGAGTGTGACACAAGAAAAACAGCTCAAGTAAAATGCCATTACAGAATGACTCTCCGTGAACCACTCAGTTGTGGAATATCAATGCCTAATGCTTGGCATAAAATTTTCAGTATTACTGGCAACTCTGTAAAACTGGCACAGTTTGGTCTGCTGCAGTTTGCAAAGGCATCTGTCTTCCTTTTAACAAGCAGCATTTGGAAATCCTTTTAGAAATTTTCCGTTCTGATACATTCATAAGCAGAGAACACGGTTGTTAGACAAAACAATTCTAGAAGGAGAAAACTGTCATTCACAATTAGCCATAAAAATTATCAGTATATCTGGTCATCACGTAAGTCCAGGAGAAGCTTGCTGTGAAAAGCCATCACAGCACTTTCCTTACTCATATTTACTTTTCTTTAAGACAAAACCAGTACCAAGCGATTTTAAAAATATTTTGTGGTCTTTCCCAGGAACTCAACTCTGCTATCCGGTCAAAGAACAAACAAAATTATGTTAGTATCTGTGAAAGACCACCACATTTTGTATTAGACTTACTGAAGCGAGCAAATCTCAGTTTTAAATTGAGAAGAATCATCAGATGTCTGGGCAAGTTTACTGGACTTCAATTTTAATTCGTTTTCCAAAGAGTTTATTCTTTCTTTCAGGATAGAGACTGTAGCCTTTAGTTCACACCTTTCCATCTCAAACTGCAATTTAAAAAAAATAGCCAAACATGTTATTGTTGTAGAAAGCTATGACAACTTCGCTTTTAAATAAATTTAAGTTGAAAACAGCTAACAAAATTGTTTGAAAAATCTACCCTATTTTAGAAGTAACAAAAGCATACTTCCTAAAAATGCACTTACTCCTTGAATATTATTCTCCAGTTCTGAAATATCATGCTGCATCTTTGATTTTTCAAGGTTAGCTGCTTCTTGCTGAATCTGAGATAGAAATATAGAATTACATGTCATAAGATACACATTTTTAGATTTAACCATAGAAATTTAAGCTTAGTGTTTAAGAAAACATTGTTCTACATTCTTAGATGAATGACCAAATGCAAAGTTCTCTCTATAAAACTACAGCTCATTAGCTGAAAATACATCACTGAAGTTCAATATAACATCACTGAGTTTGGTTTTTGGTTGTTTTTGTTTGTTTGTTTGGTTGGTTTTTTAAAGAAAAAGTATATTTGTATTTGGTCCCAACCAAATTAATATTTGTGAATTGTAGAAAGATTACTGAGCTACAGGACAATATGAAAAGTTGCAAGCATACATAGCTTAGTGTCCCAAGCTGTTTGAAATTAATTTATGAAATTATCATTAATATGAAGTGTAGGACAGAATACAAAGCTAACTGGTCTTTCTCCAAGTCTATGAAGAAATTTTTTTTAAATTATTTGTCTGTTCTCTGACTTCTGTGCATAAGTGCAGTGAAATTATTAAACAAACTCTCAAACTTCCTAGAAATGCCCGAGATAAATGTTTTTGTGCAGATATTTCAAAGTGGCACACATACAAGTGTTGGTTGTAATCTACAAGAAGAAAGGATGGAGCTGGAAGCACATCTCTTCCACTGCATGCACATGCTTTGAGCAAAAGGGTCAGAGTTACTGCCACTGCATTCAGATACACTACAGTTCTCTATTTTTGTGGTAGTAAATCAAACTATGGAAACATTCATCGTACAGTCAGCCTTGACATATATTGTCTTTGGATCAGTCCATTAATATGATTTTAAATTTCTGAATTTTCAGCACGTTTTAAAGACCTGTATACATTATATTAATGACCCGATAAAGAAGTAAGGGAAACCCCCCTGAAATCATATGCTCTTGACTACAACCAAATAAGACATTAATGCACATTAATACCAGACATCAAAAGGTCAGAGTAACAGGAAAATTATTGCATTAACAAATATTTTTTTAAAGGTTAAAAATAATGAAACTTGGATTACTATGAATTTGTTTGATGGTTCAGTTATATGTCATTTAAAATATACTGTGCTACAAAATGCAACAGTAACTGAAGATTAGTTAATATGAAAAAGTCCATAAAGTCCCCAGTTTCGGGATAAGAACCACAGGTGACAGACAAGCATCTTGGAAGTAGTGCATACACACAAAAATATTCTGTGGTTGGGGCTTCATATCTAGGTTCTTCACACAAGGTGATGCCATGCTTGCCCTCAGACACTTAAAGCACGTTCCTCTCCCCCTACCCCACCTAGGAACTGAATTTACAAGGATAATTCAGACAGTTCATCGAGCTCTCTCAAGTGAGTTTGAAATCAGGTAAGTTCAAAAGTTATTGAAAAGGGGAGCTGACACACAGCCAGACACAAACACAGCATTATTGTGTAAGCCTTCCCTATATGCCACCTCACTGTAAGCAGTGAAGCTACAAAAGCTTACCTTTAATTTTTCTCTGAGGCTTTCTTTTTCTGCCATTACTCTTCTAAAGTCAGTCAGTGCAATGTCTCTTTCTTCTTGCACGTGACTTTGAGAAACTAAACTATGTTTTGCTTCTCTTCTCATCCTGTTCAATTCACCCTGAGACTTTAAAAGATTATCGTTTGTTAGCATATGTTGCAATTAATACAGTGTATACACTAACAAAAAAGAAAGTTTCAATGCTGTTATTACAATAGAAGTGCTATTATAGTCATTTTTCCCTAGATAACTAAAATGTATCCCCTAAATCATGCAGTGGCATGACAACTTATGCTGCCAACACACTCATCATCCTTTTGCTGTTCCAAGTATAGCCTAACTTCACTCTGTTTTCTTATCCGTTAACTACTACTTCTTCCATGCTTTCTAGGCTGTATCCTTACCCAACTTTCTCATGCATTCTACTGATTTTTTTTTCCTGATCTGTCTCATTTCCGAATGCCAGTACAGTAAGTTATAATGGCTTTGAAGTTAATAGACTAGCTTTGGAATACATAATTTTATTAACAAGTAATAAAAATAGGTATATCTTTTATTATTCTTGGTTGCATTCTAGTAGGTCTATATTCCTCAAGTTCTGTTACAGAGAGAAGTTTTTTCATTTTAAATAAGCAACAGTACAACAAGTGTTAATCAGTTATTTCAATGCCAATTATAAACAATCTCTTCTTACCTGCTCATAAAGAACATTTAATCTATCTCTTTCTGCAGTCAATAATTTGACATTAGATTGAATTTCTATCATGTGTTTTTCAAATCTGTCTAACATGGACCGCAGCTCATCTCTTTCTCTGGTGATAAATCTAAGATCGTCACTCTGCAAAGTGATTAATACAATTTATGTTGAAATATCTAATTAAAATAGTTGGGTAAATAATAAAAAAAGAGAAAGAACTCATGCTATTAGTAATACATGAAAAATACATACATAATAAATTTTAATTGCAAGAAAAAGCCTGGCATTGGTGGTATAATTTAAACAATAAGAACTAACTGTTAAGGAGAAAAAGCAAAACAGCTAACAATAAGATTTCAACCTTTTTCTGTTTATCATCTAGTTCTATTTATTTCAAACTGATCAATATGTTACTGTCAAATGTGAATAGGAAAATAAAAGGTAAGTTCACTGGAGGTTCTCTCAGTTAATTTTTTATGTTAAGAATGTAATTTAAGAAACTACTACAGTCATTTACTGCTACTGAATTTGAAAATATATTTGATAGCTCTTTAAAGGGTTCTACAGTATTTCCACTATTTTTTCAGCTTGTCTTGACAGCAGGAACTTTACCTTCTCTGGAGTCCTACGGCTTGGGCTAGGCCTTCGTTTTATCATTTTCTGAAGATATTCTAATTCTCGCTTATAATAATCTCTGTCATCTTCTAAAGTCTTTACAAATGCATCTAGGCGAGATGGAGATTTGTCTCCTAGGGCTATACCATATTCTAATCTCATTCTTTCTATTTCTAGGACAAGTTCTCGTTCTGCAGAAAAAGGAATAAAAACAACTGTATACAAATCTCATGAATTTCCACAAAAACATTTGCATTTGGGATGGACTAACTCCCAGCAACCATCTGGGCAGCAAATCTGCTGAAAAGGATGTAGGAGTCCTGGCTGAGAGTGGGCTAAACATGAATGAGGAGCGTGCTTTGGAACCGATAGAGGCCTAAGAGCATATTGGGCTGCATCAGTGGAGACACAGGCTGAGGGATGTGATGATTCGCCTTTACGTGGCACTCATTAGATCGCAGTTAAAGTACTGTGTTCAGTTCTGTCCCCCCTAGTAGAAGAAAGATGTTGGTAACCTTGAGTAAGTCCAGGGGAGGCCCTCCAAGCTGGTCAGGGAGCAGAATACTTGCCCTGTGGGGAACAGCTGAGGGAACGGGGCTTGTTCAGCCTGGAGAAGAGCTGGGGACCCAAGCGCAGACCGACAACACAAAGAGGGGGTTATAGATAACATGGAGCCAGTTTCTTCACAGAGGTGCACGGTAGGTAGACAAGGAACAATGGTGATTAATTGCTACAGGCAATTACGAGCAATACAGGGAAAAAAATTTTCACTCTGAGGATAAAAAAAATCATCGGAATGGGTTGCTTAGAGATGTTGTGGAACCTCTATCCCTGAAGGTTTTCAAGATCCAACTGGATAAATTCTCAAGAAACTCAGTCTGAATTCACTCACTCAGAAAGACAGAGAATAAAAACACTTTTGGACAAAAGAAACTATTTTGTATGAAACTGGATGTCCTGTGGGATCACAGCAAAAAGCTCAACTTTCAGTTCTCACATACAGAATGAAAACATGTTTCTGTGACAAAAGTTTTCACTTCAATTCTGACTGAAGACCTACAGTCTTCTTTTAATTTACACATATCAAGTCTTTTAATATTATTAACTGTATCTTAACTAGGTAAGGTTTTCTATTTCAAAAATTATAGGAAGATAAATTTACAGGAATCTACATTTGATGATTTACCTTTTATTTCTAAGTTCTCTGTTTTTTCTGTCAACCTTTGTTTCTCTTGTTCAAGCTGGTTTAACAACAACTCAAGATTCTCTTTATCATCTGCTTTTCCAAAGAGTTCTTCACTCAGTCTCTCATTCTCCCTACGACATGAGCACAACTCCTGAAGTAACAAGTATTATTACAAAAATTAGAAGTGCCAATAGAGACATTTGGAAAAAATTATTTATCATTTTGTTAAACTTTTAATATTTAACACAGTTTACTTCTGTTTAACCTGGATGTTTTATACTTTAACATTTGTTAGAGGCCATCATTGTTTTTATAATACTTCTTATTACATCACAGCTACTTTTGACATGGTTTGCAATCAGTAACAAAACAAGCAAGATTAACCCTTGTTTAATTCAAGAAACCAACCAGAAGGATAGTGGGATACAAATATGGAAAAAAGTAATAACTAAAACAAGAAATAATTTTTAATGGCACTTAGTAACACCGTTGGTGTTAAATTACATCACAATATCATCTCAGTCACCCAACCCTGCAGCTAATCAAATGCTATTTGGCATGTCTTTCCTATAATCTGGTGCCTTGAAAATGAGATATTTTTGTATTTTCAAGTTCACTAGAAATACTAAAACAAAACAACTAATACACAACTTGCTATACGCTGAAAAGAGTTTGGTCTTCAAGGAATTGATAATACTGATGTTTTTCATCTGGGCTACTATGCTTTGTTTCTGAGTGAGACAGGTATTGCATAATTATTCACATGCCGATTAAAAGACAAAGTTTCTAAATGCAGAAAATCCTCTAGGATGTCATAACTCATTTGTGGTAAAAATAATTGTGTCATGGAAATTACAACTTCAAATAGCAGAAATAAGGAAATGTACAATAAGGACATAATCAACCATACTGTCTACAGAGGTTTCTTTCAGTTTATTTTTGCAACAATATAATGTAGCTTCTTTAGCTCTTTCATTTATTAATTAGTAATTTATTACAATAGAGTTTTGGGGTACTATAAAATTTCTCTTGTTAATTGTTAAATTGTTAATTTTTATAATAAATGAAGGAACCATGTGGATGACAGTATGATAAAAATGCTACAAACAAAAACTGAAAGTATTTTTACTTACTGATTTAAGCCTTGTTATTGTTTCTTCAAGATCCTGTATTTCACTGTGTTTTCTTTCAATTTCTTTCTATCAACCAAAATTAACCTATATGTTAAAAGTTACATATTCAAAATGACAACAATTCCTTTGTTAGAAAAAAATTAAGGAAACAGGCTATTTTTGTAAGAAATAAAGTATAATTAGTTCCTTGTAATCTGCCAAATTTTAGCTAGTAAAGCTTCTGTGAACCGAAAGCACAAAAAATTTGTGGTATACACAACCATGCTCTTTTGGAGCACAACAGTTAAATAAATCATTGCATGACTGCTCATAGAAAAAAAAACCCCAAACACAGGCATCACTGTTGCAAATATCTATTACCTATCAATAGTTTTAAGTATCCCAGAATTTTATTTCATACTAAGCTAACAGAAGAAGGAAGACAGATTGCCTCTTAACTAAACTCATCTGACCTAATACAGTAAAGAGACAAAATTGCTGCGATTGATCATCTTTTAGTGAGAAATTCTGTATAATGTTACATAAACTGGAAAAAAGATCTTTTTAATCTTCCTTTACAAGCCGGTAGGTTATTTGTTGCAATTAAAAGATATAAAGCCACCTAAGAGCTGAGCAGATCTTTCACACTGTAACACGTTAGCGATTACCTTTGCTTCTCCTATTTCCTTATCTGCAGTCTCGAGCACAATTTCCTTGTGTCTTTCCAACTGCTGTGCCAAGTGGTCTATTTCATTCAGTTCTTGACACAGTTCTTCATTTTTATTGCTTAAATGCACTACCTCACTTGTCACATTTTGTTTAGTGTCCAAGAGGTCTTGAATGCGATTTTCAAGTTCTTTGTTTGTTTGCTGAAGATATTCAACCTGAAAGATATTTTTCATGAAAACATTAATATGTATTGTTAAAATAAGTAGCAAAAGTTCCTCCCAAACTTCTGAAATATAGTATCTCTATAGTATCCATAGTAAAAAAGGGACAGCCTGTTAAAAATGGCAAGATTTTCTATTTTTAGAACTTAATGCTTATCAACATGAAAAAATATGATTTTACAAAGGTGCAAGGTGAAGGAATTCATTACTACACTGTTCTTTATCTAGTCTCCAAAACCTGAGTTTTATTCTAAAAACAAAGTACTGAAAAGCAGAGATCTGTATAGAAACCTGTGTTGGGCATCAGTCCAGTAGACTCAGTGTACGCAGAGTTTCCCTAAATTTCACAAGATATGAGGACACATTCTTCTCTCCACCTTTGTAGTATATTTCCTAGGCTTAGTCTCACTGTTACTCCTTCATGAAAGTGAAGCTTTACAGATCAGATTCCCAAAACCTATCTTGCCCCCAACATATCTCAGCACTTTAAACACAACATCCTCAGAAATCCTGCTCTACAGACATTGTTTTTCCCAGTATACCTTTCCCTGAGAGTAAAGGGAAGAGAGGCAGGGATGTAGAGTAGGAATAAAAAATATACACAATAAGTTACACTACCCAGGAAAATGGGAGCCTGGAGTATCTTGAAAGATTCAAGATAACAGTGGTGCTCCACTTCCATCTTCACACAACTTTCCTCAAAACTCCATAAAGAAGAATTACTGTAGACACAGAAGAAAGCCTGAGCCGTCTCATAGTCATGAATACTACTACATAGAGATATCCATCCATTTATTGTCAGAGAATAAAAGTGGTATGTTGGCACTGAGCCTGACCAAATAGTCTTGATGGCCCAAAACCAGCTTTATGTAGCTCTGGGCTCACTCTCTGAGCAATCGATTTGTGTTCAGCATGAACTAATTCCGGATCACTGAACAGCTGTACTGCTTCCAAGTCATAGCTCATTCTGTATTTTTGCAGCACTGAACCTAAGCTAATAAACTCTGCAACGTGGCTCTCATGCCACTGTACATCATGCACAATCAGTATACAAAACATCTAAGTCAGTTGGAAAAACAGAGAATTGATGATATAAATCCAGAGACGGGCTTTACTTGATCTGTACGCCAGCCTGTCTTGTATTATTTTTTTAAAATCCTCATTCTGAGACCAATATTGAATGCATGCTAATATGCACAGTAAACACAAACATCTTTATCCTAAGCTTATCCTTTCCTTGCAAGTTGGAGTAAAGGTGGGGACTATTTGAATTCAATGAGGAAGATTCCCCACTATCTGATGACATTATCTGCAGGACTACTCCTTATTATAAGTACATATACCATTGTTAGTTCCTAAAAAATAAAATGTATGAAAAAAAAAAAAAAATAAAAGAAATAAGTACAAATTTGGTGAAAACAGTGTATTATACAGAAATTTTTTGAATACTCTGATTAACATTACTATGTACAGATGTGAGTTCAAAGAATTCTTTACCAAAACCATCCTAATAATTTTAAAACAAGAAACGAAATTTCCTTAGACAAGAAACACTGTCACTGAAAAAGCAAGGCAAGTTAAATTGATTGATTTTATATCTAATAGTGGGTTTTTTTAAAGAGCTAGTTTTGTGGGTTTTTTTAGATTGCTAGTATTTTTAGTTTTGACTAAACAACAGTAATAAATCCATTACCTGCAAATTCAAATGGGCGATAAGCTTCTCATTACTTTTACTTCTCGATTCCAGAGAGATAACCTCATGAGAACGCCCACCATCCAATGCTAGCACTAGGCGCTCTATTTCTTTGTCTCTTAGCTCAACCTTTGAGGGAAGGAAAAAAAAAAAGTTCTTTGGTATCTTCTATACCATTTACTAGAACTTTTGTTCAAATAAACACTTATATAACATTCAGTAAAAAAATATGCACCTAATAATGCCATTTTTATCTTTAATATCGATTTTTTTTAATTCTGGATTTTTCGGAAAAAATTATTTCTTTGAAAGAAAAATAAATGGATCAAAGAATTTGTGGAAAAAAAACCTGAAACAATTCCTACTAGATTATTTGCCTGAAGAGAAATGAACAATTTTTATTTAAAGTGAAGCTAATGAACGTTGCAAATTAACTGTCCGAGACCAGCATTTAAATTTAGGGAAAAAGCTTCTAAATCAACTAATTCAGTGACTATTTCAGTCACTGAAAAACAAGAAATACTGGAAGAGGAAAACCAATATGTGAATAAAAAAAGAGGATGGTGTTCACTAATCCCCAGATATTGAAAGATATAACAACATATGAACAACTGATGCAATTCCCTCACTTAAAGATTATACATATCTTATCAATCCACTCTAATTAAAATATTGTAAAAACTGTTGTTCATAAATTAACTTCCAAAAAATCAAAAATTCAAAAAATATAACCAGTCCAAACAATGAAAAAAATTATCCTAAGATATCTGTAGATCAAATTATTATTTTGGACCAGTTAATGCTTCTGCAATAAAAAACCCTAGACATACACAAATTCTACTTATAATCACCAAGTTTAGCTTATTTAATGTAATTTTAATACACAAAATATATCAGCAAAGGCAGTGGGCAAGTATTTTATCATTGCTGCTGTCTCCAAAAGCAGAGAGAAATAGCTCAACGTAGGCGAGTTAGAATAATTGTATTTCACAAGCCCTACAATTCTTGCCCAATGAGGTTGAAACACAAATTATAATCAAGGCCATTTCAATGGCTACTACAGCCAAATAAAAATAAAAATAAAATCTGTAAACATACCTGTTTGCTATAATTTTTCATTCCACGTTCAGATATCTCCAGTTTTTCCTGTAGCTCTGTTACTTCTGACTGAAGTTCATGAATTCTGAAATGTAGCAATATACTGTTTATGTGGATTCATGGAAGAATCATACGTACACAACAATTCAATATTAGTATTTTCTCTTTGCTCCTGAATGTAAATATTTAACAAAAAAATAGTTTTGTTCATACAAAATATTAATGCAGAAGCTGTTGTTTGAGATATTATAGTGGGTTGACCTTAGCTGGCTGCCAGACCCCCACCCAGCTGCTCTCTCACTCAACAGGATGGGGGAGAAAAGAAGATGAAAAAGCTCATGCGTCAAGATAAAGACAGGAAGATCATTTACCAATTACAGTCATGAGCAACACAGACTCAACTTGGGGAAGATTTATTTAATTTATCATCAATTAAAATAGAGTAGGATGGTGAGAAACAAAGACAAACTAAAAACACTTTCCTCCCACCCTCTGCTTTTTTCCAAGCTCAACTTCACTGCTTCACTTCTGACTCATACACCTCCCCCCTACCCCAAGTGGTGCAGCAGGGATGGGGAATGGGAGCTGCAGTCAGTTCATAACACTTCGTAACACTTCAGCTTTGCTGCTCCTTCCTCCTCGCACTGTTCCCTTGTTTCAGCGTGGGGTCCCTCCCATGGGATACAGTCCTTCATGAACCACTCCAGCATGGGTCATCTCCACGCGATACAATCCTTCAGGAACAGACTGCTCCAGCGTGGGTCTCTCACGGGCCACAGCTCCTGCCAGAAAACCTGCTCCTGCGTGGGCTCCTCTCCAGGAGCTGCAGTTCCTGACAGGAGTCTGCTCCACGGGCTGCAGTTTCCTTCAGGGCATATCCACTTGCGCCAGCATGGGGTCCTCCATGGGCTGCAGTGTGGATATCTGCTCTGATGTGGTGTTCTCCACAGGCTGCACAGACGACATGCGTCACCATGGTCTTCTCTGTGGGATGCAGGGGAATCTCCACCCTCTCCATCTTCACTGACCTTGGTGTCCTCAGGATTGTTTCTCTCATATTTTTCTTACTCCTTCCTCTCACTGCTGCTGTGCAGCATCGTTTTTTACCCTTTCTTAAATACATTTTCCCAGGGAACTTGGCTGATGGGCTCAGCTGTGACCCGTGGTGGGTCTGTTTTGAAGCCAGGTGGAAATGGCTGTGTCCAGCACAGGGTAGCCGCTGGTCTGTTCTCAGAGAGGCCACCCCTGCAGTCCCCCCACTGCCAACACCTTGCCATGTAAACTCTCTACAGATATATTCTAAATAAGAAAAAAGAATTGACTTGAACCTTTCATAATACGGGTTACCAAGTCAAAAATAGTATTACAAGAATATTTTAGTCTTCCAAAATAAATAGGAAGAATCACTTTACTCCTATACAAAATATTACACCTAGCTTTTTTCCAAAATACCCAATCTAAAATTAGGTATAACAGTAAGACCAGTATAGAAATCTTAAGAGATATCCTTTAAGGAAATAAGCAGCTTATTAAATATCCATTGCAACTCTGTCACAGGCAGCACTGTCAATCATTAAGCAAAATCCTATTTTGTTTGAGGCAAATTTGAAAGGCAGAAGGAGGGTGAGGGTTGGAAAATCACTGCAGATATTTAACACCTATACTTCAAAATTTAAAAGTTCTTTAGATTACCGATTATCAGCCACTTGAAGAAGGTCTGCGATATAAGGGTCCTCTGGCTGAGGAACTGGATAGGCACTAACACCTGATGGAGGGACAGGCTGGTCTATCTGCATGCGTTGACGCCTGAAGGGAATGCTTCTTTTTCTGCCACCTAAAAGCCCAAACCCAAATGCCTATTACTTGGAGTGAAAGCAAGGGAGTCGTCTTCTTTAATACGAAATGACACTTCCTATTTATTCCACTGCTTCTGAACTGGCATGTTTCAACCATTTTAATCTTACTGTAATAAGTTGATAAAATTTGTACCCTCCAGACAACACCATTCTTGCAGGTTAGTATCAGCTTTGTCAAAGTTCAGTTTTATAATACGGAAACATGCAAAGTTCAGTATAAGTAATTTTCCTCAGTGTTTAAGACCCTAAATATTCTACAGTTCAAACTTGTTGAATCTGTTAGTGATTTACCTCACTAAAAAAGCTAAATTAAAACATCACAAAAGACATTTTGTTTTCACATTTAAGAACTATTTTACGACTGAACTAACCTCTGCATTCTTTAGCAATGTTTTTTTTCCTCCTATCCTATTGTCATTTCAGTGAATGAATATCCTAAGCATATCAAGCAGAGTAGGTTATTTCTTTGAAAGAAAAATAAATGGATCAAATAGAATTTTGGGGAAAAAAACCTGAAACAATTCTTACTAGATTATTTTCTTGAAGCGAAACGAACAATTTTCATTTAAAGTGAAGTTAATGAATGTTGCAAAATTACTATGCTTGCATGGTAACATTATATTAAAAACAAAGCAAAACATAGTATTATTTCCAGAGTGAACAATTACTCTTCATCACACAATTAAATAAGAACTACAATATTTGATGATGTAGTATAGAAAAATCCCAGAAGACTGGTGACCAAGGGGCAAGTATGCAGAAAGATAGACAAAAATGTAACATGGCATCTTTGAAGCGAAGGACATGAAATGCAGAAAGGTGTGGAAAAAATAGAAAGGAATTTTAATTTCACTTAACTAACTATTAATGTCCCTCAGATGCCAAAAATACATAGGTAATTCAATGACTTGGAAAGAAAAGACAATTTCAAAACTTCACAAAATACTTCTCACTATTTCCCTTAGCTTGAAAAACAATTAAGAAAAAGGAAAACCTGGAGAAAGAAATTAACCTGAAAGTAACATCCAGAACATTTTAAGTTATCAAAAGACACTTTAAATACTGTAAGCTTTCAGACGGTTGGAATATTTATTTGTAGACATATTTTGCATCTTGGTACTTTTAAATGTTGGTTAAAAAAAATCTGAATTAGTCACTTACACATCATCAATTAGCTGTCAAAACGATTCAAGTGTCAAACAACCTGCTCCTGACTAAATTAGGTGCAGCATTAAAAAAATAAAAATAACTGTTGATTTCCAGTCACATTTTAACTTAATAGTCTTCTATTGAATCTAAGCTTGTATTCAAATTTGTCCCTAACACAAGTGATACGCTAATGAAACTTCTTCCATACAGAGAAAAAGACTGAATTCAGAGCCAAAACTTTCAAAAGGTAATATTATTCTATTGGATAGTTATTTTACTGTAGTAACTTCTCTCCCTAGAGGAAAAACAAGACTATGTTCTGAAGAGCCAAAAAAAGCCCAGAGAAAAGTTAAAATATCTGTGATTATTTACACTTACCAGGTGTTTGCACCACTGCTTGCAGATTCTTCTCCTGAAGCTGCTGAATTTTTTCAGTTTTGGCTTTGTTCTCTTTTTCCAGCATTTTAATTTTATGTACGTATTGGTTATTCAGAAATTTCAAATCTGCGGTTTCATGTTCAACCCTCCTTAAGGAGGCTTTCAAATCTTCAAGGGAGAGAAAAAGCAATATTATCTTTCTTATTCATTATTATTTTTGCTAGCAGCACCAAAACAGGTATAAAGAGAATCCTATATTCTTTTTCCATAACATGAAATTTTCAAATACGCATACATATATGTATATATGTACACACAAACACACAAAAATATATATTTATACATGTTATACAAATAAAACACATTTAACAGCAGTATTTCATTTTAAATTAAAAAGTAGGATTTCAAGGTATGAAAGTATATGTTAAAAAGTTCTAACATTTTCATGTTTGATTAAACAATCATCTGCAGGACCTCGGAAGCTTTTTAACTACAAAAGAAATGTCTGCACATGAGCCTTAATTCATTAAAAGCACCAAAGTCAATCACAACTCACTCTCACTTATAAGTACAGATTAATGAATCTGTAGATCAAGGACTTGGCTGCAATTTTATTTTGGCATGGAAGGATTAAAAAAAAGTATCATGATTTTTATATTACCTTTAAGATGATGATCAGATTGCTCTTTCAGTTTTAATATTTCTAAATGTAGTTCATTATTTTCCCTGGTAAGTTTAGCATTCTCTGTTTTATAAGGTTCCAAAATAGCATCATAATTGCTGCATTCTTTTTCAGTTTTTCCAGCAGATAACTTTGCACTGCGCAAGCTCTCAGTTGTATGAACTAGGTCACTAGAATAAAGGAGCATCAGACATGTTAGAAATGTTATCAGCTTTTACACTGCAGGTGCAAATATTTATTACGACCTGAGAAACAAAACCCTTTCCCTGAGACCATGTTAACTGTAGAACAAATGGGTTCAAAGAAAGGCAAAGAGAACATTCATGTAAGAGAAACTGAAAGAGAGGAATCACTCACCTAAAAAAAAGTAAATAGGAAAGGACAGGACAAATATAAAAAACAAAGATATTTAGAAAGCATATCAGGAGTTTACATCTGATAATTCAATAAACTCTCTTTTCTACATAAAGTGAGATATTCAAAATTGGCAAGATGATTTTTTCTCCATTTTTTTTCCTTCTTACCACAGAAGAAACTTGAAGTAAAGAATTAAAAAGGCCAGAAGGTTACTAGTATTTATATGGAGATCAGAAGCTCCGTAAGAGAGCTATAAACATTTTTGTGAAAATAATATCAAAGTCAGTAATTGAGAGATTAAACCTATCTGTTAGACACCAGAATGAGACTTAATGTTGAAGGCAGATTACTCCACATCTGCCTACCTATGGTTCTTCCATCTGTATTAGAGAGCAACAGAACCAGAATACCTACATTTGCAGGTTTAGCAAAATATAACCAGATTACTATGGAAATTACTGTGTTCATAATCACATCAAAGCCATGAAACAGCAGATATATTAAGAAGGTCACCTGAAAATTTGTTTTTCTTCTGCTACGTGTCCTGTAAAAACTGCAGAGATAGCAAATTTAAACTTCTCCAAATGAGATCATAAAAAACCGAGTTGTGAATGTATTATTTTAAGTCACAGTACAGACAACAGGGATTATTTTTTATACAACCAGTTATAAGGGTGTGTCCTTTAAGCACATTTCAATGGTGACTATTCTTGGCTCTCTTATGAGGTTAGAAATGTTGAATTTTCCTAGACCATACATCCTTAGAAACAATTCTACTAAATTAAATGAAATCTTAAGATGTTCTCATCACTTAAGCAAACCCATTTGACTTCATCATACACAGGAACTGAATGTTAGCTCTGAAATAATCTTGAAAATAATCTTGAAAATACTCTTCAGACTAAGCATTCTCCCTTATATGTCAAAAATCAAACAATACCTACTATATGATTACTATGCTTTTTAATGAATCTCCTTTTGAATACCTAAAAAGCTTTTCCACCAAAGGTAAACTCTCCACTCCCAACGGTTGCCGATAGCCCAGTTGATCTAGACGTTTCCTGAGATTAATGAACCTTCGCTCTGCAGTTGTAGTCATTGTAAACACACCTCCAAAGCAGCTTTTGTTACAGTCAAGAAAAATAGGACACCTGCAAAAGATTGTCTGTTACAGCATTTGTCCTTTAAAGAAGGAATAATACAGAAAAAAGTAATGGAAAAACCATTTTTTGTGTAGGAAATACAGTGCATAAGCATGTCCTTAAAATTTAAGTAAACCAAAAGAGAATCATAGAGCAACTAAGAAGTTTTAAACATATTTATATATTTCTTTAAAAAAGAAATATTTGCCTTGGCAATTAGTTCTCTCTTTCCTAACACCTTAGAGTATGAACATAATTTTTTCTTTCCAGTGTGTAAGAACTGAACTCTGAAAAGATCTTTCTGTGGGAAGACTAAGAAGTAGATTCTGATTTTTTTGAATCATGGTCATCATGGTATCTTCCACAACGCAAATTGACAGATTATTCTCAAAAACTCCATATACTTTTTTCTTTCATATAGAAATCTTACTTTCAAAATTTACAAGGCAGTACTTAACTTATGCCAACCATTTGTAAAATTGCATAAAATGTGTAAAATTTTGAAGACAGATTAACTTTGAACATCTTTTTTCTGTGAGAGAAAACAGGAAAGAAAAAAACCACCAGTGTACTATAGTCCTACCTGCACTGTTTTCTGGAAAATACAGAGGGTTTTTTTTTCTTTTGACTGATTAGTTATCTTTTTATTACTAACCTGATCTAAAAAGGGCTGGATCAGCACTACTGTATCTGAATCCAGATGAGAATTTTGGCTTTGCCATGTACATTTGGGGGAGGAAGAATTTTTACATTGTTATATCCTTCTGGATTTAGAGATAGAATGAGAAAAGAAATGGAATACTAAAGTTGATGCTCCTCAATATGTGAAAACATTCTTCAATAGTTAAAAATATTTTTTAAAAATAGTTATTTCTGTAAAACATTTTCCTTCACATTTCTTCAGAAGTTTCAGTATTAACCTACTGACTGCAAAGACCTAAGCAGCCAAACTACCAATCTGAGGAAGCATTGTTTGCATCTCATGTGAAGGGGATAGAACATAGATATCATTTAAACCATGCTGTTTCACAATCCCCCAGATTTTAAAAAGATATTAAAAAAATATATGCAGGTATTTGAAAATAAAATTATTTATGAATAATCAAATGAGAAAACATGCAAGTTTCTCTCATGTCTGAGGCTGGAAAGTAAGATTTCATCTCATTGTATCAAAACACTACAAATAAGTCTAGCAACAGGACTGTGGTTGCCAGGTACTGCTCCATGGATGAGAGAAAATCACCAGTCTTATGAGCACAGCATCTGTTCCAGGTACTGCCAAAATATTTGTCTGAAGAGGTTCAGGATGTTGAGATATTAACTAGGCAATGGCATGGAAAACAATCCCTCACGTATTGTACTGGGATGGTTGAAGGAGGCGGCGGCGCACTTCCTTCCACTAAATGGTAACTGTCAATGTACTAAATGGAAGTCAATGTACTAATGTGTACTAAATGCTCTTCGTTCTCCTTTGGCAGTCAAAGATTAAAGCTAAAAGTGATGAGACCTTAGTATTTCTGCATTTATGTTGAGGATTCGGTGTTGAATTCAGGAAAACAGTGATTGTGTTACTGTGTCTAGATTGAGTCTCGGGAATACATCTTATACTACTACAGGTAAGGAGAAGATGGGCTCAAGAGTTAAGAACTGTATCAGTTAAAAAGATTAAATTAGTTTAAAATTTTTCATCAGACTCGATTTAATAGCTTGTGTTTTGGAAAGAGAAAGATTTTTCTACTAATCATATTGAGAAAGTTTTACAGAAGAAACATCAAGAACAAAACTGTGTCACAGCTTGTAAGGGAATAGTTTTTGTACAGTAACTGTGGAGAAAATAAATGGACAGATGTTAGCATTCCAGTAACTGTGGCTAGGAAGTAGATACAGGATCTTCCTCATCACAGCAATGGAAGTTTAAGTGAGGTGTAGGTACCTAAACATACTGTAATATTGAGAGGTACCAACAGCTTTCTGGTTGAATCACTCTCCTTCCTAAAGACTGGGAATTTTTAATTCAAGACGTTATTGCCACTGGAATCAAACAAGAAAGGGTGTTATCTTATATTCCCGAGAGCCACATCTGATCCAAAATTAGTCCAGGAAATTAGTAGCTGCAGTATAAGTCCAAAAGATGTCCAGGAATGAAAGTAAGAAGGAGAATTGGGGGTCGTTATTTGAGAGAGCTTAAAACAGATATTAACATCTTCAAAAAGTTATGCACTCTTTGTTGGAAAGAAATTATGTGTCAGTAATTCCAGACCTCTATCAATACAGACAAGCACAGCACAAATCTCATATCCTAAACTTAAAGTTTATCACTAGTCTTATCATGACATCAAAAAGTATCCAGTAACTTCTCTGCCAGGAAAATTTGGTTTTCTGGAAATATAAAATGAATATATGAACTGCTGTACTGATTCAGCTGAATCCAAGATCAGTCTGACCCAATACCCCGTGTCTCTGACAGTGGCCACAGCAAGAGTATAAAAACATAAAAAACACGAGCCAAATTTTACTCCTACATACCTTTTCTTTCTATAAGCCTATAGTGCAGGGACTTGATCGGCCTAAAGGTGAACTTAAATCATTATAATAGTACCTGATAGACCTTTCTTAGACATGTCTAACTGTTTTCTTGAATCTTTTGCACCTTAACATCAAAATAGACTGTTGCAATGAATTCCTGATTTTAACTGTATGACTGGAAAAGTATATCATAAATTCATGGGGGTGTGCCTGTGTCCCTTTTTTTCTTTTTATTGTAAGACATACTAAATAATCATTCCTTATTCATGCTTTCAGTCATTCATGATGGCATCTTTAGCAAATCTATTTTCCTAAAGTTTTCCAGTAGCTTGTACAGCTTGTCCCTTTTACACACTTTCTGAGACTGAGATGACTCTGAGCAGCCATACAGCAGCCATAATGATCCTTTGCTGTACCTTCACTATTCATAATGATTCCTAACTTATCATTTGCCTTTCTGATTGCTCTAAAGCATCAATTAGATGCGTTCATAGTAACACTAACATGTCTCTCTCTGAGCGGTAACTGCCACTTTAGAGCCCATTATGTGTAGTACCTTTATTAACACTGTTCCTTAACTCCCGCTTTATTACTCAGTCCAGTGATACCCTTCTGCAGCCCCTGGACTACTCTTAACACACCCATATAATGAGCAAATTTTGTCCCTCGCTGTTTAACCCATTCTTTCAGATCACTGATCAGTGTTAAACAGCAGAAAATCTTCTGCACATTCACCGTAAGGTAGTACTTTCTACACTTTCTTTTAACCACTTAGCGAGCTATTAAATGACCTTGTCTCCATTTCTGAAAGAGACCTGCTTTCTTAAAAGCCTTTGGTAGAGAACCTTCTCAAAAGCTTTTTGGAAATCCAAGTTCTCTACATCCTTTTTACCCAGTCAACTCTATCCAGAATATCCTTTTCTTTAAAAAAACTTAGCCTTGTGAATCACGATTGAGTCATGATGAAAGGTATGTTGAACTTACTAGATTTGTCTGTAAATTTGCAAAGTACTGGAAAGAAGCCCTCTTAACAACTTTGGTATTTCCCATGAGATAGGCTACATTAGCTGCATAAATATCATTCATTATCTAAATATTTCATGTAATTTAGTGCCGCAAGGAAAAAAATATAATTTCCATTTTAGATGAAAAACAGAAAATCAGATAAACAAACAAGAAGGGAAAATTAAACGGTACTTTAAATCAGGCATTTCCAGACAAAGATTTATCAAGATGTCTAAATGAGCATATCTTTCAGTTATTCACAGAAGAGATACTCAGAGCCAATAGCCTCATTTTTTGTTCCTCCTTTGTTCATATAAGATGACAATGCTCATGTGCTTCATTTTGTGACATGCTCGAATGGTTGTGAGCAGTCTTTTGAAGACCTAGGTGTTTACGAAATAGACATATTTAGCACCTATGAACTGTTCCCCGTTGTTCTAAGTCACTAATGACTGAAATTAAACATTGACATGAAAGATGGGCAATAACGGAACTTCAAACCCAGTTCCTTTAGGTTATAAGTATAGAATCAATTTGCATAAAATTGTGTGAAAGAAGCAATTTTAATAGGTATTACACTAATCATTACAGGTGGAATACAAAGCTTTAGCACATTGAAGCCCTCCTTTCAGTCCGAAAACAATGCAGCAACATTCATGGTGAGTATAGGTTAAGAACTGTTCCAGATGCAACACTTGTGTTATGAATAAGAAAATGTAATAATAAAAAAGCAGAGCAAAGATTTATCTTGGCCGTGGAAAACATACTACGGTCATTGAACTATGGGGGAGAAAGATAAAACTTCATAGCTGACAATGGAACACAAAGAAATTAGCAAGGACAAATTGGTATGCTATGAAATCAATTTCTTTATTGAGTCTGTAACACCAAAGACAATTATGAAATGGAGTTTCCAGTCTCTGTTCTGGGAAATACCAAAATGCATTTTTCATTCATCATAACTGATATGCTAAAGGCTTTTTGCGTGTGTGTGAAATATGTTTACAAAACATCTGTTCCTGTCCTGTAATTGCTGGTCACATCACTCATTCTGCTATAAAGAGCTAGGTTTGTTTTCACCCGGGTAAAAAAGGCACCCAGCGGACCAACCATTTGACTATAGTAATGCTCTAATACATGCCTCTATTCAGTCCATGGACACTGAAGGCTGTGTTGTGAAATGCCGTTACTGCAACATTATTTTCAAGATATACTGAATGAGCCTGCGCTTGTTTCGCAAAGTCTGTTTACAAGTTGATTTGCTGGGAGTTCACTTCTGACTAGATATTCATACACCACGTTTGCTATGAAATGTTGCCACTTTGCCAATAAAAAGACAACTCTTGCTCTAGAAAAACAGGTCTCTTTAAAAAGTCACCAAAACCTGTAAGTTTACATTACAGTACAAGAGAACCCTATCGATTATGAGCCTGCTCATCACCTATCTCCCCAAACTGGAAGCTTTATACACCTTTCAGCAACCCCAATCTGTACCTTCGGGGGGCAGCCAGTCCCTTTTTAAACAGGTCTATTTGTACTTTTTCCACCCTCCCTCCGGGTCGGTCTTACCAGACGTACCGTTAAAAGCAAATTCTTGCAGGGCGAGCCGCTAAGGAGTAGCCGAGGTGTTTCAGTGAGGCTTCGGCAGAGGTGCAGCTCCGGCGGGGAAGAGGGGCTGCAGAACCCCGAGGGAACGAGAGACCAGCCTGTAGGCCGGACGCTGGGGGAGGCTGCCCAGGCTAACCTGCGCTCCCCAGGGGCAGGACAGACGGAAGCGGCCCAGCGCTACGCTGTCCTCAGGGCTGCTACGACGGCCGCTGCCGGGACCGCGGGAGCCCAAGCTAGCCGCTGAGCGCCGCCGCCGCCCGCCTGCGAGGAGCCCCGGTCCCGCCGGCAGTACCCTCCTCCTTCCCCTGCAGGACACCCGCCCCGGCGGGCACGAGCCCTGCCCACTCGCCGCGCCCCCACAGCGCTCCCCAGGGCTGGCGCTCCCGCGCCGCAGACCCCGCGCAGCTGCCTAGGCCCCACCGGCCGTTTGAAAATGGCGCGCGGAGCAGCGGCCGCTTCCGCCCCGTCACCTCAGCAACGGGGCACGCGCCTGCACCCGCGGCCGGCCGAGCCAACCGCCGCCCGCGCCGGCCGCCCCGCCCCTCCCCGTGAGACCGGCAGCCCTCGCGCTGAGGGGCGGGGGGAGGGTGACGTACGGCGCCTGCGCTGCCGGCCGTTTGCCGCCGCGGCGTGCGGGGGAGGACCCCCTGGCCCTCCGACAGCGCCTCCCGACGCGGCAGCGTGGGGGGCTCTCCGCTGCCTCGGAGCGAGCAACCGAGGCTGAAATACGCGGGCTGGGCTAGGAGCGGAGGGTGTTGACCCCCGGTGCTGCACTGGGGACTTTAACACAAGGCTTAGCGTTGGGCTGAGTGAGGAGCTGTCTGCCGGTGTATGCGTGCGGAGGAACGGCCTACGACGACAGCTTAGCTCTGGGGCAGCCAGAGGGGAGGGACGGATGTTACCGCCGCCGTCCGTGATCCTTTTCCAGAGGGTCGTCTTTACGTTTACTGCCTGTAGTATAGTTGCCTGTTGAATAGCTGCTGTGGCCAGACTTCAGGGGTTGAAGCGTCTGATGTAAAAGTGACAGGTAGTTCTTTTATAAGCTGTCTACAGTAGTTGAAAGGGAATTTCTGCCAAGCATAACCCTCACCTCCCCTTGTTGTTGCTTTGGCTACTTTTTGTCACGTGCAAAGACACTGTAAGTAGGTTATATACAACTTGGATCAAGTATTTTATTAGTAAACAAAAGACAACTAGGATTTAACGAGCTACAAGACTGAAGTGTTAGTATGCTCACCCAAATCCACGTGCCTCAATGTTGCCAAGTTGCTATCTAGCAGGTTAGCTTTTCCTTCCGAGTTTTGCAACATTCTTATATTACTGTTGTTTTTTATTCTTGCATCTGCATCTCAAAAACCAAAATCTTACCTCTGTCTGCATGTTTACCTTTACTGTGCCTGTTTCTGTTCTATCCAACAACTTACCAATTTCCTCAAGCTGTACAGAAAATCTAGGTCCTGAATCACAGGCAGCTGAAGCTCCAGGAGGAGTGAGGGGTTACATGAGGTGAGAGTATACTGATGCTAGATTATACTTACTAAAGGGAACAAAAAAATGCCTGTCGAGAAATAGAGCAATTCTACTTCAATGCCCAGAGACAAAACAATGGAAGTAACTGCATTTTCACCTTTTTGAAATAACAGTCCATAGAAATAAAGGCTACGATGAACACAGTTTAATTAAGAATTATAGCCATAGTCACCTTACATCTCAGAACATGAATTCAGTATTCCCACTGTATACCACATCCATACTTTCTAGAATGAGGAAGGGAAAAGATTTTATAGTCTTTAATGCTTACATGATTTCCAAGATGCAAAATATTAGTGAAAACAGTAGTATCCTTTTTGCATACTATGAAGGTAGTGCTTACTGCCTTTAGCAAGAGAAGGGATTATAAATAAAAGTATCTGAACATTAGGGGAACGGAAAAACTATATCCAAAGTGTTTCACAGAATTAATGCTTTCAAACAGTACTTCAACCCAGTAGAAGAGCAACAAATCCCCAAAGGTTTCATTTTCAGGAGTGTAAGACATTAGAAGCAGGAGTGTAACTTGACATATATGGCAGTTAACTACACATACACATGGAAATCCACCTTTTAAAAACAAACAGATTTATAGTGTTTGATTCCCTTATACACAGGCACAAACTTTGCTAGCTTGTCTTGTCTTTCCCTTTCTAGAACTTAATGAGACTGTGCAATACTGGAGCAGTAGTCTAAAATATCCTGTATAGTGAATTCCATAGTAATTCCCGATCCAGGATAGCAGCGAGCTATCAGCCCTTCAAAGTGCTTGTATTGTCGTATAAACTCATCTTGCATGGAATGCCACACAACCTGCCAAAGAAAGCAAACTTTAGGAAATGTCAATTGGCACAATACACTATATGTGAACTACAAAACACTGGCTTATTAACTGATTCTCAGTTCAGGTGTCATTTTAAAACTAAAGCTTGCTAACAAAATCAGTAAACTGAGTTGCTGCATTAAAAAAAAAAGTTGTTTTTTACCCATTAAGTTTAAGATCTTTAATGTTTACAGGACTCCTATTGAATCTGCAAAGCAGAAAATAGTAAAGAGGAGGAAGTTGCCCTTACCCTCTAAAAAGAGGTATTGCTTTTGTCTTTAAAGAAAACACCCTGAACCAGAACCCTGCTAGTAATTCACGTTTCAGACTTTAAAAAGCTGTTAATACATGCTTAACTCTTAAATCTACTTATCATTTACTCCAGTGAGAAAGTTTACAGAGTATAAGAAAAAACTTAATATAAATATCAGAAAAGATGTAATTGAAAGTATCTTCTGCTATAGTGTACCAGCTAAATTTCCTATTAGGTTAACAGTTCATTTAAATCTAGTTCTCCCTACTTCCAGTATATTTTGCAGAACAGAGATCACCCATTAATGGACACCTAGAGAATCATGAAGTTTCTTTCTGAGCTCTATCTCTACCACGACAGTTCAAATCAATGTTACAACAAATAGCATCAGAGCGGGGTTATAAAAAACTCAGCTCAAAATTCATGGTTTTTCAGATCTACGCTGAAGCTAGGCACTTCTCACAAAATACATATGCTAAAGCAGTAAGGGCCTTTTTGTAAACAGTACAAGGTTTTTAAGCCATGATTTAGTTTACCTGAAGTAAGTTTTCTTCTTCACAGAGATGTTTATCTACCTTCTTGTAGAGATTATCCAAGCCCTTTTTCACTTCCTTGCCGGGATATTCCTTTATAACTTTACGAAGCTCTTGTTTATTAAAAGCCAGTTGATAGCTTACTTCCTCTTCTCGTATACCTTGTGCCACACGAGCTTCAACACCTTCAAAAAAATGCTAACAAACAATAACAGCATTAATGATTATCACAAATCTAAACTAATTAACTTAATTTGACAAGCATATGTGCAGTTAAGTCTTGATTCTGCTTGATGAGTGTTGTATGTTCCCCCCATTGGGCATGAAGTAGTGCTCAGCCATAAACATTAAAGCACAGCCCAACAATACAGCACTCCGTAAGTACTAGTGTAAAACTGAAATCAATAATTTCTAGAAGCAATCAAGCTTTTCTTTGCAACCTTATAACTAATATTGAATCAGCCTCAAAATCCTCAATGAGGCCATAGCTTGGGAAAATACTGGATCTTTCGGATGAACTGCGTAAGCATCTGGATAGGAATTTCTCTGCTTAAACCATAATTACACAACGGCAATATTTGTTCCCAATTGCCCTCTCTTCTCACTGCCCCGCACCAGTTGGCTCAACATAATAAAAAAGGAGGGAAGTATGCCTATGAACATGCATGTAGAGCCACATGGGGTTAACTTTCTTTACAGCAGCCCATATGGTGCTGTGTTTTGGATTTGTGGCTAAAACAGGTGTCCCGGTTTCGGCTGGGATAGGGTTAAATTTCTTCCTAGTGCTGTGTTTTGGATTTAGTATGAGGAGAATGTTGATAACACACTGATGTTTTCAGTTGTTGCTAAGTGCCCTCCTAGTCCAAGGACAGCTCCCGTGCCTACTGACTGAGCTAGGTACACAAGACGGGAGGGAACGTAATCAGGACAGCCAGCCCAGCTGGCTAATGGGGTATTCCATACCATGTGACGTCATGCTCAGTATATGAACGGTAGGCGTGATCCAGGAAGTAGCGATCGCTACTTGGTTATCGGTCAGCGCGGGTGGTGAGCAATTGCATTGTGCATCACTCATTTTGTATATTCTATCATTATTTATTATCATTATTTTCCCTTTTCTGTTCTATTAAACTGTCTTTATCTCAGCCCACGAGTTTTTCCTCACTCTTACCCTTCCGATTCTCTCCCCGTCCCACTGGGGGGCGGGGGGAGTGAGTGAGCAGCTGCGTGGTATTTGGCTGCCTGCCAGGTTAAACCACTACAACAGGGCTGATAACACACCAATGTTTTGTTTATTGCTGAACAGGTCAAACCTGGCCAAAGGGTATTCCATAGTATGTAACATCATCCTCAGCTATAAAAATCAAGGTTAGAGGAGGGGGCGGGGGTGGTGGTTGTCTTCAAGGTGACTGTTGCTCAGAAACTGGCTGGGCATCAGTCTGCTTGTGGGAGGTAGTGAGTAACTGCCTTTGCGTCGCCTTGGTTTTTTTTTCTCTCTCTCCCCTTCACTGATTAAACTGTCTTTGTCTCCACCCCCAAGTTTTCTCACTTTTGGTCTTCCTATTCTCTCCCATGTCCTGCTTGGGGAGAGGAGAGTGAGCAAGCAGTTAGTTAAGTGGCAGCTTAGGTGCTGGCCAGAGTCAACCCACAACAAGTGGGAAGCAGCAATAAAGCATTTTAATTTTCAAAAAGCGAATACATCTTGGACTTTTCAGAAAATGAATGGCTGAACTCCTGCTTATAGAAAAAGAAACGAACAGTGGAAAACATTCAGTGGGCAGAATCATAGAATTGTTTAGGTTGGAAAAGACCTTTAAGATCATGCAGTCCAACCGTTAACCTAGCACTGCCAAGTCCACCACTAAACCATGTCCCTAAGAACCACATCTACACGCCTTAAATACCTCCAGGAATGGTGACTCAACCACTTCCCTGGGCAGCCTGTTCCGATGCTTGACAACCCTTTCAGTGAAGAAACTTTTCGCAATATCCAATCTAAACCTCCCCTGGCACAACTTGAGGCCATTTCCTCTTGTCCTATTGCTTGTTACTTGGTAGAAGAGACCAACACCCACCTCGCTACAACCTCCCTTCAGGTAGTTGTAGAGCATGATGAGGTCTCCCCTCAGCCTCCTCTTCTCCAGGCTAAACAGTCCCAGTTCCCTCAGCCGCTCCTCATAAGACTTGCGCTCTAGACCCTTCACCAGCTTCGTTGCCCTCCTTTGGACATGCTCCAGCACTCCAATGTCTTTCTTGTAGTGACGGGCCCAAAACTGAACACAGTATTTGAGGTGCGGCCTCACCAGTGCCAAGTACAGGAAGACGATCACCTCCCTACTCCTGCTGGCCACACTCGTTCTGATACAGGCCAGGATGCCGTTGGCCTTCTTGGCCACTTGGGCACACTGCCGGCTCATATTCAGCTGGCTATCGACCAATACTCCCAGGTCCTTTTCCTCTGGGCAGCTTTCCAGCCACTCTTCCCCAAGCCTGTAGCGTTGCATGGGGTTGTTGTGGCCGAAGTGCAGGACCCAGCACTTGGCCTTGTTAAACCTCATACAATTGGCCCCAGCCCATCGATCCAGCCCGTCCAGGTCCCTCTGCAGAGCCTTCCTACCCTCGAGCAGATCAACACTCCCGACCAGCTCGGTGTCATCTGCAAATTTACTGAGGGTGCACCCGATCCCCTCATCCAGATCATTGATACAGATATTAAACAGAAGTGGCCCCAATACTGAGCCCTGGGGAACACCACTTGTGACCGGCCGCCAACTGGATTTAACTCCATTCACCACAACTCTTTGGGCCCAGCCATCCAGCCAGTTTTTTACCCAGCAAAGAGTACACCCATCCAAGCCATGAGTAGCTAGTTTCTGCAGGAGAATGCTGTGGGAAACATGTCAAAGGCTTTACTGAAGTCTAGGTAGACCATATCCACAGCCTTTCCTGCATCCACTAGGTGGGTCACCTTGTCATAGAAGATCAGGTTGGTCAAGCAGGACCTGCCTTTCATAAACCCACGCTGGCTGGGCCTGATCACCTGGTTGTCCTGTACATGCTGTGTGATGGCACTGAAGATAATCTGCTCCATAACCTTCCCCAGCACCGAGGTCAGACTGACAGGCCTGTAGTTCCCCAGATCCTCTTTCCAGCCCTTCTTGTAGATGGGCGTCACATTTGCTAACCTCCAGTCAACTGAGACCTCTCCGGTTAGCCAGGACTGCTGACAGATGATTGAAAGTGGCTTGGTGAGCACTTCCGCCAGCTCGCTCAGTACCCTTGGGTGGATCCCATCTGGCCCCATAGACTTGTGTGTGTCTAAGTGGTGTAGCAGGTCGCGAACTATTTCCCTTTGGATCATGGGGGCTTCATTCTGCTCCCTGCCCCTGTCTTCCAGCTCAGGGGGCTGGGTACCCAGAGAACAACTGGTCTGACTATTAAAGACTGAGGCAAAGAAGGCATTAAGTACCTCAGCCTTTTCCTCATCCTTTGTCACTATGTTTCCATCCACATCCAATAAAGGACGGCGATTCTCCTTAGCCCTCCTTTTGTTGCTAATGTATTTACAGAAACTTTTTTTATTGTCTTTTATGGCAGTAGCCAGATTAAGTTCTAGTTGGGCTTTGGCCCTTCTGATTTTCTCTCTGCATAACCTCATGACATCCTTGTAGTCCTCCTGAGTTGCCTGCCCCTTCTTCTGAGTATGAACCTAAGTCAGCATTCCGTTTAACACTTAGTTCAACTTCAGACAGAACTTTCCTAAAACTTTTCTTATTGTTCAACAGTTCAGAAACTACAGTAATTTTCTCTGCATTTGAGGTGGGGACATTTATCCCAAACTTCCTGATTACTTTTCCCCTCGCTTTTTTCTTCCTCAAAACCATTCGCTTAAGACACAACTGATGTTTAGTCAGTACTATTCATTGCCATGAAAAATTTGTTTGGTTTTTTTTTCATCCAAGACTGTTACCCTCATGAGTAGAGTACTCTTGTCAGGCATGCTTAAGTCTAATTCTGATAGATGCAGTGATAAAGAGGTCAGATAGTGCAAACTGAACGATTGAGAAAGACTACTCTGTAACATTTAAATGTATATAAGTTCAAATATACTTACATTTAATTTCTCGAGAGGCTGTCCGAGTGAGTAGATTACATAAGATTGAAGATGATCAGTGTATTTCTGTTTGGCTTCTTTTTTCTCAGCTTCAAGACAAGAAATTTTCAAGCGAGAAAGTGTTGCAAAAATATGATGGAAGTTCTCCATCATGACCACATCTCTGGGTGTTTTCTGGCTTTCATTAGCTACTTTCTCAACTGAAAGAAAAAGGAAGCAAAAGACTTAAAATACCAAAGGACAACCAAATTCAGAAAAACGTAACCAATAACCATAATACTGTCAGAAAAGGAATTTTGTAACATAAGAAAAAACAGATATGTACAGGCTCTAAGACCATGAAATTTGTATGCCAAAAAAATCACTTATAAAAAGATACAAAATAGTGACTACATACAGTTATTTACATAAGTGAGAAACAACCCACATTCTGTGGAGGCTTACAAGCATGCTTTCATTTTCCCTAATAAATTTCACATGACAGAACTATTTAAGAAAGGTCTCATTCCCCTCTTTGCTAGGACAAAGTCTTCAATAAGGTAGTGGGTTTTTTAAAATTTACTTCCCAGTCTCTCAATTTTTGCTTAGCTTATTAGTTTTATGGTCAAAGTTACTGTCAATCCCCAAATTTAATAATAAAAATGGATAATCTTAAACATAGGTCTCTTACTTTCATCCCCTCCCCCCCCCCCCCCCCCCCCCCAAAAAAACCCCAAGGCAGACAAAAGAAATTCTACGCATCACTCCCTTATTGCACCTAAAAGCAGGCTGAAAGAGGATGGCTTCAACAAAGAGCACAATTAAGTCTCTATGCCTGTTAATCCATTAATCATTTTGCTGAGACTACCAGGGTGCCCACCATGAAAGTGATCCTGGGCACCAAAGTATCAATAAAGATCACAAATTCATTTTAGTCATAACACTGAATTGCCAAGTAGGAAAAGCCTGCTACTGCCAATTTTGTTCTTCCCATATAATTTTCTAACCACCCCCCCCCCCAATTCTACCTGAAGTACTACACCTTTCTGACCTGTTTCAAACATTACTTGTAAATTAAACGTCCTACTGCATTAAACACACTGCTTGCACTGATTTTGTACACAGTTTTGACTTTGTTTCATCTTCATTCTTTACTTCTATCCCTTATCCTCCTCCATCATGATTCTTTGTTCTTTAAGTTTGCTCTATACTTGTCTGAAAGAGATTTTGTTTCTTCTTCGGTGTTTGCCTGGCATCATTTTGAACCCCTTTTAAAACATGCTTTTCTAAATTCTTCCTACAGTAGCTATTTTATCATTGTACGGTTTTGCCTGTCTATTGGTGTTTGCTTAGTTTTATCACTTGAATAGTGAATTCTTAAGGACAGAAAAGTTGGGTGCAATCAAATAAAAAACATTTTCAAAATTTACTGTCCTATCAGCTGGGATGCTCCTGCTGACTACATATAGACTCTGGTCTACTGTTTTATGAATTAATGCCTCTTCACGATTTCCTAATATGTTCAGAACCACTATGCTGTAATTTCTCAAACTAGCTTTATTGCTTCTACTGTCTCCTCTTGCTCAATCTTCCCCTAAAAGTCTCAGTGGTTGGGAATTACTATACGTGGAGTTGTTTGAAAATTTGCAGGTAAATCAGCACGGAGAGGTCCACCCATCCGTATCCCCCATTTTAAAAGAAGGACAATTTTTCCAGAGTTCATTGGCTTCCATATTTCCCCTGCTTTTTGGTTTGTTTGATGTTTGGTTTTTTGGGTTTTTTTTTTTTTTGGTTTTGTTTTGGTTTTGTTTTTTGGTTTTTTTTTTTTTTTTAAACGTTAAATAAAACCAGTAGAATAAGGGTGTTGCTGCTGTTTTTCCAGACTATAGCTGGGAAAATAGGGAGGACTGGAGAGACATTCTGCTGTGTCAGGCTAGGACACAAAGGACCTAATCTGCTTAGAAAGGGTCAAATTCATAGCCAGAACTCAAGTGATTTATTTTAGACAGGGCTGTGAAGAGAAACAGTATTAGGGCCAAATGCAAGGGATCCCATCCAGATTCATCTCCTCGTTTAAGCTACACTGGCGGAGAAAAGACAGGAAACCACTTCAGATTGAGCACGTCATGTTGCTGTCATCTCCTCTCTTCCTTCAGAGTCTTAATCACTTCCCTCTGTCATAACTGAAATTTACTTTACAGGTATGTACAAAAGGAAATATCTACAGTTTGCTCTGAAAAAGTATATTACAATCAAAAGGTTTACACTTGCTTTTCTACCGATAACAGAGATAACTAAAATTTCAGCACAATAGGAGGCATGTAGCTTGCAATAGAGAGTCTTAAAAAAAAAAAATGATGTTAGTTGGAGCAAAATTATATATAAATACGAAGAAGCAATCATTTTAGTAATTATGACAACCTCAGAAGACCTACCACTGACAAAAACAGCTCTAATAAGTTTTATGTAGGCTTTATCTAGATCTCCTCGTCGTTCTGCATTTTTGAAAATTGATTCAGCGAGGGCTGCAAACTCTTCAAATTCAGCAACAAATGGAAGGATCCCAACTTTACTCTTCTTTGAGATTTTTACTTCATCCATCTGCTTCATTTGGTTACTCTTAAATTTAAAACAAGAACAGATGTTAGCCTCTAATATATGACTCCAGACCATGTAACAACTAGTAAAAGAAAAGAAAAATGCAGACATACTGAAAAAACTGACATTTATTTAAACATGGAAATAATTTTATCTTTCAATTAGTATATCTACTTAGTCTTCTTCCCTTTCTACCCTCAAAAATTTCTTAAGAAATAAAATAATCGGAAAGAAAAAAGGAAGATGGGCATGTAAAATCTTCCAGCTTTTATTCTTTGTTTACTTACTTAGTATTAAGAAAAAAAAAAAAACAAGAAAAACACCCAAAAACTTATCCACCAGAAGCAATTAACAATTTTCGTTCTATAGTCTAACAAGGAAATTTGCTTTTCTGATTCAGCCAAGCTAACAATTCCTTTTGCTACAGGAAGTTTCTTTAATATTCTACTGAAATTTTATTTCTGAGTATAATAAAAAAAAAAAATCAGCTTCAAAATATTTTAAGCATTAAACTGATCAAGAATGGTCAGTCTTATTATGTTGGCCTAGAGTCAAATTACAACTAGCTCACAGCAGTGAGAGAGCGGTCATATTTCTTACAAATAGCTAATTATTGAAGAAAACTGGAATGGAGAGGAAAAAGAAACACAACCACCAATTAGTTTATCTTTTTTGAAGGTGTGGCCAGTAGAAGAGCAATAAAGTTACTCATTTTCACTTCAAATTAAAAGCAAAAATTTAACTATAAAGAAATGCAAAATCAAACTGGGTAGCAGTGGGCTTCCTATATTATAGTTAGCTTAATCAGAATAACTAAAGAACTTACAATGCATTTATCAAAGTTCCTTTTGACAGTCACCAAGACATTTCCAAGTGTTGTGCTGAGGAAGGAAGCTGGGTCCACATTTTGTGCTGTCCATACATGATGACTCATCTTAACTAACATATAAAGGGAATTAAAGCTATCAATCTTGTCCCCCAGCGCTATAAGATTATTCAGCTCAGGTTCAATACAACGAAATATTTTTGTCATCATTTGTCGGATCATGTCCTTCCTATTAAAAATGCATAAGATAAAAATATTACTCTGACAGTTTACTAGGCTATTTTACATGTTTTTTGATAACATTTTTAGGACAAATTTATTGGATATGGTAGTCTCATTTGCATTCAACAAGTCTCATGATTTTCAGAATGTTGCTAAGGGAAGAAATGCCAACGCCACACAGTAAAAATCAATAGTCACAGGTATAAAATATTCCCAAAAGTATTTTCTGTGTGGAAGCTGCCATGCACTCAAATTCAGAACTTTGCTAAGCATATTTTCCAAAGCATATTTTATATATTACAGCGCCTAGTTTCACTTTGCAAACTATTAGAGACTTAAGCATCCTTTTTTATACTACTATAGACAGAAACATCCATCCTATCCTATATACAAAATTTTTTATATTTACTGACACATTCAGTGCCCAGGTACAAATTAAGAATTCATTATTCATTTTCACTAAAAGGGAACAATTTCTGATTATAGAGAAAAAAGTTTTATATGCCAAATAAATTCACATGTAGGCTTAAGTATCAATAATATACAACAGCAGCACATACTCGGATGATATTGTTTGTGGAACACCAGAAGTGTATGAACGGGATAAAGTTCCTCCATCCATTTCCTCCGCTTCATTCTGTAAGAACAAGGAATGTATATACAGGAAGCTGAAAGCTTGTCTCCAATTCTATATTTAAGTGATAAGTGTATCTGACAAAACCAACATAATTAGCAGCTTTCCCCCCTCCTTCCCCGCCTCTAAGTAGCAAACACAGTGGTTTGCAAGGTGCTGGCAGTTTTCTGGTCACGTTCCCCAGAATACAACACTTTCCACAATTACTCCCCCCTGCCTGCCTACGTAGCACGATGAAGTGTTTATTGTGATCTTATGAAGAAACAAAGCCATGGCAAAAGAAACATGTCAGTCCTTCTTTAATAGATTTTGTATTGGTCAGCCAAAAATAAAGATTCTGCCAGCTAATGGAGAAAAACAAATTACTGATCACCTGGATCACATTACTGCCAGATAAATTCAGAAGTTATCTTTTAAACAAGTCTCTTATGAGGCCTGTTCAATATTTTTTACTTCAGTGACAGAATTAAGAGTCATACCGTTGTTGTTCCTGAGATGCTCTGATGTTGCTGTAGTTTGAAAAATTTACTAATGAAGTCCTGTTCCGCCAGACACAAAGGCTCTAGTTCACTTAATACTTGCTCAAAAATCTAAAGAAAGCCAAACATTTTATCAACACACCAAATACTAGGAACAGTTAGTAATACTAATTTTAACTGTTTTGTTGCATAGGATTTTATACTTTCTATCTTCAGTAACCTTTAGAAGGCTTATTTCTACTTAATAGAAATGGAAACAGCTGGTACTTGTATCTTTAAAAGTGATACCTGCATTTTCAACACAGTCCCTTCTCATCCATGTAACATTGGGAAGAAAAGAACAATCTATGTTTTTCCACAACTGGAAGTTTTCTAGTCACAGCCTGAGGAAGGACTTTTGTGCTATAATGAAAACATTTGCATTTTAATAGTAAGTCATGGGTTCTGCCACCCTCTTTTCTGCCTCGGTTGCTGAGAGGAAAAAGACAAAATTAAAAGCCTCAGGGAAGAAAAACAGGTAAACTGTGTATGTAGAAGATAACTGCTCTGTAGAAAAAGTTTCTACATAGCTGCCACAGAAACCAACAGCAGGTTTTGTACTGAAATAGAAGTATTCATCGTGATTTTTAGATTTAATCTAAAAATGAAACACTATTTTGGCAATAATTCATTAAAATAATTTAATTTTATTAATACAAACTACTGAAATTTTAAGTCAGGTGTTAGACATACTTCTAATCTATCATCTTTACACAACACAAATTTTCTCTGCAAGTATTTAAGGATAAAGACATGCAATAATTTACATAAATTAAACCAATCTAGCCACATAGTAAATCCATACTGTTGAAAATTTCCCTAGGAAAAAAAAAATTGAAAAAACCTACTAGGTCAGCATACATTAGTCACACTCACATGTCCCCAATGGGCATGAGAGAAAAGTCAGAAGTTGAAAAAAATTAGCACAATACTTGTGTAAAATTGTTTTTAAAAGCTATCATTTTAATTCTAGACAAGTTGCTGCTGCAGGTGTGTAATAACCGTTTCAGGCATATAGTATTTCCTTCCAGAAAAAGATTGAGCAAGGATTTGAAGAAGTCAGAAGAAAAATACTCATCTCCATCAAATAATGCAATAGAGTAAGAAAATTATTTTTATCTCTCATTCTGATAATAGCTCACAGTACTGAGGAGTTAATTCAACAAGAAGTGAGGAGTACTGTCACTTTTAAAGGTTCAGCAAAACAAAACAAAACAGATGCTGAGGACAGCAGGTTTTTAAACAGATGCTGAGAACACTCCAATAACAACTTAGTGCCATTGGTTAAAGCTGAAAACTGATGATAACTTTGATGTGAAATTAGTATGAATAAAATTTTAGGGCCATGCTCAAGTCCTGGCTAAAAGAAGATTATGCTTTCGTATCTTTCACTTTTGCTGGCAAAATGAAACAGAACACATGAACATTTGCATTGAGGAAGAAAAAAAATCAGTTGAAGAATCCATCAGTTCAATTCCTATTTGCTTAAACATGCATATTGGGCTTAAACTTAATAGACCATTTTTTATGCTTGATATTTGTTTACAGATCACACTAAGCATACAAAGGAACTAAATGGAATCTTACAATCAGAGAATAACACTCTGATCTACATATTTCTTAGAAACGGCCTTTATTAGATGTGTGGTGCATACAGAATTTGAAATCTGCATGTTTTAAGATTTAAACAGCACAGATCTTTAAACTATACAAGAAGGATATGCAAGACGCCTCTAAATAAAACTAAGCAGGAATCCTATGCAACATTTTGGCTTTACCTTATCAAATTTTGTTCTATCGGCCACATCAAGGTCAGAGGCAGACATGTTTCCCATATCCAACAGTGAGGATGACTGAGACCTACGGTTTCCCGAACTCTGAACAGAGAGTTTATTTAGGCTAGAAGTAGACCCAGTCAATTTTCCAGAGCTTCCATGAAGACCTGTGAAATAAAGACACTATGAAGGAGGGAAGCAAAGGCAGAATAAAATACTTAAGAAGAACAGGTTCATTACAGAACGTATGAGATCAAGAGTTGCTAGTAGTCCTACATTAAAATCAAACAACTCAATTTTTGTCTAAGCTGCAAATGCTTTTGCTATGAACACATTTTTTTCTCATTACAAGGTAACTGAAATACTTCAGCAGGTTTCAAAGTACAATGTAGCCCTCATTGTAAAGTATGGAAAAAGGTATAAAAGGAACAAAACCGTGAAATATAGGAACACTGGCATAGATATTCTCCTTGAAAGCTTGGAAGCAAAGACCAGTTATGATCTTTGTGAATGTACTTCGGGCAAAGGCTGCCACAAGCAGAAGAATTAATCGACAAGAGGGAAAAAAATTAAAAAGCTTTATAAACACACAGGCACTTTTTCATCTGGAACTTGATCTTTCTGCTGTTAACATCCTTTTGTCTACATGGTTTGCTCCAGCTATTTTGCTGGATCTACAATCCCATAGTAACTCTACTACTAATGGTCCCCTCTCCTTTTGATCATAATTAACATTCAGACATTTCTTCCTGATATTGTGGGGCCTTCTCCTCAGTGAGGAGCATATCTTTTTACTTTCATTTTTTCCAAAATTTTCAGAAATGTTGCGACATGGTGGAGAAAGCTAGTTAACAAAAAAGACCAAGAAATCGTCAATATTTGACCCCCACGTAAACTTCTCACATCTCAACCACAAAGAAACTTAAAAGCAATCCTACAAGTTTCATTTAACTGCTATGTCGGTATCTAATCTAGGGACACAAACAAGACAAAGTCTATAGATCTAATAAAAGTTTTTACCTCAACCTACTGGAAGAGTTGGAAATCTACGACAAGCTCTCAGGCACAAACATATTTTTTTAGATCAACTAGTAGCATGGGAAAACCAAAAGATGTTGCCTTTACCTGCAAACCTTCTCAACTTCTATGTTGGGCCATTTTAGCCGTGCTTCATTTTCGCCTTGCAAAAACAATGATTCTGCTAATGCTTATTTCATTCTGAACAGAGTGCTTCAGTGTTAGGTCATTTTTCCATGATGCAGCACTACATCTTTACATTGACACACATGCATTGACAATACCAACTAATGCAACTAGTTATACTCACTCTCAGTTTCCTGTTTGACAGCACTTTCTTTTCGAGGCAGTGTAGCTGGGATGGATTAGGTTGCAAGCATCAAAGACAAAGACAAGTTAAAATGCAGTTTGCACAAACCATGCACAAGATGCAAGTTAAGCTCTAACTGGAAAGAAACATGCGGAGAACTATAAGCAGCAAGTAACTACATTGCAAACACATTTAGTTGGAGAGGTACTATTCTAGAAATTCAGTATCTAAGCTACATGGAAAACAGAGTAAGTTTCTAGGTATTAAACTTTACTTTTTCTTATACAGTGTGTTCAAAGAACATTTTTGGTAACATGTATTTAAGTTCTTCCAAATTGAGAAGTCCATTAAATTAGGGTTATATTTGTCAGAGTTAATATTGCAAAAGACTCAGTTTCCAAGATCAATCATCATATCAATAATAGATGTGAAGAAATTAAAATGTATTTATGTAATTTTGTACTGAGTCAGAGATATTGTCCACCTCTTCAATTTAAAAAACACACACCAATACTGCAAAATCATTCATATCGACAGTAAGACTGGCTAACCTCTTCTGTTGTTCGCAAATCAGGACGTTTACATAGAGAATACATCTTTTGTATTCATGCTGCACCAAAAATTGATGACTGCAAATTCGGAGAGGATGAAAACAATAAATATATAGTAAAAAAATTTACGAGGTGTTTTTTTATTTTTCCTGGTTTTTGCAGAATAAAACAGCTTACTCAAGTGGACTTCAATATGAAATTTAGAGTAAGTGGGCATTTGTAGTAAATAGAGAATCCCTAACCAGTAAAAGGCATTTGCATACATACACTAAAAGCAGTATGTGGTATTAAGATCTTGATGAGGATGGATGCTACAAGCCCCCCAAAATGGAGCAGGCAAGCAGAACCTACTGTAATAGAATGAGTAAATACTTCTAAATGCCACAAACATGTCTTAAATACCAGATGTTCTCAAGTAGGCAATACTACTGACATTTATAATGTCAAACTCAAATTTAATTCCAGCCTAGTTTTTAGATCTTGGGGATTTTGGCAGTTTTTGAATAAAAAGGTTTAGGCCTGATATATTTGGTATATGCATCTGTCACACATTGGTCCCACTTCTTCATTATCCTCAATTTCCAAACGCACGGGACTATATTACAGAATGCGAAGAACTACAGGCAAAGATCAGGCCCTGGACAATCTGGGAGCCATAGTGGCTTTTGAGAAGCCACATCATATAAACATATGACAGTAGTTGCACTCTTTCCCACATTGATTTTATGGTATTTAAGTATCAAAGTCTTGGCTTAATCAGAAAAAAAAGGAAAAAAAAAAAGAAAAAAAAAAGACTAATAAGACAAGTGTGAATGCTCACGACCCAGATTTTTTTTTTTGCCATAAAAATGCAGACAAAGAACCTTGCACTAGCACAGAATGCCAGAATTCTCCCAGCATCCCCTCTGCGTTTGAGGCATTCAAATAGCAGTGCTATTCCCAAAGCACAAAAAAAAGGCAAGAACACACACCAACACAGCTTGGAAACAGGTCATCTTTAGTGTCCGAGTACAACCGGAGCATTATGCACCTAAACTATTCCTTAACTAAGTTTACTATTACGAAGTGATGTATTTTAAATTAATGTGCAACTAGTAATAGTACAACCACTATCTTCAACATAGAAACCTTTGAAATTACACACTGTTATAAGCTGATACAAAATAAATACATAACTTCACATTTAAATGGTGAAATGAAATCATATTTGGATAAGGAACAGCTTTTTAAACATAAGTAATTTGCTTTCCTTCTTTATAAGATTAGTACTGAGGACTGAAGCTTTTTTGATCCAATTCATGGTCAAATTCGCTTGTGGCCTCAAATATGTGGCCACTGATAACCATTACTTAATGGCTTAATTACCATTCATAACATTAAGAATTCTAGGAGAGTCCCCACTGGATACAGGTTCCAGTTTTGGCTTTGTGACTGGTTCTTACCAATTTTCAGAGGACTGGGCACTTGGGTCAAGTTTTGCATGTCAGTCAGTCACCAGCAAGACTCAAACATAAACATACTCTTTTTGTATGATTGTGAAAATGTAATATTACAAAAGAAATCAAAACAAGAGAACTGGTTAAAAAAAACCCTTTGCTATTCTCCTCCTTGAATATTCTGTACAAAGTTCAAACATGCTTGAAGTTTGCACAAATACACAACAAAAGCCTTCTCAAAATGGTCTCATGCTGGTGAATTGAAGGACCTCTTTCTCCAAAATGCCTGATCACTCCAAAACATTTACAGAAGTTAGGAAATAGCTACAAAAACTGTCTCCTCACAAATGCAAATCACAAAAGTGCCAGGATAACGTGTTTAGAATGTTTTAGAAATCAATTTGTAATAGCATAAAGTGTTTAGTTCTTGCAATAAGCTTTTCAAGATTTATGAATTTAACTCTTCTGACAACGACACATTATGGCACCACTTGCTCTCCATGTCCAACAGCTTGCCAAGACTTATCTTTCCAGATTCCCCCTCCCTCAGTCAAGCCTCACCACTCTCCTGCTTTCTTCCTTTCATTACTTTTTTCTGTTCTCTACCATCAAACTTCAAAGCACAAGTTCAGGACCCAAAATAGGCTTGACAGAACTTACTAGTTAAAGCTGCACATCATTTCTGAATTTAGAATTTGGAAACTGGTGAACTGTGGCAAATATAAATATTTTAAACAAGTTTTGAAACAGTTTAAAATATAGAATAGCCAATATATAAATACACCTATATCACTATTGCTTTCTAAGTATTCAGGTTATTTTTTTAAAAGCTTCACTTTCATACTCACACTAGATTATTTAATCCTAGCAGGAATACATACTCCCTTAAACAGAAAGACCTACAAGTTAACAAAGTATGATTTCTAGTCTCAGACTACATAGGTGAATCCCACTGAAAACACAATGAAATACCCAAGTTTCCTTAGGCAGAATTAGCATTAAAATTAGCTTCTTCAAAATGCACCCAAAACTTACTAAAAGCAGAAGTAATAGCAGAAGAAACACACACACATGCTGCCCAAGCTTTCTTTAATTACAAAAGTTTATTTTCCAAATTTGTTCCAGTAAGGAAGTGTGATAGTTCAAGTAATAAAATATGGTCAGTAGTTTGTTAAAAACTGAGTGTAGATTTGAAAATCTGAGAAATACCATATTTTATCCTTCTATTTTGACCAATTTCACAAGATTTCAGTTGTGATACTTTGGCCTTGTGGAAGTCAGAAGTTTTACCAATCATATTTTTCACCCAACTTCTTCCACCTTGCCAAAAGTAAACAATTCTACACCATTATAAAATTGGCTGTAGGTGGTGTAATGAGTATTATATAAGCAAATAATAAGATTCAAAGCAAGATATGTGCCTCCTGGAAGCTTACCAAACTTTTTTCCTTCTCTGGTTGTGCCCGTCATCTTGATCTTGGCAACTTCAAAGAAATCTTTTATTTCCCTTTCATATAGTCGTGATAAATAATCCATATAATTCTTGAAAGAAAAATGTAGAGTTAGTTAACAGGTATACATATTGACTTTGTTCTATTACAGTTAAATAGATCTTAAAAACCAGCAAGTGTGTAAGTTCTACTAAATAACAAACTGGTTTGGACTATATATGTGTGTGTATGTATATATATTTATGTAGCATGCACAAAAATATATTCATTATATTTAAGCAGGTTATATTTATTTTCCTAGGAAGTTCACTGAGCATCAGAAATTGCTACTTCTCCTCCTTAAGAAAAGATATGCAATGTGGTACATACAAATAGGATTACTAGTGGTAGAGCATCACAGAATTCAATTCAAGGGTAGCACGGAGAAAACTCAGCACCATTCTCTACAGCCTCTTTTACTATGACTTTGGGGAATGACTTTTACTATGCCCCAAAAAAAGCAAATAGGATGCCATTCCTACACATCTTCCTGAGTACGTGACCTCCTTTATTACTATTCTCACAAGGAAAACAAAAGACCAGAAAACTTTGGGAGGCACAAACTCTGTGTGCCTACTTACTACAGGATTCAATCAATCCCAAAATAATGTTTGCAACACTGCCAAAAATAAGCTCAAATTTTAAAAAGACAAGAGGCACAACAACTGAAATAAGTTTGAAGATTATCTGGTTTGTTTAGATTTTTGGTACAAAGGCTAGAATAATGTTTTATTTATCAACAAAGATCACCCAAGAATTTTCTCCTGTGTTCAAAATTTCGTTACTTAGCACACACATAAATATGTAAGCCTCTCAATTTTTTATTAGAAGATCACAAAGATGTCAACCATTCATTGACCATCTGCCTTACGCTGAAGGCAAAAGAACAACTATTTCAAAGCCATTTTAAGAGTCTAATTTAAATCTTCCACGGTTGAGTTTTTAAGAATGACAGTACTTTAATAAAAGACGACTTGTTCTATAAGGATTAACTTTCCCTTGACTTCTATCTAAACATTTTCTATACTTCTGTAGTAATTTTTTTCACTGCATGTCAGTTTTAAACAAGGTAGTTAAAAGTTACATATATACAAAGCCAAAATATTTCAATTTAATCTACTTTACAAGAGACCTCTTAAGTTTGTGATATTCCCAAGTGAAATGAAGGTCTGTTGAAATAAAGCTGTCACATAGGCAATAAGCACATCAACATGAAAATAGCATAATTATTTTTCTTACTAGACTGTAAAATGGCAAACTTGTTTTACATAAATATTAAGATTAATATCTTATGATACTTTAGAACAGAGACATAGAATCTTTGAGGGGAAAAAAAAAAAAAACAAAAAAGGATACAACAAATGCCAAAAAATGAAGTTTCCTATTCCAAAGAAGTACAAGAAAAGAGGAGCAGTGAATTAAATTTAATATAAAGGAATATTAAAAGGACATGCACATACACACAGGCAATTCTTTTGACTCTCAAAAATAGTATATTGTGTTCATTCTCTAGCATCATTTGAGCACTTCACATACCTTTGTTAGCCCTTCATATTTTCCATAATCTGTGTTCTTGAGCCACTCCATCAGTTTAGCATATCGAAGTAAATCTCTGTGAAATGGATGGTGATTGGGTAACGTCAATTCAACAGAGTGCTGGGCAAGAGTAGAACTCTGATCGTGACCCTTGATAAGAGAAAGTATTAAAGTAAATCTGGAAGCACTATACATATGTGCTAGAAGTTTCCTGAAAAACTTAAAATTAAGACAACATCCCATTCAGACAAACAGAAAAGCATCAAAATATCTTGCATAGAAACAAAGTCTAGAGATGCAGACTGAAAAGATGCCTAACATAATACGGATATATGGATAACAGATATTACAGTTGTGGCAGGTAATGCATCTTAGTAAGCTTGTTCATTGTAAGGCTCTTGCTGTTTACCACTTTGCCTTCAGGGTGAGTCAATCTGGCATTTTTCGCAAGAGATGCAAGGTACACCTGAGTGAAGATTTAATGACAAGTATTCAACTGTTTCTGAAAAATTCTAAGAGGTTATGACATTATTTCTCTAAACAAACAAACAAAAAAATCCATTGCTGCTTCTTTTTAAAGATGTTCTCATATACCATAAGACATTTCAAGTCCCCAGTCAATGGCTCAGGTGTTAATGATGAGCTTTATGCTATGCCTCTGAAAATCTGCTCCAATTCAACCCAATTTAGTCCACTTTGGCCAAGTCTTGGTCAAGTCTTAAAAATATCAGTTCATACACGTTCTCTCTCCCTCTACACAAATGCAGACACACATACACTTTCAGTAAATATTTACTAGACTTAAACAGTTAAAACATGCAGCATAAACCAACCCATTTAACAGCAAGCTACTAACTTCACGCTCCTCCCTTTCTGTGGCTTATTTCCTGAAAAACACACTATCCTTTAAGTGAAGATCACATCACATTGCTTGAACAACATGTGAGTTAGCTTTAAGCTTTCACTTGCTTGAACTCGCAAGCTTCCTGGGCAATTCAGGAAGCAAGCAAGGTAAGACCACAGTTCAGCCATGGAGCAGAACATACAACCATTAGCCCCGGGTTAACGAAGGGAAGGATGGAACTTAATTTCAAAATGGCTTTAATATTTTCTGTAAAGTCTTTTTTACTAGTCTTGCAATAAATACAGCCATAGAACTGGATCTTAAGTATAGTTTATGCCATGGCAGCATAAAAAGATTGTCCTAATTGGTCTCCAATTCCTGTAGCATAACATGAGGGTGGTTTATGCAGGTCAGTCAATGGCAGTCCCTGACAGAGGAAGCATTCCTGGACAGTTCTGTCTTGCATGTGACAAGTTAGCAGAATACAAACTATACAGATTAAAAACTGCCTTTGCATGTCTTTAAGTTGGAACAGAAGCCAGTTTGAATCACAGAGTCAAAACTAAAGCAACTTTAGCTCACCCTTCTCTATTGTATTGGGTACTAATCAGTTCAAGTCTTTGGATAAAAAAGCCCTAAAAGCTTCCACAATACATTCACAGAATTTTGTTTTAAAAAAATGAAGGTATGAGTCTTGATATTATTTGTAAAAGACTAACCTTTACTAAGTAATGCAATGCGAACATGCCAGTTTCTCAGTAAAGCTGGACTACTTTTTTGTATCCAACATGAACATGCACTTACTTTAAGTCCTGTTCTCTTAACTACATAAACTGAGACACAAATGGACCCAAAGAAACAAGTCCTAGACAACTTCATTCATTTATTCTCACAGACAATGGGGAAGGGTCACACTGTTAATCTCCCTTCTAAAAACAATCTTGTATCTGACTCCAACAACAAGCTAACTTTGTAAAGTGTAATTATTGCAACAGTTTGGAATTGGAATCCAGCCAGCATTAGCCACACAGCTGCTGATGTGATTACTGAGGTCATACTCAATACTGCATGTACTTCTTGCATATAGCAAATATTTTCAACAGGTCTTTGATACACTTTTATAAAAACTAGGTACAGAAAACCATTTGTGGTCCTCTCTCCTATCCCCTGGTGTGCAACATTCCTACAGCATGCATTTTAATGTTCAAGTTCATTATAGTTTAAGATAATTTACCTGGCGGCTTTCACCGCTTTCTTCAACTAAGTCAGTCCAAAGGCTAGTTCATATTACTGCTAGGAAATACTCAGCTATCCGAATTTTTATTGCTTCTTTCATCTAACGATTTTATTCATATCCCTTTATTACATACAACTTCTTATTTTTGCTTAGTAGTTGCATTCTTCATAAAGCTAGGTGACAAATGCCCTTCCAAGACAAATGTCTCTCTCCAAGCCAGGACTAATCATTCTGGTTGTCCTAAATTATGTCCTGTTCAAGTCTGCTCCGAAACATTATGGAGCTTCTAGGTGTACCTTCTCCATCTAATTAACAGGCTTCCTCTCTCTACACATACATTTCTACTAACTGTTACCAAATGATACTGCAAGTCTGTTATTCAGCTATTTCATAGTTTCAAAGCTTCAAACTATTTCGTATTTCAAAGGCAGAAAGCCCAGAGTTGCCTTTTAATTGAATGCTGAACCTGGTTGTTAAAAAAAAAAATCTTTAATGTTATAGACACACAGTAAGGTTAATCAAATATTATTAGGACACAATAAAGACAACTACATTAACTGTTAGTAACAGTTACTGCAAACAGTTTTTAACACTACAGTGAACGGCAATCCAAAGTTACATTTCTGTTTAAAGCTTTTAAGATTTATTCTCATTTTTACCTAAAGGAGATGAAGCACCTTAGTATCTTACAACAGTAGTTTGAATCACAGCATTGGGTTTGTTTGCTTTAAAAAAAAGAGAACAATTCCATACTTCTAAGGTAATATATTTAGGCCGAAATTTCAATGCAACTTTGGTTTTCCATCTAATGAGTTCCAAACTGGAGTATGTCTTGCTTGTATTAGCAGCTGCCTAGACATTATCATGTTTTCACTTGCCATTTTAGAAATCTTTATCTGCTTTAGTTTTTTCTGAAGTGCTTTATTTTTTTGAAAGAAACATTCTAAACAAATAATGCAACTCTTCAGATGTTAAAGGTAAGAGTATTCCAGACTTTTCAAAAACATGGGACTGAGAAATTGCTATATTTTATTCACCAGACTAACAGAACAAGGTCATTTTAGTAAGATAACACAAAAATCTGTTATACCTCCAACACTTCAATCCGTACCTCAAAATGAAGTACACAATTTTTTTTTTCTTTTGCAAAAAGAAAAAAAGCTTTGCAGAGACTCATCTCTTGTAGTTAATGAACTGTTCCTGCTTAACCTCACAGCGAGGTCATATTTTTTATCTGCTGATTAATACCTCACAGCTAACAGCAGGCCAAAACTTTTCAGAGGGCAAGTTTATATGAAAGACAACGTGAGGCCACTATTAGTACCAGAATTTAAAAAAAAAAAAAAAAAAAAAATTGCAAATTGGTAATAGCATTCTCAATAGCACTGAAAAGTCTCTTTAGAAGTATTTCATCTAATACACGTAGTATTACATAGTAATAATAATCTCTTACCATTTTTAAAAATAAAATCCCCAGAACAGAACATCAGAAAAGACATTCTGTTAAACAGCCACTTTCATACGCAAGTCCAATATTCAAACTTTGTGAATGCTTTTACACAGGACTTACACAACATAGCTTCTACTTGCTCATTCAGAGGCCAGGACACATATTCTGTGCTCAGTTCTTCAAAATATGAAAAGTAACAGGAGAAACGTACCTTCTTAAGAACAAAAACTAAAGGCAAAAAATTTAACATGCCGTAGAACTGGAATTCTTCTGCAAAGTGAAGAAAATATAGGAAGCACTTATCTTTGCCATCAGAAGCCAGGTTTGTACTCTCAAATGCAATTTGATATACAATTATCCAGCATAAGTCTATTCCATTTTCTGCACACAGTCTGATACATAAAACCGAAAACTTCTAAAACTTTGATTGTGCTAATATGTATAAAAACTGAATTATTTTTTATTTACAAATATTACAATTTCACACAATTGCAGTATCTGTACAGTTGTACAAATACTACAATTTCCTGAAAATATTCTTCCTCCATACATCTCAATCCGTCTCTTAGCAATTTCTGGAGATCAGATCTGAGGAATGTTATCTCATAAACAGATAAACAAAGTTTGAGGGCTGATAAAAATAATGGAAGTGAAAAGGGGCGTAAGTCTGATGCTCTGCAATTGGTAAGAATAAATTTCTTTTTGTAAAGCCAAAAATGCAGCTGCTAGTTAGATAAGTCAAGCTCAAAAAAATTAGTTAGAAAAGCTTGTATCAAACCCAATATACTCACTGGAACTGAAAGATAGTAGGACCTGTTATAGAGTTGAAGGAGGGTCTGAGTAAACTAATTGGAGATAAAAAAAAATACAGAAATTAAAAAACTGATGCTAAAAAAGACATCCAGCCTTTAGGAAACAAGTCTTGGGACACTGACTTCTAAATATTTCAAGTTAAGGCTCAAAAATCAAGGTTTAGACATTTTACTTTACATGATTGTTTTTTTTTTTTATGGCCCTTGAAGTTCAGACAGCAAGAACTCCAATGTTCTCAGCCTCTGACACCCTTAAACAAAAAAAGTCAATGCTTTTTCTCCTCAATTAACCAAGCCTTACAATTAAAATAAATCCTCATATATCACACAATATGTTTAATTCACATAGCAAACCCACTAAAGAGAGGTGTTTAAAGAGAGGTGTTTTGATTTTGGTTTTTTTTTTTTTTAATATAAGAGACTTCTGTAGGCAACTACTTTCGTATGCTTAGTAATATCTCTGCCTGAAGTACCTCTAGCAGTCCATTCACTTACTGATTACATCACAGAACGCGTCCAATTTTAGGTTGATTGTTTTTCATCTCAGGAAAAGTTTGTGACCAAAAACTTCATATAAAATAGTAAGAAATAATACCTGCTGGACAAATACGCTGTTCAAATGACTGGCAAGTCTCCGTGCAAATTGCTCACGCAAGTCACTAAAACGCTGCTGTTGCTGTTTCACTGCATGAAGCATATCATGTCCTAAAAATAAAAAGAACTTAACAGAGTACAAGATATATAGCAATATATTGCATGTGGGAACCAAAAGGACCAGAGGTCACAATACCCTCAATCTACAGAAACAAAATCTAAGACTAGTTGGAAAGGCACAGTCAGGCCTTGGAACAGGCTGCCCAGGGAAGTGGTTGAGTCACCATCCCTGGAAGTATTTAAAAGACGTGTAGATGAGGCGCTTAGGGACATGGTGTAGTGGGCATGGTGGTGTTGGGTTGACGGTTGGACTCGATGATCTTAGAGGTCTTTTCCAACCTTAATGATTCTATGATTCTGTGATTCTATGCAATAAAGGCACTACCATAATAAATTTTGTATGTTAGACTGTAGTCTAACAAAAACATTACCTGGACGAAGAGCTACATTCATACACTGCAGAAGGGCATCTGCTGCATTAGTGCAGGCCTCAATGCCTCGAGAAGATGTCAGATCTCCCTCCTGAAGGGCCTTTATATGACCTTTAGCCAAATCCATGTGATTCTACAAAATAATGGATAGTACTGTCCATAAGTCAGAAGGAGGTTGGTTTGCTATGCTGCTGAACCAAGAATGATAAATACAATTCCATCATTATAGAAACTTACTGAAATTAGTGCAATAATAAAACAGAAAAATAAACTCATTATTTTAAATGAACCTCCTATATGGTTGCTAAAGAGGGTAGCAACCTAAAAGAATTTTATATCTGATGTGAACAACCATAGTAAACACAATAAAAATGCTTACCACTAAGAACTCTATCTCTGACAGTAGTTTCACATTATTTGTATTGCTGAGATGGATTAGGTGGTTGCTTTCTGAAATTTGATCCATTTGCTCTTTTACACTCTGAAGCATTTCTTCATAACTGCTCAGCTTTAGCTCAATTTGGTCAACTTCCTTTAGAGCTTCATCCAGCAACTTCATCAAGATATTCACCTGTTTCTCCGAGGCCATAATTGACTGGATATTTGCCTATACAGAAAATTAAGCCACAACATTTTAAGAGACATTTTTATATCTCAAAAATCACTCTGGTATCTCCTTCTGTCTCTATCACTGTCAAATAAACACTTTCCAAAACTCTTGATGAAAGCAACAAAACAATATAAGCTTGTAGTACTTCTCATTTAAAGTCTTATTGAACACAGCAGTCCCTCAGTCTATGACATTTCTTTATTTCATAACAAAAAAAAAAAAAAAAAAAGATATAAAACCAAAACTTTGCTCAAGTTCTTAGAATTGAAGTATTGATCTGCACAAAATAAAAACCAAACAGTAATCCCTACTATACTGGAACATTTTTAGTTCCAGAAAAACAGCTTAGATGATAAGGTCACATTTTCTATTGCAAGATCAGCTATCTCTATGATAACAGCCATTTCCAAAATATAAGAGAAACATACAACTTGACAATTTGAGGAGGTTGTTGACTCAAGACTGTATCCCCTGTATCTCCTTAAGCTTTCTAAGCGATCTCTAGAATGTTGGGTTGTTTAAAAAGCAACACAGCAAACAATCTGGTACTGTTACAGACAGACGAACACTGCAACATTATTAGGCTAAGCCAGTTTCCTAATTACACTGAGAGTAGTATTTTAGACATAAGAGTTCACATCCATGGACATGAACATCTATTCTCTCTCTCCTTGCACCCCTGCCTTCAAGAAAGGCATATGATTCTGCATATGATTCTGCCTCCCTTTTTTCTTCTCAACTCCTCATTTGAAAGCCTGCGACTCACCCCAGAAGGTCTGGAAAGTAAAGAACAAAGCTGAAGATCTTCAAAATCTGATAATAAACAGGATGTAGCTGTGCTTAGGAGCAGATATACATTTATATTTAAATACGCAGCAGAACATGTTAGCTACCTTTTCAAAGAACACTACGTAGTCAGTATCAATGAAAACAGTTCAACATGCTAACACACTGTACATTAGAAGAAATGTTTACCCCATCTAGCACTTGTAGCTCTCGCGACAACTTCTCTGCAAACGCTTCAGCATTAGAAATAGCATATTCACACCCTTCCATCATTATTTCAATATCCTGTTCCTCTCTTGCATTTAACTCCTGGTATTCATCCACAGCCTCTTCATCACCTCCTGCTACACTTTGATTCTCTCCACTTGGAACGGATTCTTACGTAGAGAAGGGAAATAAAACACATTATCAAGTGCAGAAAGGCACAATCATTTTAAGAGTACTTAAATATGTTCAACTATCTTTAAGTAAATGAATCCATTAAACTACTTTCATAACAAGCACCTGCTGACCTACGCACACTTTCTTCAAGTCTCAGTCTTCTATGGGCTTCATTAAGATTTCCAGAAGTGGTTCCCAACAGTGATGTTTTCCAAATTATGCAACATAACCAAAATACAAATAGCCACCTTCCTTTATTGCATGTACTGCATCAGTTTATTCACCTCTCAACGCTGAGATCGACATCAAAATATATTGCAGTATTACACTAGACTTGTTAGCATAAGATCAGTAGAAGTTAGAGTCTCTCTTGATAGACAGAGCATAAGGGAAACATACTAAAGTTGATTAAGAAATACATCACGGAATAAATAAAAAATATCTTGATGCTTAAGATAAGTTTTTCACAGCAGGAAAATCAGTACTGAGGTAAGTGAAAAGTATATAACAATGTTTTCAAAAACTATGATTTCTCATAGCAGTGCTCGCTTAATTCAACAAGCCATTCAAAGGCAGACAAATCATTTACAGAACATTAATGCAGTCCAGCCAGAAAGCGTTTAGGACATTTGAAACATCTCTTATCTCTAGCAACTTGATAAGCTATGCAAAGCACTATTTAAAAAAAAGAAAAAGCGTATTATTTAAGAAAAATTGCTTACGAAGCAGAATAAAGGAAAAAGGTGTTACGCACCTTCTGCAACTTTAGGCAGTTCTGAAGAATTAAAAGGTATGGAAAAGCAGAGGAAAGGAAGCAGAGAATGTTAGCTAGACAAAGCATGAACAGTGTGTATATTTTTAAGTGGCAGTAAGTTTGAATGTTTTAATATTGCATGAACTTTAAAAGTTAGAAGTTGGTTAAAAACAAATTTCAGTCAACACCGAAATACAGAAATGCTGTCCTCCCTGTTTTACATTTCTAATTCAAGTTCTTCCGCACAAGCCAGTCTAGTATTTAATATCAACAGTTTAACCACTTCTGACCGACTCAACGCGAGATGTGCTTACTCATAGGCTCTACTAAAAATTTTTAACTATTAAAAGATAATGTGACTGTAAAAATATTTAATACAGCATGAGCGAACAAGATACAAAGCCTTCTTAGCAACCAGTCAGTCACGTAAACTGTAATAGGGTCCAGCAGAATTTAACACATGCTTCACAATTTATAAACTAGAAACCTCACATAACAAAAGCAGATTTCTTAACACATTTAGACCTACCAGATCTTGCAGGCAGATTTTATTTTGTTCAGGAAACAGAATGTCTTAGAAATACAATAAGCTTATAAAAATTTAGAACTTAGTTAATGAAGTATTTTGTCTCAGTTCTCTAACAGAAAATCTGTTATCTAGTCACATTGTTTATATGAAGACTTAGAAAATATAAAAGAATAAAGTTGAATAGGAAAAAAAGTCAGGATTAGGATTTTTTTTTTTTAGTGTATCTGTTCTACATGAATAATTATTAAACTTTATATTTAGCATACAGGTGTAGAAATTTACCTTCCAAAAGCTGTGAACTAACATTAATAAAGTCAATTTTCTTTCTAAGATATCTCTGATTGAGTTTCCAGATACATGAAATGAAGGTGTTCTTTTCCACTGTGCTGCTTGCAACCCATTTGTACACTTTGTCAAAATGCAAGTCAAATTCAGGATTCTCCTGCAAAAGATGAGATATGTTACAGGCTCAACAGTCAAACGATTCTCTGAGCAGCAGAGATTGTTCACTCATTTAATTATTGAGATGACAGGATAAAAATGAAATTACACAGATGCCAACCTTAAGCTGATACACCAACTCTGGCACCCTGATGCACCTTAACGAAGGTGCTAAAACATTGAAAGAGAAAAAACAGAATCCACGCTATGAAGACAGTATTTTGTCAAGCCAGATAAGGCAACACTAACACATAATACAGAGATCTGTAAGAGTTTCAAGAAACGTTTGACGGCGCTGTCTGCCCTGAAACACTGTCATCAGACTGACTAATGCCTTGCGTTAGCCTTCTGAAATTAAAAACGGTAGCTGGAATTACTGATAACATATACAACACAATTCAAGGAGACGTAGGGGAATAGACAAGGGGGAAAAATTATATAATATACACTTTATATGTTTTATAGATATGATAGTATTGGATAGCACTGAACAGGATAGAAAAGACCATTTGATATTTTAATAGCAAAAAACTACTACAGAAGTATTTTCAACTGGATTTATTGCCTGATGAGAACATTGTTGTGATGACATTTGATTAAAGTACTTTCCTTTCTACAAGCCACTTATGAACTCAGTATGGACTGTAACTGGTAACAGTCTGTTTTAAAGATCATATTCCAAGCATTTTCAAGGTCCAGCCTCTTTCTGATGAAAAGTTATGGCCTCAGATACATGTTAAATTCTTACTTATACATAGTTTGTAAAAACTATTATTGCTGCTACTTATTACTTATATTGTCACTACTATCTGTAGAAGCAGGCTGCATATAAAACCGCACACGATGGGAAACGGTATTTCCTGTACAGCGCAATAAAAGCAGTTCTGTTTTTTTCCGTAGCTTATATTGATAAATATAATTACCATACATTTCTAAACAAAGAGTATCATTACATAAAATTTGAGTTGTCTGACAACTAGTGCAGGAAAGGCCTGTGTCAAAAGAGTTGCAAAGGATCACATTTGTAAACCAAAACATGATGCACCTATCAACTTTAATTCTGATGTTTTTTAATATGATAAGAGTTTGGCATTCAACATTTGTTTTTTGAAAGAAAATTTCAAAGTCGCTTATTAGAGTTGCTCATATACATTACAGCACATTTCTGAAAACAGTTAACCGAATTCTGTTTTGCAAGAAAAAGCCCTGAAAGACGGTATAATTTTAAATGGAACCTTAAAATGAAAGAAGCAATTCTGCAACATGGTATTTAGGAACAGCAAGGAAAACCTAAAATCTAGCCTACAAGTATGTGGATAACTGAAATAACAAAACATATTTAACCTACATTTGGGGAGAGGGAAATTGAAGAATTTTCAACTTCATAGTTTTCTGCACTACTCTTCCAAATCACCAGTTAACAGAACAGAAAACCAGACATCACGGGATGAAGAATTTTCACCTCTGCCTGTTTGTACATCTTAGTTTATGACAACAGATTAATTTAAATGGTCAAAAATAGGTTGCTCTTTTTGTTCTATGGAAAAGAACACCACCTCAGGACTGTACGCTTTCCAACAAATGGCCAATGTCATGATTTGGATAACAGATATAAGAGCTCACCTTCAAGCTTATATACTGCTCATTAAGAATGTTTTAAGTGTACTAGCAAAAAAACATTACATGTAGCTCAATGTCATTAGTAAGATGGTAATAATTTTTTTAAGGGGAAACTAAGCTTGGAGTAAAAATTTACATAAGACTTGAAACAAACAAAAAAGTACTGGTCCTTAGCACAAGCAGTCTACAGTCCCTAAGAGATCACTACAATAAACAGGGCAGATATTCATAATATTGCTATTCAAGCATATCTAGACTCCTCTTACTCGGTTTACCAGAGTTATATTCTTGAAAGGGCTGGAAGAAAATGCAGGCATAAGCAGGACGGGAATGTATCATCCTAATTAACATGTGATCAATCTAAGCTTTAAAGCAGTCAGTATCAAGGAAGTTAACACTAACTTGGAACCAAAAGGATGTTCTAAGCAGAGCACTAAATGAAAAAAAGTTACACATACTTTAACAGCATCTTTGGCATCAACAACAGCGAGATCTCGAAGTGCCCATGCAGTCTGCCTTTTGTAGAAATCTCCCTTGTCAGATTTTTTGACTTTTACCACGTTTACTTGCACTGGTCGTTCCGTTGTCACTGTTGAATAAAGTAAAAGAGTAATTTCAAAATGCACAAATTACTTTAACATCTGTTTCTGCTGTATTTCAACTTCTGAAATGAATTATCTGTGGGGGAGATTTCATAGTATTTATCTGATGAAAAGAGACCCTTTGAAACATTTTCATCCACAATATCCACAGCTCAGTTTAAGTCTCAGTCAACCAGATATACGTCTCTATACAGCTTGTGAAGTAATGAACCAAATTTACAGATATTTCTTTGATAGAGCAGACCTTAGACCATGGCCACATAACTGACAAAGCACAGAGGTAACTGGAGATTATAGTCAGAATGAAAACATTTTCTGAGATTCCTCAGTCAAAAAGAAATTCTAGCAAGCTAATCTATTGACAGATCGACCCAAAGCACCTTATTTTTTGAAGAGACATAATATTATACACATACACTCAAAGGAACATTAGAATTCAGTTCAGTTACTGTGCCTTTCCAGAGCCCTCTGCCTTGGACTCTAACCAGTACTTTATTGCATTTTATTTAGGCTGATTAGCCTAAATGCCTACTAAATCCCTTTTCAAGCACTATACAAAGCCTGCTTCAGAAGTCCACCAGTCCCACACAAACAATTTTCATTCTTTCATTTCAAATTACAATGAGGTCAGGGAATAAAAGTGCAGGGTTTTGTTTTGTTTTTAATAGAAGCAATAATGGAAGTATAAGCTACAACTGATTTTCTCCATTAGAATCGGAAAGCACCTGTTTTATACGAGGCAAGAACAAATATTGTAAATAAAGCTAAGACAAATGCAACTGAGTAAAAAACAAAGGTGAAGACACAAAATACAGTGTAATATTACTATGTACCTGTGGCACACAAAAAACAGTTTCTCTTCTTTTTGCCTGCTTTGCACACGTTCACAATGCTCAACAAGCGTTCATCATTGGGAGTGAAAATATCCCTCTGTAAAGCATGCTTGATTGCAGTCATTTTCTCTCAGCTGAAAGATTTTAAGAAGTCATAATACATTCAGGCACATTTAACACACACACACAAAAAAAGAACCAGTAATTGACTTACAGCAACTACAGTTTTTTGAAATGAAATTGTACAGCTAACTTAATGAATCACAATCTAGACAAGCATGATTTAGGTAGAAGACTAGCCCACTTTAGGAAAAAGTCCAAGATAAAGCTTACTATCTTACTTCAGTTAGACAACTGTAATTTACGAACACTAGGATGATCCTTCTGCCTAATTTAATGGAGAACAAAAAGCTGCTTAGTAGTAAAGTGGAATGTGAGGCATTAACAAAAAAGTTTAAATGGGAATCAAGAAAAAAAAGACTCTCTCATTAAGCAGTGGAATTTTAGAATGGGTATGAATGCCGTGGATCCAATAAAAATCTGTATGAAGACAGGTGAACAAAAAAAAACCCACCAAATTTGACAGGATGGCGAATGTGAAACTAAAGTCACTACAGTGATGACCTTAAATGAAACTTAATGTCCAGAATCCTTCAAATATACCTAAAACCTTCAATTAAATTTTCAGGACTCTTTCACCAAATCAAGGTTATATGTTGGGCAGACCAAATTGAAAATAATGTTCCATTTAGAGGGAGAAAAAGTGTCTCTGGCTCCCTGCTTTGCAGGAAGATTTCTGGAATATATTCTGGATACGGTATGCCATAGCAGTCATTCAATCCACCACTCAGATGCCACAATTTCAAGTCTAACAAATTATTACTTTTGAGCCTTGGTGTACCATACACACATCCTAATTCTCTTCTGGTAGAGGGAAAATTCATTCTGATTCAGGATCAGTGTCCCTGCACGCTTCCACACTCCCTCCTCCCTTGGTATCGTAAAAGAAATTCTAAATTAGTAATTGATCCCATGTTATGAAAGCATTCTCAAGTATCCTGCTCAAACAGCTTTCTTAAAGCAGAAAAAGTACCTCACATTCTATTTGGTGGCAAAAAAAAACCCAAACCAACAAAACAAAAAAACCCAGTCTGTACTAGAGTTTTCCCAGGTTTGATACTTCTGTAAAAAACATTTGTGGTGGTTGTTGACCTGTTGTCAAATTCATCATTGCCAATTCCTGGAGAGTTACTAGAAATTTATTATTACCATATGAGAGGCACTGTGTTTATAACTTAACTTTACCCAGCAAGCAGGCATTACTTTTTTTTTTTTTTAAATTAATACAAACGTAAGACCTTGCAGAGGGCCCATGTAATAGAATTCAGTAAATTTTTCTTAAGTCAGATTTATCTTCTAGATACTGAAGTCTTTTTCATAAAAACTTCCTTACAACAGAACAGCTCCTGGATAACACAAACTATGAGGACAGATACACACCTAAGGCAACAAACCTCTGAGCCTCTAGAAATACAGCGTTGGGTTTCTTTGTTTTGTAAAGACTTGTTTCACTGCTCTTGCCAGCTACCACATACTACTAAATGTAACAGGCTGTTCTTCTTCCTCTTTATCCTCAAATGAGGGTCTGGCAATTGTTACAGTAATGCAGAATAAAGATGCATCTTTGTAGCTGGCAGAAAGTTCAACTTCAAGGTCATCTAGATCTGAAAAGGCCACAACACAATTTTGCAAAGGTAAGTCCATTAGGTTTGACAAATTTGCTGCTTTTTCTTGGATGCATGGACGGGAGCTCAGAAATTGAACACGTTTTTTAATTATGGAGTTTCTTATCTAGCAAGGGAGTAACAGGATATTTCACAAAGAGAAAGAAAGTAAGCATGTACACTTGGTAATAAATCAAGAGATTTCTTCCAGGAGTCAAATGCTGACCTTGAACCCTATACTCTAACCAAATGCTAAAAAAGATAAACTTCTGCTGAAAGATAGTAAACAGACATTACTTACTCACTTTCATAGCCTGTAACAGCAAACACAGGAAATTGTACAAGGACATCAGGGACTGCTCTTTACACCTTCAGGTACATTGGCAGATGTAGTTTAATGTCAATGACGTAGTCACATACCAAATCAGGCCATTAGGTTGCATGAATGAGGTGCATCTGCCATTAACAGCAAAAGTACTTTCCTGACAACACCCAAAGTTTGCTTTCTAGTTTTTCTCCTTATTAAGAATAGAGTTTTCAGGTAATTTGGGGGAGGTAGAGGAGCAGAAAAGGAGGTAAAGAGAGACTGGGGAGGAGGGGGGGTGGATCTGTTCACAGGGTTTCCCCTTCAAGTGATTCACCTCTGCAGTAACAGCAGCCAGCAGCGGGAGAAAGTGAAGGGTGAGAAGAAGGGGCTGTAAGAAAAGAAAGCTGTTCAGATTTGTCGGATGCGTTAAAAAGTGGTTTGTTTAAAAACATTCACCAAGAGTTCTCATTTTCTTTGGCCATGCCTTCAAGTAAGTATGCAACATGCTCAGAGGAAAGCATTTATACTTCTACCATGTTCGTTTATGATGATGAAGGATTTGCAGAGGTAAAATAAGACCAACATTAAATTAACCATGCACTAAACAAGAATAAAATCCCAAGGAAGACACAAAATTCTGAAAGAGACTTCCGAGATAGACTTCAGTATAACCACCTGGTTCCCTAGCAAAGCATGGTCTAGTCCCCACCAGATTCTAGAAATCCAGGACAGGGGGGATGGGACAACACCACCCAATACTCAAACTTGCAGAGACCAATCAAATAAGGAAAAAACCAAACTCCCACCAAGCTCCAGAAAATTAAGGAATTAGTAATATGCACCTGATTCAGAACAGTTCCTCACACTACAGAGAGATTCTACGTAGACTAAAAAGAGTGACACTTAGACATCACATTTCAATGCTTTTATTTAAATACAGAAGCTCCAATATTACTCTGAACTTGTACTTTAAAATTCTACAGTACGTTAAAACATTATTAATATACATCACATGCTACACTGCCTGAGGCTGAGACAACAAAACAATATGTGGAGTTAAATTTTAGGTTGGATTTTTCGCTTAGAGATGCATTGGTTGCTTTCTCTGACAAATACATAGCAAAGACAAAAGGGTTCCTTTGGCACTTGAAACAGAAAAGGCACCGACTTTTCTTTTAGCCTTTTATGTCCCACTGTGCCTGAGCTCAGCAGGCCACCACCACATCTCTCAGCTTAGGGAATCTAGTAGTTTTAAAGATTAGTAACCCAAGGGCTTTGGGAAAACAAGGGCCAATATATCAGGTTGCAATCAGTATTGTCAAGTGTACAGCACTCAGGGCACTCAAAGAAATGCTGTTTACATGACACCGCTATGGCAACATAACACTCCATGGCTGCTGTCTGCAACTTTCCTCCCCTTTCATCAAATGCTGGGCCCAGCTTTTGTTTCCCAATTTGCATCAGGTTGTCATTCCTGTTACTCTTCAACAGGTGTGCAAGATGAACACACAAAGTGCCAACAACTTGCTGCATTTCAGAAATACCCCCTTTCCTTCCTGATTTAGGATTTTACTTTCTGACACCAAAACCTTCACAACATGCCAGGACCAAGTACATCACTAAGTTCTTCACACGTGACTCCTGCTGTTCCAAAGGAACACAGAATTAAGCACAAGGAGCTGGAGATAAAGCTGCTTCCTGAGAAAGCTTCAAGAGAGCTGAGGCCATGCCAGTCTCTAATAAAACCCTTTAGTCATTGCTGCGTTTTTTTTCCAGTAATGTTAGAGACAAAGCCTCGGCTACATGAAATCTATCAAACACACCACATCACAGACACAGCCTGTCCAGGAAATACATGGGAAAGATTCAACAGAGCAATTTGATAAGGCTACTTGGTGAGCACTGCTTAGCCTCTCCAAGTGTGCAAACAGGAAAATACGCTGTTCCTGCATCCTATCAGGTTAAAACACAACATGGGAGCGCAGCCTAACTGTGACATCCCCGAGAATCAATCAATCAAAAGCCCAAGCATTTAACAGGAGAACTCACAAGAGTTACTTACAGCAGCGCCGGCCTCCCCAGGCCCGTCTGGCACCAGCTTCACCGCCTCCCACCTGCGAGTCCCACGGCTCCACCCCGAGCCCGGCGGCCCAGACACGGCCGAGCCGCCCCGGGGCCACCAGAGGGGCCCTGTCCGCGGAGGAAAGCGCGGCAGGCCCCCACACCGGGGACGGGGGAAGGGACGGAGGATGCCGGGGCCGCCCTGCTCTCACCCCGGAGCCGGAGCCAGGGCCAGGCGGGACGGGACAGGGAAGCAGGCGCCTCCAGCCGCGGCGACTCCGGCCGCAGCCCCCCGCCGCTGCGCGCTGCCCACAACGGCCGCTTCCGCTCACGTGACGCCAGCAACGAGACTGCAGGCTAAGCAGCCCGCGCAGCGCCCCCTTCTGGAGGAGATGGGCGTAACGCCTGTAACGGCCCTAACGTCCGCCCGCGCGCCGAGCGGGGTGGGGGAAGAGAGGAGGGGTGGGGGAAGAGAGGGAGGGGTGGGTCGAGCCGATAGGAGCGCGGGTAGGGGCGGGGCGGGGCGGGGCGGGGCTCCGGGGTGTGAAGGTGGAGGGGAGCGGGCTGCAGTCGGCACGGGCGTAGCTGCGTCTGCTTCCTCAGAGCAGGCTTTGTGCTGCGGCCCTAAAAGCAGTGCCGAGCTGGCACAATAAAAGCCTACTTGGGGGGTAGGTGGTGTTGCTAGGCTGGAACAGTAACTGTGCGGTGGTCTTCTGTGACTGGCTGGGCCCGGTTTGAGCTGGGCCTTGCCAGCAGGTGACACAGTTGGTAGCACCCCGTGAGGCCCCGGAGCTTCTCTGGTGGTGAAGGGACCCCAGAGGTTGTCAGGCAATGCCGTGGTGAAGGGTGGTCCCGATTCTTTCGGCTGTGTCTGGGTGTGCCTTCCTGAGGTGGCTCCTGCCCGACTGAGGTGGGTTGGTTCAGGTAGGGGAAAAAAAAAAACAGGAAAAAAGAGAAGGGCCTGAAAAACCTCGCCAAACTCTAAAGAGCTGGGGGAAGAAGCTCCCTCCAGTAGCTGTGAACTATTAGGTAAAATAAAACCCTGCTGTGTCATTACAAGGCATAAAACAGCAATGTCTCGCAGCTCACTCAGGGATAGTGATCGGGTGCTTACTGTGTCGTTTATGGGCTCTGCCTGTTCATCTTCCTGTTCTCACGATGGCCCTGCTTCGGAGTAGCCTGCTTCATCCATTTCTTCCCTTAGCAGGGGAAGAGTTTCTTCCCTTACTAAACGAGCTGACTTTTGCTTCCAACATTTCTTCTTGTGTATAGGGGTGACTGATACCAGCAGGGGTTGGTTGTCTGGTTCAGATGCAACTGCCTGTTTGAGTAGCCGCAGTGCCTGTTGTTTTGGCGTCAGATCCAGAGACCACCTCTTCCCGTTGAGGTTCTGAATAGTCTTGAACAGGGCTCGGTAGGCATGGGCCAGGCCCCAGCACGTTGCAGTGATTTGTGTCTCTCTGGAATTGCCAGGCTGACAGCATACTTTTCCCAAATACTTTACTAAGTTTTTCAGGATTCTGCACTTGTTCAGGGGTGAAGTTCCAAAACATTGGAGGTGCCCATTGTCCTAGGTACTTGCTCATACTATCCTACACACTCTGCCACTCTTAGCTATCCAGCCTCAGGGAAGATCTCTGGGTGGTATGCTTAAAATAGTTGTTTAACCTTAAATAAGACCTGGAACTCATTCAGGAGACATAGCAATGGGAACACACTGGTTTGAACATCCCAAGGATATTCAAAATTCTCAAGAGCTATTGTAATGGAGGAGAAGGTGAAGGAGTGGGAGAAAGTGTCCCCCCTTGTCTCCCCCATAAATTGGCTCTCCAAGGAGAAAAGGTAAAGAGTGTAATTATTGATAGTTTCTGAGAGATGGTTCCCGAAGTACGGAGATGACGGCAATGATGATGCCAGATTAGTCTCATGACCAGTAATTTTATCATATCCTAAGCTAGTGCTACACAGTACACCAAAATGATAACCTTAATCCAGCCCCAGAGGTGATAAACAGCACAACAGGGAGCATATAGACCGAGTAAGGTTACTTGCTTACATAACACAACTCTGAGAACAAGCACAACAACTCTGAGAGCAAATAAATCAACATTGCGACCAGCGACTTTTAACCTAATAATGAATGCTTATAACAAATTTGTTTTAACATGCTCTGGTCAGATCTGTCATTATCTCAACCCTTCGAGCGTACAATACATTACAATATGACAGTATCTTAGAATTCCAAATGACAAAGAAGTCCATCTCTGACTGCATGCTGTAATTCAATTTGGCCACAGCACTGGGATGAATATAACTTCTGGGAAAAGCATTCAGATTTTGGCTCTACCCCTAAGCAGAAGCACCCTTAGTAACTGACAGTATTTGACGCCTCTCATGGTTTAACCCCAGCCAGCAAATAAACCCCACGTAGCTGCTCGCTCACCCTCCTCCTCCCCCCCCCCCCCCAGTGGGATGGGGGAGAGAATCAGGAGGGCACAAGTAGGAAAGCTTCTGGGTTGAGATAAAAACAGTTTAATAATTGACATAAAACGAAGTAGAACAGTAATAGTAACAATGAGAACGACAACAATAACAGAATATACAAAGCAGGCAATGCACAATGCAACTGCTCACCAACTGCGTGTCCTGAACGGGGGTGAGCACCCCCACACACCTGTTTTTTATACTGAGCATAATGTCACATGGTATAGAATACCCCATTGGCCAGCTGGGTCAACCACCCCGGCTGTGCTCCCCCCCACCACCTCAGCCTGCCCTGCACGTGGCAGGGCATGGGAGGCTGACAAGAGAAACCAAAAGTCTCCCTGGTGCAAGCACCACTCAGCAACAACCAAAGCATCAATGGGCCATCAATGCTCTTCTCATACCAAACCCAAAACACAGTGCACCCCCCAAGCTACTGGGAAGAAAGTTAACTCTGTCCCAGCCGGAACCAGGACAGTATCCACCCCTTATTCTATACCATCTACATCATGCCCAGGTCTCACATTTTCCAATACATTGCAATTAGTCATCACCACTTTTCCTGCCTTTTGATATATACACATACAAGATATCATTCCCTTAGTCCATGGGCCATCCCTCTAAAATGTCCGTTGAGTTCATTTAGTCCATGACTTCAGGTTACATCTGTCATAACAGTCTTTCAGGGCAGGAGAGATGGTGTGTGGTGTTGAACTGTTGCATGCTGAGGCCAGTTCTGGTTCCATTGTCACTGCGCTCGTCCAGTTCTATCATCGTTGCACTTTGCTGGGTTTCATCGGAGTTCATTCTTCATTCATCTGGGTGATTATTACTGTAATACTGTTAATATGGCATATGGTAACCATAGAAGTGATGACATACAGTATTATATAATAACTAACATCATACATTCAGTTCATTGGCTATTTTAATCCAAAATTAAATCCCCTTGAGGTACACACCGGACTTCCCCATCCTTCCGCATGATCCACCAAGTGCACCCAGGTCCCTGAGCAAAAGCAATCCCACGAATGGGTTTTCCCTTGCCGGAGGCAGGAGTAACCCAGGCTGTCTTCCCCAGCGTATTTCTTATGTGCACATATTTCTTATGTATTCTTTATCCCCCTCTACAGTACGTAAGGGTTTGGATTGGGCAGGGCCGGCTCGAGTGACAGATCCCCTAGTGTTGACTAACCAGGTGGCTTTTGCTAAATGTGTGTCCCAATGTTTGAATGTCCCACCACCCATTGCTCTCAGCGTAGTCTTTAGCAGTCCATTGTATCGTTTGATTTTCCCAGAGGCTGGTGCATGGTAGGGGATGTGATAGACCCACTCAATGCCATGCTCTTTGGCCCAGGTGTCTATGAGGGTGCTTCAGAAATGAGTCCCGTTGTCTGACTCAATTCTTTCTGGGGTGCCATATTGCCATAGGACTTGCTTTTCAAGGCCCAGGATGGTGTTCCGGGCAGTGGCATGGGGCACGGGATATGTTTCCAGCCATCCTGTGGTTACTTCCACCATGGTCAGCACATAGCGCTTGCCTTGTCGGGTTTGTGGGAGTGGGATAAAATCAATTTGCCAAGCCTCCCCTTATTTATATTTCAACCATCATTCTCCATACCAAAGAGACTTTACTTGCTTGGCTTGCTTGATTGCAGTGCATGTTTCACATTCATGGATAACCTGTGCAATAGCGTCCATGGTCAAGTCCACCCCTCGATCATGAGCCCATCTGTATGTTGCATCTCTTCCTTGATGGTCTGAGGTGTCATGGGCCCACCGAGCTATAAATAATTCACCCTTATGTTGCCAGTCCAGATCTACCTGAACTACTTCGATCTTAGCAGCCTGGTCCACCTGCTGGTTGTTTTGATGTTCTTCAGTGGCCCGACTCTTGGGTACATGAGCATCTACGTGATGTACTTTTAGAGTCAGGTTCTCTACCCGGGCAGCAATACCTTGCCACAACGTGGCAGCCCAGATGGGTTTACTCTGCGCTGCCAGTTGTTCTGCTTCCACTGCTGCCACCACCCCCACGGGGCATTTGCCACCATCTATGAGTCAGTATAGAGATAAAGTACTGGCCATTTTTCTCGTTCGGCAATGTCCAAGGCCAGCTGGATGGCTTTCACCTCTGCAAACTGGCTCGATTCACTTCTCCTTCAGCAGTTTCTGCAACTTGGCGTGTAGGACTCCATACCGCAGCTTTTCACCTCCGATGTTTTCCCACAAGACGACAGGACCCATCAGTGAACAGGGCATATTGCTTCTCATTTTCTGGTAGTTTGTTATAAAGTGGGACCTCTTCAGCACGCATCACCTCCTCTTCTGGGGATATTCCAAAATCTTTGCCTTCTGGCCAGTTCATGATCACCTCCAAGATTCCTGGGCAACTGGGGTTTCCTATTCGGGCCCGCTGTGTGATCAGTGCGACCCACTTACTCCACGTAGCATCGGTTGCATGATGTGTAGAGGGGACCCTCCCTTTGAACATCCAGCCCAGCACCGGCAGTCGGGGTGCCAGGAGGAGCTGGGCTTCAGTACCAACCACTTCCGAAGCAGCTTGAACCCCTTCATATGCTGCCAATATCTCCTTCTCAGTTGGAGTGTAGCGGGCCTCGGATCCTCTGTATCCCCGACTCCAGAGCCGTAAGGGTCGACCTCGAGTCTCCCCTGGTGCTTTCTGCCAGAGGCTCCAGGTAGGGCCATTCTCTCCGGCTGCGGTGTAGAGCACATTCTTCACATCTTGTCCTGCCCGGACTGGCCCAAGGGCTACTGCATGAACTATCTCCTGTTTAATTTGTTCAAAGGTTTGTTGTTGCTCAGGGCCCCATTTGAAATCGTTCTTCTTCCTGGTCACGTGATAGACAGGGCTTACGATCTGACTGTAATTTGGAATATGCATTCTCCAAAAGCCCACAACGCCTAAGAAAGCTTGTGTTTCCTTTTTGCTAGCTGGTGGGGACATGGCTGTTATTTTATTGATCACATCCGTTGGGATCTGACGACGTCCATCTTGCCATTTTATTCCTAAAAACTGGATCTCCTGTGCAGGTCCCTTGACCTTACTTAGTTTTATAGCAAAGCCAGCCTTCAGAAGGATTTGGACTATTCTCTTCCCTTTCCCAAAAACTTCTTCATTGCCCCATACAACGATGTCATCAATGTACTGCAGATGTTTGGGAGCCTCACCCTGTTCCAGTGTGGCGTGGATCAGTCCATGGCAAATGGTAGGGCTGTGTTTCCACCCCTGGGGCAGTCGGTTCCAGGTGTACTGGACGCCCCTCCAAGTGAAAGCAAACTGTGGCCTGCACTCTGCCGCCAAAGGGATGGAAAAGAAGGCATTAGCAGTGTCAATTGTGGCGTACCACTTGGCTGCCTTTGATTCCAGCTGGTATTGAAGTTCCAGCATGTCCAGCACGGCAGCACTCAGTGGCGGCGTGACTTCGTTCAGGCCACGGTAGTCTACTGTCAGTCTCCACTCTCCATTAGACTTTTGCACTGGCCATATGGGTCTGTTAAAGGGTGAGCGAGTCTTGCTGATCACTCCTTGGCTCTCCAGTCGACGAATCAGCTCATGGATGGGGATCAGGGAGTCTCGGTTGGTGCGGTATTGCCGCCGGTGCACTGTTGTGGTAGCGATTGGTACCTGCTGTTCCTGGACCTTCAGCAATCCCACAACAGAAGGGTCCTCCGAGAGACCAGGCAAGGCAGACAGCTGTTTAATTTCCTCCGTCTCCAGGGCAGCTATACCAAAAGCCCACCGATACCCTTTTGGGTCCTTGAAATACCCTCTCCTGAGGCAGTCTATGCCAAGGATGCACGGAGCCTCTGGGCCAGTCACAATGGGGTGCTTCTGCCACTCATTCCCGGTCAGGCTCACTTCGGCCTCCAACACAGTTAACTCTTGGGATCCCCCTGTCACTCCAGAAATACAAATGGGTTCTGCCCCTTTATAGCCTGATGGCATCAGGGTACACTGTGCACCGGTGTCTAAGAGAGCCTTATACTCCTGTGGCTCTGATGTGCCAGGCCATCGAATCCACACAGTCCAGTAAACCCAGCTGTCCCTTTCCCCCACCTGGCTGGAGGCAGGGCCCCTCTAGTCCTGGTCATCATATTCGCTCTCCACTTCTTCTAAGTATGAATCAGAAGTCCCTTTGTTAAGGTCGGAAGTGGAATCAGCCCTTCTACTCTGTCTGGGGAACTGCTTACTGGAGACTGGAGCAGCAGTTTTCCTGGAAGAACCCCCTTTTGTGGTTGTTTTCCCTTGCAACTCATGTACCCGTGCCTGTAGGACTGAGGTAGGTTTTCCATCCCACTTCCTCATGTCCTCTCCGTGGTCACGCAGGTAAAACCACAGGGTGCCCCAGGGTGTGTACCCACGATGTCTCCTCTCTTGAGCAGAGGGATGCTTGCTCCTAATGGCTGAGACACTGGCCTGTGCAGGGGGGGAGCAGGACATGTCCTCTTTGAGTTGCTGGACCTCCCGAGACAGTTTCTCCACAGCAGAGACACAGGCCCATAGGGAGGAAGAGAGACTTCCTTCATATTGCCGGAGTTGGCCAGCCAGTTCATCCACTGTTTGTTCCTCTCCGTCTCTCCAGGTCATTATTGCCAATGAGTTTGCATGTGACGCTGGTGCGCTCCGTACAAACTTCCGCCACATGGGTCGCGTGCACTGGACTTCATCTGGGTCTTTGGATAACTGCTCGTTGTTCAGGTCATCATAAATCACCTCCAGCATGGCTAATTCCCTCAGGTACTGGATACCTCTCTCCATGGTGGTCCACTTGCCTGGGTGGCATATAACATCTTCCTTGAAGGGACACCTTTCCTTCATACCTGACAGGAGTTGCCTCCAGGGGCTGAGGACTCGTGCCCCTTGTCCAATTGCTTTGTCAGTGCCCCCTTCCCTAGACAGGGATCCCAGCTGCTTGGCTTCCCTACCCTCTAATTCCAGGCTACTGGCCCCGTTATCCCAGCATTGGAGCAGCCAGGTGACAATGTGCTCGTGGCTGAAGTCTTTTCGCATACCTCGCAGCTCACCCAGAGATAGGGATCGGGTGGTCACCATCTCATTTACGGGTTCTGCCCCCTCCTCCTCCTGTTCTCGTGATGGCCCTGGTTCATCTTCATCCCTTACTAAATGAGCTGATTTTCTTGTGCATTTTCTTTTTTGTATAGGGGCGACTGATACCGGCATGGGTTGGTTCTCTATCGCAGGGGGCGGAGTAGCTGCCGTGCCTGCCCTGGGGGGTGAGGGAGCCGCTGTGCTTGCCGTGGGGGGTGGGGTAGCCGCAGGGCCTGTTGTTTTGTCATCAGCTGCAGAGACCTTCTCTCCCCCTTGGGGGTTCTGAGTGGTGTTAAGCAGGGCTCGGGAGGCGTGGGCCAGGCCCCAGCACATTGTAGTGATTTGCGTCTCCCTAGAATGGCCAGGGTGACAGCATACTTCTTCCAAATATTCTACTAATTTTTCAGGGTTCTGCACTTGTTCAGGGGTAAAGTTCCAGAACACTGGCGGCGCCCATCGTCCTAGGCATTTGCCCATGCTATCCCACTCGCCCTGCCACTCATAACTATCCAGCCTTGGGGCAGATCTCTGGATGATGTTCTTAAATTGCTTACTAACCTTGGATAAAACCGCAACAATATTCCCAAGGAGTACCAATAGATGTATCTTAACTACCCAGGGATGTTCAAGGTACTGGCAAGTTATTTTAACGAAGGACACGACATCATAGAGGAAGGTAGCGAGGGTGCCATTCTCTATTTCCTCCATAAAAAAATCTCTCAGAGGAAAAGGTATAATTGCTAAGGGTCTCCATGAGGTGGTACCCAAAATACAGAAACGGCTTCATTACGAATCCCAAATACCAAATAACCCCCAATGCCAGCGTTTTAGTAACAAATCTCCCAGGCAAAACATCATTAATCACTGCAGAGCACAGCAGACTACAAACCCAACTCCAATCTTTAACAGGTACAGTAAAAACAAGAGCATGGTGCAGAACAAATTAATATGTTACCAGATATAAATTCCTTAATATGCTCTAGTTAATCTGTTGTTATCTCAACCCTTCACTGCCCCACGTTGGGCGCCAAAAAGGACTGTCGTGGTTTAACCCCAGCCAGCAAACAAACCCCACGCAGCCGCTCGCTCACCCCCCCCCTCCAGTGGGATGGAGGAGAGAATCGGGAGGGCACAAGTAGGAAAACTCACGGGTTGAGATAAAAACAGTTTAATAATTGACATAAAACGAAGTAGAACAGTAATAACAACGAGAACAACAACAACAACAGAATACACAGAGCAGGCAATGCACAATGCAACTGCTCACCGACCGCTGACCGCGTGTCCCCAATGGGGGCAAGCCCCCCACACACACCTGGTTTTTATACTGAGCATGATGTCACATGGTACAGAATACCCCATTGGCCAGCTGAGTCAACCACCCCGGCTGTGGTCGCCCCCGCCACCCCAGCTTGCCTTGCACATGGCAGGGCATGGGAGGCCGACAAGAGAAACCAAAAGTCTCCCTGGTGCAAGCACCACTCAGCAACAACCAAAGCATCAATGGGCCATCAATGCTCTTCTCATACCAAACCCAAAACACAGCGCACCCCCCAAGCTACTGGGAAGAAAGTTAACTCTGTCCCAGCCGGAACCAGGACAATGCCAGTGATAATTCAGAGGGAACAGTTACTCTGTGACTAGTGATCATGAAATTTAGGATTTGGCATTGAACCATGAGATACGATGTCCAAATCTGGCCGTAGCTACCTGTAGCCACTGCTGAATTCAGTGAGAACTGGAACTACCTTCCAGTTCAAACTCCACTGTGATGGAGGTTCTCCACATGATCAATACACTTAACTCATTTTTAGCATTATTAATGTAAATTAATATAGTATTTCTTCAATGCTTGCATGCAGATTTAAGGAAAGGCCGAAATCACTACAGATTACTTGAACTGTATGATTTATTCACATTAATACATCAGTATGCCTTTAGGATATGGCTGATAAAATGTATTAGCCAGGCCATGACCAATAAAGAACAACAGAAAATATTTTTTCCAAGTGATCGTTATGAATTGCCAAAATGTGGACTTTTAACATGTAAAACTGTGATTTCATCATTCCTGTATCATTTTTCCACTTGACTGAAAGCATTAAACATTACTGACCAATAGAGTCTTGCTGATCGTACTTCTATTTTATGACTTACAAAACAACATGCTGTATACTTCTATAATATATCATTCATGAGGGCCAAGGTTAAAAGAGAAGTTACAATTTGGTAATTTCTCAATTCAGCCACAAAATCTAACTGTCTCTGGCTAGATCTATAAAGACTGGACAAGGCAGCCACAAAAGGTTGGACAAGGTTTCATAAAGCTGTTGTTATCACTCAAAACCTTTCTAGTTTCCTGTCTTTAGCTGTTAATTCTGCTAAAGGGCAAAAAAACCCCAAAACATAGTTTGTTAATGCTAAAATGTGGTTACACATTAAAACTGACATGAGATCATCTTCCAGGATGCACAGTGCCATCCTCTCCCCTCTTATTTCAGCTTCCCACAGATGTTCTTTAGAAAGGGCCTTTGATCTTCCAATACTGTCTTTAACTCATGACAAAATATTCCTAAATTACGTATTACAATCCCCCACTTTACTGGAAGAAGATAGATTTATATGCTGAAAGTGACTGAAAGAATTGGAGAATAGATAGATGACAGGGAAAGTATAGGCTTTCCTTGGGAGAAGGTGGGTTACTGTATGTATGACTCCAAAATACAAAGGAGAAGAAGAATGAGAAATAACCCAGAAGGCACAGTCCAGAACAGGCTCCTTGCTCTGTTTCACTTCCAAAATTATTTTAAAAATTCTGCATTGATCTGTATTTGCTTAATTTAAGATCAGGAAAAGATTAGTCATCCATGAAAGATAAACACACAGGAAAAGAGTCCTTCTGTTTTAAATATAAGGTCATGGGTCTTAGATGGTGAAAATTATCTTAAATCCATGCTCTCCAATGGAACTTCACGAGTGTATTTTTTGTTGGTATGGAACTACCTTATCTGAATGATGATGTTAAATGCTATTTATAGCATGGAGCTGCAGGAAACTGATGTATTTTTTTAAGTATAGAATAAGACAAATACGGTATTGATAAATGCTACATACAAAATATTCTCAAATTCTTTTGTCATAGGTTTCCCCGTATTCTTAATTCTGATATTGGTCAAAGAGTTTAAAAAAAATACACTTAGGAAAAAAACATCATCTGTCTTTTAAGACTGCCTCTATTCTCTTTCTGCCTCTTAAACAAGTGAGCATGAAGTTCTGCTCATTATGACTCTCCTTCATTTTAACGCTGCCATATTTTTTCTCTTCTCTGGAACAGATACAGCTGATAACAATTTGTGTCTTCTGAAGAAAATTCACATTATATCCACAATCTCCAGTATTAATTCACTCCATCATTTAGTTGAAACCTTTTATAAGAATGCTACAAATGCATTTGTGATAATCCTTTATTCCTGTAAGTTTCTTCCTATTCAATTTTGGAGAAGTCTTCCAGGAAAAGCAGACGAATCCCCAGATATTGTATGTTAAACTACATTCTGTATATCCAATGTCAGGAAATGTGATGTAGGAAACAATTCTGCATTAATTGAAAGATGGGCTATTTAAGAGCCCATTTAAGAGACCTGTCAGGTCTTTTCCATTTATAATTTAGCATATTCTCTACCTCCTGTGGTGCAGCTGTGCTATACTAACTGCAAAGTGAGTCTCCCGCACCTCAGGACAAAGACTTTCCATAGTGCGATCAGGTCAGTCTAGCAATTACACAGTGTCTTGATATTTGACATCTTATAAAGAACTGTGTAAATGTAAGGAGTCCCTAGATTAGATTTTTTGAAGTATTTTCCTTTTGATAATAACTGAAATAATTCACATGGACAATGTCCTTTTTTCTCCTTTCCTTTTGTTTAGTCTGATCGCTTAGTGAAGAATGTCTTAAATATTATGTTATCAGACAGAAGAAATGCCAAACAGATTTTAACTGCATATTATTCCACATAAAATGCAGGCTTATTTGTCTTCTAATATAGTCAGTTTAATGTTTATACAGTATAAGAATAGAAAGATATAAGCTACTGATGCAAGTCCATTAAATATGGACACATACTTGCACTGGATTATCCCAAAGACATTCTGAAAAGAACAACTGCATTTCATAAACAATTACTATAAATACAGTCCTCTCTAACAGTATTTAGGTGGCAAATGTAAGACTTAAGTCCTTAAAAATTCCAGTAGATTTGTGTTACCCACATAAACTGCCTTCACAACTGTCAAGATATACATCATTACTGAGATTTGGGTTAGAATGAATGTAATTTACAACATATGCCTAGAATAAATATATAACTTTTGAAGATTAGCTTATCGAAGGTACGGCCTTTCCTATATACAAGCAATAGGATAACACTTAAAAAGTAAAGTAGAAAGCTGTACATTTTATACAGTTTTTCAAATATATTCTCACTTATTCGATGTTATTTCAATTTTGAATCCAAAGTACATTTACACAAATGTTTTCAAAAGTGGGAGTTCATGTGAAAGACAACAGTGAAGTACGAGTCAGAGTACTCTTGCGCAACTTGCGCAACTATCGCATTTTACAGATGGCGGGTACTGAGAGAGGACATTAACCAGCTTGTGCTTTCCTAGGAGCTACTTACATCAGTTGGCCTTAGGTATGAAGCTGGTTTAGTCCACAGCTAGTCTCCCTGTACTCTCTTGGCTGCCAAAAGAGAAAGCAAATTTTCTCCTGCAGGACATTCCGACTAGGAGCTTCTCTGAATGACCTTTTGGGTTGGCATTTCTTTATTGACTATGGGAAGAGCAGCCAACCAGCTTAGCTGACTGACACTAAGCAATATCACTGTGCTTCTTATTGTCAACATTGTTCCTCTTCAGCTCCTGCTCAATACAGCTTTAATTCATCCTCTGTTTCCACTGTAATGTAATGCTGTCGCAAGTCCAGACGTTATTTTTTGTTATAGGTGAGATCTTCCAAACCACACAGTAGACTCCACCCCATGTTAAATGTAACTCTAAGTACTAATACGCATTTAAGTAGTGCACTGAATATGCTAACACATAGCTAGAAACTGGTGAAAATTACTCTCATAATTCTATGAATTTTGAAAAGTCTATCACTTGCCTACAAAGTAATTGTAGTAGCCAACAACTACTATTTACATAGTATTTTGTTAACTCTTGGTCCAGAGGTAGAGACATAAACAATTTCTATTCCCTAACCGGGCCTGTTCATATACATAAGCAATAAAGTGCAAGAAAGATGTTAATGATACAAAAGAAAAAAGTTCTGAAAGGTCTGACAAATAAAGCAGTTCTGCTTAAGAACGTTCATTTTCTGTTTCTAAGACAGTACCACAAACAACGGGAAGGCCAAAGGGAGTACTAAATGTTCTAAGGGAAAAATAATATAACTGCACAGGTGAAAAGTTGGTCCTGTGGTACGTGAATGCAAAACTCCAATTCATCAGGATAAGGGTTTCATTCTTGTATTGATGTAGGTGTGATCTCTTTAACAAAGTTCTATATTTTAACACATCTGAAAATGGAAATGTGCACCATTCTCATACAGAACTCATTTGGTTGCTTTCTTTTTTCTACTTCCCCAATATAAATTAACTGTTAATGCTCTTAATGCTTTAAAAATATTTCCAGCTATTAGTGAAAGATAATTCATACCTCCTTGAACATAGGAACAAACGCTGAACTCTACTTACATAAGCAATCACCACTGACCATGGGAATTACTGGTCCTATATTGAAAGTCTCACATATTTCTAAGTATTTGCCAGAGTGGGGCCCTCCTAATACATATAAATGAACAGCCAATTGTTTATGTAAAAAGTATGTTCCATTTTTTACTTATATGTAAAATTAAAAAGCAGATACTGCATATCACTTACTATCTTTTTGATCAGATGATTTATGAAATGCTGGTCAGTGAAAGTCAACCAGTCACCTTAATGTTAGAAAATGCATCTTTAGGACAAAGGACACAGGGAGAGACATAAAAGGTTGGAAGCATAGAAGCATATCCTCATAAGAACCAAGCAATCCCTATTGTTGGATGACCAGATTGAATCATCGTTTAGGTAGGTGTCATTAAAGTTCACAATCTTCAAGTCCTTCTTAAGGTACATTTCATTCAGTTTGTTTAGTGTTCGAGCAAAGGTATATTTAGATGCACAACTATACGCTTCCAGATTGTAGACTTTGTGGAAGTGCATATCAAAATATGGATTATCCTAAAAAAACGGAGAGAGAATGAAATTGTTACACGCATTACAGATGTTAGAACGGCAATCTGTTGTTCTCTGCCCAGCTACCTTCAGGGCTCTTTCTCCGTTTGATGGACTCTAAAGGACTTTGCATATTTCTGCTATTCATACTAGAGGGTCTTTTAAAACTTTACAAAGCAGCAGTTTATAATTAGCTGCTATTCTTTGCCATTAGGAGTTTTGCCTGAGTAAAACTTTCAGTTTGCCCAAGCGATACGCTGCACTTTATTGGGATTATACAATCTTGTTTCAAAATGAACCAATTTGTCATATTGCCCAAAACACACTATATGAAAAGCACTTGCCTTGGACTATAACTATATATGCCTGTCAGAAGAAGAATATTGATTGCCCTTCCTGCCTAAATTGTAATTCTCTGTGCTCTTTGGCACAACTAATCCTAGCAGCAGCTAAGTTCTGTTAAATTCTATGGATATGAATAACTATTAGGAATATTTATAGCAGTGTTAATCACCCTATAATTATGAGTTTGAGATTCATTTAGGCTTTTCTTTAACCAAAAATGAGACGGATTTTGATCATCCCAGTGTGGAAGGCTGAATCATTTCTGAAGGCTATTTTAGCACAACACTTCAGAAAAAAGCTTAAGTAAATTCATGTAGGCAAGTGATAAGGAAATCTTCTGTCTGCCTTGGCTGGGGAAGGGACAGGAACATCTCCAGAAGCAAGACAACTTGGAGAGAGGACGTAAAGTATTATTAGTTTTGGCTTTTTTATCCCTCTGGTCTAAACTGCAAAGAGCTCACAGCGTGCAGGGATACTCTGAACCTGAGCTCACCTCCTCCGACTCCCAGGTTCCTAGTTTTAGACTTGAGGGTGATGTGCACAGGACAGGAGAACAACCACAGTTTGTCTTTTTCCTTGGAGCAAGGCTCGAAACCTTTCTTGATTTCTCTTTCACTAGGATATGTAATCTGAACTCTATTTTATGTTCATTTGAAAGCACTTTCAAAGGGAGAAAAGTCATTTTTTCCTGGACTACATTATGCATGGACAACTGTTAAAATGTCTTCTCATACATGCAGTAAGATATTCTCCTTGGCTTATTCTTCTAGCTTTTGTAAAATAGGATTTCATTCGACTTCTGGTGTTGTTCTGTATCGTACTACTCAGCCTCATTTTACCCTTCTGAAGTTTTAGCAGTAAGTCAGCCAGATCTAGCCAAAGCTGTTTCATATTTACACACTCAAATACACAAATATTTAATCGATCCAAGTAATGTGAGATTAAGCTATGTGAAAGAGGCACAATTTCATGAGCTGATACACCAAACAATGCACTTGCAAGACGTTGTCACACACAGAACAGGTTCATACATTCAAATGACAGTGTCACATTCTCCATAAAAATATTTAACAAAATTTTGTTTTCAAATACACATTAAAATCTATGGGATTAACTCCAGTTTACATTGGGAGCTGCAGATGGAGAACTTTTATTCCCAGTTATGATGGACAAATTAGAAAAAATCCAGCTGTCCCTCAGATCTCAACCGGAGAGATGAAGAAGATTATAACAAAGAAAATCTCTCCTTCCTCCTTGCCCCCCAACTGTGCAAATGTGATATGGGGCCTCTCACATGCAATAAAACCAAAATTCATTGGAGGTTTGATTTATTTTGGTTTTTATATAACTTTCTTTTTCAGATAATGCATTTTAATTGCATTTTAATACTTGTATCCCAAATTGCAACACAAGAAAAGTATACTCTAATATATGTATTTAATAATACATAAGACTTACAGTATCTGCTTCTTTTCCATCAATCATCTCCAGATCTTTCAAAAACCACTTTTCAACTATTTCATATTTCTCTTCTCGATCCACTCGCAAGTGTTTAACCATACATATTTCTACTTCTTCACTTTTGGTCACTGCAAGAAAAAAATAGTTTAGATATGCAAGCAAGTACTTCCCAAAAGTTCCAATAATAAAAGACTTAATCAAACTACGTTTTAGATAATAACTTAAATGATGATGAGCAGGGCTGTACTGGACTTAATAGTTCTATTTTGCCCAGGTAGTAGGAATAGCACCATGTTCTCAGTCTAGGAAACCTGTCAGCTTTTAGTAGATTTAGGATTTACCTTACTGGTCCTGTGAAAAGAGAATCTTGTCTGTGCAAAAGCCTTTCATCTGAATTCACTACCAGTGCAGGGAAAGCCTAATTCTGGCACTGGATCTGTATGGATAACCCACTTCCCTACTTACTTTGAGGGGGAATCTTTTGGGGTGCTGGAGTCAGAAAATTGCAAAACCGCTCCCAAGGCTCTGTATTTACATGACTCGTTCTATACTTCCCATTCTGTGGATGAAGTTCTCTTACAAAGCCATTATTTTTTTAAAGCAAAACTCTTATTTCCCTATAAAATATGTAAGTAGGTCACTTAACAAAAATTACATCAAAAATATTTCTTAAAGCTTCAAGTTGCCCCGTGCTATCTTTGTAGAAATTACTATTTTTCGACTTAGGCAGGAAATGAGAGTAAAAAGAGCACAAAAACACTCTTTGCAATAACTACCATTATTAATTGATCACACGGAGTGCTGCACAGGAGACTGGATTTCTGTAACACACAATAATGAGCGTGAAAAGCACCGGAGCCTGAACAATCTCCTGCACATCCAGCACGATGGCTGCAGGGCAGGCCACTTCCCCCTGCCATCTGGTAGCCTAAGGTAAGGGTGAGATGTCACCTACGTCTGGCAGGAGCATTTTGACATCGTAGCATGAGGCTGCAGAAGCAGGAGCAAAATTCTTTTATTTCTAAATACTGCCCGAATTTTTGAAAACCCATTTTGAAACTTGACTAATTTTATCTTATTCCTGTTAAAACATCTCTTACTTCTCACCTGTTTATAAGAAAATGGTTATTAAATAAAGACAAACAAAGGATATATGTTGGAGATATGCCTTCTTTCCATTGCAAAGAAAACCAGTGGAAAACACATAAACTGATTATAATTTCTCTCAGCCTATAGCTTCCCTGCCTGGGAAATACAAATTACTGTTGCATTTTTTCCTGGTCCTATCAGTCATAGTTGCTCAATGATTTTTAACCAAAGGACCACCACTGTGTTATCTTCTATGGAGAAGTTACAATGATTTTCATTTGCAAGGAAATCTAGTAGGCTAATCTTAGAAAGCTCTCTTCATGCTTTCAGTTTCTCCCATTTTGTTTGTTTGCTTGCTTGCTTGTGAGGTAATAGGTTGTCTCCCTCAGAGTTAAAACAAAAGGAAACAAGCCCAACCCCAAAAGCTCCCAGTCCTGTCAGACATACAAGGGGATGTCCTAGTGGCCCCCAGGTCCCACAGACTGCCACTTCTCTACCCCTCGTGCAGGAGCAGAAGTTGTATCACATAAGGCAGAGCACAGATGTGTTAGGAATAACGAAACCAGGAGCATGTCCTGCCTAGTGGTGAAACTTGGGTGGGCTATTTTCAGCTAAAAAAAAAATCATCTTTCTTTACTTTTCCAGCATTTTAGATATTGCTTGTTCTTGCACTCAGTTAACAGAGTTAAAGAAAATTTAATTTTTTACATAGAACATGAGCTCAGATCTACCATGTCATTCTACTAAACTCTAAAAGCTTTTCTTGAGGAGGGCACGGCTATGGCAATGCCTTCATAGAGCACAAACTATTTCTTACAGTCTTCTTTGGACTGACCACCTTTTTCAGAGTCTCTGCTGGATAATGCAATGGTATCCCTACTGTTCCTCTCAGGCATACCAATACTGGGTTATGAAAATCCCCAAATGTGGTTGCACTTCAGCTTTAAGTTCTTTCAGGGTTTATAAAGCATTTAGTGAAAGGATACTATTGCCTTCTCTCAAGAACTGGGACTTGCTATTGTGAAAAGGGAGGGAAATAATGTTGGCACAAAAATAAGATTGTTCAGTTATCCACACCAAGATTTTGTTGTAATATAGATTTCAAAAGGCGTAGACTTCTGAAGTTTTGCCTATAGTTTGACTCTTTTTTTTTTATGGTAATTTGAAATCAACAGGAATATACTGAGGTTGCATTGCAGGGACAAGATTTTAGATAACGTGTTTTGCTCCTCCAGAATCACAGCAGATTACAGTAGCTGCTGGCAGCCGGATGGAACTCATCTTTAAGAATCAGATTTCCACTCTGCTCACCACTTACTTGACTATGCCTGAATATATTAAGAGAGTTTAATATTGGATACTGGAGAGATCCCACTCTTAAAACCCTACATAAATTTTCCTTTGTGTCTTCAGAGACTTCCAATCAGTTAATCTGATTAGAGGCTTTCTTTAATGGCTTGTTCTCCTCTACCTTAAAAAGAAATTTTTAGTAAAGATTTTAAAGGTGCATAATGTTATTTCTCCTCTTTGGATGTTTCCTAACAGTGAACTGTTTAGATCTACCACATGCAACTAGACATACTTCTATCGGATAGTTTTATAAACTATGAATCAGGTTGGTATTTCTGCACATTTAGAAGCTCTATGATGTTCAGGAATCCATTTCTTAAAACTATTTTTACAGTTCTAAAATACAAAGCCTGTTCTACTGAAATTACATGAGTGCAGGGAACATAGTTTGCTCAGTATCTCCAGTAATCTTTAAAACAACTTAAATATTCTAAAGACTTCAGATGTTTAGAAAGATACTGATCACAGAATACGGTTGACATCATCCCATATTGGATGTTATCCCAATCTATGCCTCAAATACATAGATTATTTCCACCTGTTATATGTATTTTGAACCTGAAGAGGAAACAGACTGGAAGAAGCATTCACTTCAACCTAACTACTTATGGATGAGAGCATTTCTCTTTCTGACTATCAGTGTTGTGAAATAAAAAAAAAAACACACAAGCTTTTCTGAAACCTTGTTCTAAAAACGTTATGAAACAGATACACTTGAAATCAAATTTGTTAAGTAGCCAGATGATTAAGTTTATCGCTTACAGCAATCTTGTTTTACTCACAGCTCGTGCTCATTACTAACTCAAATGCATATTTATTCAAAGTGTAGACCAAGTTTATAACTTGGTCTTATTAGACCAAGACAAGAGATAGTGCAAAAGCTCTAAAAATTACAAATGTTTCCTGCAATGTTGTATTGTTATGCTTTCTTATGGAAAACCTAATTAGAACTATAGCAAGATATTGCTCTTTTAAAAGCAGGTTAGGCACTCACAGCACTCCCACGTCCTGAGCACTTCCAGCAGTCGCGTTGGAAGTGTCGCGTTTCTCCGCTGATACCGAAGCTCAAGTCCGTGTGAATCAGAAACGGGAGAAAACGCCGTTTCTGAAGGCTGCTGGCAGCGCGGGGACAGCGAGCTGGGCTTCGTGCCGTGCTGGGGAGCTGCGGGCGGCGGGGCGGCCCCGGGGCCGCAGCCGCTCCGCGCCGAGGCGCTCCCCGCTCCCGCCACCGCCCGGCCCCGGCCCCAGAGGGCGGCGGGCCCCGGCCCCGCTCCCTCGCACACCCAGGTACGCGCACCCTCGCATCCCCGCGCACCCTCGCATCCCCACGCACCCTCGCATCCCCACGCACTGCCATCCTTAGGCACCCACGCCGCCTCCCCTCGCACACCCACTCGCGCACGCCCAGGCGCTGACCCAGGCGCCCGCAGCCCCGGTACCTGCGGCGCACAGGTAGCAGCGCTCGGCGCCCGAGCCCTCCACCTCGATGAACTCGTGCAGCCTCTGCCGCCGCGGGCCGAACAGCCTCTTCGCCAGCTCCTCCTTCACCAGCGAGGACATCGCCCCCCGCCCCGCGGAGCGGCTCAGCGGCGGCTACCGGCCCCCCGCGCCCCGCAGCCGCCGCGCCGCGCTGGGCACCCGCGGGGCACCGCGGCGGAGGCTGTCCCCCGGCCGCGCGGGGCCCCCGGGCGCGGGGGAGGCATCGCTAGCAGCGGACCCCGGCGGGGTCCCGCTCCCCCCCGGCCAGCCCCCTGCGCCGCCGGGGCCCGCCGCCGTTAAGGCTCTGGCCGCCGGCGCGGGGAGAGGCCGGGCCGCGGATCTCCCCGCCCCACGCGCGCCCGCCCTCCCTGCCTCCCTCCCTCTCTCTGCCGGAGGGGGCCCGGGGCCTCCCCGCGGGACGCGCCCGTGGCGGGGGGCCGGCGCTGGCTCTGCTGCCCCGCCGGTGCCGGGGCCGGGGCCGGGGCCGGGGCCGGGGCCGGTGCTGGTGCCGGTGCCGGGATCGCGCGGGGCCTGAGCGAGGGGACGGAGGTGCCGTCGGGGCGCCCGGCCGGGCTGCCTCCCTGCCGGAGAGGGGAGAGTGGGCGCGGGCGCACGCGAAATAATCACACCAAGAGCAGTTTACCAAGAAAAAAAGAGTTGTCAGTTAGTGCAATTGTTTTTATCAGTAGATGAAAGAGTTAGTAGAAAACAGTAGTTCCTTATAAAAGGAATTACGTAGCCTTTCAGCTGTTACTGCTGTTACTACACTAATAGCTTTGTGGTTATTAATAGAGTTAAGAGGGAAATTACCTTATGCCACTGCTTATAAGCAGAAAGTGAACTCACCTCCACGCAACAGGAGTCCTCAGAGGGCAGCCTGGGGACCGGAGGAAACTACCATCCTCAGGATGTTTACATATGGCAGGGGGCTGATGCATCAAACATGAGTATTTGCAGAAATTCTGGTTGTTCTGCAACTCCGTAGGTATGTGGGTGAAGTTCCCAGGGGCAAGTACTCTTTTAATTTCAGTATCTGCAGTAGCCTGTGTTAGAGTTTCCCCTTTGGACTCATGCGTGGCTGCCTATAGAAGTTGGATGTGCTCTTCTAATTCTTATGCCCAAACTTATTATGTCTAAATACCTCATTGCGTTTTCATTCTTACAGTCTCAACGTAATTTAGAAAGGAATCTAACCTTAGGATAAAATTGAGTGCTAAAGTGAAGATTTAGAAGGTGAGGTAAAAAAATCTGAGGATTAAAAAAAAAAAAAGTTTTTTTGACAATATTATTGGAATAATTTAGTGCCATAGATCTACATGGTGCTTTGCTGATGTGGAGCAAAATGGAATCACGTAAAATTAGGGAGAATCATCCTCTGCTATAGATAGTAAGCATATTGGCTAGATGAGTGGGAAAGGGATTGGAAAGAAACTAGAAGATTTTGATTTATTCCGCTTCCTTTTGATCCCATATGTTTGGAAACACCGTTGTGACTCTTAAATCTATAGACTAATTTTCATCCCTGCTTTGGGAGAGTAAAGTTACTCTAAACTTCAGGTTTGGGGTATATTTTGTTAGTACAGGGCTTAAGAACAAATTTCATCTCTTACCTTTAAAGGCTTAGGAAAAGTGCATGATGCTCACTTCTAAACTGAGACAAACACATGTCAGGAAAGTGCCTTGGTATGGAGACCTTCCACCAGATAGCTGAGGCTTGGGGATGCCCAGACTCCTGCCCACAGCCTTGGTGACCTGGCCACACCTTGAATGTGGGAGTGATGTACAAATTGGCTCGCAGTTCCTCTTTTTCTGCCAGCCTTTGGCAGAAATGTCAAGGCCTTGCTCAGGCTCCTTGTGCCCCAGACTTCAGTTCGTCACCACCAGTGTTGATAGTGTCATGGTTGGAGGTTTCAGAGTTCGTACTCGGTGCCAGAGTCCTCATTAGGAAGCTGGTTCTGACTCAGCCAGTCCGTAGCTCATGTTGCATCTCAGATGCCTGAATATGTTTGTGCTGTTTTGAAGCAACAAATGTACAGACAAAAATACCCTCACAAAAATACTTTCAGCTCTGGAAGAATTTTCCATCAGTTTTTCTCTTGTGAAAGATTCAGCTGATACTGGAGAAACTGCCTAGGTGGTGCATGAAGTGTCACTGGCATCTTGGAAGTGATGGAGCTGAGACAATAGCGGTGTGGAGCTCTTGTCTTTCTTGACTTAGATTTTTATTTTTCATAGTTTGATCAAACTGTAAGTCATTCTGCCTCAGTTTTCACAAGAGTGTTTTGAGGTTTGATATAATTTGATATATTAATACTCTTAAACTTTTTGTCTTTTCTTGCATGTTAATATTGTGCCACTGTGGTCAGTAGCACATGGCTAGTAGAAATTTGTACATTAACTGAGCTTTACATTGAAAGCCATGACTGGGCTTTAGGTGGAGTTTTAGGGCTTCGTAGCTGCTCTGAGCAGTACTAATGAATGTGCAGCCGCTCCCCTACCTCCTACCTTCTTGTGTCCATGCCTGCTTAGATTTCGCTGGATGGGAGGAGCATTGCCTGCATACTGGCTTTAGCATCTGTTGTGCGTGCTGGGCACGTGTGAGGCTCATGGCAAACACATTGATAAATGTCTGCATATTATGTCCCAAACCGTGTACTCTTAAAGCACAGGCGCAGATAAATTACAGTTTTTATATTTAGAAATCTTTCGGAAAAGGAGCAAAAGTTTTTGATAATATATATAATAATTTAAACATTTCTGCCTGTTAGATGCAGCTGTCCAAAAAAAAAAGACTGCTATATAGACTTTGGTAAAAGATTCCTCTGGATTTATTTCTGAGCTGTTGTGTATGCAGGTAGTGCTCAGAAGATCCTATTCTGTGATGTAACTATTTACTTCATACCTCCTCTTAAATCAAATTATATTTCAAAAAGTGTTATAGAGATTAAATTACTTCTGCAATATCCTTTAATGTATTCTCAAATGCTACATTAAACAACCACTCTGAGTATATATGTAGAAAGGTACAATGGTGATTTTAACGTTGAATGTTTTAATAAGAAACAGAAAAATTTGTAATTCACTATTGCTTTTCATTCTTTTGATTCTTTATCCACCCATCCTCTGTTAGAATGTAGCAGGACAGTTTTGGTGCAGCTGGTACCAGGACTACCTCTAGTGTTTTGGATAGTGCCCATAAATATTTTTTTTTTTAATCTACCTTACACTTCATAGTCTTTTCTCCATTCTTAGAATTCAGTGGGGAGAAATGACCATCCCATTTTGGAGGTGACTCACAAAATCATTTGCTTCCTCTCTATTTCTCTACTACTTTGATGACTTGGGTGGACTGGAGATAAGGCTTGATAGGCTTTAGAATCTCCTCCCTCTACAGCATTCATAAAGCTAATTTTTATGTCTCCTTGCTTGGTTGTCAGTATATTAAAAATTTTGAAGGATGATTCTTGCAGTAGGTAAAGAGCATCTGCAGTACCTACCCAGAGCTTCTTGTCTACTTACAAGTTCTTCTGTCATCTGTTTCCTTGCTCTGTCTCTGTTCTTCCTGTTGCTTTTCTTCCAATATTATACCTGTTCTTTCTTTTTTCTTTCTTCTTCTGCGACATATACCTCTTATGGACTTAGAGGCTCTTTTTAGATGACTCATGCAAAAAATAACACACATTTCATGTACAAAGCTAGAGTTTAACTAAGAGCAGGTAGGCACTGCTATACATGTATAAGTATGCTTTCACTGGAAAAGCAGCATGCACGATTCAAGGCTATGATAGGAAATCCTGGTGGTTTACAATTTGAAGCTCTCCAGGACACTCAAATTTAATCCCACTCAAAACCTGCCATTACGAGCTTCCCCTTTAATACTTCTTCTTGCTGGTAGTATTATTGCTGAATGGAAAAAGAAACAGTTTTCTAGAAGCTGAGTGGATGTTTTGAGCGATGAGATTTCAGATCCACCTGAGCTGAAATACTGTAAGCCCAAATCTAACAGTTCATAAGTGAAAGCCAATGGTTGGGCAGTAACTTAACCAGCCAGCAAGGACACACTAACCATGGGCTGGGATCAGCTTCCCGTTCGGGCATCCAACACCCCGGCCAGCCGTCTCTACCTCAGCTAAACCTGCCCGTGAATGTGTGTCATGTAGACATAAACCAGAACAAGTTAAACTCCTTCTTACCAGTGCCACAAACAAATTTACATCCAAATTTGACTTGGATTTACCTGTAACTGTCCAGACAGATGAATTACAGATGTTTGTGAGAGCTGCGCACCCTCTACCCCAGGCTCACAGCGGTCTACAAAGGAACCCGTTACAACATGAAGTAGTCACCAGGGGAGTGTCTTAGACCTTTCTGCCAAATATTAATTACTTCTGTTCCTTTTTGTGGCCTGTCTTCCCTGCAAACTTTTCCCATGTCCAAATACAGTTTTCCTTACTGTACCCAGGACATGAACTTTAATAGATGTAGTAGCAGGTCCTAAAAGGATAAATCTCTCTAATCTTTATTGTTTCTCAGTCACACTGTTCTGGTAAAAATCAATTCACCAGCTTTAAAAACAATATTTATGATGGGTCCCTATACTCCTTTGGATCTGCTAATGTGCATTAGTATATACATGTAACTGATTACTTGGGGCTTGATCCAAAACCCATTAAGTCAGTAACAAGTTTTTCTTTGATTTTAGTGGGCTTCAGAGTAGTCATTACTGGAACAGCAGAACAGCCACCATGTTTGGGTGGGACTTTGCTGTGTTCTGCATGCTGAAGCCCTCCAGAGGATGTATGTTTGATCTCTCTCTCAAATTCCCGGCAAGAAGCACACCCTTACAAAGCAGTGTTCGCTGGAAGCATCTTTGCCATTGCTCCTTGCCTGACAGTGTTACAAAATAAAAAGAAGGAAGGAAAATACAACATTGAGAATAATCTCTCAGAGCAGCAAAGGATCCCTGTAGGTTGAAAAATGTAATTTACCATCTTATTTAAATTAGGCTTTACTTTCTTCTAGCTGTTGTTCCTGTTGGAGGTTTCAGCCAGGCATGGTTTTCTCTGTTACCACTTAGTTTATTGCCTGTAAGTATTCTTCACAGCTTTAGGGCTCCAGACCACCTTTTTAACATCGTAGATGAGGTTTTAGAAATCATGAAAAACATTCTGCAATGAGCTGGCTATATAGAGAGGTTTCCAAAGCTGACTTCAGAAAACGAATTCTGAATGATCATTACCTGTTTTTCTCCTTCTTGTTACTAATGATTTGCTTTTCTCGGGTCTCTTTTCCCACTGACATGATCTGGCTCCTAGTTATGGCTAGTTATTCATATGTGTTGATAGCTATGCCAATAAAATTAGATCCCTGTGTAGTGAAGCATAGAACCAGTTAAGTTGTATTGAAAACTTTTTGAAGCAGCAGAGATAACAGTGTTTCATGCAGAAGTGCTATTCAGTGAGGTGTGGCTTGAGTCACTCGGTTTTAAAGTAGAAGCATGGAAATATATGCTGGAGAAGACATCAGTTGGTTAAAATGTTTTTGTAGAACTACTTTTCTCCTGAATTCCTTTTGGGATTCCCTTATAAGAGTCCTCTACCAACCTCAGGATATATGGATGCTCAAACAGAGGATGACTCAGACCTCATCAGTTCTGGTAAAGAATGCTAAAACCCAAATATGACTGGTTTCTCTAATGGTATGATGTAATTGCTCAGTTTAAAAAAGTAGTACTGTTCTTTTTTCTTGGAATAAATGAGATCAAAGAGTTTTTTTGAGATTTTATTTAACTGAAGGTCGAATTGGTCAAGTTTATACTGAGCACTATGGTTTATCATCCTCAAAATGTAATCATGACTGTCATCTGGGTAAATGATGCCAGACCATGCCAACATCCCATCCAAAGCTTTCCTTTCAACAGAAAATGCATACTCGTTCTTCATAGAATAGTAACCAGATGCTGTTTTACAGATGAAATTTGGAAGCATATTTTGAAACATAACACATAAGTAGGAAGTATCCAATCCTTCTATGAAGAATTTACAGGTGTTGAATTTTACACATATATGAGTTAAAAATTAGGGCCTTAAGTAAGTTAATGATAAGAGTTTAGGTTCCTGTTCAGCAAAGCACATAATAATGCATTGATGAATTGGAGCCATATTTAATTAACAACATCAAATCCTGGCATGATGGATTCAGCACTTTGTTATTCGAATATAACCCATGCAATGTCATACAGTTATCTTTGTGGAGGTAAAACCGTAAAGACAGTAGTAAAGTAAAAAAAAGTTTAAAAAAATCCTGTAACTTTCTAAGCATACAAATAACTGTTAATCTTCTGACAGCTGGAAGCTTTTGAAAGCTTAGCTCAGGATTTTGACAGCTGTGTTTAAAACAGTAACTCCTGGTGGTGTGTTTTATAAAAATACAGGGAGAAAGCACAATAGAGAGTTATGTTGACCAAGAAGTCAGGAAGTGTTTTGATAAATACATTTGAAGTAAATTAGGTTGTGATGCCAATCACAATCTTTTTTTTTCTCATTTTATGTTCTCATTTGCTTGTAAATTTTCTGAATAAACCCCGTTTTTCTTGAAGGGTTACCCAGAGCAACTTTAACAGATATTCTGTCAAAAACCTCTTCATACTTTTTAATAATGATTTTCATCTCTACCCCTGTAGTCTCTAGCAATAAATTTCATTTGTCTTGGCACAAGAACCACTCTCTTCCCTCATGAAAATTGAACATTATTATTAATGTAGATAGTCAATTACTTCAGATTAATGTGGATTTATATTTAAAATCAATACATCAACGTGATGCAAAGCACTCTTAAAACACTATAAACTTCTGCTGGATGTCTAATCCATTTTTAAAAAATTCATAAAGAGTCGGGAATCTATACAACGACATAATTTGTATGGATATTGTATTTAGGGGATGAGCACATAGTTGACAGTTGTGTGGCTTAAAATACATTTTATTCTATATATTTCTTTATAAGTTCTTATGCTGTCAGTTACTCAAAAAGGTTAATGTCAAATATGTTTAGAGAAGAAATAAAATACAAAAATGTTGAGGGTTAATTTAATTCATCATGGGAAAACGCTAGTAAGGGAATGGTGGACAGATCTCCAAATGCTTTCAAAAATGGCTGGCATTGTCAAAGAGTAACTTTAGTCAATTATAAAGTACAGGGTTCAGTATAAGGATAATTAACTGAAATGTAATGACCCAGCATTTGCAGATTATGTGATCTGATCTTAAACTAGTTTCTAGCTTCCTCTTCATGGAGCCAGAAGGATTTGTTGCAATGAAGGCAAATGGCAGTTTAGTTGGAGTCCTGGACATGGAAGAAACTACTTGAAGCTGGAACTGCTCACAAGACTAGTAGGTCATTCACCTTCCTCAAGGCAGGATCAAGCCAATCTAGCTCATTTGTCTGACCTGCTCCTAATCAGAGCCACAACTTCCATAGTGGTCATAAAGTCTCATATCTTGCATACCAAACTGCAGCACTTAAAGAACACTAATACCCCTCATTTGCCTTACCCACCTGACATCTTTAGGGCTCTCTGGGTGCATAAAATAAGCATGATTTGATGCAGGGCATTTGGAAAAAAGAGTAGGTGTTCACGGCAAACTTCTGCTTTTTTGACTTGGAAACTCCTTAACATTTGGTGATGAAAACTTGGATTCATTATGTTTTTTTCTTGGTCTTTATTCAATTCTTACATTTCACCCCATAACTGAAAAAAAAAAAATTACATACTAGTGTAAGTTCAATAAAATAAAACTACAGGGTGCTTCATCTTTTTTCTTGACTGAATTTTGAGTTAGAACTAGAGAATATTGCACAAAGATGGGAAAAGCATGGGTCAACCTCTTTTTGTCTCTGCCAGGCCTCCGTTCATAACCTGGATTACACTTGCATCACCTGTTCCCCATTGCCTTCTCATGGTAGTGAAAGGTCTTGACTCTCTGAGCAATGCTTTTCAGCTGGCTAATGTTACTTACACGTATGGTCAGCATTTTCCTGTAATTACGTTTCATAGTTTCCCTTTCTCTCCTTCTGTAGACGGCCATAAAATACATTAATTGTTTTCCTTCTCATTAGCATCTTGGTAAACAATTGGATGAAGACGTAGAAAGATCCTTGCCCCGTGGAAATGTAGACTGGAACCCTGCACCTGGTTTGGCATGGCTGATCTCTACCCTTGAGCGGACACTGCTGATGGCACTGAACCAAATCAGCCAACAAGGCACTGATGGCCTGGGACTGTGTAATCAGAAAATCACGAGCCCTGTCCATTGGCAGGTCTGTTCCACCTGCAGCATTTACCGTGTAGAAGAAGATATATCTGTAAAATCATTATTAAGGAAGAAATTATTTTCTCCAAACATATTTTATGTTGCTGTTGGAAAAGTTGCTGCAATCAATGAGATACAGAACTTCAGAGAGATCTGCCCTTCAGGAAACACACCAAAGAGCTACAGCCACAGCTCTGAATTCTTTCGCAAAGACCTTTGAATCCTTTTTTTGCTAAGAGATGTCCTAAAAAAACCCCCAAACAGCTAGTTTCGTCTAGCATTGACATGGAAGTTGTTAATTATGCTTTAATTACTTTACTTCCATTGAAACAAGTTCATCTGTATTACTCAAAATTAGAAAATATTCACAGACAAGGCCTTTTCTTTAAGAAGCCTGAATTGGGTCATTAAATAATCACTTCAGTTCTCTAGTCTTTATTTCAAGTATATTCCAGTCATTATAGATGGATGCAGACTTGTTGGCCTTATTAGTTTGAACAACTGGGTCAGGTTTTCTAGCTTTTTTCTCTAGTGTGTGCAAGTCTCATTTGATGTCGTATGTTAACTTATTCAAATTCAGATCTTTAATATTGTTGCTGATATTGTTGCTCAGGTTTGTTGTCTAAAGCTGATCATGCAGAAAATCACCTGCAAAATTCTTTTTGTGTTGCAGACTTTCAGTGTTTGGTGAACTCAAGTGCTCCCCATTCAGCTACTGGAGAGTGAGAGCCTGAAAAGGTTCTGTGCTTTTCCACTCACTCATTTATACACTAAATCCTGAATAAGCATAGGCTTATTTTGATTACACTGGCAGCAGAAAATTCAGGTGCTATACTGCTACAGGGCAATGACTCCTCTACTTCTACCACAAGCAGTATATGCTGAAAGTCAGGTAGCTGGATTTATGGTAAAATCTTTACCAAACACTAGTTTACAAGAACTTTTTGAATTAGTTGTTATCCACATGAAATTTTAGAGAAAATTACTATGGGTCTTTGAAGTTGAAAATATGCTGTGCAAAAGTGACACAGCAAAATATTATATGAAAATTGTAAATAAATATATTATTGTATAAAAAGCAACGACTGAATCATAAGGCAATAGTGACCACGTGAGTTGATTGATACAGAAGCCTAGCAAACCCTATCCCAGCCGAAACCAGGACACATCCACAACGCATTAAGCATATAATACAATTTTTCTGCTACTTTGCCTCTTGGGACACAAAACCATTCAAATGTCACCTTTAAAAATGTTTTTGCCAAAGGATAACTGAATTAAAAAAGCAAACAGTATCTTTCATTCCAGCACAGTACTTTATGTTTTTTGCAGTCTTGAACAGACAGAAGCAGTCTTCATGAAAAAAAGCTGTATAAAATACCCACAAATTTGTCATTTTGATGAGAAGGTTCATTCAATTTCACTATTTAGTCAATCCAAGCTAGAGACTGTCAATTGTTTTAAATTTTTTGGTATGTTTTTCCAATAGTCTGGAAACAATACTGAATAAAAGTAACAAATATATATCCCACACACACACATAATAATTTAAACATACTGCAACAGGATAGTGAAGTTTCATTGTGTCTGCCAAACATAAAAACATTTCAGAATCCAGCTGTTCTGTTGAACTTATTAAATAATTAATTACTTCTGGAACTAATTAAAATTGGTTTCCAAAGAGCTTCTGCCTGGTGGCTGGTTGATTTTGTAGCCGAGTTGCACTTCGGCTGTGTGGGAGCTGTTCCCTGCTTAGAGGTCAGACCAAGCTGGTGGAAGCTGCTGTGAATGTCCTAACCACAGGAAAAGTTTTGATCGTAATTAATGTCTTATTGGACACCAGAGAATCCACAACACCTCAGTTTCAGTTTCTTCTGGAGTGGGTGCTCTGGTAGAGCATGGACTCCAGCTGAAACACTTACTGGTCTGCGTACGTTCTGTCTTGTGTAGATTTTCAAATGTCTATCAATAATATCAACCAAGAGATGGAAAAATTGGGTGTGTGGCAATAATAATTGCATGCACTTGCACGTGTGCATTTTGTATGATTGCGGATGCCGTGTTTTCTAGGCTGGAATGTTGCAGATGATTATGATGGTTTAAATTATAAATGTACATTTTAAATAATGTACACATAGCAACACGTGTGCCACCGTTTCCTTGGTGTATACTATTTTTTCATTGCTTGCTTTGCTCCCTCCAGCTGCTTACCCTTGAAGCATATGAATAATCTCATTGGATTAACTGTTCTCACATTTAAAACCTATTTAAATGAAGATTTCCCCTGCTTCTCAGTATCCTGCCTTGACTCTGATGCGGAGTATCAGTATGGAAAGAATCTAAGCTGGACCCATGTAGAGTGGTCTTTCCTCAGCAGGCTCTTGGCAATCAATGTCTTAGGGAATTTCTAAGCCTGAGGTTGTGTTCAGTCCATCATGGTTAGTAGCCATCAGTAGACCTATCTTCTATGAAATGATCTAATTTCATATTTAAATGATTTATACTTTTGTCCTCCTTAGCATCCTGTGGCAGTGAGTTCCATAATTCAGTTAATTTGTTGGATAAAAAAGTATTCCCTTTTGTTCATTTTAAACCTTCTATCTGATAACATTTTGGACATCTCCTAGTCCTTGTGTTGTAAGAAATAGTGAATAGTTATTTTCTATTTCCAAACTGTTTGTATAATTTTATAAGGTTTTATCATATCTTCTCCCTTAATCATCTAATTTGTAAACTGAAAGGCCCTAACCTGTTTACCCTCTCCTTGTATCTATGGTCAGTCTTGCTACATTTGCCTCCATTTTTTTTCTTGTTCTACCATATAGTTTTGGAGAGGATCTCTCAGCCTATCAAAAAGCCGCCTATTTGTCACTCACTGTCGGCTCTAGATTTGACCAACCTGAAAATTTTTGTATTCTCAATAAATTTTATTACTTTGTTATTTGCTCCCTTTTCTCCAGTTCGCTTGTCCACATGTTGGACAGTTTAGGTCCCAGTGCAGATCCCTGAAGGACCTGAAGTAACTTTTTTCATTGTGAAAACTAACGATTTGTTTCTGCCTTTTTTTTCCTCTCCTCTCCCTACTCCTGGGTCCATGGGAGGAATTTCCTTTTTTACCCCATGTCAGCCTTAGCTAGGTCAGTTTTTCTATTTCTAGATCTCTTCAGAGACTTTGGTGAGGGCTTGTAGAAATCTCTTGGAAATCTGTGTGTACTCCATCAGCTGGAGTCAACAATATGATTGTTGACTCTTTTGGACACTTTAACATATGTACAACTATGACTTATCTCTGCAAAGCATATATTTTTTTCCCTAATAGGTTGTTTCATCTGTGTTACTTCTTATCCTGTTAAATATTACATTCCTACCAATTTTCATGGTATGCAATGTCAGACACAAAATGTTGTCAGGATGTTGTCTACTCGAGGAGACTTATTCTTCATTTTACCCATTTAGTCCTCAACTTTGTAATCTGCCTGTGTGTGTTGACCCTACGTATATGTACAGCCTTCTCCACTTACAGGGGATTTGACCAGATGTAATGGTCTGCCTGGACTGATCACAACCCATTCTTTCTACCTTTTCCTATATTCTTGAAGCAGCAGTAAGAAAATAAATCAGACCAGAAAGCTCAACACCTTTCATACCTGGACTCTGTAGTGGACCAAGCAGGTAGCAAATTAGCTACGGTACAAAGCTGAAACTCAAAATAGAAGGTTGTAGCTGTTGGCTGAGTTTTTATTTGTGTAGTAGAAGGCATTCAAATAAACCTATTTTCTGTTAAGTATTTCACAATCTGTACATTATTGTATTTTATAAAGAATCTGTTATATAGATTAAGATGTACTTAGGTACTTTTTCTGAGAAAAAAAAATTCATATCTCAGATGTTTCCCCATGGCTACTGTAGAGACTTTTATAACTAAAATATGTTAAGTGTCGGTGGGGAAACCTGGGACACAATCCACATGACTGCAGAGACCAATATTTGCATATTCCATTTGTTTCAGAACAAAGATTCTGAACAGCTTAAGTATTTACTGAATAGTTGCTCGGAGCAAAGAAGTCGGCAAGACTGCAGGCAGGTAAGCAAAATAGGTTTCTGCTGATAAATAATTAATCCTGTAATACTGGTGCCCCATATACATAACCATTGCATTTATGCAAATATCTTTTAGAAGGAGAAAGAGCATTTGCTTGGACTGTGCAACATTATTGATGGTTCTGACATTTTAGATTATTTCACTTGAAGCTGTCATTCCTGCCTTGAGTATAAGAACGCTAATCCAGCTGGTATCAGTTTCCCGATCTTGAGGGACCTGCACTTGGCAGTCTTTGCTGTGAGATGAAAGAAGAGCAGATGATGGTATCGTACACTGGCAATGTGTATACTCTGGGGAAACCTGGCCCTTCAGTATATATTATTAGGCATAAATACTACAGTACTAAAATATGCTGGTACATTGAGAGAACTGTGTCTATTTCTCATATTGAAGCAGCAATTTGAGTTGAGTCTTTGCTGTTATTTTGCTGGGGAAAATATTCTGCAGAGGGGAAAGAGAAAGAACGAGGGCGAAATGAGATAATTAAGGATGCATGAAAATAGTTCTTTGATACCAGGGCAATGAATATTCAAGATGGAATATTTATGTCTGAATACATGAGGTTTTTTTAGACTTTCAAATTAGTTCAAAGACAATCTCTACAGGGTTATTGAGTTTTTTCTCACAGTTAAGCAGGACAAGGATGACATAGAGGGACAAGATGTTTTTCTGCACTTTAAGTTTTAATATCCTTATGTAAATAGAGTAATCCTCTTATATACAAAAATGAGCGAAGAAATTTAGATTCCTTTTTTTTAGTGGATAAAAAATAAACAGGCTTTTTAGAGTTAATAGGGTTTTGTTTAGTTGCACTAATAGGGTAAACCTTTTCTGTAAGCACGAGGCTTGGTGTATAGCATTTGGCAAATATTGACAAATATTGCCTCCTTGAAGAAACTGCAGCATCGGCTGTCTCATTTATCAGGAAGGTGACTGATAAATCAGATATCACTTCTGTAATGCTGCCAGTTTAAAGTTTTTACAAGCCGTTTTTTTGTCAGTTCACGGAATTGACAGTATAATCACTGTTCTATTCTACTGAACGTTTCTTAATTTGTCAAATGCGTTAATGAAGCAAAGTCTTATGGCTCACACTGTTGAGGTAATTTCCAGTTCAGCTCTTGGAGTGTTAGTGGTAGACTGCTCCTGGGGACTATTTAGGCTTTTGGACCCACAAACACTCTTCTGAATTCTTTACCATCAGTGTCTGTCACCAGTAACTGGTGTACTGACAACTGTCTTCATTCCCATAGTAGCAGCCTCACCAGTTTCTTCTTCAGATCTTGGAAAAGCTGAGTCTTACTCCACTTTCTTCTTCCAAGAGGCAGACATGGCATCTCTTGTTCCTCTATTTAGTTAACATAAAGGTTACAACCCTCTCCCTTCTCTTTTTATTGGAAGGTGGTAGGATGGGATCATCCGCGTGCACTTTGATGAGGGATAGCAATTTGTAGGCCAAATGGCAATGAAGTGGGCATGGCAAGAACTGGTACAACTTGTTCCCCTGTCCCTTCACTTCAGATGTGAGAGGAGCCCTCCCATGGGGCCCTGAATCACAGATAGTCAATAATTTCACTGGAAGACATAGAGGAATGGGAAAGAATATGTGGCAAAAGAGACTTTCAAGCAAGGAGAATGGTTTACTCCTTTTATGCAATGGCTAACAAGAAAATGATCTAACAAGAAAAACAAAAAAAAAGATGTGGAGTGACAGAACTAGCCAAACCTAAGTAACACTAACTTTGCAATGGAAGTCAAGCAGTGCTGTGACTGCGCCAACAAAAGCGTTCTGCGCAATTTTTTTTTTGCCAGTGAGTAATTTCCAACAGGGTTTAACTTCACCTTCACCACAATGTACCTTGAGGTGGCTCTTGTGTGTTTTGTCAGCTTCCACAAGCCCCTTATTTTTTCTTTTTTTAAAATACAAATAGTTCTGGAGAAGAACAGAACATTTCAGTATTTATGTAGTAAAACACACCTCCAACTTTGCCAAGCTGTAGTTTATCAAAAGTTAGAGGAAAGAACGTTGTACCATTCTTCAAATAAGCAGTATTTTCAAATAAAATGAAAACCAAAGTCTCATCGTGAAATGTTAATCATACCTCAAACTCTTGACCTTGCAAAATAAAACGTTGTCAAGTATCTTTCTGACATTTTGCAATTTAAGCCACAGTACCATCAAACTGTGTCCGAAGTAGTCAAGAAATAAATGTCCACTGTAGCAAAAGCAATGCTATGCAACATAGCAAAACCAGCATGCTATATAGGAGGATACTCTTTAAAATGTTAAAGACGATTATTTAAATGTTAAATCTTCAAACTGTTCAAGAAATTTCCCAGTCTCAAGTAGGTTACCCTGCTGTCTCCCACTTCCCTCCAAAACTTTGTCTAACTTCCAGGGAGTTGCATTATTCGAGGCTTATGATGCAGACAAAAGCCCATCAATGCAGGGCAAAAGCAGGTCTTGCAGGGCAAAAACTAGTCCATTGATAAGCACTGGGAACTGCTAACCAGTCTTCAGATCTCTTTTGAGCTCCTTTCTCTTGCATTGTGGGATAATATAACACGTTTATGCCTAAGCTGTGGTGGGGATAGATGACGGCTGTATGAGACTGGGCTGGCAGGATGAGACCGTTAGACTCATCATACCTCTGGACCTAGTAAGCTATTTAACATTTGACTTTTTGAATAGCATTTGTGATCCAAGGCATTCTAGGGAAACAGGTGGGGAGCACACGCCTGCTCTTGCTGCAGACAAGTCACTTCATATTTCCACTGTTCTGCACCAGATAGATCCCAACTGGATTGCTGAGCAACCCCCACTCCACCAGCTATTAACAAATGCCTGTTGGTAGTATTTCTTGTATCATAAGCACATACAATCATGTAATTAATGTTAATGAATCAGCCTATACCTACCATTCCACGATTTATTATGACAATAAATATATAGGTATACATTTTTAAAGGGTGCGTGTATACCTGTCTACTGATGATGTCAAAGGCAACTGAGGTGCTCAACTCCTTTGGAAAGCTGTGGTGCCTCCATGGTTTTGGGGACCTACTACACTGGAAAATCTGCTCCTTTGTAAACATTTCTGAAAGGATGGCCTGCATCTGCCACATGTCTCAAGACAGCATAAGTGAATTTTGCAATTACTTTGCTATTTCCTTTTTTAGGTCTTTGAAAGATCTTGCAGATCAATACCTTAGTACAAAAAAATCAGACTTTTAGAATGCTGTGTGCAAAGTTTTTGTGCAAAAACTGGTATTTATGTGTCTAATGTATAAGTGTGATTGATGTGTTGGAGGACTGCTGAAGTAAGCGTGCATGCAAGTTACTAATAGGTGTTTTGGTGTTGATTTGATAGTAATTGTACAGGAGAGGTGCATATATCAGTGACTTCGTGGGTTGTTCTGACCCTAGTATGACATAAAAATAGTCTTGCTAGCCATATTACACCTCAGAAAGTGCCAGTGAGGGAATCTCATGCTTGATTTTCTAAGAAATGTTCTGATGTCTACATTTTGCTACCAACATTTTATAATTATTTACTGATGACATTGTATCATGTTTAGATTTTTGCTTTTATATATATGTCTTTTAGGTGTGAAGCTGGAACCATTATTATAAGGCAAGGACATGCACCAAGTGAATGCTATTTAATACTGTTTGGAAAATTCAGAGACAGTGAAAATTTCAAAGCTCAGACTCTTGCCTCTGAAATATTATGTGAAGCTGAAGAAGGAGACTTCATAGCGCTAGGTGTGTACATTCAAGTTAAAAAAAATAATTTAAAAGCCCTTAAAATATTTAAGGTTGTATTTTCAAAGGCAAAGAAGGAAAGTCAGTGCTTTGACAATTATTTGCTATCCTTTTTATTAAGACTTGAATAATATTTATAGTGTCATAATAGTGAAATCTACACTTTTGTAGACATGAGTGTATATTGATGGTGAAGGATGATGAGTGGTGTCTGATGGTTTTGGTGTGCACAGCTTTTATTATATTGACAAATCAGAAGACTCATGGAGATGACATTACTGCCCCTGGGACAGCAACATTTGTTCTGGACCTGCAGAAAGAACATCTGTACAGGGAGAAATGGCAAGCTGGGGTAGACTTTGTACATGGAGAAAAACTTTTGAGTTTTTCCCATGACAGGATGCGGTAGTATATAAATAACTGATATTATAGCAGACAAGATCTACTTTGTATGCCAACTGCACTACAATTTGACATAGAAGTCTTTTTAGAGATAAAGCTGAAGATATTTTTTTTTTTTTTGTTATGAGTAAGGAACATTTTTTATTGTCCGTTCTAGGATTCTTTTTATATTTCTAAACTATTTACTGAAGGCATTTTTAAGTGACCTAGTCTTCATTCAAAGGATGAATCCCTGAGGCTAGAAGTCTCTCTAAGTAGTTTTCTAATGCTATTTACCCAGCATATCCCTGTTCTAATGAAAGCAGTAGTTTTTATATCATGATGTGCCAGGTACTGGAGTTAATTGATTATGTTCTCTGTAGGGAACTTTGAAGTAAGAAACTTGATTCGTCTCTGTTGAGAATGGAGAAATGGGGGAACTTACTGACCCTATTAGAACATTGCAGTGTATCTGTAGGATACTTTGTGGTCTTCAGTGATAGCCCAGAAGTGCTTTTGGTTATTGGTGTGTTTAATGACATACACAGGAAAGCAAGGAGAGACGTCACAGAATTATTTAATGGAATCAAATAATGGTTCTAGATGGGTATAAAAGGTTAAGTATTTTTAATCAGACTCTTTTGTCAATACTAAGCAAATAAAAGTCAATATTTAATATTTGCAAAGATAAATCAAACTCCAAATAATGCCCAAGCTATGCTACAATAATGCAACTCGATATGAAAATGTCAAAGGAAACATTCTGTATGTTTTAGCAAAGTATATTGGTTCATGATGGTCGTGGTTTTGTGAATTGTTTTTAAAAAAGAACTTAGCCAAAACATCGAAATCTAGTTTCTTGTTCTTCCAAAAACTGTGAAAGTAGTAAATGTGATATAATAATCTTCTGTGCTGCAGAATACCCCATTAAAGAAATTATGCATAAGAGGTGTTATTCTGTATGTAAATATTGTAGAGAGGAATGGAGAGAGGGAGCACAGTTAACCCACTGACTTTTCTTCACTAAGAAGAATAATCAACTACTAATGGAGACAATGAATGAAATGGTTCTGATGTGGACGGTGTGTGTGTGACTTCCTACAGTGTTATTACTTGGCCTTATCAAGAGATTTTCACTGAGTTTGAATGGGCATTTATAAGCACAAAGAGTTAGTATCCCATATAAAGAATTTATTTTTTTAACATTGGGAGACTTTATAGTATTGCTAGTAAGTAATGGTTCATATAGCCTCTCAATGTATTGGTATTTCTTCTGTTTTCACTCTTCATCTTACTCAGCAGTAGAATTCACATTGTTAGTTTGCATGTGTGTGTGAATATGTATGGGAAAGAAAGAAGCAAATAGGTGCAGAAACAGAAAAGTAAGCTGCATCCAGGGAGTGGAGGAGCTTGAGGAAAACCCAAAAGAGATCATGGAAATTTTGTGAAGACCTTGAGGCACAAAGCAAGCAAACTGTCTTTTTCCTTCCCCCACCTTTTTTTTAGAAAGAAGTGAGTTTACATTTCGGAGAATATCATACTTACTAAACCAGAAGAAATTTTTCAGTGTTTGCTCTAAGATTCAAAGTTGTTGGATTAATTTTTTATTTGAAAGGGCTGTTTGAGACAGAGCTGCTCAAAGGAGCAGAGGATGAGAATCGTCCCATTTCATCATGTAGTAGGAATGAGCATGAGAGAGCATCCTGTGTCGTAGACAAAGGATCGTATTTTTATTAATTCACTCCCTTAGTATTAGCTATTTCAAAGGCGGATAACATTTCTGATTCTACGACCTGAATGCCAAAATCTTTGTGTGATCAGTCATGGAAAGAAACATCTCATATACCTTGGAAAACTGGGTGGAAAGGGAGAAGCTAATCCAGAAGACGACAGTACTTGCACAGCTTTCCTTTGCAGACGAAGAGGGTGGGTAAACATCTAGTCTCGAGTAGTGCACCACAGTTAACACTGAAAATGCCTAGTGGCTCATCGTCTCCTCCAGACCAACACAATCTTTTGCCTGTCTTGTAATACCGTAGCTCCCGGAGGGAAGCTGCCTTGGTTAGTTTTGAGAGCCACATAATAGCTCAAAGGCCAGACATTGGCGCGCACAGAACTGTAAATCACTTTCCACAAAGGGCAAACTAGGTCTGTATATTTGGAAGATAGGTATGATTTTATGTCTGCGGATCTCTGTTTTGCACTGAATATATCCAGGAGGAATCCAATCTCCTCAACATCTCCATCTGCTTCTACCCACCCAGTTATTTCATGTCTGGGTCTAAAAGGCATCTGTGCTTTGAGTGGTCCATTCGGGGACAGTGACCATCTCCCAGAACCACCAGACCCTCTATCTTCTTTGCAACTCCCATTATGATGACAGATACATTTTAAAAGTTTAAGTGGCCTTGAGAAAAACGTAACTTTTTACAATAACTTTTTTGTTACATTTGCAGATGTTTAATATGTCCATAGTTAGTCAGCAGTAGTCTAGCCATTTTAAAGGGATGTTTCTTCTACTTTCCTTTGCTCCTTATGAATTTCACTATACATATTTTGACTGTGCAAATGCCCTCCAAAACAGAGAGAATGGCTCCTACTCACATGGTAGATGTCCATCTACCTTTTTATGCATTATTAATATCATAGAATCAGCAGGGCTTGTGGTTTTTTGTTTTGTAAAGAAAGAGACTGAAATTTAAACTCCATAAAAATTTGTCTACTTAAGGTGAACTAGGTAATGGAATACAGAAAAAAAAGTTTAAAAGCCTTCTCAACTCTTGGGATTTGGAGGGCCAGTAGGGGGGTAGCTCTTGTAAATGTTTTCTTTTTTCACCTCTTGCATGAATAAACAGTGGCGCAGAAATAAAAAGCAAAACTTCTTCAGCACTTTAGCAATGGCAATTACAGTCAGCAGATACATTGTAGAGATCTCAAAGCAGTGGCATTTGCTGTAAACTCCCCCTTTTGAAATATTTTGCTACATAATGGTCAGCACTGTCCAGTAACAGCTGATACCAATTGCAATGAAGATTCTGTAATATTTAGGCAAAGATCAAATTTGGTTTCTTTTATACTAAGTCTCCATGAAACAAAATTTATATAAAGATTGTTATCACAGAATCACAGAGCAGTTGAGGTTAGAAGGCACCTCTGGAGGTCATCTTGTCCAACCCCCCTGCTCAAGCAGGGCCACCAATAGCCGTTTGCCCAGGACCATGTCCAGATGGCTTTTGAATATCTCCAAGCATGGAGACTCCACAACCCTCCTGGGCAACTTGTGCCAAGGCTCAGTCACCGTCACAGTAAAAAAAAAGTGTTTCCTGATATTCAGAGGGAACCTCCTGTGTTTCAGTTTGTGCCCACTGCCTCTGGTCCTGTCAGTGGGTACACTGAAAAGAGCCTGGCTCTGTCCTCTTTGCACCCTCCCTTCAGATATTTGTACATGTTGATAAGATCATAGAATCATAGAATCATAGAATAGTTTGGAAGGGACCTTTAAAGGTCATCTAGTCCACCCCTCCTGCCATGGGCAGGAACATCTTCGACTAGATCATGTTGCTCAGAGCCCTGTCCAACCTGACCTTGAATGTTTCCAGGGATGGGGCATCTACCACCTCTCTGGGCAACCTGTGCCAGGGTTTCACCACCCTCATTGTAAAAAATTTCTTCCTTATATCTAGTCTAAATCTACCCTCTTTTAGTTTAAAACCATTCCCCCTTGTCCTGTCGCAACAGGCCCTGCTAAAAAGTTTGTCCCCAAGATGCCCCTGAGTCTTCTCGAGTCTAAACAGTCCCGGCTGTCTCAGCCTTTCCTCATAGGAGAGATACTCCAGTCTCTTAATCATCTTAATGGCCCTTCGTTGGACTCTCTCCAGTATGTCCGTATCTCTTTTGTACTAAGGATCCCAGAACTGGACACAGGACTCCAGGTGTGGCCTCACCAGTGCTGAGCAGAGGGGAAGGATCGCCTCCCTTGACCTGCTGGCAATACTTTCTCTAACATAGCCCAGGATACCATTTGCCTTCTTCGTGGCGTCGGCACATTGCTGGCTTGTGTTCAACCTCAAGCACTGCAAGAACATCCTTTCCTCAACTGTGGTACTCAAACCCTGAAGGCATTCCTGGAGATTACAGGTGCCTGGAGCACACTATCTAGTTTGGGATCCATATTTGAATAACAGGAAGGAGGACTCCCAAGGGTCCGCAAAACTATCATTTCAGATTTAGAAAATCAGATTGTTGAGGAGAAAATTTGCTTCATCGTCTTATTGTTTTTCCTCCATAGCCTAAATAAAACTGTCAGTGTGTAGAAGATTTCTGTGGAAGGTGATGAAATTGTTCTTCATGTCATACCTGCAATGGACAAAACAAAATGTGCAGCAGGAAGATTTTCATTAGATCTCAAAAACTCGTTGTAAAGGTAGTGAAGCACAAAAACTTGATCCTAGGAAGGATTTTAGAACCACTTTCACCGGATTTTTTCATAAGGGATAAGACAAAACTGTCAGGATGGGCAACTAATTTGGTGTTGGAGTTTTGGTACTGACCACATCATGATAGTGTGATAATTTTCTGCCCTCTGGGCAGATACCCAGAAGTGCTGTATCTTTCATGATTCTGGGTACCAAAGTACTGATCCCTAAATCCTTTCAGACCCCCCCACCCCCAAAGGCAGCCCTTTTACTCCTGGCCAAAGCAGTCACACTGGGTGTAGGACAGTCCTCTAAAGGGATTTCAAACCATATATTAAATCCATTTGGTGTCGAAATAAGTTATTTCTTAATCCTATTTCAACTCCAAACATTCTCTAAAGAAATTACGTGCCTAGCTTGGGCTCTGGATTCTCCTATAGTTAGTCACATGAAGGTCAGACAATGTCTGTCTCTAATGCTAAATGCCAATCTTCTGTAGCTTTAATTGGCTTATCATTCTTATTGCTTTTAAATGTAGTAAGTTATACAGTATAATTAGGTTGAATTAACAGTTAGTTACTGCAGTAAATGTTGTAAGTTTATTAATCAGCTGTGTAGATTGCTCATGTGAATTCTTCAGGAATTCAATGAAAAAATTCATAGATATCTTATGAGATTCATTAAAATAAATCTCTATCATGCTGAATTAAAATGTAGTTCTGTTTTAAAGACATATTACAAACATGGAATTTGTAACTCTCGTGTTTTTAATCTCAGTTGTTAAGCCATTTCTGGGCCACACTGCCACCTTTACATACAGTGAGTGTTACTTATCTACTGATTAGGTTAGCAACTAGATAACAGACTACATAAGTAATTCTAGCTGTTCAGTTTTGGTGTTCATAAGAAACATCAACATTTAGCTTAGTTTCTGAATGAAAATTTTTTACTGTCAGTCTCCTTGAAAGTTCTCATGGAAATCTGCATATAAAATTACTTTTTTTTGTTGCTGTAACTGTCCCCAATTAAGTTATGTCAGTTATAATTATGATAAATATCTAGCTATGTATCTTACAGACATACACACCTTATGGTAAAAAATATGTGTTTGGAATTTATTTTAAAATATGAGCAAGTTGACTGAAAAAAAGAATCTTTTGTATTCTTCTGTAACTGGATTCATTCCATGGTACTAAAAGTAGTCAAAATACGGTGCCTTTGCATTTTTACTGGTAAGATAAACAAATGCAATGTAGCAGCTTACACCAGTATGCAAGATCAGTATTGTGTGATACGAAGGTGTCGTTCCTACGTAGCCACTTTTCTGACCATAACCACACTTTACGCAGTTCCCCGCTTGCTGGAAGTGCTGCGGTAATGCGCTTTCATCAAGGGGCTTTGGGTTGGACAGCACATTACGACATTTGCCTTTGTCAAAATTAACTCTGACGCGAGATTCTTGCTGCTGTTACCAGAAGTAGTGAATTGTTAAGTCATTATAGGAAGCCTTTTGGTTAAATTCTCAGCTGCCTGGTTTGTGGAGAAGGAATTTCCACCGCGCTGCTTTCCGGGCCTGACTCTGTGAGGGAGGGATGTGCTCGGTATTTTTCAACTATCATTAATTTCAGTGGGAACTGAGAGCTGGCAAGCTTTTCTCAAACTATCACAAGATTCCACCCCATAATTTTGCAGAGAAGGATGTAAATAGGATTTAAAACTCCAACCCCTTGTATGCATACTTGAAAAAAAAAATATTTACTGCGGTATACCCGCAGTGATTGATTCGCGGATGTACTTTTGTACAACAAAAAGATGCTGTAGCATTTAGCTGGTAGGATAATGGCCAATGGCCAATAATGGTCAAGTCTGCGCTTGAGACTCGTAAGATATGGGTGGTCCATAAAACCTCGGACAACAGCAGCGGTATGTGAGCTTTTTGAAACTTGGTAGCAGTATTTAAACACGGTGATGATTTTCAAAAGTGAAATTTTCACTATATGCCTTCTAAGTCAAGACATTTATTTTCTATAATGTCCGGATTTCTCTTTCTAGCTTGGATTAAGAAATATAATACAGCTGTAACTGCTTCCGTTACTTTTTACCCAGATGCTAGGTAATCTGGTTTTTGTTTTGTTTTGTTTGTTTGTTTTGTTTTGTTTTATTTTGTTTTGTTTTGTTTTAAGATTACAGGGAATTTTTACAGAGAAAGGATGACAGGTAGCTTGCAATTTCTGGATATTTGGCTGCAGAGCCAGAAACAGCAAGGTTCAAGCTCTCTTTCTTTGAAACATCTGGCTTTTCTTTCATCTGACTCCTCTCGCTCTGAAAGAAACGTGCAAGTACAGAAGGAAGTGGAGAATTATTCCTGATAATCTGTGAATCTGTGAATTTATAAGCTCCAGCCAAACCCTACCAGGGAGGAAAAAAACACCAAAAATAACCCATCAATGAGGAATCTTGAAATAAATCACCCTAAAACCAAACTTAAGCAAAATAGGAAATGAATGCAGTCTAGAAACTTAAACCCAAAAATCACAGAACAAGAAGAGTTTTCACTCTACCACATGAGAAATGCCCAAAACTCCATAAAGTTGTTTTTATTTGTTACTGCTGTTGATTTAATGTGGAAGATACTTGAGTGCTACCACCTCTGACCAAAAGAGATGCTGTGTAACTGTGTCTACTCGCTTTACCTTGGTGAGGTTTGGAGACACAACATAGGGGTCTCTTCTGTAGTTCTTAGGCTGCTTTTACTTAATTTTGCCCAGCCCAGTAGTGAATTTAGCAAATGGCATATCTAGCTCAAAATGCTTAAATTTAAGTTTATCATCTTTGCTGTGAAATCTAACATTTTGTAATGAGTTTGAAGAGAGGATGCCAGAGAGCATTTTCTCTCTTACAAAGTAGGAACCTTCAATAATACATTTTTAAGAGAGTAATTTGTTTAATCCTGAGAGACAGCTACAATAATCTAAGGTCATTTAAGTGAAAAGAAGCTGCAGAGAAAGTCAGAGCAGCGCCACCTGGGTCAGAACAAACATTTAAAGAAGTAGCGTGTTAATACTTAAAGAATTTATTCATACATTTTTTATAACTTCTAGCTTTTGTAGTTGAATGTAATGAATGGATCTCCAAGAGGTTGAGTCATCATGCCCGTAGCTGATGCCAGTTTCCAGGCATTAACTTTAATTATTGATGCTTTCCCTAATAGACCTGATGGCACATTTTTAAAGTAAAGGTTCTGTCTTACTAAAGGCATGCCCTGCTGCCGGGCGCGCTGGCTGTCCCTGGCAGAGGTAAATGTGGAGCTTCCACTTTCTCTTTCAATTAAGGCTTTGTTTCTCAGTTTTTGTTCTTTAATCACTTGGTGCAGTGCTTTCACCTCTAGGCTAGGTTGTCTTTGAAGAATGTCATAACTGGAGAAGCAAACCAAGTGTGAAGGGTTTGAGGGGTCTTTCAAAACCTGAGAAGTTGCTTCAGAAGGCAGCATGATGCTCTATTTATGGTTTCATGAGACTATTGAGCAGCGGTTTCCAGACTGACATATGTGTCCCAAGAATTTTCAGTGAAAATGTTTTGTGCTTCATAGTACCTCGCATCCTCAGTATATATTTCAGCATTTTTTAAAACAGTATCTTTTTAGGCAGGTAGCTGCGTGTTCCTTTCATTAGGTGGAAAAAATGGGCAGTGAAAGGTGCAATGACTCGGATATCAGATTTAGAAGTAAATTTTGAGTTAAAGAATTCCTGGCACAAGTTGAAACCAAAGTTGTACCTTAATTTATAATTTTACTTAAATCAATGCAAACTCATCTGTAAATCCTCTGTTCTTCACCAGCAGCAGAGGTGGGGAGGTGAGAAAGAGACGGTGCAGCGTTCTTTCTGGGTCTCAATAAGAAACGCTGGAGAACAAATGGCTTAATAAAAGTAGTTCTTTAATAAGACATAATAAAAAGAGGAATATAGATAGTGAGTAAATCCCCTTCAGATGCTGGGCACTTCACATTCGTGCGGCATCAGACAGACCCCAGATGGATTTTCCCATGGCATGCTGTGCAGATCTCCTCCATGGAGAGAGGTCCCTTCTTTCTAGACATTCGAGCTATTATATACTTTTCGTACATGAAAACAACACTATTCATAAAGGAGGTTCACGTGAAAACATCTCATCTATGGATGTTAGGATATTTGGATATTAGGAAAAATTTCTTTACCGGAAGGGTTGTCGAGCACCGGAACAGGCTGCCCGGGGAAGTGGTTGAGGAGGTATTTAAAAGACATGTAGATGTGGCACTTAGGGACACGGTTTAGTGGTGGACTTGGCAGTGCTAGTTTAATGGTTGGACTTGATGATCTAAAGGTCTTTTCCAACCTAAACGATTCTATGATTCTATGAGAAATTCTTCCTGCACTTTTAGATCAAGGCAAGGCCATGCGGGTGGCGTAATTGCCGGTACTGAGCAGGAGTTGCCCGTAGGCTCCAGTGTTGCAATGAGGTCGCTGAGGTTGTCCTGCGGCCAAGGGACATGGGCAGCAGAGCCCAGCCTGAAGGCCATGCTGGACGTGCAGCAGGTTAACTATCTACTCAGGTTAACTGTTGTGTGGATCACTAACTCCTCGATGTAGAGTGGTCTCCTGGTCAGGATGGACACACCCTCCTGTCTGGAATAGGTCCTCTTTCAATTTGGGAGTGAATGACCACATGCAAGCTTTCTCCAGCAAGGTTCAAACTGAGTCACGTGTTTTGATTGCAGCATCTTTGCAAACAAAACCTGAATCTTGTGTGTAAGCCAGCTCTCTCACTTAGGTGTGTTTTTATAAAAGCTGTGAAGGGAAATGGAGTTACACATATATTTTATTGTGTCAGATCAGTCAGGGCTCAGTGTAATTTTGTGCTAAAGGTAAAAGCATATAGACAACAGTGATCATGAATGAAATAAGGCAGAAAATCAGCAAAATAAACTGAAAAGGGACTGGACACCCAGGAACTTCCAAATTTTAATCCTGACATTTTACTTTCATCTTTAACCAGCCTTTTACTACTGTATATCTCTTTCATCTTCTGTAAAATAGACTAATTATGGTTCTTCCTTCTGTAAAGGAACCGAACAGGAGGAGCTCAGTTTATGGCATGGACTGGTGCACAGCAGATTGCCCACCTTTCTTACTCTTCTCCTTCCAGCAGGGATATTGGCCTCACACAATTTTGATTGCTTTTGTGTAACAATGGTATGCTATATTGTTTCTTACTTCATAAAAAGCATTTGAGTCTTTCTGGATGTTTTTTGATCTACTAGAAGTTAAAAGAGAAAATTAGCTTAAAGGAGAGATGCAGTGATTTCTCATGCTATATTATTTGTATTTGTTACTTGTTAAGCACTGGCTTAAGAGACAAATACTGAACTGATGACCTTACAGTCTAAATTAGCTTATAATATACAATGAATAACACATTACAGAAGTCAATATGTATATGTAGAATATGAGAAATCCTAAGTATATTTTTCTGAAGAAACTATAAGGATAATGGATAGATTAATGGGTAGATATGATACAGTGGAGAAGAATCAGTGTGGCTTTTATAGTAACTCCTGCCCCGCAGAATTCTTGAGGTTCCTTGGCGGGGTCAGTAGGCACATGGATAAACATGATCTAGCTGAGGTAATCTTGGCTTTCCAAAGTCTTTTGACACACAAACCTAGGACTAAAGTTTGTGAAAGTACTTGGGGTTTAAATATGCATTTTGAAAATTCTGCTAAGTACCCGTTTACATCTTCAAGTGCCTAAATGCTGTCAAAGAACTGCCCGTATGATTTTACAGTATCATTGTCTTTGAACAACCAACATTAAAACTAATTAGCACATCCTAGGAACCTGACACCAGCTTTTCTATCATCAGATTTACTGATACTTTGTTTCTTACTCTGCACTTTTGTCCAGAGCTATAGCTTTCATCTTTTTCTTGCAGGTTTTCAATCATATTATTGCAGATTTGCTATATGAAAAATAAATGCATAATATGCAACTTTCTAAGGTAAAGTTTTCTTTAAATAGCTGATTTAAATCAGACAATCAGACCTGGCTATAATGCTGCCAGGTATTACAGATAAGACGATCTATCTGTCTTTGTTCATTTTCTTTGGATTTTCTTTAGCTTAATTGACCATCAGGTCTAAATCCTACTATTATTAACTGGAGTCCTCCAGTTGACTTTTGGGTTTTGCATCAGGTCATAATGAACAGACAACTGCAGGGTGTTGATAAATATTCTTGTATGGTGAGCCAAATTCATCTCTAATTTAACCGTGTCCCTTCCATAGAGATGCTGTGACTAAATTCACTTGTGGCATTAAAAACAGTATTGATTTCATGAGAAATATGTCTTATTTGGAAAATGGAGGTAAAAGGCAAGGTAATGAAACCTGCATCAATTAAATGATAAATACAGTAGCAGAAACATGAAAGAGAAGTATAACAGGGAAAACAATAGAGATTTTTTCAAAGTATCTTAATTTTATGTTATGCTTGTCTATTATACCTGTTTCTTGTATCAATCAGGTTTTTAAAATTTTTTTGTGTCAGTATCATGGTAGTTGCCTTTCAGATATAAATGAAAGCACACCAAAAGAAGAGAAGCCAATTTTAAACTGAATGCAGGTTGTCAAGACAACACTTTTCATATTTTTTGTCAGATAAAAATCCCAATTTTAGTTTTCCTTAGAGCACAAAGTGTATGTAAAAAACCAGTCTGTTCTGCATTGATCTATATTCAGAAGTTTTCAAAACTGGCTGTATTAGTATTAAGCTTGTCAGTTCCTGATTGCTGACTTATGCCATCACTTAAGTCTCTACTTTCTTTTGCTAGTTGTGTGAGGGACTCTCAATTAGTAACAGCACTTCTTATTTTTATAATAATTTTATGGAAAGAATAATTTTTTCCTGTTATACAGTCCACCACACGCCCCCTGTTCCTCTAACTGGGTCTGTGTGGTCTTTTTTACGGTAACATCTCAAACACATCACAACATCATAAGCGGAGGAGTACTTAAGACCTCCCACTCTTCACGTCCCTGGGTGCATCACAAAGGATGGTGCCATTAGCCAGAGATGCCCACAGAAATGTGGTATTAAGGAGCATGGGTTTTAACCTACAAGAAGTACATGGACTCCAATTCTGTATAAAAAAAGCAATGCATCTCAAAATAGTACGTGGCTACTCTAGAGTAAGTAATTATTCTATCTATTTGCTAATGTATTTCAATATATCCTTTAAATTTTTTTTTCCCCATCTCTTCAATTTTTTTATTCTATATCCCCATGAACTTCTCCGGTTTGTGTAGTAGCTGCCATAGGTGGCTAAGGGGCCGCTCCCAAACCAGATTTTCCCTGTTGTGAAGGCCTTGAACTGCGACTCTGATGGAGAGATCTCTAAAGCCAGATCAGCAACAAGATACCAAGGGAGCAAAACCGAGGGGAAGGTATTTCCTGAACGACTTCCATGGCCCAACTTCTCGCTCCAGCCTTCAGCTCTTACAGGTAGTTGCTGCTCCTGTTTGGTCCCCACGCACCTCCTTTCACCTAGGGAACTGCACTGGCAAGCTCTTAGGATGCTTCTATATCCTATAGCATATGCTATAAATTGAAAAAGAGTTGTGTAATCTCTGAAGGTGTGAGACCATTCAGAACATTGTTCAAGAACTATTTCTGACAATTTTTCTTTTCCTGAGTCTGCCTTCTGTTTTTGATATGACTGACCTTCTTTCAGCCTTCTTGAACTCCGAAATATGTTCTGGGGCTTCTTTTGGCAACCTCAGATAGAAACGTGGCTGCTGGGGAGCATATATCATGTCCATCCATAATGCTTAATGTTCCATTACCACATTTGCTGTTTAGTTTTCCTTTTAGATTTAAGCACATTATTAATGTATACTTGTAGTTAGAGCCCCGATGTGATGTGGCCTTACTTTTTACAGCAACTCAGTCAATCTTCGCTGAGGGAAAAGGATTTGTTCCCAGTATTATTTTTAGAAATGTGATGCATTGAAACCTACCTTTAGAATTTTTCTATTGTAGTTTTTTTTCTAAAATAGTTTCCTCTTTCTTAAGAAGATTGGAAAATGTCAGGCATTTTTGGCAGCAGTTTGTGACTGACCTTGTTTATGTAATTTTTTTTAAAGGCAAAAGATTTGATCAAATAATATTTTTGTTTCGTGCATATAATAAAATAAAAATGCACATCTTGTATTAGAAGTAAAATTTTGAAGCAGAAGCTTTAAACTTTCATTCTTGGAATAGGTTTGGGTTTTTTGGTGTAAGTGATGAAGGAGACCGGGAGAGACCACAAAGAAAGATCGTCAGTTGCTACTGTTACTGATCCATGTCATCCTGTCCAAATTTCTTATGTTGACTTGTGTGTTACCCGACTATTATCCATGTGTAAGGAATTGCTTGTCCCATCTCTGCAATCTCCCTTGTGCCAACACGAGTGTGTGTTGGCTGTGCGGGAAACTGAACCGCGGATTTAATCCAAGTTGAAAGGTATCCAACAGCTGCAGGAAGCAATAAGCTCCTCACACCAGTTTGGCCTCATAATTGCTTTTGCCAGCAGAAGGAGAGGTTGATGTAGGTGCAGGAATGAGCAGCAGCACAGCGAGGTGAAATACTGGTTTATCTGATCTTCAGGTAAAACTCCAGTGAGCAATGAAGCCACTAGAAATGAGGGTTTGGGGACAAAATCTTCCTTGTCGATTTGCATAGTACCCCAAACAGAAGAATCCGGACACTTTTAGTTCCTTCTCATTAATGCAAATAGATTATATCTTTTGTTGCTTTACTATTTCTAACCACTTTTCCAATATGTTGCCAAGTCTCCCATCCTATTCCCTACATGAGCTTTATTCTCCTTAGTATTTCTGAAAGATTAAGGTGATTGTAAAAGGATTTGGTGCACACTATTCCTTTGCGAGTAGCAAACCAATATCTAGTAGGGGTCAGGGTCTTTACAGTGTCTAAACATGTTGTGGGGTTCCCAATAGTTGAGTGCAGTTTTTAATTAAGCGGCTGGTGACATCTGGTGACAAGATTGCTGAAAGGTTTTCCTGTGGTAGGCGAAAGCTGGTGCTTGTTTCATAATGAGCTGATGGTGGAAATAGGCTCATGACTGGGATTATGCTTACCTGTTACAGGACGTATGCATGCCCTGGGAAGTTCTCTGATAATTTTTTATTTACCTTGTATATGTGGCTAACTTTGAGACGCAATGTCTTGTAAACTGTACTTTTTTCAGCAATAGTAATTAAAATTTAAACATCACTCTGCATTCTTGTACCTCTTTGTACAAAGCAGGGCAAATCCTATTATTTTAAGCCAACTTAATTATTTTGAAATAACACTGAGAAACCAAACAAAAATTAGCTTTTACTTAATCTCTTAAACGTGTAAATTCAGGCAAAGAAGTTAAATAACTATCCAGGAGACACTTTGGGAGCTAGTATCGGCCCAGATTAGAGACCATGAGAACCCTTGGTCTCACACAGACCTCAGCAAATTCTGCTCTGCCTTCACCTGGTAGTCAAATTATTTCAGAAAAAAAAAAGGCAATCTGGCATCATAGGAAGGAAAATGTCCTCTAGATGGTGCTGCATGATAGCTAATGGACCCATGCCCTGGCAGGGAAGAAAAATAAAACCACTTTTTTTGACTTTGTGAGGTCCTCTTAAAGGATTACTGACAAGAAAATTATGTAATTGGAGCAGGAACCAAAATAATTGCTGAAATGACAACTTTTTTCTTAGATTGGTATGGTATTTTATAAGCAAATAGCTTTCTTCAATCTTCTGTGTCTATTTGCACAAGTCTGCTGAAAGTAGATGTAAACAAAAATGGCTACTCTGTTGAATAATATATTTTAAAGATATTTACACATTATATAAGCATACAAAAATCTATATTCAAGATTACATCTCACGTCTAACAACTGTAGTTAGGTACTCATACTGTAGTAGGAGACAGTTTCTTGCCAAAAACTGTAGCTCATACATGTTTGTATGCATTTCTCACATGATTTAGCCATTAGCCACTTCAGTATAATAATTTGGACTTGTTAAATCCTAATGATTTTGTACTTAAATACAGATATTTATATTGGTAGCAGAAACCACTGTTGTTGCTGATAGAAATCTGGTATAATATATGATCTTGACATGCACCTTTCAATGGTGCGTTTTGCACCTGCTGCTGCTCTTGGTGGATGAACAACACTGACTCACGTGGCGTGTGCTACAATGACCTTACAAGGACAAGTGAATCAAAAAAGAAAAGACTGTGGCTTCATAGCCTGATGAAGATGAAGGGATGCTAGCAAGACTGTTGCTGGGAAGTAGCCATTCAGTGAGAACAGCTGTAAAGACGACCTGTCTCCAGAGTTTTAAATGGAGGCAACCTCAAATGTCCATTAAGATACATGTCCAATCTAATCTTCTGCTTGTACTTCCTAGCCCACCAAACTTCCTTGGACAGATTTTGAAGGACGTTAGTTGAGGCACTCGTACTGACCTGTGTGAGACCAAGACCTCTTCTGATTCATCCAGTGCCATGTTACCTGCCCTTCAGAGGGCAGCTGCCACTCAGGCTTCGCCCACGGCAAGGCTGGAGGGGGCAGGAAGCCCCTTCCCAGGGTGAGCTGTCTCTGGGGAACCTTGTTTAATGTTTTTTAATGAACCTTGGACAGCCTCTGGTTAGAAATACGGTCATTTTTCCTGAAGGAAGTGACAAGAAAGTTGGCTGAGGGGATTTTCTAGACGTTTGTCCCTTTCAAATTTCTGCTCACACACACTTAATTCATGTCCTGGTGCTTCAAAGGCACAAGTGATTTAATGCTTTTGCAAGGCTTCAATTTGGAAAGTCAGGCTTAGATACCCTTATACATCCCAATAAAAGCCGGCTGTTGAATTGTTCCCCATTTCATTCTTTGTACGTAAAGGTCTCATAAAAGACCTTGAAAGTTTTGTGATCTCTTGGCAGTAACAAGACTAGAAATTTGTAGGCTCATGGATCTTTTTTTTTTCCCCCCAAAGAAGTTGGGAGTAACCTTGTCAGCCTTAGACTTGAACATTTTCAAAATGATTTTGAAAAATTCCTCCTTTTTCCACTAGAAATCCACCATTCCAGGGTGGATTGAATACAGATATTTATCTGGAAAAGACAGAATTGCTTATTGCATATCTGTTCTCTTTTGGGGAGGAGTTCAGCTAATGGAGATCATATTCTCTGTGAGGATGCAGAAATATTTTTTGTTCTTGGAATAATTAGGAATTTTAATAAGAATATGGTCTTGTATCCTCACTTCAGAGATCTTTGGACAACTAGTGTTGAATGAGCAAATGTTAGGATACTGACCAAGTCTAAAGATGTTGGAAAAAAGCAAAGAGTAACTGAATTGCTTGGTGATTTGGATACATTTCTTTGTATTTTTGTTATAGTTGCACAAACGGCTATGACCAGGCAGGGCTTTTTTAGAGGTTGTTGCATAGCATCCCAGGAAATAGGAAACCTGGAAGTGTTGCAGCTTTATGATGGAAAGCCAACTGACCATGGAATCCCACTACCACCTACTGGGCAAGTAGCCACAATATTAACCTGCAAATGTATGAAGAGGAATATCAAGTAAGACGTGAATTAAAGAATAACATTGAAAGTTTGGGAAGATTGAAAGAAGAGCTGCAGGAATGGTTAAAGAATAGGAAAACCTAGTCTGCCTGCTGTTGTCTGAAATAACAGGAGAGCAGGATTCCCCAGAGACGTGGAGAAATGAGATGAGCCCTTGAAGCAGTGGTCTGAGACGGCGATCTGGCTCAGGCTGGCTGCCTGCAGAGCCAGGTTTGGTCCCTCGGCACCCACGGCACAGCTAATCTGCACCTGGGCAAACCGGTGACAGGCAGGTGTGAGCTGCCCAGGTGAAACGTCCCAGTGACCAAAAACTGAAACTCGACAAATTCAAGTAAAAAAATTTTGGTGTTTGTAAAAATTGAGTGCTATTAACCATTGAAACTACCTCCTTGAGCTTGCTTCTCTGTCAGTGGAAATACTTGTAGCAGAGGTAGATTATTTTTCCTTCTTAAAGATAAGTTTTAATTGAGGCAGGAATTAATTTCTCCTGGTTTCTCTGTGCGGGTGTTTTTCTATTGCAGCTTTTGTTCATTTTGAAAAACAATAAAAGCACTTTAGGTAATTATCTGAAAATTTAAAATATTTTGCTCTGTAATTCATTTCTAAATGAAAAAGGCTTTGCTTTCAAAAAATTAGTATGATTATTGTTTTACTAGATATAACCAATGAGTACAAAAATAGACAATTAGATTTTCAACACAAGATCAGTTTATCATTCTGTGCTGGTTTTGGCTGGGGTAGAGTTAATTTTCTTCACAGAAGCTAGTATGAGGCTATGTTTTGGATTTGTGCTGAAAACAGTGCTTGAATGCACTGTGGAGCACTTTGCAGTGTTCATGATACCCATATTTATGAAAAAATTATGACCTGTGGAACATTGAGCCTTCGTGAATAATGAGCTTGTCTATAGGAACCGACATAGGAACTTGTACTTTCAACGCAACGCACCCTCCACGTTGCTCTAACGTGTTGTTCCTCTGAAGGATGGTAGCTGTCTGTGATAGCACAGCCCTGGGCTTGAGTGCACATCTCCCTTGCAGGCACAGTCAGCGCTAATGTATTTACGAGGCTTCTGGACTGCAGTTTGCACGCAGCTGGCTTGAAGCGTGGGCAGAGCAAACACACAGTTGCATCCATCTGGATAGATTTGCCCTGTGGTACTGAAAAGGGAAGCACCAGAACAGCCTTCCAGCAGTAGCAGGTGTGGCCAAGCCCCCCCAGACTTCTGACTTCGCTCTGATTCATATGAAACTTGTTGAGCTGATGACTGGAATTATATGATATTGCTTCCTGATCTTGACGATGGAAGATGTCCCCTGCCTTTTGTGCTACAGAATTTGTTCCTATGACTTAGCCAAAGTCAGTGGGTTCAAATACAGCAAGAAGAGAGCCTTGGTATTTTTGATGGCACCAATGCACGTCAGAGACTCCCTGCTGCATGACCAAACACAGCTTTGAGCATGCTGTTCTCTTGCTGGAAGTTAGGAAGCTCTTTCAGGGTAACCTCACAGCAGCTTATCAAGGATGCACAAACCTTCAAACAGATGCAGTTATGGACAAAATTGAATAAAACAGGTGTTACTTAATTTCTGTATTACAGAAGAAACTGGGGGGTAAGTGTGTGTGTGAGTATGTGTGTGAGAAAGAAAATGAATTTTGCAGCAAAGGTATGCCTTGAGCTATTCTTTCACAGCAGACACTTTAAATTCGCCTGGTCCACTTACTACCAAACTGGCCATGAAAGTCAAAACACAAAATTACTTTAATTCAGAAGTCTTGCAGACTCCAGGGTTAGTTCTGCATCCCATTTCCACAGCCTGTGAAGGGTGCCTTGGATCACGCTCCTTCTGCATGCTATCTGAAAATCCTTCTCCATGCTTCATGCCAAAGCAAGAAGCCTCCCGTGTTGTCCTTTCCCACTCTCCCCTGGATTTTATCTCTCTTTTGGGAGAAAACTGATTGACTGGAAGGGAGGGGAGCTTTTCTCACCCAGCATTTCTGAGCTTCTGATGGTGACACCTTAAAAAAAGTCATAGGCTCACTCCTCTATCCCTCCAGTTGCCACTATTACCCCCAGAGGCTCCCTTTTTACCCTATGTATGGGGGAGGGATTGCCATGGCATCAACCTTTGCTGATTCCCTTTTGCTCTAAAGGCCCTTACATACTGCCACAAGGATGAAGTTGTTTGTGAGGAATGACACCAGGAAAATTATCAGACTGAGTTGTCATCTCTTTGCAATGTAATACAGTTTTGTTTACCGTTAAGCAGCAGATGTATCATGAAATTAGACGTCATAAAGCATTTAGCAGGACATTTCTAATGTTATTCCATATTTGTCTAATCTTTACAGGGAGATTTTCTTCCTTTCCCTGGGTCCAATTTAATTTAGAACAAAAATAGTCTGGATTTTGCAGGACAGAAGCCCTGAAAAATTAAATTTTTTATGGCTTCTGGATATTAAAAAAAATTGAATCAGGCACCTTATGAGTACATTGGTCCTTCCTCTGCAGATCTCCTTAAATTTGCCATATGACAGTATAATTTCCAGATACTGCTGCTTGGTTGGAAAAGAGTAGGTCACATGGAAAACTGATATAAACGTAATTATTAACATACAGAATTTTATTGTGACACCATTATAAAACGTTAATTATATTAAAATGGATAGGTTTAGCAAATGCAGGCAGGAATGTATTGTGTTACGCACACAAACTTTCTGCTGTCGTCTCCCCCTTTCTCTGCCTCGTCTTCCCACTGCCTCTCTTTGTCCTGACGTGGATGGTTTCAGTAGCAGGGGTGGCTGCCGGGAGCCATCAGCATCCCGAGGATTATGTTGGTAGTGGTTTCTTCCTTCTCACTTTAGGATCTGTTTGGCATCATTTCTGTACATGCTGTACACCTTGCTCTTTCTTCATTGGTTCCAATGGAGTCCAACGAGTCCAAGGTGCATCTGAATGAGCTATATACGGTGTGTTTTACGGGTTGGGTGCTTGGTCTCCTGTGCCTGCACTCCTCCAGGTTGCATTTTTATTCTATAGTCTTTATTCTGCAAAGAATAACCTCTTGTCACTATCTGTTAGTTATGGAAATATGTATGTGTTGCACCACAGGCTCGTACAAAGCTAAGCAAAAGCTCAAACGAAGCAGGTTATAGTTACCTGGTCGTTAGATAATTGCTGCTACAGTTAGACAAGTTAAAACAGAGCTCCAGGCGGGCCAAGACGAGTCCGGACAAAGCCGGGGGGGGTCTGGAGGTCTGTGCAAACGCCTCTCACGTCTCTGAGCAAAAGCTAACCGAAAGTGTGGTGACAGGCATGGTATTGCCTCTGCATTTTAAGTTCAGTTTTCATTGTTACTTGCTTTATGTGTTACGGAAAGACCTGAAGATCCCAATTAAAAAGAGTAATTCTCTTCTATTTCAGTAAAAATATAATTTCATCCGAATGCTTTGGAGCAGAGTAGGAGGTTTATTACACGCATAAAACCCCATTTCATTTTTCACCAGGAGATTTGCAGTGCCCTTTTCAGAAAAAAAGAGGCTCTCTTCTTCACTGCTCCCTGGGGAGATATTACAGACTCTCGCTAGTAAAATGTAACATAACCAAATATTAAAAAAGAGTACTTTTTTTTGAAAGAGTAGGGAGAATTTGTTAATAACTAGGTGCAAATGTAGCCAGTTCTAATAGCTCAGGAAATCATTGCTTTGCAGCATTATTACTGTATTTATCTGCCTTGATATGCTACCATTATATTGCTAGCATTTTCCTGGATTTATACTGCAGGTTCTAGCTTTCCAAGTGCAGTGAAGCTGCTCCTGATTTACATTGCTCCGAGCGTACGGAGAACAGGCTCTTAAAAACTCCACCTATAACCGTGTAACACGTGGTTTCTAACACTGTTACACAAGTGAATAGCGGTATGTTTCTACTCATGAGGCTCCAGATTTCTCCACGAACTGAAAAATACATTAAAAAAGTAGTTTTCAAGTCAGTTTTTTGCAGTTTGCTAAGCACTAATTCCCCTCACTTCTATGGCATGGCATTGCCCTAAGAAATTTTGGAGTCATCACCAAGGGCTTTGCTTCCAAGAATTTGTATTTTTTCTGCTTTCTTTCTTAGGACAGGAATAAGAGTTATCCCAGAAAGATCAAATGGTCACTGTAATATTAAATATACCTGCTTTCCAGAAGGCACATTTAAGCTATTGTAAGGCATGGTTTTGAGAGTTGCTGTGAGGATGCTAATGAAAAGTCTGACAGCCATGAAACTGAAGAGGATAATATGTGAATGCAGCAGGCAGCAAAATAGCAGCACATTTCAAAGGACACCGCAGTCCTGGTGGAAGAGCTTTGCCTCTGCTTGGAAAGTGGTAATAAAATGCTGTATTCTTGTTCTGGAGTTTGGGCTCTGAACAGGGGCTGCGCGTTGGAGCTTTTCATGTTCTGAATACGAGGTAGGGATTTTCAGGGCGACCTATTGACTTGGTATCAAAGTGATGCCAAGCACCCGTTTACTTAACGTTTGGGTGCCTTCTGCCAAGTGCAGCCCCAGGGCAGGATCCTGACCCCCTCCACAAACCATCATGTGAATTAAATACCTAAACATGACTATAGGGGTCCAGACTGAGAACGGGGCAGGAAGGAATGGGGAGAGAAGTGTGGTGAGTTTGCTACTCCTTTCAGGCCTGATAATGAATTACCCACTATATTAAGGCACCACAGACTCAGCAAAGCCTATGCTCACCCGTTCTGTTCCTGGGGTATGTATCACTGTGTAGACTTTTTAAGTTGTGGCTTTTGTTCTGCAATAGACCTAAAGCTCCTGCAGGTATGAGGAATATTTACGGTCCATGGTGCATATATCCATGGTGATCGGATATTCCCCTTCCCTCTGTCTCTTCCTCCTCCGCTGCACAATTAACTGTCGCATTGTTGCTTGTTATTGCAGGGGACTGAAATCTATGTAAGCCCTCCAGTCACACCCTATGACCTGTGATTTGGACGCTCTCCTACACAGTAGGAGATACAAGTTTAAAGTTTCTTAGGCTGAAAGGGTGTCCCCCATTTCCATGTTAGTACTTGCATGTAAAGCAGCCTCTGCATAGCTCTGTGCAGTCAGGATGCAGGTTTTTGCTCATCTGTCCAAAAGCAAAACCACAGGTACTTAGGAGAAGTGTCAGCACATGGCTACATCTTGCTACTTAGACTTGAAGCACCCACCGAAAACTGAGATTTAACATCTCAGTAATCAATCACCAGAGTTTTGTTAACTATGAAGAGAGTCTTTCAAGGCTGGAAAGATGATTGATGTTACCTCAAGAGCCATCTGGGAAGCACTGTAGATTTCTAGAGCCAAGACTTGTGGCTAAGATTTCATATTTTGATTAAAGGCTGATTAAAGACCCCAGAGGATGTGAAAGGGAGAGCATCTTCTACAAACAAAAATGTTCTGGGTAATCAGAGCAACCTCAGAATATATTGCTGGTATTTGCATGCTAATACTGTAGCTTTATTTTCTTCTTCATTTAATTTGTTGGAAAAAAAAATCTATATTCTTTAAAGCAGAACTGTATGGACACCTGCAGTTATCGGGTGAATTCCTACACCTCACAGAGCAGAGTGTCTCATGCAATATTTTAGACTGGAAACTCAAACACAAATCAGAAAGTTTTGTGTTTTTAAAATTACTAGTAGAGTGCTAGCTTGACCTTCTTGCATGTTGCTGCATAAATACTGATAAAATGCACAATTATAATAAATATGTTTTACTAAGCTCTAGCCTGGTACTAATGTGAGCGGTTTGATTGATTTGGACAGGAAGCTGGTCTAGTCAGGTATTGCTGAAATAATGGCTCTTTATTATTTTTATTGGTTTGTTTCTTTATTCATGTAGAACTGATGGTGTGTGTATGGCCAGATAGTGAAAGTGTCTACGAAATAATATTAATCAAGCGGTACTTAAGCATATTTTAGGTTGGTATGGAAGAATTGTAAGTATGCTGATGTTGCTAATAAATCTTTAGCCAAGATCGAACAAACACAAATTTTTGGAAAAGAAAAACTTGACTTCAGAAGTCACACAATTATTTTGAATTAATCACACTAATTTTTTGCTTGAATGTACTCATCCTATCCTGGTGTTCAAGCCGCAATATTGCACCAAGTGAAATAAGGACATCTTGCCTAATTGAAAAACTCATGCCAGAATTTATTTTATTAGAAGCGAATTAAAAAAGTCAGAGAAAATGAATCATTTCCTAAATTAATTAATGTATCACTTGCTAACTGTCATTAAAACCTTGTTAATTTGAGCCAGTGACAAAGCTAATTAAGAAGATACATGTGCTTCTAAAAACTAATGAATATTTTAAGCACTTTGTTCCTTTAACATCTTCCTCAATTGGTTTAATAGACAATGGCAGCATCGTGTCATTCTCTGCCGGCCAGAGGAGCCTTCGGTGACCTGGCAAGAGCGGTGATGAGGCACTGCAGGCAGGCCCAGGGGCAGGCAGCCCTTCCTGGAAGCGACAGCTCTGTCAGAAAGCCGAAGGGTGAAGGCAGGACTTCTGCGCGAGGGCAGATCCTCCTCCTCATCGGCACATGGCTGAAGGCAGAGACTAGTAATAAGTCTACTCACTTAAATGCAATTATGAAACTATGGAAATAGTAAAAGTCTTGTCTCCCTGCTTACCTATGTAAAATGTTCTTGTTAGAGGATTTGTTCCGTTGCCAGCAACACCTTCAACAGACGTGTTTTCATACGGGAAACGGGTTCCTCTCCCGTGCCCAGCCTTAGGCTCTTCAATTGCCTTATAAATTATTTCTTTTACCTGTCAAACTGTACAGTCTCTTTTGGGATGTTTTGTCAGCAGTGTAGGTGGAGATTTTACTCTCATAATCTCTCTATGTGATTATTTTCACAAGAATTTAATCTTCTTTAAAAACACAAAGATATGCGTGACTAGCAAGATCTCATATCCAGTTTTCTAGTATAGCCGTGTAGAAATAATGCAACTATTAAAACAGACTTCCCTTTCATTACATTTCTACAATAATTTAAAAGCATGGTCCACTATTATTCCCTTCTTCTCCTTCTTTGCTTACTCTTCTTCCTCAATATAAAAAAAAAATAGTCACGCAACCCCTCTCTCCTCAGTCTTACAGGTATTACTTATTGCTTCCTGAACCATTTTAAAAAAAGATTGGATATTGTTTTGAGCCTAATGGTCAAATTATAGATGTTCTTCACAATATTGTATGTACCTAGAATAGCTGAGAGATAATTTCTATACCATATACCTTCCATCTTGTTGACATTTTCAGGCTGGCTGTAATGCTTTTTAGCTGTACATGTGTGTGAATGTATAGTGAAGTGGACGTTTAAGAGAACAGCCTAGTACAAAACAGAATAGTATAGGCTGTTCATTATCAAGATAATAACAACGAATTAGTATAGCTGCTACACGTTGAAAAACAGAAAATTTGGCCATTACCTTATAAAGAAAGTCTTGGAGGAAGAAGGTGAATGGTACAACCGGGAGGATATCCTCATGATATAAATAAAATGCAATAGCGAATGGGATCTGAAGCCATTTTGTTGTTTGTGCCATATGACTGGGGCATGCAAATGTCTGGCAAATTAAAGTAACTTGACCCTTTTTGATGTGTCGCACCAGATAAACCTAGAAGTTACACTCAGAGATGTGGCTGGTCTCCTTGTGCCCTAAATGAAGCAGTCAAGAAAATGGCTTCCAAAGGCAAGGGTAACACCCAGTCAGACTTAGAGCTGACAGGGATCATACTCATTCTCTCTCTCCGGAGAGCCTTCCAGCGCTTTGCATGCACGTGGAGGCAGAGACAGCTCCTGAGTAACCTTGCAGAATTAGGGCTTGAACTGTAGGAGCACTTGAGGTCTGCTGCTGATGCAGTTTGAACTACAAAGTGGATCACAGGCTGTTTCTGCACTTAGTCATTAGTTTCTGGAAACAGTGGTTTCTACCCCGCTAACTTTCTATATTCCACTGCACAGCATTTTATAAGCCTCTAGAATGTTACCAAGATTGCTGTAAGTCAGAAATTGTGGAATTTTTAAGTTGAAAGCAATTTTGTTTTATTGAGGAGTAAAATAATAAAATGCTTTTGTCCTGTGAAGCTTGTCGATGTGCATTTAGGCAAATTAGTTTGGAAACTTCTTTGCTCATTAATGGAATGGAAAAAATGGGTTTTAAGTGCTCAGCTTTTCATTAATCTGGGGAATGTTTTGTTTTCATGTCACCATGACTGCTTTCAGGAAAACAAACACAGGCTTGCTGGACAGGATTTTTAGAGACGACATCTATGTACCGTCCCCGGTGGCTTTCAATGGAAATCTGGCTGCTTGGTGTGGCTGAGACTCTGGCCACTTCATCCTGCTTCAGAGACTAATCCTTCTGTGGGAAAGTAAAGAAAAGAGACTGGGGTCTTACTATTTACTGGTGAAGACGTGTAGGCTCTTCATAGCATTTGTGCATGCACACAAGCACACACACACAAATACGCTCGATTTACAAAGACTGAAGTAAAAGCTGATAATATATTCCCTCTTTTAATAAGTATAAAATAGTGGAGAACAATCACTTTAACTAGAGACAAAAATTGTAAACAAAATTAATATTCATTAAATGATTAACATTGCATGTATAGAAGTCTAGAAAATAACTTGGTGCCAGGCTTACATTATTATGATTGCCATGTCAACCAGTATATCTTAGCTTTCTTCTTCTCCCTGCATCTTTTTTTGTTCTGTTTTTTGCAATTTTTCTCTTTCAAAGTGGAAGTGTTTCACTTGCAACAGATCAGCCCTTTCCAACCAAAATAAATATTCCAGCCTGAAAAAACAAAAATTTCTTCCTTTCTGATTGTAAATATTTCAACTATGGACCTTGTTTGTTTGATGCTTGTACCAGGTCTTGGACGATTGATCCCTCATTGACAAAAATTACTGCAGGCTTGAAAATAATACCAGGGCATTGAGACACTTTCCTAGGTCCTCCTGGGTGGGCTGTGGAATGACTCCTTGAGCTATTCACCAGGGCTTCTGCTGCCAGTTGTATTGGCGGATGATGCTTCGTGCTGTATTGTTCAAGATGTGAGTCAATATTCACAGTCTCTGGCCCCTGGCTGGCAAACACCGCAAACAGCTTGCTTGAGGCCACACAAAATTCAGGAATGCTAGCCTTTTTGCCTCACTTAAAGAGATTGCCCTACACTTCCACCCTACAAAGCCGTGCTCCTAAAATCTGAAATGTCAGGATATGCCACATGGTAGCCAGAGGTGCAGCGAGTGCTGGCACCTTTCCACATGTGCTGGACTCACTCCTCCCAAGTACGGCGTTTCTTAAAGTGTCATGGAGATATTTGAGAAATGCCATGCCACTACATGCGTTAAATTAGACACTGGTTTTGGAAAACTGATTATTCTCCTCTGCAATTAACTGCAGTTGAAGCTACAGCAGCTTATTTTTAAACCCTGCGTAAGTTTGGCTAGCAAAATTGATGTGGCCTGAAATCGGACAGCTCAGGAGAATATAGTTAATTTTTCTATCATTTCAAACCAAAGCAATTGCCCTAATCACATCAGCAAAATGTCTGTGCAGAATATGGATGATAATCTAATTTGATTTTACTTTAACCTGTCTCTAAATGCATACTTGTTCCTTGCAGATTTCATTGAGATCAAAATGAACCCATCATTTTCCAGACAGAAGAAAATATTATTCTGAATGATAGTGTAGTTCGCCTTTCCTGTCTCTTGTCTATACATAGGTAATGCAAAATTGTTAGTTCTTGCGCCTTGTCAATTCTCTGATTGGATTTAGTTATTATTCTGGATCTGATATTTGTGGTAAATACAGATCACATGGTGGTAAATGCACATGCAAATTTAAGCAGTGTTTGATATCAACAATGCATGGGAACATCTAGGAAAAGATTTTTGTATTGCTTAGAAACCACTCTTGTTTTGTTGGGTTTTTTTTAACTTTTAAGTCTTCCCCACATTAGTGAGGCAGCTGAGTGTACTTTTATTCCTAAAAAAAGAATCCCTAGAAAAGCACTATCAAATCCAGACGAGTGGCACTTGCCACGGTAAACGGCCACCCAACAGAGAGCGTGATTAGTGAAGAGTATGCTAGTCCGAAGGTTGGGAGCATGTTAAAGACCAAACTCATCCTTGAACAGCTAGAGAGATGCACGAGGCCTTTTTCACCTCAATTTTCTTTTTGGAAGCCCTGGATGGTGACTGCTTACTTGGTGAATAGATGTTTTCACTTCCAGTGAGTGAAAGGGTGATGAGACTATGGTGTTACAGGACCGTGGAGACATACAATGTGCATGTGAAGGCAGATGATTCTGCAGATTATGGTCCCACTCCACCAAATACCGTGGGGAAGTTATGGACGGCTGATCTTCAAACATCAGAGCCTGCCTATTCAAGTAAGACCAAATAAATCTGAATTAGTCCTTGTTACTTTTGCTAAATTTAATGGTGAAATCCCACAGATGATTTTATAGGAACTTACATTCTTCATTTTAATATTTTTTTTGCCCAATATTTGCTATTGCTAAAATCAAAGTTGTTTTAACTTCATTCATCCTAGCAGAGCAATAGCAAAATGAAGACGGTATGGTGCTCAGAAATACCTCTTGAGGAAATGTTCCCAACTGTTCATGTATCTTTAAAAGTAATTTATCTGCTTTAAACATTTTCTACACATTTATTGACTTTGCTGATTAATACTTTTGTGAGTCTGATTCTTATTGACCACATAAATCACTGGCATTGAACTTGCATTGCTACATGTCTCCGTTTAATATATCATTATGACAACTTGTGCTAAATTACCAAAAACAAGTTTTGCAAACAATTCAAATGCTCTAATCTAATGAAAATATCATGTCTTTTATTTTTGGTTCTAGCTAACAAATGTGATCAGTATAACTTCCTGGAAAATAAAATAGTTGCAGTATTTTCAACATTCCCACAGTTCCAAACAAGGCAGGCATTAGCAAATTAGCACATGACAATTTTAAAATACAAGTTAAATAGAAGTTTAAATACAAATTTTGTCCAGAGAGTTAGCTGTTAAATTAACAACAAATTATTTATAAATGAAATTGTTACTTCATGTTAACATTATAAAGGCTTTATGGGCAGTAAAACAAAGGAGAAAGATAATTGACCATACACGTGCTTCTTACTGGTGATGGCTGGTAACTGTGCATACATGTCACAAGGCAAGAGCAGACCCGAACAAGTCTTATGAGGAGCAGCTGAGGGAACTTGGGTGGTTTAGCCTGGAGAAGAGGAGGCTGAGGGGAGACCTTATCACGCTCTACAACTACCTGAAAGGAGGTTGTAGCGAGGTGGGTGTCAGTCTCTCCCCCCAAGTAACTAGCGATAGGATGACAGGAAATGGCCTCAAGTTGCACCAAAGAAGGTTTAGATTGGACATTAGGAAAAATCTCTTCACCAAAAGGGTTGTCAAGCTTTGGAACAGGCTGCCCAGGGAAGTGGTTGAGTCACCATCCCTGGAAGTATTTAAAAGACGTGTAGATGAGGCGCTTAGGGACATGGTTTAGTGGGCATGGTCATGTTGGGTTGACAGTTGGCTTCGATGATCTTAGAGGTCTTTTCCAAACTAAATGATTCTATGATTCTATGTGTCAGATCCTGTGTTCCTCTGAACTTGCAGCATGGCAGAAGTATAGGGTAGGGCTTGAATAGCAGGTTTTTTCCTTGAAAAGTCACTTTAGTTCTTTTTTTCCATTAAGAATGATTCCATTAACTTGCCTTAGCAGTTCACCTGGGTTGGAAGGTTATCCAACTCACCTGTGGGTTCAAGCCCTGGTGCTTGTGCTCTCTGTGGAAGTTCTAAGATGTGATGCGTATGTTGTCCGGTGCTGGCATCTGCATGGTTAGTATATGGAACATAAATAATTAATGTAGCGTCAGACACAGACTGAACAGCAGAGGGCAAAGGGGTTAATTATCTGGTGGCTGTCATTCTCCAAGACACAGCAGGTCAGTGTGAGCTAGTGGTTCCTAGGGATTCACAACTGGAACAAGGAAAAGAATAAGCAGGAAGCTGATTCCTGAAACCGGCAATTCCCGGCACAACACTACTATTACAACCCTCCCACCCTTGCAGCTGAAAGAGGTTGCAGAGTGGACTAAGAGGTGGCTGGCTGGCTGGCGTGACCTCTTGCTCTCAGTCCATGAGTGCCCAAGAGAGTCTGTCTGGAGGCTTGCACAGCCCAGCAACCACAAACCAGGCGTGAATCGTGACTTCTGGATTCCTGTTGTACCAGTCTGCATATCTTTATGTGAGGCTCCTTTTTCCTCCTCTGCGCTGTGGATAAATAGCTGCTCATCCAATTAATGTGGGAAGGGAAATTAGGAACCATCCTACTTCAAAACAGTACTTACTTTGTTTCCACTTCATCTAGCATTAGCTTAGCCTACCTCTGTAGGGAGCCGTAATGCCTTCCTAACCACAACGCTTACTTAAAGTACCTTGCAGTGCTGGTTTAACATCTCAGGTGTTCCGCGTGCAGTTTGAGATTTCTGTAATGCCGTGTACAGGATTTCTGAGTTATTTGCTACTTGGCAGGTAAAAATTATTTTGCAATTATATCCCGTTTACTATTTTATATTGTCAGACATAAAACATCATTTAAGTATATTGTAGCCTCTGTCTTCACTGACTCTGGCATCCTCAGTCTGTATCCTTAGGTTCAGACTCTGTATGTTATGACTTATTTCAAAGCAGTACCGTGGGGTCTGCTTCAGGCAATCACCGGGCTATCCTGCCAGAGCAAATTGTCACCGCAATTGGGGGTGAATCTGACTTGCTGAGGTCAGCAACATTTGAGGTGGATCAGAATTTGACTGGAAGTAGTTTGCCACTTGTTTGTAAATGAACCCATGGAAGCATAGAAGTTGTAAAATAGTGGTAAAATAGTGGATTTTGTCCCAGAATATCTGTGCTATATGAAAATGATCATAAAATATCAGTAACTGGAAACAGGAGCAATTTCTTCCAATGTAAGAAGTGAGTATTTCTAAAAAAAAAGACTTGTGTGCTTTTCTGGGAGAACACAAGGAAAACTGAAGAGCCTTGGAGTTTGATGTTACTTATACTAGCTGTCCCAGTAATAATACAATGAAAATGGAAACCATAACAAAATGCATGTAAAGATTGCCATTTCTGAGGAAACATTTTTGGAGCTGGTGAGCAATACCAAGCCATCCTCCATCTTGCAGGTCAGGCAATAGATAATCCGAAATCCTTCTGCACTTGAGCCTGGGAACAAAGGTCATGTAATTGTCATGTATCCCAAGAGCTGGGCAGTATAATTGGCTTGAAGAATGACAGAACAAGGCACTGAACAACCGTCTTCGGATGGCTACAGCACCGGGCTTCTGGCATACCGCCCCAAAATCCAGCAGAGCCCGGAGCTCCTTGTAGGTAATCCTGAAATGCAGTCATGTGGTGTTGGCTTATTTGTGAGCAAAGCCTGGTCCTGCTTTCCCCTTTGTTTGCTGAAATGTGTAACACGTGCATGTGGGACTTGTTCCATATGTTCAAGCAAATGCGTCTTTCCGTTGTTTGGTGGCTTCTAGCACTTCTTGTAAGTGCTGTAAGTTAAAGACGTGTTTGCAAACTTGGCTTTAAGTAAGGACAATGCATCCTCCAGCTCAGGGTGGGAGAGGTTTCTGATCCACCACGGCGAATGTGAGCACCTGCCTTAGACCAGCCATGGAGGAGGGCTGAATCCTTCACTGCAGCTGTCCAAACTCTACCCCAAGCCATGGTCAACAGAAGTACTGATTTGCTAAGGAATTGTATAGCAACCATAGCTCTCAAAATTGCATTTGTCTTCTAAAAGAGTCTTGGAAAACCTATCTATCAATTTAATTTGCTGCAAAACATTTCTTCTCTCTCACAGTACTGCAGATGCAAAAAAAATTAAGGTACTGAATAGATGAAATTGTTTGTCTTCCTGCTCATGTACTGCCAGTCACAGATTGAACTAAGTTTTGATTTTGGAGGAAATCTCTGTCCTTATTTACACCACCATTTCTGCTAAGGTGTATATTTTTAAACACATCATATCTGGGAAGGATGTAATGAAATAAGTTAAATTTGCAGGAGGAGAAAAGAACAAAAGTCAAATACGTGCTCTAGTTGTAGATTGGAAGGATTTGATACAGCACTATTTAGTCTCAGGTAGAGGTTTCCAGGATGTTATTTTTATTTTAATTATGTTTCAAAGGACAAACAAATATTCTGGATTTTTTTAGATTTGAATTACATGGGGAAGGTGGAAATGCAATGAAACAAAGGTATCTCCTCTTTTTCCAAAAGAAGAGATCAGAGCTTTGTATTAAAATCTGTTGTCATAGAAATGAAGTAGTACTGTAATTAGAATTTGTTGTGCAATCTAGATGCACTAGAAATTTGTGCATACCCCTATTTTATTGCCTATTTATGCTATTTTCATGGACTATGTATGTTTGTGTGGGGTTTTTTGTTTGCTTTACTGTCTTTTTTCAGCAAACCATCTGCAGCTGGTTTTTCCTATTATCAGCAGCTTGAATTGGACTATAAAAATTCCCATACTTGGCAGTTGTCTATACATATATATATTCAATGTAATATGTAGATTATGTTTATAGTAAGGTGAAAGTGTATCCTCATAAATCATCAGCAAAGAAGCTGTGTGGGGTTCTTTTAATACGTTTGAATAAGCTGTTATTTTATAAAACTTGTATGTATGCTTTCTACACAGTGCCCAAATACCGTATGCATGCCTTTTTGAAAATAATCTTAATTTTTCAGATCTAGTGAACTCCTGTGGGTGCATGTGTACGAAATACAATTTATGCTAAACCAAGATATAGTTAATAGACCATCATATTTAACTTAAAGCATGGGATGCTTAAACCTGAATAATCTCTTTTCAGAGCTAAAGACAACAGATTTTTTTTCAGTTATTAATTTTAAGCCAACACATAATTTGGAAGCATATGCTGACATAATGTTTGCAAGTTGTCTGCACAATCACACCCTTTCTAAAACATGATCTTAAAAAAAATGGCCTCAAGTGCTATGGCTCAAAGGAGTCTCAAAGGCATATACATAGAGATCCTTCCTGGGCTAGGAAGGTACACGCAACTTCCAATTTTCTAATATCCTCAGAAAGAGTGAGATAAACTGCTGCCCCGGAGACAGGAACCATGTGAAACCAAGGCTTTTTTATGAGAGGCAGGACAGAGCCTCGAAGAGAAAAATTCAATTTTCTTCACTGTGAATCAGTGTTTAAAGGCTATTACCCCTTGAGGAAGGTGAGTGAACCTCTTAACAATGTTTTACCATTAACAGCTTACTTTATTGTCATCTCTTATGTCATGAAATGAGGACTACAGAGGCTGGAAATGCAGATTCTCTTCCCGCATGATTCCCACTCAAAGAATACTGAGCCGCAGTTTCAGTTTTTTTAGGCAAATCCACTATAAGAGCCAGGGAAAGAGTAAAGTTGCATTCAGGATCCATTAATGTGCCCCCAAAGATAAGAGTACCACTGAAAAAGAGAGAACCAAATAAAGCCAAATAATTCTTTTTCTGATGAGACCTTTAAAGAGGCACTTGAAGAAAAAGACTTAAGGAGTCTAATTCTTTTACAACGTGCCTCTAGAAGTAGAAGGTGCCTCTTGAGACTTGTATAATTTAAAAAATTAGTCCTACCATTAAAATATCCTACAAGATCATGCCTGGAATAACAATGAGGAGAGACTGATTGATTAGTGCTATAGCTACTATACTTGCTATGTATACATAAGGTCCACAGGTGTCTATAGAGAAGACGACCCTAGAGAAAACTATATTAACGTATCTAGCCCGCCTGATGGTTTTGTGGTGTATTTGTGTCTTGTGTGCATGTGTGTTTTGGGAAGACATGAGCTGTCTCTTTTGTTAGTGGTGCTGTTGAAGTTGTTTCACTGGCTGCTTCTGTCGCACTACGTCCTCCTGCAGTCATCCTCCCCAAAGTATGTCAGAGGTTCAACCACAGCTTGCACCAGTGACTTGTCCTCCTGCTCGGCTGGGGACTAGTGCTGCCATACCTAGGGAGATGCCACAGCTGTGGTCATGCTTGCTGCACCATGGCATGCCACAGGAGGAGAACCCGTACCTCCCCGCTCCTATATCTTTCCATCTTTTGCATGCTCGGCTCCACTGGAAAGGATGATGACAGAAAGAGTTTCCGTAACATGTATGGTTTTCAGGGACATCATACCCAGTTACCTACAACATATCCTCAGGTTGTCCTGTTTGTGCTTTTAATGCAAACCTTTCAGTTAACTGTCTTCAGTAAGGGAAGATTAACAGATCTTTAAACAAGATGCAGTGCAAGGTACTGTGAGAGAAGCTTGTGTATTACATATGGTGCTTGTTATTGTGCTGTACTTCATTACTTTAGTCACTCCCAGGTCCCCAAATTAGACATGTATCTCAGCTGTGTCGTGAACCCACAGTGGGGAGAAAGCTAAACCTGCACCGGTCCTTCATTTCTGCTGCCTGCGGGCAGTAACCTGAGTGAGGCCTGGGCAGGGAGACTGGACCGGACTCAGGGTGCTGTACCTGGGACCAGGACTCCAGACCTCAGTGAGGTAAAGACAGCCTTACACAGTTCAGATGTCAAAAACCCAAAGATCTACCTGGGGAACCTCTCCCAACAGCTAGCTGCACCTTTTCACTCAGCAAATGCTCATAAGAGCTCTAGGATTTGACATTACGATAGCGATTACATAGCAGTTAATTTTAAAAAAGTGTTAAAAAACCCCACTGAAGTAAAGCTAACAGCTCCATGGCCATGCTTGGGTGTGTTCATTATGCGAAACCAATTTTACCCAGGGCCAGACGGACACTGAGCAGGCGGGCACGGGAGCTGTGCTGCAGTGAGCGGCGATGATGAGGCTTTCTGAGCTCCAGGCAAAGCCGGAGAAGTGGGGAAGCATTACAGGAACTTCAATTATTTTGCATGTAATGCTATAACTAGTATTCATGTAATTAGTAAAAGCTCTTGCCACAGAGCTATTGAAGCATGGGGTGTGATGAGGGGTGAGCATTGACAGGAGTGACAGAGGTCCCCATGTAAAGACTGCGCGCTGCTGGGGCAGCTGGTCCTGCTTCTGGGCTCCTGCCCAGCACCGTGGGTTGCTCTTCTGGCATCCCACAATGGTGTCCCCACCCTGCAAAATGCTCCTGGCTTGGGCATATCATAAGGGAAAGCACGGAAGCAGCTCTCCCAAATGGAAGGCCAGCAGTAAAACAGGTCTCCTCTGGGACCTCTCAACAACAGGCAGGCGGCTGGGTAGTACTGAAACACAGACTTTGGGAGAAAGCTTTCTGAACTTGAACACTTTACTGCTGGTGTCACGGAAGGTAGATCTTTTATGTTTTACTTGTTTACTGGAGGTAAGTTTATTAGAAGTGACACAGTGTGAACACGGGAGTGCAACAACAACAGTGAAGGAAAAGCTGCAAGGGCAGATAGTTCAGGACAACTTTCATACGCTGATATGAACCAAAGTCTGTTGTTTCCCTTGTCATCTTTCTGGTTTTTATTATGCAGCAGGCTGAGGGACATGTTCTACTCTTAGCTGTAGCAGGGGAAAAAAAATCACCAAAACAAGTGTGGGCTGAGCTGAAGACGGGCGATTTGCTCGGGAATCTCCATGCTGTGGTTAGACTCGGGGTTCGGGTGTAATTCAGCAGAAACGAGCTCTTCGTATTCTGTCGTTCAAGGCACTTCGTTGCACACACACATGGCACTCTTTCAGGGAGAGGCTCTTTGCTTCGGTAAAAACGAAAGGGGCACCATTTGTGGTGTGTTAACTATACGGGCACATGTGTGTGGGGACACTCCCAGGAGGATAATCCTAGGACACTCCAGGATTATCTTCCAAGCTGCAGCCCTGGTCAGGCCTTTATATCACTGATTTTCATCCTAATTGTACAATGGCCTTTGCTAAATTCTCCAAATCCAGTTGCTTTTCCAGGGAGCCTGGCCCGGGATCTTTGGGCTCTGAGCCAAAAGCTTGCTAAGAGACATCAGCCCTACAGACATCTTTAGCAGTGCCCCATGAACCCCAGCTAACAGGGCTCTTGTGCCCCTAACAGCACCTTAGCTGCACCCTATTGCCAAGTGCTCTGCCCCAGGAGAGCCCTCTGCTCTCTGCCTCCAGGGTCCCGACAGCTCTTCTCCCTCCCACAAACGTCTTTTTTTCAGGCTGTCTGGTAAGGTATAGGGGCAGTTTTGGGATTTACCATTGCAGTTTTAGGATTACTTTTGCAGTCTGACAGTGACCTCGCACCAAATCCTGAAATTCTAGTGGGAATTAATATCTATTGCAGACTGTGTCCTGGTTCCGGCTGGGACAGAGTTAACTTTCATTGATGAAGTATTAAATATAGAATTGATGAGGCCTTATAAAGGATCTCAGGATGTTCAGTGGGCAGTTTGCCTCTGAAACACGCTCTCACATAGCATATCAAATCTTCCCCGGGCCTGTAGGGGAATGAGACTTTATCACACTTTCCTCTCTGTGTAAATCTGGAGTTCATGTCATCATCTATAATTTAGAAGATTCTTATCATCATTAAAAACATGTCTGAATGTGGCATAATTTATTTACAAGTTTCAGTGTGGGATTACATTTGTAGGATGGAAAATTCCTTATGTTCCTCTCATAAATTAAGTAGTGCCCAATTCCTATTCCTTTTTAACGGCTTGCCATCTGCAGGGCAAAGGGGAAGAGGTGTGAAAGAGAAGCCCGTCAGAATCAGTTGAGGAGCAGGTATATGCCAGAGCCCTCTCTCGCCTTAGGATCAAACGGCTTGTTGCTGGACACAGCTGCATAACACGGTGTATGATTTGTGGGTGAGTGCATTTAATTTGTTCTCTTACTTGGAAAGAGGAGTGCGAGGTCAAATGATAGATGCTAGATGATGAGCTACACCAAGTTGGTCCAAAAGACTACTTTTTCTAAAAGGATCTGGGAGATACTTAACGTATTAGGCATCACTTGTAGTGTCACCGCTTCATATATATCATAGTTAGACTGCTTGAAGTAATTTATTAGTAAACTCAATCATTTGCACCAGTCATTTTAGGAGGGGCAGAGTTTAAGTATTGGCTAATCTTAAAAACCTGGGTGTGAGATGCTTGTGGCACAGCAAACTGCAGGAAGATGGTTTATAATAGTCTAGTTATCTTTGAAGCCAAATTGTACTTAACTAGCTGGAAAACAACCCACCACAAAGAAAACTTAGAAAATAATTCTTAAGCCAACCTGTCATCTGTTGTCCTCCGTTTGAAAAAACTGTCTGAAAGAAACTTGGCCTTTAGAGCCGTATGAAAATCAGCTATTGGAGTTAATGCGCAAATGAAATTGTTAGCTGCTGTTCTTGTTAATGATACACGACTGCTACCACCACACACACAGGATAACAAAAAAGCCATCTTAGCCAAGTGGAGAGAGATTAAATTGACTCATTCTATACTCCTAGTCATTATACTGTTAAATATTTAGCAGTTTGGTTAGGTGTCATAAAAGGGGAGAACATTAGTCTGGGGAATGATAACCATAGGTTTGAGCTGTTCTTTAGTGTCCTGCAGTTCCACCTCCAACAACTTAAATCGTTAAAAATGTTAGTGGGTTATTGTTAAAATTTAAATGTGTTGTTGATATTATGAAATAAAGGAATTCCAAGCAGGCTGAATATGGTTATTACTTCTATTTAGATCCATTATTAGTACTACTAAATCCTACAAACTGCCACATTGACACTCACTGCAGTGTTTGTGCTACCATACCTGCCTGGTAAATCCTCTCCTAACTAAGCAAGGTAAAGCACACATACCTTTCCTTTCCTTGGAAGTTAACTGAAACCCAGCATGAAGCCTTGTAATGGATAACTCTTGCTTGCAGCATATCATTTTGTGACATTTGGTTAGAAAAGAGAGGGAAAGCAAGGTTTGCTGGAGAACAAGGAAAGCTGTCCTAGCAACACAGAGTTACTCACCTTTAAAGTGTCTTTTGTCAGCACAATGTAAACGTGTAGGTTGATGCTCTTCAGTGTCCCCCATTTACATGCTGATTAACATGAACTGTTGCAGTACCAAGGTACCAGAAAAACAGTGCAGTATCCTAGTCTCTGCGGCATAGTCAGAGCTGATGCACGTTGGTCTTGTACTGGTGACCAGTATAAGCATTTCATTTCTTAGCAGAGAGAGGGAGAGGGGCTCACCTTGCAACTTCATCTGCCCCTGTTTCGTTATGCTGACAGCAGTTCCCGAATGCATGTTTTTGAACTCAAATGGTTATTTAACAACAAATTTACTCCTGTGACCACAGAGATGCTGCATCTCTCACTATGTCTAATTTCTACTGCCAGTGTAAAACCCAGATTATGTGTACCTTTGCTTTTCATTTCCAGTTCGTTTCATTTGACCTTCTGCAGTCCAGAGCATTGGCCCCTATTGCTGGCATCCCACCAGCTGGTGTCCTTGGAAACGATCTGGTGTGAAAGTGCAAGATTACAGGGCAGTATTAATTAAAAAAGCTTTTGCTTTGACAATGAACTGCATTTGGGTCTGGTATAAAGGTGTAAAAATAAATATTGGGGTATCCACACTTACCCCATGCATAAATTTAGACCAATGGCTCAAGTTTTTTCTTATTATAATCTTTTTCTTTTCAGTAATATTTTTTCTTTTCAATAATGATGCAGCCTCCTTGAAGTCGGAGACTTTTACATCCTACTGTTGTAAACATTGTTACCTGAAAACTGGTTTAACTCAAAGCCACAGTTTTCTTAATGTCGTAAACATTTATCTGTTATTTCAACATCTGTAACTCAGTAAAGATGGACAAAGTGCTGAGGTTTTCCAACATCCACCTGATTTTGGAGGGAGCAGCAGGGAAGCCTGTAAAATTAATTCAAGTTCACAAACTTTTGCAAAAGACAAAAATGTTTTCCCTCATTTTCTTCCTTCCCAAAAGTGATCCATATTTCTTAAAATTCATTTGTTTTTTAGCAAAAAAAAAATCTTGCTTTTAATGTATTAGCAATAAAAAAACTCATCAGGGACATTATTTTTTGAAAGCTCACTGAACCGTTTCCTTACAACTATATTGAAAATATGAAAGAAATCTGCTCTTGGTTTGTAATAGGTGTGTGGGGTGATTCTCCAGACTCAAATACAGAGATCACACTTCTTTAACAAGAAGTATCAGTGTGCATCATCCTAACCCCGATTCGCAACTTTTTCTGCCCACAGGTATTACTCACATATCTGAAAATAGAACTGACGATGAAAAGCTCAATTTAGAGCCCTAGCGCACATCACAAGCCTACGGACCTCACTTTTTAAATGGCTTGAACACAACATTATATTCCAGTTCCTTGGGTTTGGACTGTTAATGTCCCACTGTCTCCTTGACCACACGAAGAGTGTTAAGCGATGTCCTGCATTCAGGAAGGAGACCCAAGTGGCAAAGGTTGCAGCCCTTATAAAAGGCATTTCAAAGACTTAGATCTGCCCAGAGAAGCGATGTCAACTCATGCTTGACTTTTAGGATCATCCGAGTTCAGGGACATTATTTTTTAAACTTTTCTTTTTTTTTTGCAGCATGGAGATGATGCACAAGTAACCTGATCACCCCACATGTCTGCAATAGCAAAAGAAGAAAGATGTGCTTTTACATGGTTACTGCAAGATCAAGAACTGCTCATGAGAAATTAGAGATGGTGAGAAAGTAGTAGACTTGTTAGAAAACCTAACCTAATTTTTCAGATTCCTGGACACACTTATTTCTAAGACTATTCTTTTTCTAAACAAAGTTTGGCTTTATGTAATGCCTGTTGTAGGATGTGTTGTAATTCAGGATGAATCAGGACCTGTAAACTGAAACAGACAAAGAGGCTGCACAAATCTCTTAAAGTTACTACCTACAATGTATGGGAAATGGTTTGCAGCTACAGAAAACTGTAGCTGGGGACGTATCAAGGAATCCCAAAGAGAAGGCTTATATGTTTGGGACTGCAGAAAGGGGCGCTGCCAAAATAGGGGAAAAGGCGGGAATTAAAAAAAAAAAAAATCTAAGTAAGGAACCTTTATTCTCAAAGAATGAATGTATCATAAAATAGTATTCCTAGTTTTAGGTACTCTAGCCGTTGCACAGGTATAACATACATATTGCAGTTGCTTTATGACAGTTACCAATACATAGATTTTAAAAAAGGAAAAAAGAATAAGAGTTTGAGTCATCCACAGTATATGGAATTAAGCCCATTTGATCATTAAGACTTTCTAAGTGTCCTTCAGCTAGGAAAGGTTGTAAGTCTGTCTAACATACAGAATTTACAATTTTTCAGAACTTTAATCTGGAAACGTGCAATGTGATATAAATCAATTCAAAATGTCTGGAGTGTGTCAATTTTTGTGGAAGATAATATCCCAACTGCCACTTCTGAATCAAGCTTAAAAAATATAGAAAAAGTAGCACTTCAATCCCAAAACAGACCAAAAGATTAAGACTGACAGTCATGAAATCATGCCTTCCAAAAGGAGAAAATTGCAAATGACAGTGATCAGTCGTTCTGCAGAGGCAGCCAGGGCATATTAATCACTTGATGTTACCGGGAGTTTCTCCTAAGTGCTGCCTGCCCTTCAAAACCTCTTGGAAGCAGCAAAGGGAAGGGTCCGCTCCACTTTCCCACGTAGGATCCTCCTGACAGTGTGCAGAGCCTTGTACCAGTGGAAGGAAGGACCTTTTCATCCCTTGTCTCTTTTTTGCCTGCCGGTTAGCTATAGCTAACTAATGTAAGTGTGTGCCGTGGTTTGTGTCTTCGCTTTTTGTCGACTGGGGGCAGGGTATTGCTTGCACGTTTTGAAATAAGAGCCAAGGAATTCACACCTGACATGGCTGTCCTTGCTGGCCTTTGATGAACAATTCCTGGCTTCGTTTTCCGTATTTGAGAAAAGTAGGTAATACGTGTTCTGTTTACCTTCCTTCTTGGGGGAGACCAGGAGTAATTAACCTTTTTAAGTATCTGTTGCTGTAAAAGTACTAGCCTGTACAAACGTGTTTGTCCATGGGACTGGAAAACACACACAAAGTTTCAGGAAAACATAGTCCAGAAAAGGAAGCAGAGCATGGCAGTGTGTCCTTACTCTTTCTTTGAGTGTGTTAAAACAGCACTGCTACTTAAGTAAGATATTGTTAATAAGGCTTATAAAACCACCAAATGTGTAACCATGATTCTTTTATAAAGGGCTGCTCTTAGTCTTCCCTCAAATACACACCATCATCATTACCTGAAGCCTGTTCCCCATGCTTGGCCGCTCTTTGTAGGCTGATCCCAACTTTCTTCTGCTTCAGGTGGAGTTTAACAAATTACATCTCCGTTGGAAAGAGAGAAGGAATTGACCTGCAACTTCCTGCAAGGGCCCACTGCCAGCTTGTAGGGTGGAGAAAAAGCAGAGCCTTGCCACCGCGTTACGGTGAGTGGGTAGATGTTTGCAAACGTTTGAGGCGTATGGCCCCGTACTGCACTGGTGCATGGGACGAGGCATGGGATGAGCGCAGAGGAGACAGGAGACCAGCTGACTTCCTGCTGTGCATCCTCCTTTGGGGCCTGAACACCAGCCTACGGGTAGACAGCCCTGTAAATATTCTTGAGCTGCTTCAGCCAGTGCATTAGTATTATTTGAGTCTTAACTGTATTTGTAATCTTTTAATTAAAAGATTAGATTTACAAATGAACGAGAATTTAATGACAACAGATAGTTGCCTAGGCAATTAGACTAGGGCATATTTCCATGCAGCTTCTACGGCATTTCACTGATACTTTTGTCAGTGAAAAATAATATTTTTAATTTCAGCTTCACAAGTTCGGGTTGTTATCATGTTATATCATTCTGCACACCATGATGACTCTGTGTAACTAAAGGCTGGTTTCATAATACAGGGCAGTTCACCCGGTAGCTGTCCTTGCCCTCGGCTATCTGCCCAAAACCTTGGTCAGCTTTGAGTCACCTGCTGCAGATTCCAGCCTGAGACGTCAGAGCTGGTGCTGGCCACTAAGGAAAGTCAGTGCTGGTTCTCCTTTGCCTTGCTGCATCAGCTTAAAAATATCTGTGGCTATTTGGGAGGGAGATGGAGAAAAGCTCTATATGCAGCACAGAATATTGTATATGCAATATTGTATATGCAATATTCTATGTACAAAATTCTACAAAACCTCCATTGAACAAAAAGAAATGTACAAAAACTCTATATGCAGCATAAAATATTGTATATGCATATAGAGAAAAACTCTACATAGATTATTGTATATAGAGTTCAGCCCTGAGCCACCAGGCATTAAGATTGTCTGGAGCAAAACTTCAGCTAGTGTAAATTCAGATAACTCCATTGATACCTCTCCTCAGCATAACTGTGTGGTTCATGCCAACAGAGTACCTGAAAAATTGTTCTCATTTAAATATTTTCAAAAGTCAGAAGCTGTCTCTAGTTTCAGAGTGTTCCTGACAAGGGACTAACGTCAGGAGCTGTCAGGTCATGTATGTCTAGTGAAATGTCTAGTGAAATGTTAGCTCTCCAACCCTGACATACACTGAAGTGGTAGCTTTAAAATAAACATTTCCAGAACAGAATATGTTAACGACTGATTGGGCCTCATCATCTGTTATATCAGTTTAAAGTTAGTGTAGCTCCATTATTTTGCTGCTTCACCTATGTCAAACCAGAGTAGCAGAACAGTAGATGCTCTTTCAGCAGGGACTGACCGACTGATAAACCAGTGCACATATTCTACGTCTGTCTTCTTAGAAATTTGACAATTCAAGTGGAAATTGTATTTCCATTAAAAAGTCTGTTACTATATTATAGTCCAATAAATATAGTTTCATTAATTGTGATCCTCAGTTTCTTTCTTTCTCTCCTATTGCCCTTTCTTTGGTGACATTTTTTCTTGTCATGGAAAGGTCATGACATTTCAAGGTGTTCACTTCCTGAAGCATGACTCCTCGAAGTAATGAGATTCAGCTGATCTGTCAGTAAAAATCTGCCACGAGTGAAAAGAAGCCCAGCAAAAGCAAAGCTCAGAAGCGTCGACTCGTGGTCACTCCCGATGGGGCTGATGGCTGCCCATGTTCTCCGCGTTATTACAAGAGCGCCCAGAAAGGACAAAAGAAACATGATTATATGTCACTGAGCGCTGTTATTATTTGAACCTCTGTTTTCAAGCATCCTGTTAATTTACATAGTGATTCAAACTCAGACAAACTTTGCTTTGTTTCAGCCTTGAACAATGTTGCATCAAAAATTGTTGTAAAGAGATTTTCGGTTCCTCAGCGAGTATAAATAGATTTCAGACTGCGTATGTTAGTTTGAACTTTCCTGACTGAAATTTTTAGGCCTTTTTATGGGTGGTTGTTACTCAGGAGAGCAACACTGAGGACTTCAGTCTCAAAGGGAGGTCCTTTTAATGCTGGTATCTCCAGAATGTAAAACCATAGCACAGTAATTTAAAAGTAGATTTGGGCCTGATTCAAAAAGTTGGTTGTTTTCTGTCCCAATTTTCTTATTGCAGAAAAATTGCATAGGGTTTCCATTTTGATTTAGCAGTGCTTTGCATTCACTTTTTGCCTGCTTCCCTTTTAGCTGCTGTGCTTTAGGCTGATAATTTTTCTTGTGATAAGTTCCTGTCTGCCATTTTTTGTACTTTTACTCTCAGTTGTTCATATAAAATGTCTCTAACAGTCTGAAAATAAAAATTCTCTCCAAACAATTTTGTATTTTTCCATCTGCCTATTACTGATTTTGTTTCATTTTGGCAAGGTATGGAGTTAACAATACCCGCCTTTCTTTGATTTTCTTAGCAGTCCTGTCAAAATATATTTGTTTCTGTACCAGAATAATGGATTTTGCCATAGCTTTAAGAATACAAAATTTTAACTATTATTCCAAATCCAGCCAACAGTCTTCAGTGCAAGTGTGTTCTACTAACATATCACTTACTTAAAGTAATGATCTCAATAATATACACTTTATTTAAAAGAAAACTACTCATCTAACTACACATTTCTGCAAAAAGATAGTTCTGCGCTCCTAACTCAACCTGCGTTGTAAAAGCTTCTAGGCGAGAACTAATTTTTTTAAACTGAGTATTTGTATGAAAACTGATACCTTTAAGTTTGTGTCCTTTTTATAGCCCTTACGGGCTCACTTCCATAATAAGAATAACAAATAATAATCCAGGGCTGTCACTTGAGATGTAGAGTGCAACAGTGGTGCAGACAGTTTGGTTTTATTTGCTGTTATGGGGAGAACTGTCACTTGTAGTGGTAGTAATAGCCTGTATTATTCAGCATTTGTAAATGTTTCTTCCTGCTAAGCAGCGTTTTTCATAAGGAAAGTCACCTTCTGTTTTTCCAGGAGGAACCCGTGTGACCCACCACATGCTACGAGCAGACAGATTTTTAACAAGAGGATTTTTAACATGCGCTTCATGTAGCTTTCAGTTGGACGTTTGCTCTGCGGAGTCATTCTTACTACTCGTACACTGTAAATAGTTATGTATATATCTGCTTGTATATTCGTGCAGATGCCAAAGTATCAGCTAATTATACAGAGGAAGTGTCACCTTTTTCTTCCAAACTGTGAGAGCTTCCGTAAGGAGTTAATCTAGCAGCTCTGCTAGTCCAGCCAGTCACAGTGTCAGATACTATCGAGTAGAGCCAGAAATATGGCTACAGCTTCTCAAAGTCAGCAAGTGTGGGATGTCTCGAGGTGGCTGGGGTTTTGTTCTCCTGAATGAAAGAAGAATGAATCAATTTGAAGTTTATTTCTACATTTTCCCAATCCGTGTCATGTGTAATATATAACCTAAAGAAATATTAAAAATAAATAGTGTGCTACAGCAAAGAAAGCAATAACTAAGGATGGGGTTGCTACTATGCTGTACTTGACAGACATTATATATATAATGAAAGAATGATACTGACCCAAGAATATTCCCATACATTAAGCAGTTTTGAACTCAGATGAAGTAGTTTTACCTCAAATACCAAGTCCAGGGACACTGTTAGTGAACAAATCAGTTCACTGATTTCTGTGAGAGAGAGAGCTGCCTCAAACTCCCAGGTCAGCCTTGCTCTGCTCCATGTAGCTTCTCTTTCTATTCAAAGACTACTCATAAATTTTGGACTCCTTGTAGATTCACGGCTCCCCAGTGCACCATGATTCTGGATAACGCTGGGGTCTGAGCCCTAAGCTCACAAGGCATTCGACATGGGATTAGGTTCACAAGTCTTGAGTCTTTAAAGGCAAGTGTATGTTCCTGGTGGGTGGACACCAGAAGCATATAGGACTGGAAGGAACCATGGGGATCAGTGTGTTCAATTTACAAGCAATCAATCATGAATATGCAGCATTTTGCAGAATTTAAGTGGATCTGAAGTGAAGTTAGTGACAGCCTGAAGGTCAAAATCTGGCAAAGGGTGGGCAAGGGATGGTGAGCTGATCATCAGTGATATATTTGAACAGTCTCTACAGAAAGAGATAATTTAAGATTAAAATAATAGAAGATTTGGTGTGTATAAAGATTTTAGTAATTTCTAAGTTGCTGGTTATCGTTATAAAATCATTGAAAAGATAATGCAGCAGATCATGCTGTCTAGGATTAGATAGGTAAGACACATTACAAAACTCTGCTTATGATACTTAATTTTCAAGACATTGCCATATAGGCTTATGACTGCAGTGCAGTTGATCTCAAGAGAAGTCAGTAGAAGAATTTGCCTTCCCAAGTCCAACTTTGTAGAGAAAAATGTATTATCTAATAAACTTCAGAGTTAGTGCTAGCAATTTCACAGACTCCAAAACTCTAAAACTAAGCAAAAAGAAATTTCTTGAGTTTTGAGATTTGGAGGTCAGACCTAAAGACTCTACCGATGATTTTTGGCATTATTCTGCATTTGGTGGCTGGTATAAGAAAAAATAGTAGCAGGCTGTGTCCAGAAATAATATCCTGTCCGGTAAGCTGCATTGCTGATTAACCCACAGTAGGAGCAGCTTTGTGGTGGTGGGAGAAAAATGAAGGGATTGCTAGAATTGATTTTTGTTTACCATTATTTTGACATGAGAAAATCTATTAATTATTCATTAATAAATATGCTCTATTAATAAATATCATTTCTAAGTTAAATTGACACGTACTGAGTGTTCTGGTCGTAGGAGGACAGCGAACAGATAAGCAGGCCAAGCAGCAGGCTGCTGGGATCCCATTGCTTAACACTTTAGACAGAGAATCTCTGAATGATTCAGGCTGGAAGAAACTCAGGGGATTTTAGTCCAGTTTTTCAAATTATTTCCTTATGGTCTTTCCCTTCAGACTACCAAGCGAATGCTTACATGTTGCATTTATGCAAAGAAATTTCCTGCAGTCAGCATTAGTTGTACCTCACTAGCAAGCTGGGAGGAAACCTACGGTGATTTTGAGAATGTTCTCAGCTAAGGTTAAAAAATAAAGGGAAACATTCAAAAGTGTCTACATCCCTTCATCTTCTTTTTTTTTTTTTTTTAGAGAAATATCATAGTTTAGACAATATATCAAATTCAGCCCTGGATTGTAATTTTTTCTGAGGCCAATGGGAGTTCAAAACTTTTGGCAAAATATATTGGAGTTTTATAAGCAAAATTTCCAGGAGGCCTTCCTTCCTGCTGGATTTATGTACATATTGTGAGTAAACTAGATTAAACCATTGCTAGGTCACAGCATTAGTTTTTGTCTCTTTAAAAGAGAAATGATCCCATTGTAAAATCCACGCAGGTCACAGCCGTGTGCAAGGCAGGATGACATTTTCTAAGTGTCAGTAGTCATCCGCCTTCACTTCTTCTCTTTCTTCCTTAAGGACTTTTTAGTTATAAAACCTGTAGATTCTGAAAGCAATGTTGAGTTTTTATTATTTTATTAATTATGTGTCAATAATCAACAGGGTGCTCAAAATCCTGTTTCCCCAGATACATCTCATCATGCTATTTTTAAAACAATCATCACAGCTGTTGATGTGCTTTGGTGTGTATTAGAGAAAAGTTGAGATGAAAGTATCATGAAAATTAACCTTTTTGCAAACGATTTATGTGAACGTACCTCTTACATAGTAATGATAGTAGATGATTATTGCTTTTCTTTGAATTATTAGTCAGTTGAATAATATTGAGGTCAACTGAATAATACTGAATTGTTATTATGGATTATCTTTAGCTTTTTTTTAGCCTTCTTTGTACAATCATCAGGACTTCATAAAAAAAAAAACTTTTTTTTTCAAGTTCCATGTTTGTTATAGAATTAATCAGGAATGTCAGCGGAAAAATTGTAAAATGGTGTAAATAGGTGGGAAATATTTATCGTCTGTGACTAGTTCCACCAGTAAAACAAATGCAAGTCCATGAAAATTACACACGTCTGCTGAGTGTATTTCTTATGAAATCTGCTTACTCCAAAGGTGGAGATTAAATATCATGCACTAGGCAAGCGACTAATAGAACGCAGAGCTTTTTATTTCCATGGGACTGATTCAGAAACATCTCAGGATATAATAAATGAGATATGGAGTCATGGCTTCCAGGTCTTATTCTAAGAATTAGTTAAAAGTAATTCTTCAACTTTTTTCACATTGTTCTTATCTGCATATATGTTTATAGACCTATATTGTATCCCTGTCTAAGTTTTAGCTTTCTATACTGAAGAGTCCCAGTCTTGTCAAACTTAACCTTGCACTGAACTTACTACAACTCTTTGCATTTTCATCTGGAAGGAACGATGGGATCATAATTGCAGTAATCCACATGTGGAATCCACTAGGCGCTTGTGCAAAGGCTGAGTAATGGTTTTTATCTTCAGGTTTTTCTCTTTTTTTTTTTCCATGTCTTTATAATTATAATAGTAGTAATAGTACTTCTTTCCTAGTGATTCATAACATCCTATTTCACTTTTTTTAACTTCACTGGGAAGTGAGCTGGTGTCCATGTAGAAACATCCACGGTGATTCCGGTATCTCTTTTCTACGTGATTGTAGCTAGTATGCGGCCTATCACTGCATAGGTACAATAAGGGTTATTTTTCTCCACATGCATTACTTCTCACATAGGAACATGGATCTTTCTGCTGAGACTACAAACAATGCAGAGATGAAATTCAGAGATCTCCTATTTTACCTCTAAGGATTCCTTGCAAGCTAAAGGAATGAGGAATTACTCAGTTTGTGCCCATGCTCTGTGTCTGTGAACAGGAGACTTCAGCCTCACTGAAGCCACAGTGAGCCAAATTCAGCCCTAATTAAAACAGATACCCACTGTTTTGGAAAGATTATTACGTTTTTGCTGAATTTGTCATCTGTTGAGCAAATTTTCTTTAGTCATTAAAGAGCTCAGCCATCTCTCTTTTACGCAGGGATCTTTTATACAAAACATTTGGGGACTTTTGAAGAGAGCCCTGAACATTTCCTGCAATCAGTTCCATCACTGTTCCCTGGTGGAGTCTCTCTCAGCCCAGGGGCTGGGGTTTCTGTGCTCATTTCCAGTAGTTCAGACAAGTTCCCCTCACTAGTTCATTAGAGGCTCCTAAGGTCATTTAAATTTTACTTATTCATAAAGAAAGAGCTGAGGCATTATCGTGGATAAAATAAGAAAAGAATATTCTGAGAAAATACAGGGCTTATCATGCCTTATATGGCATCAGCATCAGAGATGCTGATTCTTGAATTGAGTCTCCAGTGACTTTTCTTCATGGATTTTTTCTGTTCTGATACAAGGTTCCTGTGCATTATTAGTCAGTAATATAGAGAGAGGATACCTTGAAAAAGTGCAGTATCTGAGCAGGCATTAATCGATTATTGAGACTTCCTCCCCAAAGTTTAGTTCTCTAGAACATAAACAAGTAAGAAGAAAATCCGTGTATGCAACTTATTCATTCTGCGAAGGAGGAAAGATATTAATGGACCCATCTGAATTGTAAAAGACATCAGTATGCTTGCACACACTGACCCATCTCAAGCACTCTCCAGTAAGTTTGGAATATTTTGGTGAAGAAAGTGCAGTACGGATAAGAACTTTCTTAGTGCTTAAGTTCAGATGTAGGTGAATGATTTCTCATGATTTTTATTAAAGTCAAGTATGCCTTGACTTCCTTACAGGCTGTGTGTGCGTGTACGCAGCAAGCGAGTGGATTCAGTGACGTACCTCCCAACCTTGCCTGCTCTGAAGACGGAGAAGATGATGGTTTCACATACTCAGCTGTTTGATTTCCTTTCCACTAGCCATAATTAACATTTATTCAAGCAACATTAGGAAGAACATAAATATTTCAAAGAAGCTAATTACAGCATCCAAAACATCCTCCAAGCTATTCGTTTAATGAGGATGTGCTTTGTTCCTGCAATAGTGTAACATTAATTTTATCAAGCAATTAAACAAAACAAAACCAGACACAATAGAGAAAGATGCATTTTTTCTCCTGTTTACAAGAATGCTCCCTTGCATTTCAGTGAGTTCCTTGTGTAAAGGTGACCATCATAAGGTATGCAAACCCCCTATAAACTGAGATTCAAGCTTGGAGAACTTGCTCTGCAAAAATTTGCAGAGATTTCGATAGAAATATTGTCTTTGTATAAACTTGAGTTTGGACTTAATGCAAATATACATTTTTGCAAAAAGTTATATTGTTTTTTCTAGTATACGGTTAGGAGGATTACAGTTATGCCCAAATCAGTTTACCTTACCCATATATCAGGAAATGCAAAACTATGTTGCTGCTTTAGTAAAAAGGCATAGTCTAAAATGAAACGTAGTTCATTAGAAGCACTGGAAGACTGCAGCCTGCTAGGACTCAGACAGTGTAACTCAGGGTGCAAACAGGATTGCATGTGTAATGGTTATTGCTTTTGCAGATGAAAGATTATGGAGCAATACAAATCCAAGCATAGAGAGAAGTATTAAATGCTTTTTTCTGGTAAATGGAAGATCAGAATTTTTCTACTTGGAAATTTTTCTCATCATCTTCAAAATCTCTTTTAATATGTTTTTGTGCAAGTGGACTCAGCAAAATTTCTTAGTCTGCAGTATTAAAACAGATATCACAAAAATGCAATTTCTAGGCTAATCAGTGCTCTTTCAACTGAAAATAAAGTTTAATTCAAGACGTATCTTTTTTTCACTATTCTTAAAACACTCTGCACCATTCAATGGGTGTAGAATATTTACAGATATTTAACTCTCAAATTATAAAATTCTGTATTTTATTTCACAATCTATTAAATATTTAACAAGAAGCTATTAATTAAAATGCATAAAAAATTAAATCCTTCCTCAGGCCAAGGCTCAGGACATTGATTCGTGTATTTGAATCAAGATAGATTAGGGAGATAGCTTTCCGCGCTGATGACTTCCCATTTATGATAATGTCTTCTAACTAAATGTCTTCTGGTTTTATTAACAGAAACCAGAACCGAATGCAATTCCTCAATTTGGATTGTTTTAAAACAACTCTTTTAATTAGGAAGACATAAATACAATAATACATACAAAACACAGGCTTCTTTAATTCATGTACTGGCTTTCCATTGACACAAGGATTAACGCCGTTCCCAGTCATATTAAGGGAAGCTTTGCTACTGAATCTGATAGAGAAGATCCTTCTATTACTATGAGAATTTTATAGCATCTTAGCATGCTGCTTGACAAAGCTTTCAAAATTTTGATGGGCTGTCAAAGTGTTCACGGTGGCAACGTGCAATTTGTAGCACATACGACTGATAAGGTTAAGGGCAAAGAGCAGACAGCAATGCTATGGTTATAAATCAAAGTTATCTTTTGTTTCACAGTAACACCTACCGCTCTTGTCAGGCAGCTTTACTCCACCAGCCATCATTCACCCCCCAGTCAAAACCCACTGAAATGGTCAAAAAGAACTGTTTTGGAAGATAACAATCTCTAATATTGTACCACTGTCTCATTGCTGGTCCATGATGTAACATTTCCTTTGAAAGTCGGAAAAAAGCAACCAAGCAAAAAGAGAGGAGTGAATGGAAAAAAATGAGAAGGAAATCATAAAGCTAGACTAAATTGGGAGATGCTGCCCTGAAACGCTCTCCGTAGCATCTCAGTGTTGGAGCTGCACCTCAGCTGGGCAGGATCTTCCTGGAGGAAATGGTGAGGGAGCAGAGACAGTCAGACACGTGCCTTTGGAGAAAGCCAGAGCCTGCTGCTGGGCTGGGCGTGAGGAGCAGGGCAGCACCAGCCCGAGCATCCTGCTGGGAGTGGGCATGACTGGGTGGCTCAGGCACCCGCAGACTCTGGTAGCAGGTCTGCTAAGTCAGGGCTTGCTGTGTTTCAGGGGTGGCTGGACTAAGCTGCCCAAGTGTTTTTACAGATTTGGGGTCTGTGTGCTTTTGAATATCTTACAATGTAGTTGCCTTGGCTATTTACAGGCATAAATAACAACTGGGAACAAGGTCTGGAGCTGCAGCTTAAGTAAAATGCCTTGCTAAGCATCGTATTAGGGTTTTAATCCCCAAATATCACCGTATTACCGAGTTCTCTTTCATGGTGTGGCATTTTGTGTGTGTGTATTTAAGGCATGGGGAAAGTCAGGAATCAGTCAACCCCTGCAGTGGGGGGTCCTCCAGAAAACCTAGCGATTGGCAGGTCCCGGGGCAGATGGGTGCACATCCTCAGAGCCCCACGTCCCAGCCACTGATGGTCTCTCCCACATGCAAGCTGAATGAGTTTTAACTTCCAGGTTCAGCTAGTTGGGGTCAAATCTGCATGAGGTTTCCTCATTTTAAATCATGCCTCTTCTCCCCTCCTCACTGGTATCGGACAGTGTCTGAACGCTCCCCGTTGCCACCCCCATGTCATCACTCTGAACCGCTGAGCAGGGCAAGGGAGAAGCAGCACCTTTCGTGCCAGCCACCACGGCTGCTATCAGGGCTCGGGGTGTTTTATGTGTGATTTTTAAAACACGGATTTTTCTCGAAAAGGGAGTTTAATAAAGGGCCTGGAGCCTGCCCAGCCCCTGGCCTCGCTGCCAAGCAGGAGCACCCACCGCCCCAGCAAGGGTTACACATGGAGCTGCCCCCGGGATGAGAGCGGGGCCGAGTCACCAGCTGCCCGGCGGGGGGGGGAGGCGGAGGCGGTGGCGGGCCTGGTCCCGGGGTGGCCGGCGGGGAAGCGGGCAGGGCGGGCTGGGCGGGCAGGGCGGCTGACGCGCCCTCCCCGAGTCAGGGTGATGCTCGTCCACGTGTCAGGGAGATTTAAAAAGTTTGGGGAGGGAGCGAGGGCATGCCCAGAAGAGCGGCTGGCCGGGAGGCAGCGCGGGGGACGCCGCGGGCATGGGAAGCCTCTGCCACCAGCAGCCGCCCGCCGCCACCCGCCAGCGCTGCCCGAGGAAGGCAGGGGACGGCGCGGCGCTGCCGGGGTCCCCGCTCCTCCTCCTCCTCCTCCTCCTCGCCTCCTCGATGTCTGCTTGCAAAGGTGAGGAGCATCCCCCTCTCAACCTCTCCCGGCACTGCCAGCCCTGCAATATTTGGGGGGTGGAGGTGACCCCAGCAGCCTGCCAGCCTGGGGAGGGGGCTGCAAAGCGCGCCGCCGCCTGCCTGCCTGCCACCGCCGCGCGGGGCTGGGGCCAGGTGCGGGGCTGGGGAGGCGCGGAGGTGCGCAGGAGGTTGCAGCTGCTGGGCACGGTTTCAGGGGTTGGTTTTGGGGGGCTTCCTCGTGTGTCCCGGCAGGATTACCCTGTCCTGGCAAACCTACGCTCCAGCAACTTGGGGAAGTGGCTTTTGTTAAAAGCGATTTCATTTTAAATATAATTTACTCTGATTTAAAAGCTAAGAAAAGAGAAACGAGGTGTATCGCGGAATTGTGGGAAAATTTAGGACCCTCTGGAAGTCACTTAGCCCAACCTGAAGCAATATTTATTGCAGGAGGAATCCCTGGGGATGGGGGTAAGTGGGAGAGGATAGAGCTGCTGAGTTGCTTTAGGCATAGAGCTTGATTATCTTGATTTAATTTGAAATGTTGTCTTACACCTGAAAGTTGCTATTTTTGTAGCAGGGAGTGCTTGTGAAACGAGCACGCTAATGGGCTTTTCAACAAAACATTCTCTCTTTTCTATTCCATTCTCCCACTTCAGATAGATTAACTACTTATACCTTGTGAAGTAACATTACAAAATAAGTTGCTGTGCAAGGAATAGTTCTGTTTTGTTTGTATTATATGCATGTGAGTGTGTAATTTACTTTCATCAGGAGTTTTTGTTCTGATTTGTTGTGGTTTTTTAATACGAAGAATCAAAGAAAATTGTACAGTATACTGAATATTAAAAATAAATTCTGGAGATGCGGAAGAGGGGAGGAAAGGAAAAGGAGGGCAAGGAAGGGCAATGGCACACGGTATTTTTTCATTATTCTTACAGAAATGATTGCCAGGAGCTTGTGTAGGGAGAGCAGTGGAGGGAAGAGAAGATTTAAGAACTGAATCCCAGGTTGAAACGTGACTGAAATTGTGCATCTGGCATTCTGCTGCCTTGGAAGAAGTTGAGCTTTTAGAAGTTGGCAGAATTGAAGAATAAGAGAACAAATATATCATGGACTGTCAATTTTGTAGGAGGATTTCCTCCTATATGTTCCTTTTGAATAGGATTGCGTTCCCCAATAGCACTCTTTCCCCCCCCCCCCCGTGGGTATTTTGTGTATTTTACAAGATAACTTACTGTTTCCCTGTGTGTGCCGTTGTGCGTAAATGCGTGTGTAAATGTTTGAAGTACCTAAGGGCTGCAGAACTGTTCTGGATGGGGTGATGGAGGGACACCGCTCTGCACTGGGGGCACGTAGTCCTAGGTGTGAGCACAAAACAGACAGGACTACACATGAAATAAGAGTTTTGTGAATAAGTGGAGAAGGGTTAAGGAAACTTATGAGCTAGTGAAATAATCGCATCTCCTCTGTCCAAAACTTTATACTCCAGGCAAAAAAAAAGCAAGCTGTAATATTCAGGCTTTCTTGCCTGCTTCCCTAAGCTTTACAGGCTATTGGATTTCTTCTGCTCCCCCTGGAAAGCCTTGGGAACCAAACAATGGCAGGAGCAGTGTTCAGAGACAGGCAGGCAAATGTTTAATGGGGAAGGTGTGTTAATTTGAAGTGTTACCCAGTTCCGGTCTTGGCCACCAGGATACCAATCCCAGGCAATGCTCCAATTTGAATATACTAATTTAAGAATAGAAAACAAAGTAAGAGAATTGTAGCACTTTTAATTTATTTGGTGTTTTTCCTTGAACTAAAACAAACATGCAAAAAAGCAAATTTTTCATTGGAAGTTTTCTTGTTATGTGAACATCTCAGAGATTTCAAAAATATCCCACTTCTACATAGTGTGAAATTAAGAGCCCCTCTAATTCTTTTGTGGGGAAAACAAGCATCCAGAATAATTAAGTCTGTGCCAGTATCAAAATGTGGTTTTGAAATCCACCCTTTAATGCCTGGAACTAACTACTGTTGCAATTATTATTAGTGGTACATGTAAAGCAAATGGAGATGATGGGCATTCATATCCTGCTCACCTGGCCGTTCTAGCTAAGTCTACCTTCACCTCTTTTTTGTTTAATTTGGTTCAAATCTGTGAAAAAAATGTGGCCACAGGTAATTAGAGACTGTTTGGGAGGTTAAAAAATCTCTATTAATCTGAGGTCTTTAAGAACAGTGTATAAACTGATCAGGCATGGCTCATGGGCAGCAGCTTTGGGCAGGGGGATAAATTAGATGACTTTGTAGGGTTTCCTACAGTGCTAGGACTGCACAGATAAAGCATCACCCTCTCCAGCACCAATCTCCCTGCCAGGTGAGTTACATCCCCACATCGATATGCTTGTGTGGTCTCTAGCGTACTCGCAATTCAGTAATGCTCATTTCTATTATTTACAGAGACTCTGATAATACATTATTATTAGAAATATACTGCCAGTTAAAATAACAGTGTGGAAAGGTGGATATTCTGGGTGCTGGGTCAGGAGGGACCCAGAGACAATGAATTCCAGATTGGTAGCCTGGGTGGGCGGAGATGGAGAAAGGAGCTGCCCCCAAGCCAAGCACTGCATCACTGCAGCATTATGCAATTAATAACACATTCAGTCTTCTAAGGGACTGAACTTTCCCACATCACGTACGCCAGACAGAGGAAACAAAGCTAGTTATACATGTACTGTCTATCACCTCCAAAATGCCACATTCATGTCACGGGTATTATTCATATGCAAGCATACGTTACCTAGCACATGTTTAATAGTTTAACTGTAACATACAACAAAGCAAGAGGTAGCATCCAGATTCTCAACTGGCAATGCGTGGGCTGGAGGCGAGCCGAGTTCTCAGAAAGCTCAAGGTTGTAGGTGCTGGAATGTGTTTTCCTGAGCAGGTCTTAGCATTTGAGAGCTGCCACGCAAATTTTCTCGCCTGCTACTTATTGCTGAGAAGAGACTCTGCTAGCCTGACACACTGTTTATTGCTAAGAGATGTGAGCGTCCGTATCTGGTGTGAACTTGTGAAGAAGCCTCCTGCTGCGTTGCTGACATATAGCAGGCAGAACTGGACAAAAAGTGTGCTAGGTATCATATTGTGTTCAGAGTTTTTATTTAAATCACTGGCATGGGTTACTTATAAAAATGACCTTTGCTGTACAGCATTGCTAAGCACAGTTTGTGCTTCCAGGTGCACCGATGCCACCCCAAGCACTCGAGGCAGATCAGCGTTTGCAGCTGTGGAAAGAGGTAAGCGTCATCTGCACACTGCCGTATGGTATACTCCATTTCTTCTGTGCCCATTCCTACAGTCACACCTCACTCTTGCATGGAGTTCAGGTGCTTCTTCTTCCAGTCCTGCTTCTCCTCTACATCTCTTATCCTGACATCAGTTAAGAGGTGAAACATCTTATTTTCCAGCTTTTCTGAACAGTTGCTCCAGGAGGATTTTGAGGCTGGGTATTGAGATGTCGTTCCAGGAAAAGACTGTCTTGGCTCAATGGAGAGCTACGTTTGATAACAGCTGTCATTTAACTGTCACTGTCCCTGGAAGCAACACAGTGTCCCATCTGGTATTTTTATAGTCTGTACACGACATGCAGTAATTGTTTCAATTCATCCAATCTTACCTCTTGCTTCTTCCGTTCTGCACACAGGGCTGGGACACTGTATTTAATCTTACCCTAGCCTCTCAATTTAGTAGGTAAAGGGTAATCTACTGTGTCAATTAGCCCCTCTAACATTTTGGTACTGATCACTATCATAACTTCCAGTCTCATCTTCGAAATGAACATTTGTTTTGGCTCTAGGATGTGACACATGTGTTAACACAGGCTCTTCCCTGCCCTTTTGGAACAGATGGAGTGGCAGGGCACAACGCGCAGAGAGGGTTTAGCCTGCAACTCGCGTGCCCTGGTGTTGCTGTAACCTTCAAGTATTCTGTTGACATTTAATTTTGTAGCTTCTGATAACATTAGAAAGCAAGTGACTCACCGGGGGTACAGACACAGAGAGTAAATTTCTTCCTATTGAGGCCATTACAGGAGACACTTCCCTTACTGTCAGCTCCCCGTAGTTCATTTTGGGAGTGTTGACTCAAACCCTAACATATTTCTAGACTGGCACTTGAACAAGCCCTGGTGATATTTATCTCCTGGGAAAAAGTGGTCTCTTGGGAAGTAAGGTCCTGATAGCTATAAGGAGTTCATGAAAATGAGTTATTTACATTCTGGATTGAAAAATGCTATTTTATACATTTTTGCATTTATTGCTAAGATTTGCTCTTTGTAACACAGGATTTGTCCCTGTGGTGACTGGAGGCAAAGGCAAAGTTCCTGCTGATTTCAGCAGACAAAAAAGTATGCATAAGATACTAAATTCTATGTATAAAATTACATAATATAAGCAATATGAAACTTAATATTGTAGCAAGAATAATGCAGGACTGGAGAGGGTCTAAGGAAAGAGAATTAGATGCATAGGTATATACCCTAAATCAACTTGATTACAGAATCATACTAGTTCACCAGCATTTCTTGGAGTGAAAAGAATCCGTTCTTCCCTGTTCGTTACTTTATTAGTGGATCATTCAGGAGCAGCCCTGCCTCTAAATGAGCCTAGTATTTTCCAGGAATGACTCCGAGTTTATAAATATGGGAATGTTGTAGCTAAGTATTCTGTTCCTTTACTTGTCTCTCACATCCTTTTGTTTCTTTATGTTATTTAACCAACCCCAAACAACTCACAAGCTCCCACCCTCAGGCCACATTTCTGGGATAGGAGAGAATATTACTGAAAAGATGCTTCAAGGATGATAGAAACTATTAAAATTTTATTTTTATTTTTTTAAAAAGGAATTAACAGAAACTGTGACTTTTCCTCAGTCCTTGCTTTGTCCATGCAGGTTTTAGCTTTTGCCTTGCATTGTGTCGAACATAAAGCAGTCTCTGGCTTGTCCTGCTACAGAATTATGGTAGTTCTTTAATAGTCACCTCCAACTACAAAACAAGCAAATAAACCAATCAAAAAAAGGACAAAAAAAATCCCTCAACAAGAGGAAACAGCAAATTTTTAACAGAGGCTTCCAAAATGACTTCAGCTTAGTTTATCTCCTTCACTGCTGATTTCTCCCTCTATGTTTCCTTACTCTGAAAGTAGTCAAGCTCAACTGATATACCCAGAGACAAACAAATACAAGATGAAGGGAGAAGAGAACTGGGTGGATGGGTTACCAACAAAAACTATTTGAAAGGGGAATTCTGTGAGCTATTAGCTTTCCCACTGTCTCTGCTAATGTTTTCTCGTAGATGGTCTCGAGAGAAATGAATCATCTCTCGTCTCAAAGTACACAGATATGCATTATTTGTTTATTGTTTTTTTCATTTAATGTTTTCATTGCTGAAGAGTGCTGTTTAGGGCTTTTTACCTGTAATAAAATCATAAGACCGTTGTATTGCCTACTCTTTATTTAAAAAACCCCATTTTTTATGCAGTCTGTGAACTAGATGATTGGCAAAACTTTTTGGCATCTAGATAAACAGCATTAAATATTCAATGGAAGAAATGGTGCATACCAATGCAGGTTGCTATTGATACAATTTTAAAGTTATATAATGAAAAGTTAAGCCTCTTTTTTTCATTATTATTAAACTGTGCAGCCTCAATTGGAGTAGTGGAGATTTTTTTCTTTTCCTTACAGAATACTTTGAGCTTTCAGCACTGGTAATATTACTTCCATGAATTCAAATGTCCTTTATTCCATTTCTTCTCCCACCCTGATTAATAACTAAAAATGATTCAAAAGTATGGGATTCTTTCATCTTGGAAAAGAGACAACAGAAAGAGGATGTGATTAATTGTCTACAGAAGGTCATGAACAGAAGGGAGACGATGGGTAGGAATCACTTATTCATTATTTCTTCCAAGACAAGATCGTGGCAGCACTGAATGAAGCTAGCTTTGGAAAGACTGATCAAGACAAACAGAAGTGGTATTTCACACAGTGTTTAGGAAACCCTTACCACAGGGCACTGTGGATGCTAAAAGTTTACAGTGGTTCAGAGAGAGATCAGTCAAATTCACAGTACGGAAAAATGTGGTTGGAGAGCCCGGGTTTTACTAGACCACTGGTCTCTTCTTACGCTCTGCCCTGGGTGCCAATGTATGGCCAGTTTTGGAGATAAGATGCAGAGCTAAACGGACATTTGTTTTGATCCAGATGAAATGGCTGGTGGGGGTTGGGGCTTCTTGGTTTGGTTGGTGGATTTTTTGTTTTGTTTTGTGTCTATGTGTGTAACATTCCATTCTGTGCTGACATGTCTAAGTTCAACAGCAATGACTTCTTCCACAGTGCTCTTTGAGTTTAGATCCCTTGAAATATATTGAATATATCTCTTACTAGCATTGTGATTTGGGAACCCCCTCCTTTAAACAAAATCTTGTAAGGCCAAGATCATTTGGCCAATCATTTGCCAAAGAAATCAGTGTAAACCTCGGATATTGGCTGCTTGGTGACTCACACAAATTGACTGGCATGCATAAGAGGTCCTGGCACATCTCATAGTCACTCAAGGGATGCGTGTGTCGTACGCCTGCAGGGATGCTGGAATCCAATTGGAAGAGCGGTGTTTGAGGACTGCTCTTTGAATCACTTGCTTTAGTTTTGTCATTTTCTTTGCAGTTTTGTATAATCCAAAGATATCACAGAAGAGATGTAAGTTCGCAGCCCATACCCCAGGTGCTTAAAATCATAATTTAAAATATGACTTAGTCTGAGACGGCTGCAAACAGGAGGGATGTGAGTGGAGTGAGAGATGAGTGGAGTGAGGACCCAGGTATGTATGTGTTTGTTGCGATCGAACAAGTATAAATTTGTTTATTTGGTTAAGGGCTTTTTTTTCCCTTGAATACAAAATATTTCATGAATGTACCTATAAGAATTCCTTATGGTGGGCAAGCTTGCCATACCTTTGGCTGCACTGAACTGTTTTTGAAAATATACATATTTCACTTGTCTTTATTAATCTGACTTCTTAAAAAAGGGCTGTGTGAACTTTTACAGATAGACGATGCATGTTCTGCCTACCTGTCCACAGATTCTCAGCCTCAGGTGAGTCAGATAGAGGTTACTTTATTATTTTGATTATTATTTTGATTTATTATTTGTTATATCCAGTAGAATTGGAAGTGTGATACCTGAGTTTGTGTTTTCTTTGCATTAGGCCAGGGCACTGGAAGAACTTTGTTTTCTGGTCATGGGATTTCTCCAGAAACCACAGGTAACACATGCAAAAGACTATTTAGCATTTCTGAAGCCTGATCTCTCAGTGTGCCGGTGTCTAGAGTGAATTCTGAGGACCCAGCACCTGAAGTGTCACTCAATGCTGGAAGTAATAATATTAGTTCTAACTCTGAAATGCTATGTGTCCTAACCCAAAACCTATTAAAGACAACAGGGAGACTGCAATGTTTGGAAAATAATCTCCAGGTTGGATACAAGGTTTCAGGTGGTTTTATTGCTCTAGATTAGAAAAATGATGAGCTCTGAATGGAGAAAGGAATTTACTTATGAGAGTCTAGGGATATATAAAGGAGCATCCGCTAAACCCATCTACTCTTCTAGTGGTGAATTATCAATACTCTCTACAGAGTTTGAAAAGAGTAGTTACATTGATAAGCAAAGACATGTAATATATCTGTCAAGGAAGGACAATATTCCAATCCAGTACTGAAAAGTTTATAATGTAATCAAAATTGCCCATTGCTCTTTTTTTTAACAAATAAAAGCTTCTCTACTGATCATTATTCCTACAGGGTTTAGATGAAAAAGACAACACCAAAAGGGTAAGATTTCTAAGTATGTTTTATGATCACACTAAAATTGTCAAGAAAATCATAGCACCCTTGCCCTGTTTTGTAGTAAAACCCCACTTTTAATTTTTTTGAACAGTTCTTATTTCATTATTCTAAGACTCATGACTCAGGCAACTCAGACGTCATGGTAAGTGGCATAGCACCTCCTTCTGAGTACATGTGTGCTTGTACGTAAAAACAAGGTAATGTTCCTTTTTGCAGTAGTCTTTCCAACTGTACAGTAGGCTCAGAACTGGCAGTTTTGAGTTTAAGATATAGAATGTGTTTAATAACATGGGAGGGGATCATCAATACTGTCCAAGTGTGCAAAAACCCGACCAAACACTCATAGAATCCCAACTGCATCTTAATTTTGTAGTTACAACATTTAAGAATAAGATCAAATGCTTGTTTCTAGTACTGGAACATAACATATGCAGTGAAACAATGTGGATTTATAGAACTGAGAACATGACCATAAATATAAAGAACTCTTAATGAATTTTTATTAATTATTAATTGAATTGTATGTATTTATTTGTGCATGTCATAAATATGTTTCAGGCAAAATAGTATTTAAGTCTCACTCAGACTTTGGATTATATTTTAAATGAAAAATATGATTTTAAATATAGCCCAGTATTGTTGCTATAAAAATATTCTCATAAGCCAACAACGTAAGCCAAACTATGTGTGATCCATTCTTGCTTTTAAAGTGCAAACATAATCTGTTATTTCTGTGCATCTATGTGTTTTTTCTGTGCACGATAGGATTTTGAAAAAGTTAAACATACGCATTTTTTCTCATTTCTTAACAATCATTCTTATATGTTAATGTCCATTTTTGCCTTGTTCTTTTCATTTCTTCAGAAATATGTGGTATATTTCCTAGAAAGTGATATTGATGATATTGGGGTCAGTGTTTTCAGGATAGAGCTGCTCTGGAGGTTTTAATCAGGGCACAGTGAAATGAGCTATTTCTGCTGCTGCTCCTGCTTAAGAAGTTACTGCATCCCCCTTCGTCCCCATCCTGAATACCTTTGCCCCTGCCTGCCCCCAGAGATTACTGCTTCCTCACTTCTTCTGGATTAGCTGTTCAGGTGACTGTTTTCTAGCTCTATCTATCTTAGAGATACTAACTTAGGTGAGATCCATCATTCTTTGGCTTCATTAACGTCTCTCCACGGACTGCAAGACAGAGCCCAAGTGGCCAGACGGGATCCCCTTTAACTCCTCCGCCACACGTCAGACCTCTACTTTTTTAGTTATTATGATGCCACGTTGCCTACCTTAGGCAAACAGTGCAAAATTGGCTCCAAGTAGGCAAGTTCATTTTACCTATTAAGTACACTAACACTTTAGTAACTCTAGTTATTCCATATATTACAATTCTCTTCATTGTATTACTTTTCTAAGAAGTATTGTATCAAAATTATATTATTTTTCAAATTACATTTACATGAGGTTTAAATTGATTGATGGAACATAGGTTTTTCTACTTTATTTCTCACTGTGGACTTCTCTCCGCAAGCCCACATGGTTGTGTTTTGCCAGGGGGGCACTTACGCTGCACACAATACCTCTGTGCTTAACCAGGCTGTCTGCAAGCATAAAGTCTTGTTGAACACAAGGAATTTCACGATTGGAGCTTGTCTCTTAACTAGAGTGACCAGTGCCATGGTTACAAATTTTACTTGAGAATGGATCCCTCCTGCACACTCTTTTCTTGCAAAAAAAAAAAAAAATTTTTGTTGCAATTTCAGTTATTTTGAAGTAAAATGAACTTTGCAGCACAACAGAGATTGAAGCTGCTAACTTCCGTAGTAGACAATCGTAGAAATGTTAGTAGGAGTACTGTATGGAAATACCACTCACAGAGGCTGATCAAAGTCTGAATAATTGCAATTGCCTGGGCAAGAAGTCTGTAAACAGTTCTGAACTTTCAATGAGTAAAGGTGAGGATGCATAGCTTTTCGCGCCATCACTCTGTGAGTCACACTCATACTGTAAATATAAACGTTGGTACCTGTTTGTTGTCAAGTCAGAATGTTAAAAAAAATACGTTTCTCAATTAACATCTTCAGTCCTTTCTTGGTGCATGTTTGGCCCATAAGCCAGTACTGCGGGAAGAGACTTTTTTTGCATCATACAGTCCGAATTTCATTGTTGCTCATGTGTCTGTGTTCGTGTCCTCTCAGTCGTCTGTCCTGCATCCTTTGCTGCAACTCGTTCCCCAGCTTAATGAGAGAAGACTGAAGAGATACAAAGTGGACGTATGTAATCTTAAACTCTATGTGCTTGCATTCTCACACTTTGTGATTCATTAGCTCTTCTAAAAGTGTCCTTGTAGACCTTTCTGCTCGTAACATTTTTATTTTCAAGATTTAGTATCACACTCGTGTATTTTCATTAGAAATGTGAGGGGTTTATATTCTTAAATTAGTGAAAAATAATCCTGCTGATATTTACCACTTAAAACCAAAAAACACTGAAGTAATATATGCCTGACGCAGAACAGTGGTACAACACAAAGCCTATGTATCAAAATGGATCTGTTAGTTCTTTTATAAAAAGAAAAATAATTTCCAAGTAATTTACAGGCAATTTATTGTTTAACTTAAGGTGCAGATAAGAAAGTTCTCTGTGGAATTAATTTCCCATAGAAAAATAGTGTGTTTTGGAACAAAAGTTTCACATAGAAAGAAATAGCTCCATTGTTTCCAAAATATCATAAAATTTGGGTATATTTGCTGCAAATGCAATTTCAAATTTCAAAAATCAAAAAGCAGATGGATAGAAATGTCCATTCCTTTAAAGGAGCTATGGAGAGAAGAGAAAAATGCAGTCTGATATATAAGAATCTTCCTCTATAAGAATACCGACAATTCGTGTATAATAAACTATACCAAAATCTAAGACCCAGATCATTCCTCTTTTACATTGACTTCAGCTTGGTTATTCCTTAGATTCACTGGTGTGATTCCTTATATTCACTGACACGCAAGTTAAATTAGGTGTATGAATGTGATACTTAAAACTCAGGTAGTAGCATCCCCATAAGTAAGACTTTTCCTTTATTAATCCAGATAAAGGCTGTGTTGTTAACTCCCAGATTTCCAATGAACTCTTAATCCTATGATTATGCATGTCAGCTTTCATCTAGTCATGGTTGTAGTTGGTAATACTATCTACCCCTCTCTTCGGATCACTGCATCATCCCAACTGTATGCCCTGAATCACATTTTTATTATCAGCGACAGAACCTGGCCACGTATAAGAACTTAAAGAGTTGGTACATCTTCTCATGGACTAAAATGGTTATGAAAATTTTAACCCACTACACATCTGAAAGGAAAATACAGGGCAAAATTTACCTTCTGTGATGACACGGACATGAACTGTATTTGTGCTGTTGGACCTATATACTGGCAAAGAATATTCTTGGAATTGCTCTTTGAGCTTTTAAATGGACATACACGTCAACTAAGACACAAAGAATGGGAAGGAAAGCATAAATGCAAGAACACAAAATTGCTGTAAGTGCAAACAAACTGCCTTTTAAATCCAATAGCGTCCTTTTGCTAGAATACTTCAATATCTTGAATTTACTTCCACTGAGGTTGATGGCATAATTAATGGAAATGGAATACATTAATTAACAGGCAATAACCTAAAACTTGTAGCATATTTGGCATATTCCAACATATTTCAGCCCCTTCGTTGCAGTTTTATTTTTAGTGGGCGCAAAAAAGAAACTATAAGGATATTTTTCCAAGTAATAGTAATACCAAACTCTACAGAGTATATCAGTCAGATCATGTGTCTTTATATATATATTTAGAGACTCACTATACTTGTAACAACTCACAAATGAAATTTAATAAATCCTTTCTTTTAAGGGCTGCCAGGCCATCGTGTGACAAACAATTTAAAGACACATTTTTTACATCAAAGAAACGTCAAAGCCCATACTCCACAAATCCTTAGAAAAAAATTAAAAAGTATACTAGCTATCTGACATAAAGTATAAACATATACTGATATAAAAAGACCTTTTTTTAGGATAGTGTTTGGTAATATTTCTTCCAAAGGAAATTAAACAAACAGACAAAAAAAAATGTTTGGGAGTGAGCCCAGAGCAGGCTGATACAACTTAGTGGCAAAAAGCAAACATTTTATCAAGCTTCTTTTTGTGAGGTACCTTATTTTCATCAGATTTTTAAAGTAGAAGTGAATGAATGATGATGAGTATTATGTGTTTCCTTAGTCATCTTTTCAAGTGGCTAATTTTTAAAAGATCTGTCTCCTATTATTTGTATTATTGTACTCTTAACTAGTGGTACATGGAAATAGCAACAGTTAGAATTCCAACCGTTCTGCATTGTGATAAGTAGTAGTCTTTAATTTGCAATTGTGATGTTAGGCATTGTGAAGTAATGACATGGCCAACACTTACAGAATATAGCCATTTAAAAATATTTGCATAAATCTAAGGAAACAATGAAAACAGCTCTAAATTGAATTGCATTTTATAGAAAGCAACTTTTTTGATTTCCTGTTCTCAATTCCTGCTGTGAATACCAGTCACTTTGTTAAAGGTGTTATCTACTCCTGTACAGTGCATAAACACCAGAGGTTTACAAAGTGCTAGCATCTTCTGGAATCAATTTCCTTTGCAGACTCTTTTGGTTTTGGTATTTTTGCATGCACCTTATTTATTTTAATGTCATAACAAATCTTTGAAATTCATCCATATTATGCTTATCATATTTGTTTACATTTCAGTGTATTTTAGTTTAAAATCCTCTCTAAATGTTATTGCTGAGAAAATTAAGAAAATACTGAAATAATTTGCCATCAATAATAAAAGTAGTGCAATTATTCCCTGAATGTGAGAAAGCTATAAATCTGTCTTTCCAAGAGACTCTACCAGATGGGCTGATGGGGAAATGGCATAGGTAAACTTTAAAGCTGGTAGAGGACCAGAGCAAGCCTGCCTAAGATGTGCAGAGGAACTCCAATCCCCCATGGAGCAGGAAACTCCCATGTTCCTGTGGGCTGCCCACCTCTGGCTGGACTATCTGACTCGTGGTGTCACACAATGTGCTTCAGGAAGGGTTAGCTTGCTGCTAATTATTTTTTTTTTTTCTAATACTGGAAAGAAAACCAGAACCTGCTGTACATAAACACACCCACCTCTCCCCGACCAGACAAGGAATTGAAAAGGTGGATGGGTGAAGGAGGAAACATGCTTTATTAAATTTATTCTTTCTTCCCAGTTTGGACTGACACCAGATTTTGTCATGAATTTGATTTGAGCTCCATCTTGACTGATATAATATGATCTAAGAAGAAGCAAGAGCACTTTGTTGGCAAGTCAATCCAAGAGATTGAAAAAGATAAAAAGGGCAGGCATTAAACTCTAAATAAACATACTTCTTCATGAATACATATGTTTCTGTATACATATATACATGCAGGTTTGTGAATATACATGCATGTACACTGTAGCATGTATTATCCAAACCCTTGGAAGTTTAGAAGACATGGGTTACAATGAAGACAGATTTTAGCTTCCATTGTTTTCTAATACCAACCTTCTGACATGAAATCAGACAAGGAAACTACGTAGTCTTCTTCAAGAGATGTCTGGTTGTAAGTAGAAAATGACATATTAACATGTTAAAAGTCTGTAAAATAGATCACAATTCCATATTAGTAACTGTAGTCTTGATTCCTTTTATGTTCTAGATTCAATTTCCTTAACTTGCAACAGCTGCCTATTTAATTTCTGTTTTTATTTTTGTTCACAGATTGAATAGAAAAAGTAGAAAAATAATGAAATATAGGTATCATAAAATACTCCAACGGCAGTGTACAAGACCCTGTTAACAGATAAATTTTTAGCCTTTTTAAATATGAAAAACTATAGTATTGAATGGATTATAGATCTGAGATGCGTATTTCAAACCAGGTAATGCTAGAATGAGGTGGACAATAGAAAGAAAAATCATCCAGATGTTTTACATACAGCAAAGAAACTGGGTATAATGGTATACCTGATGAACTGAAGTCAAAATTAAAAGCAAGACTCGAAAATGATGTGTAGTTTAAACCCTCCTTTCTTTGAAAGCTTCCCTGGATTGAAGCTACTCCTGTGTTTGGAAATGATCCTATTTCACACAATTCATACAGCATTAGAATAGAGCATGAAGTGATGTCTTTCTATGACAGCTTAAGTTATGATCATTACCCAACAGATCACATGACCCCAGTTTTTAATTGAGAAATACCATCGTCGTTAAATAAATTCCATCTAAATTTTATGTTCTGGTAAGAACAAGATTTGAGCTATTTTGATTCTCAATTGGCCTGTCTCCCCACCTGCAGGACAGACAACTCGCTCGTATATCTGGTGTTAAAACAAGCAGTGAGAGTACTGTGATTTAGCTTATGTGTTCTCTAATCATGAAGGTCTCATTAAAGCAACTGGATACTTCATGCTTTGTACTTGTTACATTTAAACGGAATTTCTATTTTCTTCATCATTTGTTCCCGCCCCCCTTGCTGTATGGATCAGTGGACAGTGGTTTCTCAATGTGTGCAGCACAGACAGGATAGAATATCATAAGCACTGGTCTTTTCTTTGGGAGTTAGTCTGAGAAGGGTGATCATGATAGACCTCTGGGAACAGTCTGGGATCTCATTCCTGGGAGGAGCCCCAATATTTCTGATATTTAATCTTTGCTTTGTCCTTCTGCGAGGACTCTACTTTGTCCGTAGAGACTCCACTACCATGAAGACACGTTGGTTGTGTCTGGCTAATGAAACCTGGAAAGTCGAAGGCAAAAGCTGCTCATCGTTACTAGTACCATTCTAAAGCAATCCGAACTGAGCCAAAACTTGAGGTGGAATTTGGCCCTCATTCGTGTGTTTTCTGCTATTTCTACATGACAATGCGAACTTCTTCTTACTGACATGGAGAAATATACATAAAGCATGCCTCAAGGCATGTATAGCAGTACTGAAGAAATACTTTTAATAAGTACATAAACAACCTCTCTATATGGATTCATTTACAAGAGTAGATATGATTTAAAATACTTTTTTTTCAGGAAGAACTTCAAGGACCTGGTGGAATTCGAAGTAGAGGCTACTTTTTCTACAGGGTATGGTTTGTTTGACTTTTTTTTTTCATTTCATGATGAGTGTTACAAATCAAAAAGTAGAGAAACCAGCGAATTACAGTAAGAATTACATGACTGAGGAAACTTTTTTCAGTAAGAGCATCCCACTGTATAGGACTACTCAAGATCTGCTCCAGACATTTTCTTTGACTAAAATAAAGGCATAGTAGTTTTTGTACACATCTTAATGTTTGTGTATACATGATACCATGCTGTGTCTTAATAAGCCGTTGGTTATTATGTATATAATTCTCAGAGAAAGTTCAAGAAAATATGCCATCTTGGACAATCCTTCTAAAGCATTGTTCAATATGATACGTTTGCATGTGATATAAATACAATGCCATGCTTACATGCTGTACCAAAACAGATACTGGGCCTGACCTTCCCGTTCTCCTTGTGTTTTGACAGTAGGATTACAAACAGAAGTTCTCATGAGAATGAAACTACTGTGTTCATCTTTGATGCCATAGAGCCTTTTTACATCATTTTTGCAAAATTGAGCAAGTTAAAGATGGCAAATCAAACTTAATAATAATTCTCTTGATTTTGGTTAATCTTTTTTTCTATTTAAATAAGAAAAAGTGGCTAATGAAAAGAAGGCAAGTTTGTATAGTTATATTCCTTATGTATCAGGATTGGATCTGTAGAGTTCTTATGACAGGCCAAAGTTATGGGTAATATTAACATCGATGCATTCATGATGCCAGAGTGAAAAGCAATTCTTATTAAGCTCAGCAGGAGATTTTTTAATCAGCTTTGTAGACATTATAGACATTGTAGACATTGTATCAGCTTAGTAGACATTGTATCAAGTTCCTTTGTAGCGCAAAATATTTCTGAAATGACCATGGTGAAAAGGGTGAAACTCTTTGCCTATGTTAAAGAACACAGTCTAAAAAGAAAATCGAGTGACATATATTTCTTTGTTAATTACAACAAACGCTTATAATGCAATAATAACAACAATCTGGAAGCACATCTTAAGAACATGAAAAAAGAATGAGGGATAATGGTCTCTCAGAGTGACTTCTTGTGGCTTTCTTCCCCTTATAAAATCATACAAGATGGGCATAATTCATTCTTCAATCTCTACACTGTAATTTCTACTGTATAATTCTCTTCCAGAGGTGGATATATATTAAACAATAACTGGTCTCAGGTTTATCTTTAATGATGATCACGTTGAAAGAACTGAGAAATTTCCCAATTTCTATACATACCAAGTTGGGTGGGGCTTTGTAACTGAAAACAGTGAGTTTTATAGAGTGCTTATTGGATATTTGTCTTTCAGCCACGCAACGGAAGGAGATCAGTGGATTTTCGCTAAGGAGGTATTTATTTAATGCTTTTAATCACATCTGTATTTAAATTAGTTTATTTTTGTACAAGTAGAGCACAATATTTATGTTGAGAAGTACTCTCAGAAAGCCTTTAACTGTTTTGTTAACTTAGATTTCTGCAGACAAGCTTCTCCCAGATGTGCTAAAGTCACGTATCTTCAGGTGAAGTGAATAGAAGCTGTAGGTACTCAGTTCCAGAACTGAGAACTCAGAGCTGTTTCAGGCAGCAAGAAATGGAAAATATCCCAGATCTGTAAACAGTTTGGAAAGTTTACAATGATAAGTGTATGTCAGGAAGAACTGATTCAACTACCTGTCAAATACATACTGACATCCTGGGGGTAACTCCCCTGTTCTTACACAGAAAAAACCCTCACATCATTGAAACTAAGTACAGACTTCAGGATTTAATTTCAAATCGTTCAATTCTTTGGAGGGATATAAAAAGTTTCCCTATGCCAATATTGTAATGCTCTGTTTTCTAATATATCTCTGTCATATTTTAAGTATTTAGTATTATATCATACCAATAGCTAAAGCTTTTTCTTATTTTTCAGGATTTTAGATTCCTGACCTAGAACTAATGCTGCAGGAATGCTGACTACATGGACATACTGTTTTCCTTACAAAAATTATTCGTTACTAATGTACAATTAAAAATCACTAGAATGTAAATGTTCTTAAATTAGATTCCATTAAGGATTCAAATGTTCCTTTACTTTATTGATTATATTAAAAGCATATTAAAATTATTTGTTTCCTAGTGTTACGATATTTACAACTGTGTGTAATGCAACTGTAAAAAAGTCAGTGTGTGCATGCAACAGACATTGCCTCTAACAATGACCATGTTATGTACTGTATGTATTTTTTTTCCCTTACAAATAAAGGGACTCAGTTAAAGAGTTGTTTTAATGAGAATGTTTGCAATGTAGACTATTGCATTTTTTCAGAATATATTGTGATTTGTGCAATCTTTGAATCCCAGCTTATCTAGGCAGGCCAAACAAAAGGCGTGGTTTGCTTTCAAGATGATGTTCTCTGCCCCTGTATTCCTTCACTGTAGCCTGTGGACTTCTGGCAGTCCGCAGGGTCAAGATAAGTGCTCTGCTGGTCATCCATAGAGCTATATTGATAAAGGAGTTGGCAGTCCTCAATAAGCCTCAAGGTTAATAGTGTTTAATTGGCTGAAAAAAAAAGAGAATCTCAATTCCCTTAACAAAAGGAAATTGAACAAGTTGCACGTTTTGAAGAAATATCTTGACTTTAATTCAACTGAAATACAATGGCATCTTTTTTTTGTTGCTATTAAGAACACAGATGCAGTATGGTTCTCATTCCGAAGAAGACTTAATTGCATTATTTACATTTTTCCAGAATTAGGATTCACTTGAAAACTCAACTGGTTTTCAAGTAGACTTAAAGAAATTCTACTCAAAAGAACAAGTTAGCCTCGCAATCTTCCTAGCTTCTCTCTCTGAGTTTGTTTTCACACCAGGGTTGTGTTGAAATATGATGTTGAGGTTATTGACAGTAACTAATCATTCAGTGTAGAAGTGGATTATTGTTTTTAACATCATCTTGGCTGGTCACAGTTTGAACTGACCTCAGCATTACTACTCCTGCTTCTGCAAGCTTGGATAGGCAGCTGAACTTCAGAAGGTGGCTGGGAAAACAGATGGCCTCAGAGGTGGAAACCAGCTTAAGAAGTCCTTTTCCTCTTCTTACCCACTTGTTTTTACTCTGCAGTTTGCTGTCTCTCCAGTCAAACTGGTGCAATTATTTGTGAACTGAGGATCCAGTTATATATGACCCCTGGTCAGAACTAATGTGTGACTTTCTGCCACAAAACACGTATCGTATTGTATTGTATTGTATTAAATTAGATTATTTGTTCAAGTTTTTCCCACAACTGCCTTACACCGCCCGTCCGACAGCTGCCACTCAAGCAGGCAGTGGGATGAGCAGGCCACGGCTGAAGGGCAAGGCAGGGAAGCGGGGCTGCCTCCTTCACTCACACCCAGCACCAAACCACGGCCTGAAGTGGTCCAGACTGAAAGTGCCCGAGTTTGATGTTTTGTTTGTTTGGATTTTGTTTGTTTTTGTTTGTTTTCTGTTTTTTTTTCTTCTGAAACATTTTTAAACAGGATCAGTTTTGTCAGCAGTAACCAACGACCGCTGGGGCAAACGGCGGGGGCTGCCCGCCCGCCTCATGCCGCCACCGTTAGAACCGGTGAGGGTGGGGTGGCCCTGCCCCGACAGCCGCCGCCATCCTGCCACCATCGGGTCAGAGCAGCGGCCTCCGTCAGGAGAGGCAGTGCCCCGGGGGGAGCCATGCAGGTGGGCGCAGAGCGTCACCCCCGCCCCGAGCTGGCCTGCTGGGGCAGCAGCTGAGACTGGGGGTGGTGAGGGAGTTGGGGTGCGGACGCCAAGGAAACAGGGGAGGCTGCAGGCGGGCAGCGGTTGGGGCCAAGAGGTGCTGGGTGCTGCGAGAGCCCTGTCGTGCTGCCTGAGGCGACCACCGCGCCTGCTGGGCGGAGAGAAAAGGGCAAGGTGGCAGGGAGGGCAGGAGCAAAGCTGGCCACTGGTGAGGGCTCCCTGGGCGCGGCCGAGCCTGCCACAGGGCCCTGGAGGGCAGGGAGAGATGGCGTTGCTGCCCCGGGCCTGCGCAGCCTTCCCATGCCCCGGCGGGGGTCCCGGGAAATGGCAGATGGGAGAGCAGTTTATGTGGGTTTTCTTGTGTGAGTAAATCAGGAAACTCTAAGTTTCTAATGGTTAAGAATTAACCGTCATTACTGTCCTGTAAGAATAATAAAATACTACACTTTAATAGCTGGACAATCGTAGTTGTAGCGTATTTTAAAAACATAATTGAGAATTTGTTTCATGTCATTTGCCAAAAAAAAAAAACAGACCTGCAAATTAAATTTACCAGAAGTGTTATTTACACTTAAGGATTGAAGTTACCCAGCCTGTGGGTTCCCAAACTTGATCTATGCATTACCCCAGCAAAGCTGGTGGTAATTAACATTACCATTGGCAGCAGTGAGAAGTGTCATGGGAAGATTTTTCACTTGGGATTGTGGCCTGGTAGTAGAGTAATACTGCGTCAGTAGTCCAGCTTTATACTCCGAATTTACGTTGGATCACTTTTGCCATTGCTTGGCTCCTTTGCATTCTTACCATCAAACATCTGCTGAAGTTTTTGACACACATTTTCATTTATTTCATTTGTGCATATTACTGTAACCTTGAACTAATCACTTAGCACCAACGTTTTAAACATTATTTAACTCAATTTGTTAAAAAATTGTTAAAGGTTTGCCAGCTTCTGATCTTCTGTTCCCTGAGACTGGAGTTCAGATTTATCAGAGACAGACACCTGTTTCTGTTATGCTTACTGTGATCTGGGATTCTTGATCCAATTTTTTTATTTTGCTTTTACATTTTGTAGATGTAACAGCATCTAGAAAATGTCCAATGTACAACTGGTTACAGAAACCTATTGAATGTTACAAACATTAAGTAGAAATAGTATAAAATACACCATTTAAGTAAAATATTATGGAAAGATTTTCTGTAGTACCTAAATTTACAGAAAACCACAAAGTGTCAAAATCTTCCCTGGCAAAAACTGGCCAGAGCTTATTTTCTAAGTTACCTACATTCCAATTCTGTTTCAGTAGTCCTTTTTGTTGTGTGGTTTTGAAATTATTTGTCCAGTTATGATGATGATTTTTATTAGGTTTTTTTAATGCCTCATGATTATTCATAATCCTTCTGCTATGAAGAAGGATTTGCATTCTGTGAAGTGGGGAAATCTGATCCTGACTTAGGAAATCATACATTAAAGCACTTGTGTGGAGGCCAAAGTGCATGTGTATTACTCGTGTTTCTTCAGTGGTTCCCTTGGAGGAGTAGTCCTCTTAGTTTTGTGGATTTTTTTGATACCCTGACTGTACCTAAGTCAAAATTCTTCTTTGGTGAAGGGTTGAAAATTTGCAGTAAGACTGACTGTAAGGATTTTAATGTAAGTAAACCCTGGGGAATTACACTACAGCAAAATCTTCATTTGGGTTTTTCCTATTCCAGACCTATTAGTGACCATCTAATTCATTAGATTATATATGGAGTTTCTCTTTAATTTTTTTCCAATAGATTATATCAATTACTTTTCAATCAAAGAAGGAGAAAACATCACTTATTCTTAATTCTTTATCTACGTTTTCATATGTGGATAAAGTTAAAGTAAGTTTGCTGGTATATTTGAAAGACTTGGTGATGAAAAAACCATGTCCTTAGAGGTGGAATGTTACAGAAAATAATTTTCCAAATATTATAACTAACTATTTACAATGGAGTTGTCATTTCTAGTCCAAAATCTGGATATTGGAGCTTTGCAGAAGAAATCAATTAAAGTGTTCAGGTATGAAATCTCTGCTTTATCTTAGCAATAAGGGACTAGATGTTTGCAAATTCAGAGCGCTCAACTAGCAGCGAATATTGGTAGCCGTACCCTTGTCTGCAGTTTGCTGAACCCATACGTTAGGACTGTTGCAGGAACTGCCGTAACTATTGCCACTTCCTTTCCACTCCAAATCCTGCAAAGTCTCACTTCCTCACTCATGCCAGAAGAAACTGGCAGAGGTAAGAGTCTTCTTGCAAACCCGCTGTACTTAACTTTCTTGTTAGCAATAGCATGATTCTATTTACTCTTTTTGTGGATTTCCCAAGTATGTTTTCATCTAAAATGCAAAGCACTTCTTTTACCTTTGTGAAATTCATTGAGGCGTGTGTAGCATTTGAATTAGAATTTGTTTCATTATACTCATGCTAAATCCTGTATGAGAGATTTGTTGAATAAAGATGAGGCAGCCGTTGGCTGGAAAGGCCAATGTAGTACTCATGGGCATGGCAGTAATCCAGTGGAAATCCTGGATGTTTCCTCAGGTAGAGGTACTTTTTGTTCACTTGATGCTGCATTATTATGGAATTTTAAATATCATTAAATATTTCTGATATATAAATATCTGTACAGAGATTTCTTTATGAAGGTTTTCAAACAAGTCATTATCTCAGGGCCAAAAATACCACACTTTTTGATTAACAACCTGTTTTAAAATCTGCTTTACTACTTTTAATTCGTATGAGAGGTGTTGCTGTTCTACCATGCCAACACCAGTCCAGTTACAATAAACAGATTCTTTTAATGTGACAATTTTGGAAGAAATGCAGTCTTATAAATAAGCATGCAGTTCCTTTATCTTAACCATTTAATTAAAATTACCGCAAATGTAGACTTAACACCTGCAGAAGTCCTGTGTTATAAATATGGTGTATGAAGTAGCTTATGTTGACATATTAATATTAATCATTCATTTAAAATAAAAAGTTTTTTTTCTTCTGATTCTAGGCATCCTTTTACATGTTTATTCACAGTAGTAACGTAAAAATACTGATACAAAAATCTTACCTGTATAAAGCTGTATTTCTTTAAGTGTGTTTAAGTAAGCGGTGTATAGTTTTGGGTTTCTGAGTAGGTTTCAATATATGTTTTAGACAATTTTTTAGCTGATATTTTGGAGACTGATTATTTTATCTATGCTTACATTTTGAGTTTTCTTTCTCTCTTATTTTCTTGCTGTTTTCTGTTCAGAAGTGAAAAATGACAAATGAAAATTCATGCTAGAGAATGGTCCATGAAGGTATTGCAGCCTCTAAGTAATGGATTTCTTTTGTTACATCCTTAATTTATGCCAAAATGAAAAAGGGCTGGTTTAAAAAAGGGCAGACAAGACTGATCTGTTGCTGTAGTTCTGTTTCATAATATTAAACCAGGATCCAAATGAAGATACTGTATGGAATGACATACTGAGAGATTTTGGAATTGTTCCTCCAAAAGAAAAACCAAAAGATGAAATTGAAGAAATGGTTTTACACTTGCAGAAAGAAGCAGAAGGCAAGTAAAATTAAAAATACATACCATTAGTATAACAAAATTTGAAAAGCTGAGGTATTTTCAATAATGCTTTTTGTAACTTAAGCATTGTACAATAATTACTTTTTTATTTTAATTATTTCCACTCGGTTATTTTAAAAAGATTCTGAATTAAACATACAACACACTTAGTGACAAACTTTATGGCATATAACATGTACAGATAACTCATTTTCATAATTTCATAAAGGAACCAGCCAGTATAAGCAATATTCACATTCTGAAAAATTGGTAGTAATCCACTCCTGTATTTCTGTATTTTCCTGTATACTTACAGTTAAAAAAATTTCATTTTTTTTTCTCTCTTACCCAGAACTTTATAAAAGTTGACTAATTTCTGAAATTAGTACATCTTCTTCTTTCATTAGTTCCATGTCTGTGTAATACTTTTCATACATTTCAAATGTTTGAAGACATTTTGGAGAACAAAAGATGACTAATTTTTTGTTTGTTGTTTCTAGTGAAACCGTATGAAAGAATGAATCTTGAAGAATTAAAGGAAACTGAAGATGACTTTGATGAGGCTGATAGGAAAGCTATGGAAATGTACAGGTATAGTAAGATATTTCTATCCAGATTAACAGTGCACAACTCACTATTGTGTGTTTTTGAAAGATGTTTATCAAATCAGCTGGGGACCCCTAATACACAACTATTGTGTTTATTTTGCTTCTTATCCAAGATTAATTATAGTGGCTTTTCTATTTCTTACTTCATGAAAATATTTGTTTGAAGTCTATATAGAAGGAAGGCTCAGAGGAGGTCTAATCAATGTCTATAAATATCTGAAGGGAGGGTGTAAAGCAGGCAGAGCCAGGGTGTTTCCAATGGTGCCCAGTGACAGGACAAAAGGCGATGGGCACAAACTGAAACACAGGAGGTTCCTTCTAAACATCAGGAAACACTTTTTTACTGTGAGAGTGACTGAGCACTGGTTGCCCAGGGAGGCTGTGGAGTCTCCATCCTCGGAGATGTTCAGAAGCCACCTGGACATGTTTCTGGGCAGCCTGCCTAAGGCTGACCCTGCTTGAGCAGGGAGGTTGAATCAGATGACCTCCAGAGGTCCCTTCCAACCTCAGCTATGCTGCGATTGTGTAATTCTATGATATACCATATACTGTTCTTAGGCGTAACTGTGGCACAACCTTATTCAGCTATTTAATGGGAGTACACCAATCATTTTACTTACAATGCCATGCAGAGTCAATATGTTTTATGAATTCAGGTTCAAAAAACTTTTGCAGCTTGTATGGAGACTTAGTAAATTTAGCTATATTGTACGTTCCTGGGTAAATTTTTGTAGGTGTTTTACAAAGTACTCCTCTGAGTTCTGCAAAGCTTTGTACTGTAAGTAAGAAAAATGAGACATGCAGTTTCCACAGAATAAATATGCTAATATGATCAAAACATTTCCTCTGTCTAGATTCTACCTGTACTTATTGCTTTTCCATTGTTAAAATGACTAAAATAATTCTAGTGCTAACACTGTGTATCTAGTGCTGTACTCTCATAGGAAGATAATAATTCACATAATTATGTGGAAGTTGTGAACCTAAATTACCATGCATTGTTGCTAGAATATAATAACATTGCACATATATTATTTAATCTTTTTTGAAAAGCCACTTCTATAGTGGCTTTCAGTTGGTAAAATTAATAGCTGCTTTTAGTTCAATAAATTTCAGTGAGGCGTTTTCCTTTTCTACCTTGCAAGTATTTTTACAGATGAAGACTGCCATCTACTGTTTTTATGTTCCAATTTTCATGAATTATTTAAAAATTGTCTTATAAATATTAGTATAAGTACGGTTAGTTCTTCCTCAAACTAATGTCCCTTTCAGAATCAGAAAAACAATTAGTACCTGCTTTAATTTTTTCTTGCTTTGTCTCAAATGATAAACCCTTGTGCAACATGTTTATTACCCAAGTTTCCCAAATCCGATACTGAGGAACGTAAAACTGAGAAAATGTATTTTAATGTTATCTTATTGAATTAAGAGTGGCATAGAAGCCACTGAATATTGGTGAATATTGGCATAGAAGCCTTTCCAGCTCTGAAATTACATTAGAAGACCTTGAGCTAAAGGGTTACTTAAAGCATTTTTTAAAGCAATTGAGAGAAATGCACTAGATATTATTTTAAAATGCATTTAAAGTGTTCCAAATGCTTATTTGTATTATTACTTTTTAATTAGGCAGCAACGCTTGCAAGAATGGAAATGTCTTCAGAGGATGCAAAAGTATGGGGAGCTAAGAGAAATTTGTGGAGACCAGTATGTAAAGGAAGTTACAAATGCTCCAGAGGATGTTTGGGTTATAATTCATCTTTATCAGTCAAGGTAATTACTTTCTTGTTTAAGATGTTGAATACTTCAATACAGAGAAATGACATGGTAATTAAGAAGCAACACCAAGAAAAGTGAATAGACAATTCATAGACAAACAATGAATAGGCAAATGATAGACTAATGAAATAGCAATTGTTTGGAGGCAATGGAATCATAGAGCGTGGGACCTCCTGGATTTGTTAATTCACTTTGAGAGAGTTAATCACTTCACTTTTGCTCAATTATATGAAAGATTTCTTTTGCTATGTATGCTTATCACCATGTACTGAACCTCACTAAGATTTCTGAATTTCACTGAGAAAGTGGTGTCCACTGCCTGAGCTAAGGGAAGTTCGTTTGCAGACTCTTTTCTCAGCAGGAGTGCTTTAACAGGATTATTCTACTTTTATTTCCCCTTTGACTCGAACAAATCAAAAGCCCAATAGGAAAAGTCTCGGTTATGAAAACTGAGGAAAGCTAGGGAATTTGTTAGTTTATCAGTTCCCCAATAAATTCTCTAATGGTAGCTGAAGTTGTGACAGGATCCAGCAGAAATGTCAAAGGACTCCCATGATTAGTTCAGTATATTTTAGCAACTCTATCAGATGTTTTTCAAAAGCACTGAGAATTAGTATGGAACGTTTAATGCATTTTGTAGATTCAGACCAGCTTTCTCTTTTCCTTCTTTTTAAGCCTGTTGGGAGAAGGAAGCTTCTTTGAGTCTTCTCAATTGTCAGGAATTGAGTATTATTTCCAGGAGCAATAGAAATAGGTCTATCAAATTACACGTTACAGTCTAGACAAGTGATCTGTGCTGACAGGCCACACCCAGAGGGTGATGGTAAATAGCTCCTTTTCAAACTGGCAACCTATCACAAGTAGTGTTCCCCAGGGATCGATATTGGGCCCAACGCTGTTTAGTATCTTCATAAGTGATCTGGATGATGGGATCAAGTGTAACCTGATGAAGTTTGCTGATGATACCAAACTGAGTGGGGAAGTGGACACTTTGGAAGGGAGAACCACCTTGCAGGAAGGCCTGGATAGGCTGGAGAGTGGGCTAACAAGAACCTTATGAAGTTCAACAAGCAAAAGTGTAAGGTCTTGCACCTGGGAAAACACAATCCAGGAGTGCAGCACAGGCTGGGATCTACCTGGCTGGGGAGGGACCTGGGGGTCCTGGTGGACAAGCTCAATATGAGTGAACAGTGTGCTGCTGCAGCAAAGAAAGCCAATAGGATGCTGGGCTGCATCAACAAGGGCATCACCATCAGGGATAAAGAGGTCTATCCTACTCTGCTCAGCACTTGTCAGGCCACACCTGCAATACTGTGTTCAGTTTTGGTCCCCGCTATGCAAAAAAGGTGTGGACAGGCTGGAGAGGGTCCAGAGAAGGGCCACAAAGATGACCAAAGGACTGGGAAGCCTGCCATATGAGGAAAGGCTGAGAGAGCTTGGTTTGTTCAGCCTTGAGAAAAGAAGGCTTAGGGGAGACCTTATCACCATGTTGCAATATTTAAAGGGTGGCTACAAAGAAGATGGAGACTCCCTTTTTACAAGAAGTCACATGGAAAAGACAAGGGGTAATGTGTACAAGTTACTCCTGGGGAGATTCCGACTGGACACAAGAGGACAATTTTTCACAATGAGAACAATCAGCCATTGGAATAATCTCCCCAGGGAAGTAGTGGATTCCCCAACATTGGACACTTTTAAGATTCAGCTGGACAGGGTGCTGGGCCATCTTGTCTAGACCGTGCTTTTGCCAAGAAAGGTTGGACCAGATGATCCTTGAGGTCCCTTTCAACCTGGTATTCTATGATTCTCTATGAAATGAAATTGTTCAAATTACAATAATTTAAATTTACAGATCTGAAGAAAGAAAATAGCAGCTTTTCTTGCTTTTCATTGTTTTTATTTACTGGAGAGCTAATTCTGTACTTTATCATTGCATAAATACGAGTCTGTGAGGAAACTCAAAATTCCTTAGGAATAAATATGAGCTCTCCAAAGTCTCTTATGGCTAGTAACAAAACTGCCTCACCTCTCTTTGGCCACGAGAGGGTGCTGCTGGAACTCTGTGAGGGTCCATAGGCTAAAGCAGCTTCTTTAACTTCAGTCAGTCACAAAGATCCTAAGTTCTAAAAGGTTAACAGGCTGGAGAGGAACAAAAAAAAATCCCGTTGTTTTGTTCGTTTTTTTTTTTTAACTGAGGTTCATATGGTGACTGCATTGCAAATAGGAGCTATGAAAGTAATGAACAGGCCTATGGTGGTAGTATGACTATAGAAAGGTTTCCTTGACATTACTTAGATTTTACTAAAAGAATGAGGAAGTAATTAAAAGTGAAACGGAAAGCCAGTTCAAATAAATTAAAGTAAAATGTATATTACAGATTAAAAAAACCTCATTTAAACTCTACAATAAATGAACAAAATGAGCTTTAAAGTCTTAGTGGAGAACAAAATTGAGGCACAATGCTTGAAGCGTCTCGTAGTTCTACTAACATATTTTATAGACTGTGCCTATTATGTATGCATTGAAAATTTTTACTTAGACAGCTCTTTAAATCACTATGATCTTAGAAGAAGCTAAATAAAAATTGTGGTGCAAGTCTTATAACAAGTTAAAGTAAAAGCAGACTATAGGAAAAGGTACGTTTATTCTTCAAAGGCTTTATTTTTAATAACTGTAGTTATTTTACAAATCATATACACCAGAATTGTCATCATACTTTCTTATCCTTTTCTAGCATCCCAATGTGTTTACTGGTTAACGAACATCTCAGCCTGCTAGCCAGAAAGTTTCCAGAAGTCAAGTTTCTCAAAGCCATTGTAAACAGCTGCATTCAGAATTACTATGACAGATGTTTACCCACAATACTTGTTTATAAAACTGGTGAAATAAAAGGCAGGTTCATTGGAATAGTGGAATGTGGGGGAATATATCTTAAAGTAGAAGGTATGAGAAATATTTTTAAATAATTCACATTACAGAAAATTTTATGTGGTTTGTAATCATGAGATCTAAAGATCACTGCTTAAAGGTGGAAAAGGTTTTTGAATATTTTTGTAGAAAAAAGTCTACAAAAAGCAAAGAATTAATTTATGTAATTCTGTGGTAAGAATATTGGATAAGCATAGATATTTTGCAATTTCACGGTTAGATATTTTACTGAGATAAAGTTGGGTTGTCGCAAGGATGGCTCTATTTTTGTTGTTGAGAGGGAGTTTGATCTTTAATAAAAGACCTTTTCCTCTTAAATGAGAATTTATTGCAATTATAAGAATAAATTGTCATTTGTTTTTACAGAGCTTGAATGGAAACTAGCAGAAGTTGGAGCAATAGAAACTGACTTAGAAGAAAACCCCAAAAAGGACATTATTAATATGGTGACACCGTCAGTGCGAAGTATTTCTGCTCATGAAACACCAATACAAAAAGCAATGACGTGATGAAACCACCTATTACTTGAGAAAATTTTAATGCAGATCATTTGTTCTGACATAAATTAGCTCAAATACAGCTTTTTACTCCTTTGGTAAGACTGAAACATTAAAAAAAAAAACCAAAAAAAGCTTTTGTTTCACTTGTATATTTTTTTGGTTTTGATTTGTGGAAGAAAATTGATGTAGTAAATCAAAGCCATACTTACCTTTGTATACATATAGATGGCTGTCATTGACACCGAAAGTCTGGACTCTCCATTTCATACAAACTCTGCTTAAATGGAATGGGAAGGGGAAGGTATTAGCTGGAGGGCTCTAATCCATATTTTCTTCCTCCTTTTATCCAGCATGGGTGCAAGATACTCCTTCAATTCTCAGTCAAATGATTGTAGTGGAACTCTGCTCCGCTAAGGACCTTCTCAGTTCCCCCCACTGAAAAGATGACCCGAAGTCAATGAAGTGTATAGCGATATAAAATCGCTATAAAATTGGCCCTGAATCCATCGGCTAATAGTTCCATTTGCTTGACTGGTGTTCAGGAATATTCTCCAGTGCCAAGGATAATCTTGCTACTATTTTAGAATACTGATGGTTGGATCAGTTGTTACTTCCTAACAAAAATAAGTATATCCTTAACAATTTAGTTTACAGTACTGTAGATTAGTTTACAACTGTAGATAAGCAAAACTACATGAGTGAATGGAGACACCATGTTCCTGATTCAGCATTTTTATTTATTTTGAGTAGTGAATCAAATTGTACAGTATTAACGTTATTTTTCCATATAAAACCAATAAAAATCATAAAAAAACCAATCTCAATGTGCTAATGAAGATTAGTTATATGCAGTTGACACGGTTTATAGCATCAGGACGCAGAAAGAAAAATGAAAGAGAAACCGTTCACTTAACGCTTGGCACATAGATACCTAAGAAGAACAAGAAAATTAACATTAGTCCTTTTTTTTCCACCAAGTAGGATACAGCTGTGCTATTAGTAGATACCTACTGGCAGATACCACTTCTGGAAACTTTTATTTTGCAAATTCAGAGAGATAACTAGTGATGCATTTGAGAGATAATGGCTTATCTGCCATTATCTGCCTCTTCAAACTAGAAAGCTAACTAGCAGTTTGAAATGTAAATAGGTCATCAGTGACTTTAGATATGATCCCACAGTGACGTCAGGTGAATATCAGTCTTGGCTGCTATAAAAGGAGTACTACCAACCGCTTCCTCTTAGCGGTGAACCTCCCTCCTGCTACTGTGGCTGCCGTGAGGTACACAAGCACAACACACAACTGTACAAGTGCTAGCGTTGTCACATTGGAAGTAATAGGAATATGTCGCTAGGTATGACAGGAAAGCGGTAAACCTCCCCTTTGGTGACCCTTACTTATGTCCAAGTGCAGTGACTGTGCAATCATGATTGCAGCCATCAGATGTGACAAAGCAGCAGCAAAATCCAAAGGAATCTGCAGATTAAAAGCAGATGTTTTTGGTTCTTGGGTCAGTTACACCATCTGTAGGAAAAGGGTCTAGGAATGAATGTTAGTAAACCTTGCTTTACGAGGATTATGTAGATTGTGACAGGCTTTCAAGTCAGCATCTTTGTCAAATCCACTGATTTCAGTATTCTGGAGTGATGTGAAATTCAGTTTCAAAATCAGTGTCCTCAAACAGATCCTCTTTTGAATATGCCAGTGAGGATCAAAAAAGAACATTCTGAGTAGATGATCGTTCTGTGGCTCTGAAGTATATCATGCACAAGATGGCAATGACAGTTCTGTAGGAAACATGGCTATAGTTAATGGAAGTGCACTGGAAATTTCTGCATTTCTGGCCCAATCTAGTCCCATCATTCAATAATTCACAAAAGATTGTCAGACTGCTTATAATTTGGCAATGTCTGAAAATCATGTTGGCTCTCATGTAACGTTTGTGACTGAAACAAAACTATCATTATACACCAGAGCAAACTCACATTGACAATAAGAGCCAGAAAAATAGTATTTCTAGGTGGAGAATAGTTTCATAAAACCACCACACCATTTCTAAGCTTTTTGTCCTGTTCCTTCAAGAGCCTTTAAAATACTTTCAAAAGAGAAGCAGCATTAAAAAAATGACCTTGCTTAGGCCATAACTATTTATAGCTGTTATTGCTGTTTACCTATTAATCAGCAGGCTTCTGTGCTTGCCATGGGGCTTGCTTGCCTCGCTGTATATTAGAGTCTAGTGCTCGTTAGTGGCTGCTTTTTGCTTTCACTGCTTGTTGTACTGCTTATCATCTTACCCTGCTGTGCCTGGGAGCATTTTGATAACAGCAATGGGGATGCGCCTGGGCTGGCAGATGGCCAGGGCATCGCTGCTGCTTCTGTGCTGCTGCACTGGACAGGCTGGAGCTCCAGTGTGAACTTGGGTCGAAGGCACTGTGACCTGTGGGTGAGTCCACGCAGCAGTAGGACACCCCGAAGTGCCTGTGGCCGTGAATAAGTCCAGACCAGAGCAGGTATCTCTCGAAGCCTCTGTGGCCATGGTTATGTCCGTGCCACAACAGGTATAGCTCTGAAGGGACTGTGGCCCAAGGGTAGGTCCACGCTGGAGAAGGTACACCTCGAAGCACGTGGCTGTGGATAAGTCCATGCTGCAGCAGGTACACCTTGAAGCATCAGTGGCTATGCACGAGGTCATGCTGGAGCACCTCAAAGTGTGTGCCCACGGATAAGCCCATGACACTTTGGCAGAAAATGCAAATGTGTGTCGTCTCCACAGCTGTGTTGCCTGTTTTGATCTTGCCAAATCCCAAAATGTAAGATGTGCAAGCCACAAAGAGTAATTTGCTACTGCAACATTGCAGTAGGTAGGTGTTACGCTCCCACACATGCAAGGTGTGAAGAGAGACAGTACAGTATCTCTATTTTGTTTTTCTGAAGAATTGCTACCGGTTACTAAAGATCTTGTGGCAAATTTGATACATACAGCTTGATGCTATTTTTAGCTTCCTGGTTTCTTGGCCATATTCTAGTTGTGGTAATTACGCATTTTTATTGAAAATATTCCTGCATTTTCTCCTGGATTTTCCATTCCTACTGTACCCTATTATCTTTACCACATTTCATCATAGGAGCATTACCCTTTGCGTGAGTAATGAAATGATTGGATTTGTTCATATCACATTTTCCTCAATTGAAAGCTAGAAATAGAGTATTATGAATTGGTAAGTAACAAAAATAAGTGTTTTTACTAATGCTTTTTAAAATTCTTCCAGTGGAAAAACTGAGCTCATGGTTAGCTCTTCAGCAGCATTACTGCTAAAGAGGTTCCTGTCCCTACAATACCTTTGCATAAGACTTTAGTCACAAGGTGAATCAAATGGGGAAACTGATCTACCTGAAAACTAATCCAGAAAGAAAAATCCATGAGATTTTGCAGCCAAGTCAAGTTCCTTACTTCATTCCAGACACAAACACTAATTAAGTTTCTATAGATATACATTTGTAATTATGCTTTTAGATATATTTCTGTTTAAAAGATCAACTGAAAAATGAACATCCTTGCAACTGAGAAAGAAAACTGGGAATATTTACACACGATTACCACTGAGCAATGTTTTATTTTACAGAAAAAAGTTTGCTGCTCTGTTCTGCTGCATGCAGAACAGGTTTATGCTAACATAACCACCGCACATTTAAGCATATTCCAGTCCTGCAGTAGGCAGTATGGCTGGAATCCATTACTGTACATAAAGACTGTGCAGTATCAGTTAGCCATCTCTCTGATTAACTCTGATATCTGACGCAGTTTGTATTTATTAGCTGGACTGTTACACAACTTTCTCTGCAACGTCAGTAATACAGGCCCGTTGTACAGTTTTTATAAGCTTTACCAACACACAAAGACAAGAATGCTAACTTTTATTATCAGAGATGGTCCTACTACAGCTGTGTCTTCCTGTGCTGAAACGATGTATTTTCTGAACAAATCTACACATCATCACTGGCCTGCCTAGCAAAAATACTTGAACCCCGTACAGGGCACTTCAGTTTATGAAGTTCACAACTACTCTTTTACCTTGCAGCCACACACAAAAAAACCCAAACCGTAAGGATTAGCAAATGAGAAGAATGGACTGAAATTGCTGCTTTTCAGTCAAAAAGCAGGAAACTTACTTGCTGTGAGCCTTCCATTAATTTGGTGGTCCAGGAATCTCTCAGACCTCAACAGCCAATATCAGTACTGTCCGATACAAATTGTATAAACCAAGCAATATTAGTATAGTATTTTAAAAGTATAGGATTTTACTAGGCGTTGAGATTTTAAACTCAGTTAGGGTCATTTCTTATTTTTAACGTTAGGTAAGACTATTTTATAAAACCGGTATTAAAAGCGCTGTACGCAGACAAAAGGACTGAGACAGTCAAGTCTGTTCTCGGCCGCTCCGTCAAGTTTTACCAGTTTACGTACACCGATAAAAGAAACCACTGACCACCGCCGGGACGGGTTGCTTGCATCCCTAAATAACTTGTGGTGGCACACCTGTTCCCAGAGAGCATCCGAGATGCCGCTCATTCCCCTCCGGGACTGAACGCATGACCGGGTACCGTGCCATACGTTCAGGCGCTGCCCGGAACGGCGGTTCGTTCCAGGTTTACTCTTTCAGCAGGGAAGCGCCTCCGTTCAGCAGAACCCCTTCCGAGGGCTCGGCTCTGGGCTCTGCGCCCGCCTGCAAAACAAGCCCCGGAGCAGCACACCTGGCCGCGGCGGCAGCCGCTCCGGCCGCCTGGCCACCCCGGCTGTGCCGCAAGGCGGCATCACTCGCAGCCTCCCCCGGCGCCGCTGCCCGGAGGCGGAGCGCGGCCAGGCACCGTCCCCGCTCCCTGGCTCCCCACCTCGCAGCCCGGCTACCGTCAGCCCAGCGAGCGGGCGAGCCGTGACGCTCCGAGCCGGAGACGTGGCGCTGCCCAGTCTCGCCGAGTCGGGCTTCCCCGGCCCCGAAGCGCCCGGACACGACCCCACGGGAGCGCGGCCCCGCGCGGCCGATGGCCGAAGGCCCACGCCCCGCTCGATAGCGCGGCCGCCGCCATTTCCTCCTCGGGCGGAGCGGAGCAGAACGGAGCGGGGTGAGGTGAGGCGAGGTGAGGAGAGGTCAGGGAGGCGCGGCGCCCACTGCGCCTGCGCAGCCCCCCCGCGCCCAGCCCCTCGCGGCCCAGCCGGCTCCCAGGCGGGCGCGCGCACGCGTGGAAAGGCGGGTGGAGAGCGGGGGATCACCTCCCCGGCCGCCGCGGCCGCGCTGCGCATGCGCAACGGTGGCCCCGCGCGAGGGGCCGGGGTGCTGCGGCTTGCAGTGCGCCTCGGCGCACGCGCGGTGGCGCGAGGCGCCGCGGCTGCCGGCGGTGGGCTCGGCGGCGCAGGCGCGGTGGCGGGGGACTCCCGGGCCCGGCTGCTGGCGCTGCCGCTGGAGGAGGCTCTGTGCCGGCGGCGGGCTCGGGGCTGCGCGCAGGGAGCGGCTTTCGCCGGGAGAGGTCGGGCGGGCAGCGGCCGTGCGGGGCCGGGTGAGGAGCGCGCTGCGGGGCGGGGCGGGCGGCTCTCGCCGGGCCCGGCTGCGGCGGGGGGGAAGGCGGGGGACGCCGCGGAGGGGAGCCGTTAAAGTTTGACAGCGCCGGCGGGTCCCCCGCCGCCAGGGCAGCAGCGGCGCGCGGGGAGGGCAGCGGCTGCCCTTGGGCAGGGCGCGGGCGGGGGCAGCCGCCGGCGGGGGCGGGGGGCGCTCGCGGGGCACCCGCTAGGCCCGGTGACCCACTTTGCTTCTGTCACAACTCCCGGGCACGTTTGGAGCCCTGCCCGCCTGGCCCAGCGCCCGCCCGGGCCGCTCCCGCCCCCGCCGCCCGGGCTGTGCGCAGGCAGGGCCGGGCGCGGGGCTCCCCGGCATCCCCCGCCGGACCGTGCCGAGCCGTGCCGAGCCGCCGCCGACCCCTCGGCGGTGGGGCGTGCAGAGCCGCGGGCGGCGCCTCTCCCCGGGGCACGGCCGCTGCTGCTCCCCTGCGTGGGGCGGCTCGTCTCGCGGGTGCCGGAGGGGCTCTCCCGCCCCCGCCGCCCCACGCGTGGGGGAGCTTTTCCGCGGCGGCTCTGCGCAGCGCGGTGAGCGTGTTTACACGGCGGGCAGGCGGCTACGCGGGGGCCGCGGCCGTAGGTGCCCGCCGGGCGGCTGGGCCGTGGCGGGCCCCCGGGCCCTCCCTGCGTCGGGACAGCTTTGCGGAGCCTCGGGCCCCAGGCGGTCAGGGGGTGCCCGGCGCTCCTGCAGCGCGAAACCTCCCTGCGGCAGGTGGACTGGAGCTGCGGGCTACAAGGTTGAGTATGCACTTCGTGGGCTTGTTTTTTTTCCCTCTGATAACTTTATTGCGGTGCCTGCAACGTGTTCGTGAGGACTTCTCCGTAGTCCCCGGTCCTCTCCCGGCTTACGTGCATCCTTAAAATCAGTGTGTCAAATACTCTGTGCGTGCGTGTGTGAAATATGACCAGCGAGGGACTGGGAATCCGTGGTGCTTCATTTTTGTGTTTCTCTTAAGGTAGATTTGGATTTTTGGTTGGCTTCACTTTCAAATTCCTGGTACTTTAGGCCTGGATGGAAATTTGAAACGTGTTTTTTTCATGAGGAAGAGTGTTTGTAAACTAATCAAACATATTTGTAGTGAGATTTTTACAAGGCCGTTGTTTTCATGTACGTGTTAAAAGTTGACCTACTAAGGAGCACAAGGAAAGTCAGATATAGTTCTAGCTGGGATATGAAGTGGCATGTAGAGGCGGAGTGGCTGATCATAGATCCTGATCCTCTAAATCCTTCAAGTAAGTATTTTTTTGATGACATAGTTTGACAAGCAGTGCTTTTGGTGGCAGTGTTGACTTAAACAGGCCTGTCTGTTCCTTGCTCCCAGGTCTCACCTCTTTGCTGCCCCCCTCAGCTGTACCAGCACAACGGTTCATGGAACCGTGTCCCCTAACTGGGTTGGGGAAACGAACCAGGTTAAAATTAACTACCTTTTTTTTTTTTTAATATGGTTATATTTAACCTAGATCATTTCTCTGGGTGACAGGTGTGCCAGAAGGCGAAAAGATTGTTTAAGCAAATACTCTAGTGAAAGAAGTACTTGAGAAATACCCCTCAACTGTGGTAGTCCTGGCAAAGTTCAATATGAGCAGTTGCAACTGTTTCACACTGTTCAGTCTTACAGGAATAAAATTGATTTTGTCTACGAATATCTGTGGGTTTGGGGCCTGTTATTTGAAATTAGACAGTATTTGATTGTTATAAAGAGGAATTCTACTTGACAAGACAAGTAACTCTGCAAATTTTTTTTTAATAAACTATTGATTTTCATATATATCCTTTTAAGATACTTTCTCAAAAGTGTTACAGACGCTGCTTTCAGATTACCAAACATTACATGTTTGGTTAGAGTTTTTTGGTTGAATGTGAGTGCTAGCATTTTTGAGGTCTGAGAATTTTATTGGTAGGCAAGAGTTACTTCTTCTTAAGAAACGGTGCAAATAGGAAAAAAATAACTCCCGGGTTGATATTTAATAGTTTAAGATGTCATTCAGCCATGTCTTTTTTTTTATTTCTTCCGCTTCATGTTCTTACATAGAAAAGTTTAACACATACAGGTAAAATAAAAGGATATGAGGAAAGCAGAGAGTGTTTTCTTTATTAATGCTCTCAGGACCCCATAAACTATTTGTTGTACCTAATTTTACACTTTTTGTACTCAGCAATTTAAAAACTGAGTGGTAATTACTTTAAATTTAATTTGTAGTGTTGGTTAATAGTCTTGTTAGTACAGAATTTCACCGAAGTCATGAATCTTCATGGATGGACTGGTCTTGCCAAGGAAATTGCTGCTTTTGAGAGCTTTGGGCTTTTGCTATTTTTTTGGCCTTATCCTAAATTTGTGCAAAAAGTTAAAGATATAAATTAGTAGTAGAGAAGTTGACCCCCATGCTCCCCACGTGTTCTTTATATGAAATGTTTTTATCAACTTGAAAAGTTGTGAATTTTTTTACTAAAAATAATAGACTTGTGTTGAAAATTGTGGTGAATCAAAAATGCAGTTTTCTTCTCTAGGTAATGTCATCATTTGAAAACAGCTCCTTTTTTAGCCATGCACCCTTTCATAAGAGATGTATAATTTGCTGTCTAAAGCCTCACAGCTTCAGCCTAATTTTGTAGATTGAAGAATATGGATAGTTCTCTTAGAATAGAAAATTAATACCCTAATACAGTTTTTAATACAAGATACACAATATAATTAGGAAGAAGTGGAATTACAGCTAAGGTGCCTTCCTTTTCATCACATTGTAATGAAGTTAGTTTTTCTTGAGGAAAAGGCTTTGGTAGATGTTTGAGGTAAAGAAATGTGCATTTTAGCGTTTCAGCCTTTTTAAAGTACTCGTTTCCGTGTGAACGCTAGAAATTATAAAGGCCAGATGATAACTAGAAATGTTTCAGAGGATAGATGGTATTAGTAGGTAGTTGTGTAGCAAAGACAATAGTAGTTGTTCCTGCCATTCTTACCTTCTATTTATTTATTTTGCAATATGTTTTTAACCCTTCTGTGCTAATTGAGCTGGTTCACCCTGTAGAAAGCTACTGATACCACTGAAGGGGTGGCACAAGAACAGGAGAGAGTCGCCAGGCTGCTGGGAGAGCAGTAGCTGTTTTAAGGTAGCTTTATCTCTGGAGGGGAAAAAAATACCCGTGAAACTACAGACAGACGGTGGCCAAACCATTCAACTGTCTCTCTCATCTTCTTCTAATAGTGAATTATTACTAGTAGTGTTGGTATTATTTTGAATTTAGTGGTCTTTCAGAATAGAAAGAGTTGTAGGAAGCGTAGCTTCAGTCACGTAGCAGAGTCTGAAATGAAAGATTCCAGTGTCTCAATGTAACTCTGGCACAAGCAAATTCGGCTATATCCGTTGGGAAGATATTTTATTCACTTCTGTGGGTGGTCCACCTGGGGAAAACAGCTTACTATTGCAGTTGGTTATTTTGTTAACTTGGTTATTGGCAGTCTGTAATAATTTGAAACTGTTTGTTGGACATTCCCCTGTTCATTTGTTGCAGGACTTAAAGGTGTGAAATGCAAAATCACGGAAGAGGAAGGAGACTCATGGTTAATGCAGCTCTGTGCTGCCCTGAAGGATTGAATTCTCAACCCCTACTGCTGCCACAAAATTCCTTTGTAATGCAAAGGCCACTTTAATTTTGGCATACCTCATGCCTGAGTGTTTAATTTTATAGCCTCAATATTCTCTTACCATACTTTTTGTGTATAATATAAATTCTTAATTATAGCCACTTTCAGAATATATAATCATATATGTAAAAAGTTTTGGTGCTCTGAGGTTCTCATATATTTAGTATTATGTGGACGCAACAAGGCTTCATTGGTTCTCAGATTCTTTCAGCAGTTTAGCGTTGCATACTTTGGACTCTTTCCAACTGTTACATTTTGTCATTAAAATCACTGAATTAGTTTTCTTATTCGGCACTGATGTTCTGAGGAGCATTGCTGAGTATATTATAAAATCATCATTAGTAGTATTAATATTTTATTGAATATAGATCCTTAAAAATTAGAGATACCCTGTGAGATTCAAGACTGATAAACACATATTTAGAGAGTGAATCTTATGAAGCCTAGCAGATACTATGGGTATTCCTCATCTTCATGATAAAAATGTAGCCAAATTAGGCATAAATGTGGCTACTTAAATGCTTTTTCCTTATAACTATGTGTTTAATAATCTCAGAGTATGTGAGAAAGCTTCAGTTTTGAAGCTGATATTACTTTACCCATAATGACAGCCTGGTACCACAAGATAAATGGTGCTAGAATATTATGCTGAAAACAGTTCCTGGGGTAAGACAGATCCATTTAAGTGGATTTTAAAAATAAATATATGTGGCCTATAAACACCTTGAAATTTTGTTCTTGCTCAGATCTTCCATAATCTCGTCACAGCTGAGCATCTTGGCATCTAAAACTGTTTACTATTCATAAATTAGGCAATCTGTAAATTAGGCATTCACTTGTCCAAAGGCATGTTCAAACCACACCTCAGGCACACCTATGGGATTGGACTCAGACCAAAAGCCTGTGGTGACTCTCCCTTTTGTTCAGAAACACAAAGAGGGGAGAAGGAAGAGGTTTTGTTGGTGTGTCTCCTTAAAAAAAAACCAAACAAACAACAAACCAACAAAACCCCAAACCCTAAAAATCCACTTTTCCTTGTGTACAAGATGATTAAAGTCTAACTGGGCCAAAGAGAGATGCTAGGTCACTTATTTTCTTGGAGAAAAAGGAGGGGAGTACCTGTGTTCTGGCCTGTGTTCCAAAAACTATTTTATATTTTCTTTCATTTAAAATTTTAAATGCCATTAGGAACTGGAAACCAGGACTTGTCTCTCTCATCTGGGTGCCCTTCTCCCTAGAGAGACATCCACACTGCTGGTTCTGCTCCATCCAGCAAAGCTTTACTTTTTATTTTTTCTTCCATGTTCTGAAGATTGCCACTGAAATGAGAAGTTACGAGTTGATCCATCTTCCCAGTGCAACATGGAGCCTGCTGAGAGATTATGGTTTGAATCCCTTCTGACAGACTAGAGATTGGCTTTCAGGCTTCTCTGTTCCAGGTTACTGTGCTGTAACCACGTGCTGCTGGACAAAATGAGAGCACATATTTTTCCTCCTGCTGGCATGTTAAAAGAATGTATTACTCCTGTTTTGATGGGAAAAGCTTAGCTATGTACATCAAGGACAGGGACCAGGATTGTGAGTACTAATCTTACCTGCGTCCTAGGCCTATAGAAACAGATGAAGGCATAATATTGTGTTCGCTGGTTACCTTTATGGTTCACATCGCTACTAACTTTTTCAAAAGTCTTGCTGAGTGATGCAACTCTCCCTGGATTTGGTACTTTAGAATTGTGGATCCTGTTGTACAAAATCCCCTTTTTGTGCCCTGCTAATAATGTCTTTTAGTGAAGACTGTAGTTTAGGGTAGTATTGCCTATTACAGCTAGAGCAGGCAGCAAAACTTAATTACCAACTCATCACATGGTAGTGGTGTTGCTGTGGGACACTTAGAAGAGAAGGGAGAACCTGGGAATGGGCTGATATCCAACATGATGTCTGAATTTTAAGTGCTGTATAGTGGGGTATAGTATTGCTAACAACGTCATCTACAAGAGTTTTTAGCTTGCAACTCCACAAGTTTGTGAGTATATCTCAATTGCTTGCAGAAGGATGATCTCAGATCCCATAAGCATCTCATTATCTGCTGAACTGGTAGATATCCAGAAAGTTCCAGCACTTTCTTTTAAACACCATCGGGGCAAGTATTTGTGAACATAGAGGAGGCAGACCTATAACAGGTGGCTGTTGTAGGAGGGAGGAAAGATAATGTGTGAATTTCCTAACATGTGCATTAGAAATCTGGAGGAAATATATCTTTTTACATATAAAATTATGATCTTAGAGAATGAGAGTATAAGATACACTAGGCTGCCTAATAAAAAAGGATACTTCAAAATAAATTATGTTAATATAGCTAATTTCATATTTCCAATTCTGAGAATGCTGCTGCTGTTGTAAATAAAACCTAAGTTGCCATTTTTACATTTGACTAAAGTTTTTAGTGACACAATAAACATTCGTTTCTGGCATTTAAGAGCATTTGATGTGTTTGGTGGCTATTTCATTGCATGTTTAATGTAATGTCAGAGATTGGTTTTGCCTTTTTAGTTGTGGCTATTACTGACATGCATCCTGACAGAATAATATTCCATCAGTTTGGTGGCTGCTGGTGAGAAGGTGGTTGTGAATTCAGAGAGGGTAAACTCCTGCTGGTGTTGTAAGGCAGAAGGTTTGTAATTTTTCAGATGGATCTTGTCAGAGAAGTGCCAAAGGTTTGGATTATCTGAGTTTTCATCAGTCATCCAAAAGCTTCAAGATATATTGGGGGAAAAACTGTCTTGTTACATGGAGTAACTTTCCCAGTCCTTAGTTCCCTGAAGGTATATTTGAAACCTAAGTGTGAAGTTGTAAAAAGCCAGAGAAATCGGGAAATGTTTCACGAAAATCTGCTTATTTCCCTTGTCTCAGTAAACAACCAAGAAATTTTCTCCATTAAAAGCTGTAGGGAGTTGCCTTTTTTTTAAGCCTGATTTCCTAAGAAAACATGATTTACGCTTTTTCCTTGTTTTCTCTCATTCTTTCCTTACATATTCACCAATAGCATTTGAAATCATTTGTGACCATGTTTGTAGGAGGGATAGAAATCTCAAAGACCGTCATGTTCCTACAGGTTTTGGGAAAATAGGCAAACTGGGTAGAGAGAAACATGTGTCACTACCCTCTGTTGAGAGAGCGAGAATGCAGCGCGAGTTTGTCACTGACCTGTTTTTTTCAGCATGTGCTGAGTCTGTGTTGGATAGGAGAACAGGAGATGGTTGTATGTGCCAACGGGGCTTGGGGAGACAGGCAGAACACTGGGCTGTTTTGGAAGGGGTTGGGGGCTGAGAATATCGTGATGTATCAGAGGGACGACAGGAGGGGAAGGTGGCTTCTCATGGTGGGGGAGAGGAGAGTAGAGCTATCAGAACTGTGCTTGACTGCCTGCTGAAGAACTTGCTTAATGATCAGCTGGTAAAAGATACTTTGACCGTTAGCCAGGGAATTATTGTCCTGATCAGAATTAGATGATACTATGTTTCACTGACTGCAGGGTTGCCTGACTTTTAGTTTGATTTAGTATGTAAAATAAATCCTTTTGAAATTAAAAGAATAGCTTTAAGCTGTGATTAAATTCATATTTTCCCATTGTTTCTGGGCAAAAAAAGGTTCTGGTGTATTTCTTTGAAAAGACTAGAACTTAGATCTCGCTTTCAGTAGTAAAGAGGAACAGAAAGTGTAACTTGAGCTTAAGAAATAGGACTTTTCCATTTAAAGGCCATAGCGAATAAGTGCTTTTAATAGTGGAGAGATAAAACTGAAAGTGCCGTCTAAAGATTTCTGTTTATACCAGTTACTGTATGAAATATGTCCATTAATAGCCAAAGAATAAGATTTTTCTCTCAGCATAAGAACAAAAGATAGTACCTCCCAAATGGGATTTCCTGTAAGCCCACTCCTCTGTCTTGTAACATGGAGTTATTAGTTGAAAAGCAGAAGGAGCTGGGCTTCTGTCTAAAATGACATTTCTCTGGTTCCTGTCTTGCCTATATTTGCATTACCTATTAATTATTATAAACAGCAGACTGAAATTTACCTCATTATGTTCAACTTGTAAAATTTTATCAAGTCTCAGTGGAGAATTGCAGTGTGTCCTGCTGGTAGGTTTAGAGAAACTTCTCATAGACTTAGTAATAGTGAAAGTGAAGAAAACTTTTAGCTTGCTACTTTCATTTCTAGAGAATTCGCTGCTCAATAATGTCAAATATACTTTTCAAGCCTTCAGTAACCAATATAATCTTCACAAATTTTATAGTATTCACAAATTTTAGTTCATTAATTTCAAGTATTAAAATACTTCAGTTTTGAAATATCATAATGGACTGCAAAATAGTTAGGTGACTTTGACTTGTGCTTATTTTAAAGTAGTTTTCATAGTAACAACAAATATTCTAAAGGAAACCGGATTTTCCTCTGACTGTGAGTAGAAAAGCAAGTAGCAGCATGAATCACAGCTTCCAAGAACTGTCAGAGTGGGAATGCAGATTCTACCTCCCCCCCTCCACTTTCCTCACTGTCAATTTTAATGTAGTAGTGTGATTTAATAAAGTTTTTCTTTCCATCCACAGCAGCAACATTCATTATATGTAATCAAGCTACTACTAGCAGTTGCGTGGTTGAGGATGAAACTAGAGTTTGGAACTAGTATGGTAGTTCCAATGATAACTCTCTAGCATCTCAGCAATTCTGCTTAAATTATATGTTTTCTGAATATCTTTTTGTTGTTAAAATACTGTACTGTAGTTTTTTTCAAATTGTTTTTTTTTTCAGCTCAGAAGCATTAGTTAAACATTTTGTGCTGCACTAAAGCTTTGCATGATGTTTCATAGATAATAAGATACAGTTCCAGCCTTGAAGAGCTTGTGATCTGAGTTTCACTGACATAGAAAATGAGGAGAATGACCTCAGAAAGGGGGACAAGGATTCAAATGAATGTGAGTCATAGTGACTGAATTAAACAAGTTGTCGTTTCTAAGAACAGAATAAGGTAGATCAGCAAGGAGGAAGATGAGAACATAGAAGCAAAAGATAGCATAAAGCAAGTCCAAATATTATAGGGATTTGAAGGAAAAGAGGGAAAATGTGTTATTTTGCAGGATCTGGAAAGCATAATAAAATCAGAAGAGTAGTCTGAATCAAGATGAAGAGTAACTAGAAGGTGGTAGGAAATGGAGCAGGAAAAAGATAGGTAGAAACTTATAAATTATGTTGATGGGTTTGGCTTTTATGACAAAAAAAAAGATGAGACAGGAAAAGGATTTGAGAATGTGCTGGTTTGATCGGTTTGGCAGGAAAGTCAGGACACAAATTCTAGTACTAAGAATTTTTTTTTAACCCCTTAAGAAATGTAGCTGTTAATTTAACTTGCTTTTAAAGTGAGTGGCAAAACAACAGGCAACTGTGCCTGAAAATTCAGTCTCGGGCATTCATGTTCGTCTGTCACTACCTCCTATTACACCCAGTTTTTGTATAAGCTGGAGGACTTATTTAATGAGTTTCAGTGCAATTGAGGTGGGGCTATAGAAGCCTCTAACATCAAAGGTAATTGAGGCACTACCACTTTATCTAAGTCAAAAGAATCACAAACTTTTTTTCATTAAAATAACTGAAATTGCTTTTCAAAATTATTTTAGTTAAACTGATACTACCTTTATATGGACAATTAAATTTATGGTTGATTTATATTGAGTTATGTTAATCTTTGTATTGCTGGCATAAGAAATGAAAAATAATCTCTCATCAACTTGTATAGATTGTTTTTTAAAATGGCACCTAGACACTTTTCCTGCCCCATAAAGTATAGCTTGCCATTTCTTATCTATACACTGGTATTTGATTCAAAACGTTGATTTCTAACATTAGAATATTTCATTTTACTATATAGAAAAGCAGGTAAGTAGATGATACTGGTCTATCTGTCTTATCCCATTAGGCTTGTCCAGTAGACCTTCTTCAAACATTGGCATTCTTCTTCCCCAGCTTGACAGCTTCTTCTTTCTATGTTGTACGTACTGGGGGACAAAGTGGTAAGGAACAGGAGTTTTGAAGTTCCTTGTTTTTGTTATTCTTATGTCAAAGGAAATCTGCCTATCCTTGCATACGATGGAAGGAAATAGATTTATGTATACCTTAAAGGATATACTTTGCCACATGGGAGTGCTGAATAGAAAGTATCAATAGTGATAACTAGCAGTAGCTTTCCCAGCAGGATTGTCAGCAGTAAGATTATATTACCAAATTGGTGTATGCGTATTTAAAACACAGCACTCTATGTAGGAATACAGAATTTGTGATCTGTAGTAGACGGGGAGCTATTTCTTTGTGGAATAAGTAGAGTGTTTGTGTATAGAAATATCTATTGTACAGTTAGCTTCTGCTCAGTACAGCTTACTGAAATTAAGTTTTTCATTAGTGAGGGGAAGATGTTCGAGTCTTTCTTATGCTGTTGTGTGCCATGTTCTCCGAAAGTTTTAAACTGTGCTCTGAGGTAGAACACATGTCCTGTTTGAACCATAATACACACACAGAGTTAAGATTGTATTGATGTATTTTCTTTCCAGAAATTTGCCTGGTGTATTGCACAATTGATGTTCTGCAAGGTCATAATATACCCCAAAACAATTGTAATATAATAATTGTAATATTAATGTTTTGTAGGCAGTGTTAGAACTGTAACTTTAATGTTACCATTGGGCTGTTGCATTTGTCTCGCAGATTTAGATTTCAGGCAGTGCCAGAGCTATGGAAAAGGTGGTATGCAATTTTGAAGTTCTCCTTCATGTGTATTTAGTTCATTATGTTGAATAGAGGAATTGGAAAGTGAAATTGTGGATAGTTTAGGGATGGAAATAAAGTGACTGAAACGGCAGGAGAGAAAACAGAGAGCAACAATCAAGGGCTCACCTCTAAAAGTTGGTTTGAATGGATTCATCTTTATAGAACTGTGGTTTTTTTTGTTGTTGTTTTTCAGAAGACTGTGCCAAAGAAGACTTTTGCTCAGATGACATCACATTTGGACTACTAATGCTATCCACCCACTCTACAAGGCACAATGCATTTCTAGGTAATTTAAGTAAGTATTTAGATTTTATTGCTGCTAGAACAGTAGTGCTTTAAACAGAAGCATCTCTTTTTCAACCTCAGGCAAGGTAGACATTCCACTTCAATTTGAGATTGAAATTAATGTTGTGTGGGGGCAAGAGTAACTTCAAATAAGCTTTTAATAAGCTTTCATCCTGTACAGTGGAACATGGAATGAAACAATTGAACTAACTGTACCTGAGCTGCCTTGGAAACTAGAAGGTAAAAAAACCAAAACCTCATGATGGCACTGTCCCCAGCAATGAAGTGTGCTAATATGGCCCTGTGGTTTGTGGAGACTGAATTAATATCTCTCCCAGGGATGCGTGCAGTGAATGACCATATGTATTGCTGTATTCACAGCTTTTTTGGGTTCGTTTTTTTTTCGCAGGTACTCTTGTTAAAGTGGAGATGGGCTTAATGCCCCATTAATGTAAGAATATATAGAAAGCAAAAAAATGCATCTTAGTAGGTTCAAGTAGCAATATCTCTGTTCACATGTCATCTTATTTGTGAAAGGGTTGCATCTCCCCACTTCCTTGGTTGGACACTATCTACTATCCAGCTGAAGATGGGCCAGGAGGTGCAGATTTTCATCTTTGCAAGATTTGTCTTACCTTGCAGTAAGGTTACGGATTTGTACATCCATGGTCTCACAAAGAGAAACACATGACAGACAGGGTAGTTTGTTTAAGGTTCGTCTTATGAGTGACAAAGGGGTTTCGAATCGATGTATCATGAGGATCATGGCCATGGCCCCCTGTAGCCTTCGTGTATGTGTTTATATGCTTTTTCTTTGTAAGTAGATATTATTGTTAAACTTTTTCAGATGTTCCATTGTTTTTTTGAGTGTGTCAAAAAACCCCAAGAAACTGATCTATTTAGGTAGATCAGACATTCTCCAATCTTGCTAAAACTGGATTATTTTGTCTTGCTGGCAGAAAGCCTTCCTGTATTCCTAATGGCTTATCGTGCATTGGAGATGTTTGGTCGTGCATGAAGTTTGGTCGTGAATGGAGTTACAGGTAGCAGTGCTTGTAGTTAATGATGCTTGACACTTTCTATTCTAAGACCCTGGTTTTATTTGCTTATAATTTAGCAAGACTTAAATCATTGAGCAGTAATTCTTTGCGTTATATATCTAAACTATAGCTAAAACTTTACCAAAAGTCAGTCTGTGTCTGAGAATGAGATGAGGGGGAGGAACATACTGTTTTCTTGATTCAAAATGCAATGAAAATCTTACCACTGGAAAGATAAAGCACCTGCATATGTTAGAGCAAGGTTTAGGAGAAAACTTAAACTGTTATGCTGCAGTATCAGGCTATTTTTCTTCTGTGCCATCCCAAACTCTTACATTAGGTGGCATGATAGATTTCTGAAAATACAGTTTGTAGCAGTTCAGTGATTTGCCTAAATCCATTTCATCTGTCCAAATCAGATGAGGTAGATGTATTCCAAATCCTTTTAGTCATAACCAGGCAGAGCTACTGAGCATGTTCTAGCTGGACTTTGGAGGCCTAACCTCCTCCACTCCATTGTAACGTCAGGTACAAACACTGAGTAAGGAGACTTTCTTCTGCACTGCATGTGTTTTTTCTTAACCCCATCCCCCATCTACTGTTGATTCTGTCCTTCAAATGCTGCTTTAGTAGTATATTTCCATAACTGTTGTGCATTTTTGATTCAACTTTTCTACATTCTTTGATTTTTCTTCTTTATTGCTGCTCTTGTGTTCAGAACTGATCATAATAAAATAGATTGTTTTGGACAATGCATACTGTGTGTGGTTAAAAGTTATGAAAGACTTCTTTTGGAGCATCCTGAAAACTTATGCATGCTGTGCATCTTTGGTGTTGCTTTTCAATTAACCTTTTTAGACCATAGGATCCTGCTTTGTTTTATTAAGAACTTGTGTTTTCCAGGGCGTACTTCAGCTTTATTTACTGCTTGTCTCTCCATGGGCTGTTTTCCTTTAGCTTTACATTTTCATTAGTCCTTTTACTTGTGTTTCTTCCTCAAAGCGTTTTTTTAACTTGTGCTGAAAATCCTCAGTTTAAAACTGTTCTTAAGTTACAGAACTTTTGTATTTACTTATATAAAAACATCTTTTTATAAATATTTTTCCATAATATTTTTCATAGAAGTGTGAAAAGCAAATAACTAAATAGAGAGAAAATACTTTTGACGCTGATTTGTAGAAATAGAAGAGAGATTTGAAAGTTGTTGTACTCTTTCTCACTGACTTGCATGCATGTGTGAGTGCTTGCAGTAGTGCCTCTGTGCTTCTCTGGAAATGTGCCCATGTCACTACTTGTGCAAAAACACATTTACCAGGAGAACAGTGGAAACAAACCACTCTCTTATTCAGATTTGTTCTTATACACCTGCTGTAGAAGTGCAATGGATAAGGAGTAGCATCAGCACAATCGGAGCCCATCCAACCAGGAATGGGAAATGTAGTATCATAGGGCAGTTAGTTATCTTGGTCGTAATTATTGGGCCTGCTCTGCCTATCACAGTGAACAACTCATTAAATAAAAATTTGTTTAATAGGGTATAGAGGGCTAATGATCTGAAGTGGTCTTTTGGTTCCTAACTGAGACTTAAGGGAAAAAAGAGATTGTTTCTGAGCAAGCTAAGAGATTATCCTAGGTTTCACATTTGGATCAGAGGAGTTGACTTGAATTAATGAAATAAAGTAGTGGAGTTGCTGACCAAAGCAAAGGTATATCTTAGGCCAGGCAGAGAGGAGGGAGACATGCTATGTGGGAGAAATCACCACCTTGTTTGTCTAAAGGTTCAAATTATGAAACAAGTGAAGTCAGACTTACAAGACAGGCTGGAGACTTCTAGTTCCACTTTCTTTTGCTGAAACTAGAATGTATAATGTGGAGAATGATCTTAATGTTTCCGCCCTTCCCTTCTGCTTCTGATAGGACTGCACTGAACTTTCTTTTAAAATATTTTGGGGTTTTTGTGTTGAAGTGACCTGAGAGTGTCTGGTGTTCATGAGTTACAGGAAGACAGAATTTGTGTTCAGTATAGGAGTAAATGGAATGATTTATTGCTTCTTAACTTTTTATGGATTAAAAATGTAGTATTGAATTCATATTAAAATTCTGTAATTGCTTAATAGGGTTTAAAAAAATCAATGAACTAAGTTGTATTTAATGTTGATGAAAATTGCTGCTAACTGATTTTTTGTTATTAAAACCAGAATTATTTACAAACTCTGGGTTTTGCTTTGAAGCCCAGGTCCACACAGAAGGGTGCCTCTGAAATGAAAAGGATTGCCACTATACTTAAAATTTTCAATTTATGTACATGTGAAAGTTGTATAGTGTTGTTTTGTGGTTTGTTTTTTGTTTTTCTTAAAAGACAATTTTTCTTTAGGAATTGCTTTAAAGAGATCTGATTTTCTTTTCATCTAAATTTTAGCAAGTGCAGAGTGAAGCCCATTCTTTTATTTGCAAAACTCTTCTGGAAAATTACTTGGATGCTGTATATTAAATGTCAGTGAAACTGACAGTGAGTCTCTGAATATTTTGATTATTCTAAGGAACTAATGAGTTAATCGTGTGTGACAAAATCCTGTTTATAACTTAGAACGCTAAGAGAAACTCTGGCATTTAACCTAAAATCTAGAAGATTAAATTATTATATAAACAAATGACATAGCTCAGAAAGGAAAAAAAAAAAGCCAAAGATTAAGCAATATATTCCTGGCTTTACTCCTAAGGTAAAAAGCTGTGTATATGCCAAATGCATTTTTATCTAGTGTTTCTGTAATGAAGGTATTCCATAACATAAGTTGCTTGATTAGTTTCCCTTAGCATTTCTGTCGTGGTCTTCCTGTGGCTGTTCCCTGAGATGATGTTTAAAACCAGGCTAATTTCAGTCTTACAGTCGACTAATATTCCTGTGTCATTAATCTGCTTTTTCTCAATTCATGTAGTTGCTTAGCATTGGATTTAGAGATCAATTTGAATGATTGAAGCAAACACATGTTCATCTTTAGCCCTTTTAAATTTTGTTTGAGTTAGGGCAAGTTAAATCACAGTGGTAGTGCTCACATGCCTGCCTCAGTCTACACCATCTGAATTTCCAAATAAAAAAAACAACACCGTCTGAAAGTTCAGAGATGCCAGAATCTTCAGTTTTCTCTTGCTGTATTTAATAGCACAGGTAATAGGAGGAAATAAATAAATAAATAAATAAGAGAGAAATCTGAAAGAAATAAGGGGGAAACAAGAAAAGAAGTAAAATATTTAGAGGAAAAAACAAGGACATAAAAGATGGAGTGAAGAAACGAAGCAAAGAGAAATGAAGCCTAAGTGATAGGGATATCTAGTTTTATCTTCTGCTGAATTCTGGAATAGGGGAATAAATTCTTTTTTTGTGGTAGCGAGTAGATTGCCATGTACTATGTTCTCTTTTTTTTTTTTTTTTTTTTTTAAATTTGTGGTGAGGAGTTAAGAGTAAAAGGTTACACAATTTTTCTAGAGTCTTTCAGTGTCCTCAAGTATTCTGTTTTGTGAGATGACACCTGCTTTGGTTAGTCTGGTTTGGAAAGGTAGGATACAATTCCAGTGTATGCATTACCATTTTGATTTGGATCATTAATATTGTTTTGGAGAAAATCTGTCAGTTATCTCCCCTTAACACATACTTGCTCAGGGTGTTTGAACCACATTTCTTTCCCAGAAAACTAATTTTTAAGTTCTGCTGCAGGTGCAAAGTGCTCTTCTGTCTCTACTGGGGACATACAGGTCTGAATCGATTATTAAATCCCTGGAAAACTTTGAATGGCCTATGTGATGGTGATGTTTGCTTCTGGAGACCAGGTGAAATCTAATCCAAAATAAACCCTCTTGAACAGCTAGCATAGGAGTGTCAGCACCAGCTACTTTGATCTACTGATCCATTTCTGCTGCTCCAGATTGCTTGCTAATGGAGACATAGCCAAAATTGTTCACTTTGGTTATAGCTCAGTAGATGAGGGCAATGAACATCTGTGATATAACTGGATTTGTAGAAGAGATACATAAGATTCGGTGCTAATATTTACAACTTTCAAAGTGCCACGAATGTTCTTTGCAACTTTTGTTAATACAAAATGTCAAAGAAACAGATAAATACTACAAGTCGCAGTAAATCAAATGGCTAAATCATAGCTGCCTTCTGAAATTTTGATGGTTTAGTTTGTTTTATTCCCTGCTTTTATTCTTAAATTGTTAAAAATAGGAATCTTCTGATTTCTTTCATTTCATAATTATTATATAGAATTCTAAAATTTGTATACTTCCCACCCCACGAGTTTTGCTTGAGCTGCTCATCTGCATTGAAAAAAACCAAGCCCAGTGTTTTATTGTAGTCATTAAGTAGGAGCAAGGCAAAAAATGAAAAAGAGATGGTTTTCACAGGTGTTTGCAGTTCTTACGATCTTTCTGTGCGTAAGCTGTCATGAATCAAGAAAGATTTTTTTTTTTTCTTTTTTCCCCTGGACTGAAATCCTCAATTTGAGATTGTAGATGGCAGTTTTTAAGGTTTTGAAAATTTAAGTAATATTTAGTTGCCAATGTTAACTCATTTTATCTTGAAGCAACAGTTGTAGGAGTTCACCCCATCTGCCCTGTGTAATTTTAAGTTCAGAGATTCCCAAGAATTTTGCGCACTTGCTAATAGTGTGTAATATCCCACACGTCTAAGCCAATGATTAGGACTAAACTCAGTTATATTTCTTGTTTATTATATCTTTGCAGAGTCTAGGCTTTAACTTTCAGCATTTTTTCCAGAAAATTTCCAAGATTCAAGTAAGATTTCTATTGATAGGGACATTTAAAACAACAGCCCTTCAATATAATCATTAAAAAAAAAATCTAAGGTTGTAGTAGCACAAGTATCAGCAGCATTTTGGAGAACTTTATTTTTTTTTATTAGAGCCAGTGATTTTTTTCAAACTAAGTTATTTGCAGTGTTATTTAAATTGTTTTTATTCAGTCTATTCCCTCATGTTGTAACTAGCATAAACACATTATGAAAGTTAGTATATTTTATTCTCCTAGCTTAAGCATCTCTCCATTCAATTTGTATAATCCTTTCTCAAAGAGTGATTATTACTGCCACGTGTGTATGTAGCACTTTAGCTAGCAAAAAACGAATGCATTAAGTAAAAATCAAAATTTAGTACTTAGCTACTTCATATAGCAGCTTTGGGAGGAGACCTCATGGAGGCAGGTACAAGCCTCAATTTAAAATGAAGAAAAATGTTGAGAGTCAAAACATGAGAACTGTAAACCAGCAAGTTATGAAGAGTCCTCATTATTTAAGTAATCTTGTCTTACAAATATTGCACTGTTTTGTTGAAGTGTATATCTCATTCTCACTCTATTTGCATATTTGTTAATGTGTTAGGCATAACTAAACTGTTTCAAGCTTTAATGTATGCTTAAATACAATACAGCTGTTTTCATTAGCCTGTTAGCATGTGGCCTCAACATATAATTTGTATTAGTTTCAGGATTTCCTGTGACTATTGATAGCTTTTGGAATCCCCTTCCTCAATACAAGTGTTAAATAGGCTACTAGCAAGATCCTAAGTCATTGAAGACATATTCACAGTGTTCTGAGCAGAAGAGAATTGCCATTGAAAATAACACCTGATTATAGTTTTCCTTTTTGATAACTGATATATTAATTGAAAATGGGAATAGCTATAATGCCTTTATAAATACTTTCTTAATACTACTTTTCAGGACTTAAGTGCTGGATGATCTAAGTCAGGTTCTGTTAATAAAGTGGGAAAAGAGCATATAAGGGATTATATGTGGTAATAAGGATTACCACATTTGCTTTGATTTAAAATATTAATTGTAAAATACATCTAGTGCAACTTGATTTTTAACTAGGTCCTACTTGCTAGTTGAGATGGCAGTCTTTTAAGCAGTGCTAATTTTAGCGTCTTCAGTAATGACCTGGAAGGAAAGGTTCTAAATGTTTGCAAATGAAATATGGTGGTACTAATTTGGGAAGTGTTGAGAACTTGAGAGCGCAGAGAAGGCTTTGAGAGGCAAGAAGTAAGCATACTGAGACATGTTTTGGTAGATAGAAATAGTGTGGTCTGATCATTCTGTGAAAGAGAAGCTTAAGAAGTGGTAAAACAGAAAAAGAAAAAAACTAAGGAAAAGAGTTTACGGTCATGTAAATGTAGTGAGTATGGTCCCAAGTAGTTGATATGATTTTGTGTTAAGTATTGTAGATGGTAAAAGGGACTAATAGTTCTCACATAAATAACTTCGAGGACTCATTTGAAACGTTTTAAAGTTGATATGGAAGTATCAGGACAGAATCTGAATTTCCAAAAATACAAAAAGAAGCTGAATTTGTGACCTTTTTTTTTCCTCATAACCTAATCTTGAAAATTCTTATCTCAAATATGGTAGCAGCAAAGCTTAAAAAAGCTTGGCTTAGAAATTCCTCAGTTATAGTATGTTTTATGTCTTTCAGTCAATATCGTGATCTTAAAATATTTTTGAAAGAGCTGGGGGAATGGGAAATAATTGACAGAATTTTTGCTGTGAGTCTTGAATTAGTCTGCAAGGTCCAGAAAGCCTTCATTTAAAAAATTCCCAATGCTTGAAGAGTAATATTGTCATTATAATTAATCAATTTAATTTACAATTGAATTGACTGGGCCCAGCGTTTTGAAGATCATACTGATCTATGGGAACAAGGAATTTTTTGGTCTGCTTTCGCTGCTTCTCTGGTGACCCTGAGAAGGTGAATTCAGTAGGTTTTCTGGACTCGCTGAGTCAGCACAAGCTCTGAAAGTTTCTGCTCATGTCAGTAGCAAGCCACAGAGGAGGAGTGCATGCTGCTGCTGCTCAGGAGAATGAAGATAGAATTTGAGCAAATTTGAGATCTACATGAATTGATAATGTTTTGGAAACACAGAATGCTAAAAACCAGTTGGTTAAATGTTACAGTGCTACTTCAAACTATAATTTTCCTTTGGACAGTGTTTACTGAACATTCAGAAATTCAGTCATATTCTGTGCTCTAATATTTGAATACTTAGGTAAAGATGTTCTTTTTTTATTTCCATATACAAAGAATATATATGCAGAATGATTGAGTTGACTTTATATGCTTTTTTCTGTGCTGCATTGCTGTTTCTGCTTAGTTCATGCAGTACTATCCCTTGTTAAAATAATGCACCATCTTTCCTGCCTGAGCAAGTCCAGTTATTGGCTAAATGTTGGCTGATGTTCCATTTCCTTTTGATTCTTGCTTATAGCAGGGCGGCGAAAGCATACCTAACATCTATCCCCAAAGTGGTTACAAAGTGTTTTGCCAAGAGTTCCCAGGGACAAGAAAAGTAAAGTCTTTCTGCCTTGGTTTTGTCCATTCTTTAGCCAAGACGACAGTTAAGACAATTCCTTTCTGTACCAATTGCAAAACTTTTTTGTTTTGTTTCGTTTTTTGCCTTTTCTGTTAAGGCACTTCTTGCCTATGTAATATGAAGGACTTGTCCTGTATCTCGGGTTTTGTAATCACTGTAATTCCAGTTAAGCCTGGATTGTTATATTGAAAGTTCTGACAGAAGAATAACTCAGTGTTTTATTTAATGAAATTAAGGAGTAGTGCAATGCAGGGGTTTGGAATTCTGTAACTATAGTATTCAGTTTTTATTTAATGTATAAACTTGCTCTTTCTCTAGCAGGTAGTTGTATTGGGGGAAAAACTGAAGGATCCACTGGCAGACACTGTAATTTTAGAAAAGTAAGCCTTTACTTTTGTTAATCTTCTGTTAATCTTGTTAATCTTATGAACATAACAGTAAGCATGCTAATACAGAAGTGTGTTTTGCCACATCTTTTTCGAATACACTGAAGTTAGCATCCCCTAGCGTTTCCCTTATTTTGTTTTGTTCTGTTTTTCTACTGCCTCATTCTTTTTTTCTTTGGTATCATTTTCTGGTCTCCAGGATGATGTGCAGAACTTTTAGGGGAAAAGGGTGGGGGGAGGCAGGGAGGAGGAGCTGCTTGTTTCGTAATTTTTGACTTGGACTGTGCTTCAGTGTTGGAACTTAAAATGTTCATACTCTCTCATTTTGTGGAAACGTGAATGTGAAGTCTCACTTCTTTCTTTTTGAAGACACTTTCCAGTGAAGTGCACTGCCTACTCCATTCTTCAGGCAGTCAAACAGTTCACTCTTCACAAAAGCTTTACAGAATAATTTAGCCGTGCATGAGTCACCCGTGCTGGGAAATCTAAGCATCAGAAGCACTTCGACAGCTGCACAAATCAAGGATTGCGCAATCAACTTGGAAAAAAAATTATGCCCATCACTAAATATTTTTAAAGTGTTTTATTTACATGTTTGCATTTCTGCATGAGATGGATAATTATGTTTCAGATTAAGTATTAGCTTTCTGAAACACCTGTCACTTGTTCTTGGGTGTTGCTGTTAGCACTAATCTTTTTTTATATATGTCCATTTGGTATACTTATACAATTCCAAGAGTTACAAATAGTTGCTGTTGGTATAAATCATTCTTTCATTAAATTTTCTTAATTTCATATTATTCATTTAGGTGAATACCCTTGTATAAGTATCTGTACTGAGGATCATCTTAAAATAGTCATAGTTCATGCTGTTTAACATGTTATTTGATAGATAGGTTGATACCTACTTAGCAACACGTCAGGTATATATACTCCTGTGTTTTACATTTGCTTGAGGCTCTAAGGCTGAGTTCTGGATTTGTTTTCATATCCAGAAGCTGATCTATGAGTCTGGATCAGTGTATATAAACAAACCTCATTCTGTCCAGAAATTTCATTTGTCACGGGTTGCTACATAAATGCAGCAATGCATGGGAGAGTACAGATATTTCATTTAAATATGAAGCAGACTTCTCAAGTAGTAGCTACAACACTCATTTCTTTGAGCACAAATTTGAATCTAATTTTTCCTAATTTTGTTCTCTGGTTGTAATTTAACACATGGTGTAGGTCAGCATGAAATGGCATTGTTGCCAAAAGATGTCTAACCTGGTGATTCACTGCTTCCCCTTCCCCTGTGCCAACACAGCTTTTGAGCAGCCATATGGCGAAACAAATTTAGTTGATTTAGCTGAATGAAACAATATTTGCGTTAGTTTTAGGCTGGACCAGTTTTAGGCTGTGTTGACTGTGTGATCACAGATACTAATGCTAGCAGAAGAGAGGGAATTTAATATGGATGTGGAAATGAGCGGTCAAAGTAATGATCAAAGGCTAACATTATGAAAAGTTTCAGCTTGACCAAGGAGTTTGGTAAGAGTGCGTACAAATATAACTGTTAGGGTGTACTGTTAGTACCTGTAGCCATGCACTTAACTGCATGGTCTATTTATATATTGGTCTTGCTATCTTACGTGTGGTAATTCTTCACCTGCGAACTGATTCAGAGGAAGTACTTAGTCTGTTTCTCCCACATCCTACGTGAGTACCCTATCCATAAGTTAGGAATAAGTCTCTGTCTCCTGTTAAAAAACAAACAAATAAACAAAAAACCCCCCAAAAAACAGAACTTGAGTTCATTTCATTGAGTTGTCTGGCATGGCATGCTACTTTCCCTCTGCCCCTTCCACCCCTTTTTAATGTGTGGATAACTGAGAAGCGGTAAGATGTTTCTTGATGTCTAGTTGTGCTAGATAATGGTATCTTAAAGGAATAAGTTGTTGATATGAAATAGTTGGTTGTCCCTTAAAGGGTAAGGTAGATTATAAATCAAGCAAAACTGATTTAAGACTCTCAGCTATATCCTTAAAATTTTTCCTAAATCGACTGTAAAGGCATTGGGTGCAGAAATAACTTGCATAACTTAACTTCTTACAGACCCTGTTGGCTATCTGTTGACTTCTTGGATTTCTGAAGATTTTAGAATGCAATAGTGAGATATGTAAAACGTATAAGTGTTCATTTGGGTATAAGAGCTAATAAATCTTCATTGGGTAGAGTTTTCTGGTCTAGGATAGAATTTTGGAAAGATTTCAAAACCTGCTTTTTAGCTACCTTTCCCACCTCGCAACACACACATGCATTCTAAAAGTCTGGCAATTAAGGTGCTCACCTAACATGTAGGTTCATGTTTTTCTGCAAGATTAATTGTAGTGGATAGCTGAGTGTTTGTTTTTGTCGCAGTAATAATAATTGTAAAGTCTTATTTTCTAAATTTAAACATGAGTTTATATCAGCACCGAGCAGCAATTTTGTATGGAATGGAAGAAGAATTTACTTGGCATTATCTTGCTTTGAATGTGTAATGATTATGTCTGTTGAATTTGGTAATGAATTTTCTCCAGGACAGTTTTCAAAAATTAATTTACTTTCTATATCTAGACATTCTTCCCTCTTGTTATTGGGGTAGAGGAAAAACAATGTTTAACTCTTTGATCTGTCTCATTTCTTAGTGATTTTTCATGTATATTTTTCAGTGTAGGAATAAAGTGTTTAATTTTTCCTCTTTGGTTAGATTTATTAATATTCTTGGTATTATTTATGCTCTGAGGAAAACGTGACAAACCGTTTTAGACAAATTGTTGTTTAAACTAACATCTGTATCTGATACAAAACATTTAAAATTGCTAATACTCTGTTTCTTAAATATGCACATTTGTAATTGCATGAATAATTTCAAAGTGTTGTTAGCTCCAGGATAGATGTCTTGCTACCATATTTTAAAGTTTTTTCCTTAAATTTCTGTTAATATTGAGAAATCACCAAGTGAAGAAATATTTTTTTTTTTCCTGGTAACTTTATTCTGTAGAAAATCATTGTTTTGTGTGTAGCAGATAATTTTCTGGGATAATTAGTAATATTCAGTGGGAATTTAAACTTTTGAGAATGTGTGTGTGGTATTCTTTCCCCTTTTGAACTTCTGAAAAAACCCTGTCAATTACCTACCTTCTCAGTTCTATTTAAGAGGATGGAAGGAGGAAGCTGGGATTTTTTGTTCATTGTAAAATATACCAAGTTTAGATGCCTCCTGTGAGACAGGGTAGCAGAATCTCCAGATTTTACACCATCTACAGCACTTTTTCCACAGCGCAGTGAGTGTTAATTTAGGATCTGTTCTTGAGCTGGCTGGCTGCAGGTTGTTTCTGCCCAGAATCCTGTTAAAGGAAATGGAGATTTACAGAGACATGAAGATTTTCCGTTTTGAATTGTAACCCTAACATGTTAGCTTCTCTTGATTAAAACTCATGTTGTGAAGTACTGGGTGTTTTTGTTAAGCACCATTTAGGGATGCAGTAAGTGTATTTTTCAGCCAGGCGTGATTATGAGCTAATTTGTATTTTACATGTGCAAACACAATGCATACTCTTAAGTCTAACCCATGGTTCCCTGTTAAAGATCCAGCAGTGGGAGATGTATTTAAGAGGTTCCTGCTTCTCTTTGTAGAGGGGTACTGTTCCTCAGCTGTGCCAATTTTCAAAGGTACATGAAGCCACACTTCTTAATAAGAACAAGATAATAAAGATTGTATTTAAAACTGTGTGATATGTGAGTTCTTTTATACATATCATTTCACAAATCTACTTCAGTGTGTGGCCAGAGCTGAAGGGGTGCGCTCCTCCAGGAAAAGCCACGGAAGGGTGGCAAGAAGCAGGGTGGAGCCTTATAAATAAAAGCGGGTGCAAATGGAATCGTAACATGTAGCCACAGTCTTTCTCTTGTACAGACTAGTTGCACAGGATTTACAAGCAGCTCTTCTGCTACACTTACGGCTTTCTTATTGAAGTAAAACGATCTCCAGTAAGGAACTGTGAATACAAAAGATGAGAAAATATTTTAAATGAGAATATGGAATAATAGCAATTGTTTCTGATGGCTAGATCATTGAACACTGCCTTTCAGATTTATCTTATAAACTTACTTAGGTTTGTACTCGTTCTTGATTATCCTTTGCAGTTTTCTGAAACACAAAGAATGTTCACTGACAAACTCTGAAAATCAGTATTATAATTACTTTCTTTTAATAATCTTTGCTAATAATTTGAAGGGAGTGCGTAAACAACACCTCGGGTGTCTCCAGATGTAGTTCATTTGGTTAATTTGGATCCTAGAAGGCAAAGATCTAATACAAGCAGCCTGGAAGGGAATGGAGGGGAAGAAAAGCCTGGTAGGTGCTTCAGCACTCCACTGTCAAGCTTGTTAGAAGCCTGGCAACCTGCTGAGCACTTTCCTGGTCACTGCCAGGGAGCTGGAGGGGCAGGCTGCTTCCAGGGGAGGGCAGCCAGGCTTCCAGGGGAGGGCCCAGATCGCCAGCAAGTTCCTGGTAAAGGAGGCAGATCTGAGGATGAGCCAAGAAGTGAAATCAGTGAGTCAGAGGCCAGATCAGTGGGGTGCATGGCCAAGGCATGGGCCAGGCTCCAGCGTAGCCCAGGCGAAGAGTCAGGGGCTTCTTACAGCTTTCTTGCACATATCTTCACTGCAGTCTGAACTAAGATTAGAGCTGCACCCTATCAGGCAGGGAGCTGTGGGCCCATGTCTATGGTGAGGAAGGGGAAGGAGATGCAGACTCCAGAGAAAAGTGGAAGGGTGTTAGCAGAACAGCTGGTCAAGCAGAGATCAGCCCAAATGATCTGCAACAGAGGAGTGGTGGGCAGGGGTGTTTCCTCTAACTATGAGCCAGAGAGGTGGAAATTGCAAACTGCATTCAGTCCCAAGTCACAGAGCAAAGTTCTCTCCGGATGGCAGGACAGTCTAATACATGAAGAATGCAGGAGAGAATTGCTTTTTCCTCTAATCCTCATCATCCACGTTTCTATGAAGATATTATTTACAGTGACTTTTAACCAGACTTGTCAGAGCAGCTTGCTTAGGTCCGTTACCTTTGCAGGGAGTAGACAAGGACACATCTGTGTGACAAACCATTTCTAAGAATACAACCTCTTTTTACTTCTGTGGTTGCTGTGTTGTCTCCCACTCATGGAGATCTGTAGGCTCTTCCAACTGCTGCTGTTTTGTTTGGACTATGTACAAATAGGTCTGCGGGCAAATAGTATGCACTCTTTCAAGTGCCATTATAACTTGACTAAATCTGTGATGTCGGTGACCACTACCACAACAGGCCTCCTACCAGGCAGTTCATCTCTCCTGTAGACTGCTTGGACTTACCCTCTTTCCCAGAAGTCCCTCAGGAACAGACTTGAGACTGGATGAGTTATTCTGATGATGGCAACCCACACCACCAGTCATCTGTCCTACTGCCCTTTCTTCATTATGTTGCACACAGATGTGTCCTTGTCTGCTCCTTGTAAAGGTAATGGACCTAAGCAAGCTGCTCTGCCAGAGCAGGCTACTCGCGTTCACTCACAAATTTTCCTATTAAAAGCCCACCTGGGATCAAGTGTGGATGTCTGCACTAGAAGCAGCCCTCTCCTACTCTTTTCTGGTGAAGCAGGTGAAGAGGTACACCTGCTGTTACAGTGCATTTATCTACAGAAAATGACATTTCTGGGATGTGTCAGCTCTTCTGCACAAGTACAGACCAAGATTACAGTTGGTTTGTTGACATGGTAGAGAAAAGGCTGCAATATATGTCTATTCCCAACTCCTAGAATAACCTTTTCAGCTGCAAAGTTTGGACAGCATTTCTTGAAATTCTTTTCAACCCTATCTTCTGATATTTTTGTTTGTTTTGCCTTTTTTTTTTATTTTGAGGTAGAAAATGAAAGAGACAAATGTCAGTTTTAAAAACTTAGTATTTTAACAGATAGTCTGTGATTAGTGAGAAGGGATCAATCAGTCATTTTACCCTAATTTGCTTTCTGTTGGTGTGTATACCATTGCAAGGAAAGGAGCAAGTATCTCGAAAACTGCTAGCTTGTTCTATTAGGTAAACTATATCTGATTAGAGAGCAGGTTATGTTTAGCCAGATGTTTACCTCTCTAAACATCTTGCTCTCTATAAAAGTCTATGGTTACTAGAGAGGAACTAAACCAAAAGAAATTCTTCCCCTTCTCCTCCCCTCTACCCCACCTCCAAAAAAGAAAAAGCTAAAAAGAAAAATGGTTGGGCTGGGGTAAATGTATGAAGTAAAGAGCAAAATGGAAAACATGATAGTGATGCACTATTCTGGGAATGAGATAATGGATGGATCTCTGCTTGCCCATTAAGGTGGGCTGTCCCAGTAGAGTAAAACTCCAAGTTATCAGAAGCAAAGGTTTCTTTGCTCCTGGAAAGGAGTGTCAAGAAAGTTTATAGTTATCCTCAGAATCTGTATGCTTACATTGGGAGTCAGGTTCTGGCTCAGCTGTTTGCTCATAGTGTGATTTTTCTGCTCCTTGGCTTGCTTACCCTGTACCTAACTAGTGTTAGAGCTCTGCTGGGGCATCAGGTGCTGTGGAAGCACAGACTGGTGCGCTGTGATTTTGATTCTTTAAACAAGATCTTCTCTAAAGCTAATCCTCAGTGATATAATAACTAGTTTGTTGCTGTGGCAAAATAGGATTATGGCACAGAGATCAGGCTGTATTAAAGAAGTTAATTTGTTTCTGTTTGCAGAAACTGCAGTGTTGGAAAACTGTATTGTTTCCTATATTTTTCCTGTGATCTTTCCTGGGTGAAATTATTTTTCTTAATAATACCTGTCACCTCGCATTAATTCTGTCTGAGGGCTGTAATACTGAAGTATTACTTATAAGATCAAGACATTTATATAAAAATATTTTTTACAATGTAAGGGCAATACTGGTTCTTCCTCAAAAATATTTAGCAATGTTGCCGTTATGGTGAAGTGCTGGTGATGTAAGGGTTTCAGTCACTGACGATATACAAAATTAAGTACAGGCAACACATTGACTATTGTCCCATCCGTTTTTCAGTCCAGTCCTGACAAAACATCTGTCATGATGAAGACTGTAGTGTAATTTCACAGTTTGTTCAATCTTTGAATTTGTTTCTAAGATTTAATATAGCCACTGTGCATACCAGTATTGATGATAAAATTGGACTGAAGTTACTGAAATTCTTTCAGTCTAAAACATGGAATGTTTTATCAGATGGTGTGAACTTTTCACTATTACCTTAGGTTGGACTGTGGCTTTTTACCCTATGACTTACTCAGAACCTTGTTTCTTTGGCCAAGGAATAACTTGGCACCCAGTTACTTACTGCCTCCCTGCGAGTGATAAGTCAGCATAGTGGAGAAGTTGCAGCGTTGCTAGTTTTTGTGATTTTGCGAGAGATTGAGCAATGCTGTGTATTAATAGTTTGTATATCCATGGCAGCAGCTAAGGTTTTTGATTGAGGACCTCAGCTTTCTTAAAGATAGTAAGTTTCTAGCCTTGGTTGCAGAAAAGTGTGAAAACATGCACTGAATATGTACAAAAGATATAGTATCTAGAGACAAATACACATAATTCATTGCATTTAAAAAAACACCATGAACTGTGGAGACAGACCCATGACCTTTGAACACTTGTGGCTGACGATGCTGGCGTGTAGGCGTCTTAACCTTTCTGCTGGCTTTCACATGCATGCCTTTTCTACTGAGTTAGAGATCTATGTGGTTTTGGTTACAAAAGCTTTTCCACTGTGATTAGCTTTCCTTTTGGTCTGGTTTAAGCTTGCTTATGTTCATTTATGACATAAACATATTCCTTCCCTCCTCATCTTAAAATCCCTTTTTGAAATATCCTTAAAAACTTCCTTTTTTTGGTTCTGTTTTAGACATTATCAAATATGGTTCTGTGCTTAAGTCCTGTGGTGTTTAGTTGTGATTTTTTTAAAAATGCACCTCTACATACTGCAGAGATGAGGTCTGAAATTTTCCTCATTAGAACTCTCTTAGGAGCTGGGTGAGAGTTGGCAGAGTTGTTCGACTCCAAGCAGTTTAAAAACACAGGTTTCATGCTGCAGTCTGTGTAACCTAGACTTCCATGGGACTCTTTGTCACTATTAACGTTTGCACTTGTCAAACGGAACAAAACAGAATAGGAGAGGAGGCTGTAAGCACCTAAAAAAGTAGGTCAATGGGCCAGCAGGTTATTTGGCCAGAAAAGAATGAGTGGCTTCACTGAATCATGCTGTAATTGTTTTTCTCCTGTTGGCAGATTGTTCTGCTGTGCTTTAACTTCCTATGTTAATATTCGCATATATTTTAACCTCTGTATTTTAACCACTTAAGAGCCTCTGTTCGGTGCAGGGGAAGGAGAAGCTTAACTTTTCTAATCAAATAAGAGATAATTCAGGTGTTTCCATAAAATCCATTAATGAATTTAAGAGTAGCATAAGCTTAGTTTTTAGATCCCAACTTTCTTTTCAGAATTTAATATGCTTTAAAATAAAATTTTTTGGAAGTGGTACAAGTACATTGTGTAGTGAATACATTTTGTTTTAAGAACAGTAAGCAAGGCAGATAGAAACAGGATAAAGATTAGAGAAAATACTGATTTCATGTAACTTAAAAATGTGGAAAGTAGCATGGTTCAAGGGAAGAAACTGTATAAATGAAATGTAATGGTGTAAAGAGACTGGAAGCTGGTGATCACTTACACTGGTGCTGAGGTTTTTTTTATGGAAAAAGTGCATGTGTGAGGTAAGTTTGGACTACATTCTTGAAAGTGTTTTTGAAGTGGGTTTTGAAAGAAGGGGTTAATGGCTGTGTCTGAGGGAGTAGCAATAATGCAGCTGGGCAACTTTGCTAGTTGCCAGCAGCAGCATTCTACACATTCTGGAGTCCTGAGAGTGGCAATTTTGGAGACTTGCAGAGGAGAAGACATAACTGAGAAAGCCAAGAGAGGCCCAAGTAAGAGTTTCAGCGAAAAAGATGTTTAAATAATGATACAAAGATATACTTTGAAGGTAGCAAGTGGAAGTGAAGATGTAGATGGTGTGGGTGATACTGAACTCAAAAGTAAAAAGTATCAAGGAGAAGAGCTTTAAAGCAAGGTGAATTCCGATAGTGAGATACTTGGGATATTTTTAATAAGCAGAATATTGCATTTATAAATTACTCTTGTTGGAATGATCATTTTAAAACTCATTGACTTTAAAACTCTCCTTTTTTATTTTTTTACAGTTCAGAATTTAATGCTTTTCTGCAGAAGAGGATACATCTAACTCCACATTGTTCTGCAAAGGAACCAGGTTTCATCCCTAAACCTCACACTTTAACAAGTCCCAAAGTGTAAAAGGTAAAATTGTATTCCTATAATTAACAAGGTTCCTATGGCTGTCGATTATCAACACTGAAGGGCTGGGTAGCAGTGTTAAGTAGTGTCTTTTGTTCTCTAGAACATAACTGAATTTGAATCTTAGAAATAGACATAGTCCTTGATTTCTCTAGTGTTTGCTTTAAACTTGACTGGTTTTATTGGAATTCTCTCTGCAGTCTTATCCATTGGCATGTATAAGCGCTGAGAATGTTCAGCGTCTTGCAATTTTTGATGCAAAGACAGAAGGGTCAGACCTTGAAAAGTGAGAAACAAATGCACTACAGGTGCACTTCCTGTAGTCTTTAAGTTCTTTTAACTGTTTGTCTTGGATACCAAATCTAAGTTGCCAGTTCTGACATAGGATCCGTATACTGTAATAAGTGAATGATTTTGTTAAATTCTAGAAATTGAGTGCTTTGTTAAAGTGAAAATACTGACTTTTAAATTCTGATTCTGCATAATGAAGATGCCAGTTATGTCACAGGTGAAAGTTTTCTGTTAGCTGTACATGTATTTTTCTTTTGCAGATTAAGGGAACAGTATATCATTTGTCCTACAAAATTTCATATTAGCCTTGATCCCTATAATGTTAGGTACCAAATTCCTTTAAAAATTAACACAGGGCTAAAAGTATAATTAGTGTGTACCTATATTAGTGCATACTGTGTAAGCTAAATGAAAACAAGTTTCTAATTGGTGTCTTGATTTTAAACTTAATGGTAGTTTGGTAGTGATGGTAGTTTGCTTTTACTGCTGAGCAACCCGTCTGTTGTTGGATGCTTTTGACAAAAATTCAAACAAACACTTCTTCATAATTTACTTTCCTTGTGCCATTTCTGGCTGGTTTTCAAATAGTTCAACTCCATTACTTTATAAAACTTAGCCAACTAATTTGGGGAATTGAATTTGTCAGTATGGCCAGTGCAATTGTTATTTTGAAGATTTGGAGTGAAGGTATGGTTTGCTTCCAGTGTGTCTTCAAAGCACTAGATTTTGGACAATAAAGGCAAGACGAAATTGGGCCGTATTAATTGAAGAAGTGGGTAAGAAGGCTCATGGGGCATTTGGGCAAAACCGCATGCACACCTTGTGATGCACCTTGAAAGAGATTGTGTTGCAGCAGAGCTCTCCTGTTTACTTTCCTGCTGCACTCAAGTTATGAAACTTTATGGGCAAAAATACTAGTCCTTTGAAGCAAACCTGCATAGTATGTGGCTGTTGTAGACTCTGAGACAGTTTGGTTGAAACATAAGTTTCCTTCCTCAGTTTCCCCATATATTAAAAAACTGGGATAAGATTTTCTTGGAACATTTTGCAGTCTGGCTGGATCACGGAGTTGCTGCCATGTTTCTTATGGTATTAACACTGCAAGTTCCACTGGATTTGGCACTCTCAGAAACAAACAAATCCTTCCTTCTCAGAAACTATGAGTCACTAAAGTGACTAAAACCAGCTCCTTTGAAATAAATGCAATGCCTTTTTATTATTAAGTTTGTAACATAGTAAAAATTCCCAAAGATCTGCAAGTTCAGCTCATGTAAAACTTCTTGCTGCATGCAGTTGTTCCTTAATCACTGACAATGTCACAGTCTTGCTGCGCCATTTGAGCAGCTTCTGACAACTGACTTTTCTATATCAAAGAAAAAGTTTTAATTGTATTGGTTTATGTTTGACTTTCAGCCTTTCTGTAACCCATGTCATTTTGTAATTTTTGGGTACCTAAAATTAGGTACTTCTTGAATTAAATATTTATTTTTATTTTATATTCTTTCTTTCACTATTAATATTTCATTCACATTCTTTGTTCAAAATCATATGTACAGCTGGAAAACAAAAAACTTCCTGCTGAAACTTTGTAATGAATAAGTGACTGCTTTAAGAAATGGCCAGGTTGACTAACTTTCTCACAGTGTGAAGATCACATTCTGATAGAGATCTTATTTTTATCATTTCACATGTCTATTATAACAACGTGCTCGATAAAAAAATATAGTAAGAAATAAATTATAGCTGTAAAATACTATATCCCAAATGCTTTCTGTTTGCACAATTTCTAAATAGAATGTATTACTACTTAGGAATGTATTTTACATCTGTACAACCTTCAAAATTATGAAAGTCTTTTAGGTAAAAGTTAAAATAAAAATGAAAAGCTATATCTGAATTCAGAGTCAGAAAAAGGTTTGTATTGGTTTAGTCCAGACTTGTTTATCGTGGCATTTAATAAAACAATGTTCCCTTGAACTCTCTGTCATGTAAAATGAGATATTAAAATCCAGGTTATGATGGTAATGGAGACTGCATTAGAGGAGGGCAGAGCAGAAGGTTGGAAGAGAGGGGAAGATTAAGAGCAGTTTATAGAGCAAATGGAAACTTCAGTATGCTCTAATGAAGAACATGTTTGTTCCTCCAGAGTCACGTTTTGATATTTTTTCTTCTCTTATAGGCAAACGTACAAATGTCTACCACAAGACTAAAGTGTGATATGTTATGTTTTTTACCATAAGCACCCATAAAATGAGCTCCATTGCAGACAGGTATGTTAATAGATACTGAGAGTTGTGGGGGAATTACTGCTCAATGCTTTCTTTAATAATCTTTTTCTTATGATTAATATCTAAAGAATATTAATTTATGCAAAAAATAAAAGGAGTGAGTTTTTGGCTATTTTTGACAGAGTTATTTTGGTAGTTGTTAGATGCGTTGTTTTGTAGTCATTGGAAATAGTAATTTTTATTGTTTGAATTGAATCTTAAAATGTATTACTTGTTTGCAGCCATGGAACAGCATCTGTGCAAGTTGAGCTGATTTTTAATGTTTATTTGGGTTTTTTTTTAAATACTTCAATATTTGATTAAGGAAAACAAATACATTTAAACGATTAGTGATGCTGCAGATGATAGTAAAGTGACCTGCTAACCTATTTCAAGGGAAAAGTAATAGCTGAGACATGTTTTCTACTTGATTCCTTAAGCTGGACTTTCTTAGTAGCTTAGGTGAACATCTGTCCTTAATATTCTGTGTGTTACCATTTTTCAGACTTCAGGAAATGACACTTGCATCAAATTTACAGAAAGTTAAACCTGATAGAAATAAATAACAATAAAAGCAAAGGGTAAAACTTTTAAAATGCTTGTCTGACTTGTCAATTCTTTTAGTGAACTTGTGTGGCATTTCGCTGAAACTTCAGCCTTTTAAGTATACAAATTCCTTTTAAAAGCTTTATGTTTATGTAGTAGCGTACAAAATAATTACTTCCTAACATCACTGCTTATTGTAATGTACAATTGCTTGATGATTTATCAGTTATAAATCGGAGAGATGAGGTAAGCTTTTTAGAAAGACTGTTACTTGCCTTAAGGGAAGGAAATGTTAGGATAAAAAAATTAAGGGTGGACACACAGAAGTCTGTGTGGACAGCACTAAATAGACTGAAAGTAGACAGAAGTTGTTAGAGAAGTAAAATGTGGAAGTCCATTGTACAGTGGTTTTGGAAAACAGAAGAACTTGACTTTTAAAGCAAAAGGAAATGAAACAAAGGTGTTGTATGGAGTATACTGAGGCGTCTTCAAAGGAAAACACGTTCTTATTCTGATATTTTAATATGTCTTTAGCAGTACGTGGACAGTTGTCAAGCTGAGGAAAAGTTATGTGATACTTGGTGAGGAAGCAAATATAATGAATAATTACTGTTACTGTGTAATGTTGATATTAATTGTATATTTATAGAATTACATACGTGGAATGAGGTATAGCATATTCCTCAGCCCTCTTCCATTAATAATACTTCAGTATTTAAGAAAAATGTACTTTCTTACTATAAATATTTCCAATAATTGGAATAGAAGTTGCCAATAAATAAAAATAAATTATATATGTCCTCTTTCATGTTTTCAAAAGGGTTAGGTAATGCAAATAATCAAGATAGAAAAATAAAATTAAGTAGTGTTCAATTAAGTATTTGCATAGTGTTGTAAGTTCTCGTTAGAAATAGTCTGAAAATCCTTTGAGTTGTGTCAGAAATGTAAGGTGTTTTGCTTTCTCTTTAGTAAATGTCCTACAAGGAGAACTTATAGCAGACTTGTCTTCGGGTTATTGATTATGGTCCTTGTGAGACATCACAGTAAAACAGTGCTTAGGTTTCTTGATGTAATGGAGATGATGAATAATGAGCTCTTTCCTCCCCGCCTTTCATTGTGATTGGACTGCACATGAGACATTCCAACATTTATTTCTTTTTGTTTCTTTCAGAAATGATGGAAGCATTTTTGATGGGCTGGTGGAAGAGGATGACAAAGATAAAGCAAAAAGGTAAGTTTTTAAGTTTTAAAGCTAAAATATGTCTTATACTTGTACACTTGAACTTACCAGGGTGATTACTAAACAATAAAAATGTGATTCTTTTATATATAACCATATTATTCAATAGCATTTCTTTTACTGTTATTCTTCAGATATGTTGTATTTATGAGTGTTCTTCAATGATTTGTAAAAGGGTGCTTTATTCCAAAGGCTTAGCTGCACCCCTCCGTGAGAAGGAGGAAGCAACTCTTCAAAAATGGTGTTTGAGATATGGAGTAGGTGTTTTTGTGACAATTCTCACAGCAGAAATTCTTAAGGGGCTGTTTGCGTCAGGAACCTGGCAGTAGTATGCAGCTTATTATAAGAAAGTTTCATAGTTGTTATAAAACATTTTCTGTTTTGTTTTTCAGAGTGTCTAGAAACAAGTCTGAAAAGAAACGTCGAGATCAGTTTAATGTACTTATCAAAGAGCTGGGCTCCATGCTTCCGGGTAATGCTCGGAAGATGGATAAATCTACTGTACTGCAGAAGAGCATTGACTTTTTACGGAAGCACAAAGGTAATTATCTGTAACAATAAAAAAAATCTGTAAATTCTTAACTTTTTAAAATTATATTCACATAAAACATTAACAGTTTTGCAGCTCCTTTAAGGAAATTGTCAAAAAAAGGTAAAGAGCTCGTGAAGAAAGATATTCTTAAGATCATAATTTAGGTAGCAGAGATACAACTGTGTTTTTGCTAATGTTTTGCAAAAGCCAGTACTGATTTTTTTTGTCCCATAGTTGTCAAAGAAATCCGTTTCATAAAGAGAAGCATTTATTTTTGAAATAACCTTGAAGTTTTTTGTTCTGGACCTAAAGGTCTGGATTTAAAGAATGGAGACCTTTAGAATACAGTTGCTTCATAAGGTGCAAGTTGTCAAAAGTTTTGCTTCACAGGAAAACTGCGGATCCATTTCAGTGGAAGTATTTGCTGGAAGTACTTGCTGGAAGTACTTATTTTGATGTTTAGATAAAACTGGTTTGAACAGTTGGTTTGTCTCTCCAAGTTCCATATAAAGCAAGATAAATCACTGAAAAAGCTAGTCCAAGGGAACTTAATGCTCCCTTTCTTCGTGACAGGTATCTACACAACTGGCCGCTTTAACAAAGATGGTGAGGCGATAGGGCATTGTGGTCTCCAGCAAGTGTTATTGGGTAGGCTGTTTGATGAGAGAGGGTGGCATGCAGTGGGCATACAGACCAGGAGCATGGGCATTTTCTTTTTCCTTTTAGCTGGGAAAAAAACCCAGAAAATCTATAAATACTTTTAGCTGAACTTTCTAATTTTCAAGACGTATCCGCTGATGTATAAGCCAATGAGTGTGTGTTTGTTGTTTTGTAAAGTGTCATGTGAAATGTCGAAACGATGAATGTCTTTGAACATCCTTGCTATGTTTTGTTTCTCTGGTTGTTTGTACCAGCTGATGGTGGGATATACCCAGATATGTGTACTGAAGTTCATTACAGATCATTATTTCTGTCACGAAAAAATTCTTCCACCAAATGTACACTTATTTATGGCTGTTTGATATTTATATATATAAAAAATCCCTGTTCCTGCTCCTACACTTGTTCTTAATATGGCACCTTGTGGTTCTCACTCCCAAAAGGCAGAGTAAAAATTCAAGAAAATGAACTCTTTTGCTAGTTAACCCGTTTCCCTGAGTAATTTCTGAGCATGCATACTAACTAGAAAGCAGTAGGGACAAAAGAAGCAGCTATAAGGTTATAAAATAAAATAAGTAAAGCTATTAAGTAGATGAATAGGTATGTATTTATCAACAGTATGTGTGTCAATTTAAGGTATGTTAAGATATGTTGAATATTTTTCCATGCCCTAGCATGTCTATTCCATTAGTGTTACGGTTCAAGTAGCACCAGATGTGTACTGAATAGTGCCATTAAAAGGGTAAACATAACAATTAAAATGGAAAGGGAGGAATAATTTGTGTGAGAATTCATAGGTTTGGGGTTTTTTTGCCAATTAAGTATTGATTATGCTGTTTTAATTCTTTGAGACACATTTGTCTCATAACAGAAAGAAAAGCGGTATGAAGGCTCCTTTTCTGTAAAAGTCAGTTCTATAGGTTCTAAGGCCTTTGTGAAAATTGGTTCTGTTTCAAAATCACTTTATCTTGTATTGATGCTTCTTACCATAAAATACTGTGTAGAATGAACATGTGTGTCAGCCAGCCAGCAGCACCAGTAATGCTTTTTTCTTCAAAGCGCTTTCTGAGATTTTTTTTTTAATCATTGTTCTTTTTTATTTTTTTAGGATAAAGGGGAAAAAAGCACCTCTGGAGATGGGGTGCCTTTTAGGGCATGGCGCTTTTGTCCTTCACCTGGTGGGACAGAGTGCAGCTTTGTGTGACTGCACATACCATATTAAGGTCTCTAAAACTCTGGCTGCCAGTGCTTACTAGCATTGCTCTGCACTGGTTTACATTAAAATATTTTGGACAAAATGTTGGCAAAGGTCAGAAGCATATTTTGCCTCCTGAAGTGCTTGGATCTGTTACAATAAAGCAGAGTGACCCTAGCAATAAATGAATTGTTCAGCACTGATTAGCTGCTTTATTGTTGAAAATCCTACTGTGTCCAGCCACCAGGTTTTGATTAACTGCGTTGCTTCTGGTTCTTTCTGGACCATTTCCACATTGGCCAGACTTGGTATTCTGGCAGCAGCTCCAGATGAACTATCTGAGCTGGTTATTGGCCAGTGTGAATTCTGTTTCTCATTGGGAAAAAACAGCAGGCTAAACACACTGAAATTATATTACTGAGAGCTTCTCCTTGGCTAATACTGCCTATCATCTTCCTTTGAATTTGTAAACAAGGAATTTTTGAAAATTATGAAATACTGAAGAATTTCGCTGCTTATAATTACAACTAGTAGACTGATATTCATACAACCCACAGATAAATGCTACAGATCTTGGCCCAGCTGGCAATTTCTTTTGAGGATGCTCAGTGCTGATGCAGGGTTGCTTCAGATCCAGGATTTGAAGACTGGAGTTTAATGTGCAGGTTTGGTTATGCTCCTCTGTGTGGTACCTAGCTCAGGAACATGACCTCAGTGCCATTTATCTTTGAAATGAATTTATCTTTGAATGTAACCTTTTGCCAGAATTTTTAGGCATTTCTCTGAAGTTACCAAATGAAACAAGTTCTTTCCATGTTACTTCGGCTCTGTTTTCCAATATCATACTTGTTGTTCTAATTACGGGGAATGTAAAAGAACACCTCTACTTGTGGTAAGATAATTCAGAATGGTTCGTTAAAGGCCTGAACTTAAGCTTTTATTTAGTATAGATCCTTTCTACTGCACAAGCCAGACTGACCATTTTTTTTCCTTTTTAATTCTGAAATAGGATGGTTATATGGACCAGAATGAGCCAATGAATCAGACTTTCCAGTTCTAAAGTGGAGATTATCTGTGTCCTGTCGACTGAATGCACTAATTTCCTTGAATTTTGCCTCTATTTTGGTGGCAGAAGTTTTCATTCTCGTGTCCTTTGACTTTCCCCTCAGTGTTCAATATATTTGTTCTGACTAAAAAGTTAGATTTAGGGTTATACTTAGGTTGTCCTTATTCTCCAGCCCACTTTTACTGCTTTGTGATACCATTTCAAAATAGATAGCAGAAGCCTGATCAATTTATGTCTTTTGTGAGATCCGATCATTGGAAGTTCTGGTCTGTCTTATTTGTTGATATTTTTTTCCCCTCTCCTTGCAGCACTCCACTTCTTGCCAGTTTCTTGAATGACATTGCTGTTGTTTACTGTTCCTTTAGTTAAGTCTAAAGCATTTTCGTAAAGTTTTCCCCCTTCAGTCTGGAAACCAAAATTCTGAACTGTTCCAGCCCTTTGCATATTTAACTCAATTCCAGGTTTTCTGTGCTCTCTGAGCCATCTGAACTAGCAAACTAGCTTACGGCTTTTGTACAGACTTGTCCTTTAGAAATCAGAAGCCTTAAAGAAATGGTTTGGTTCTTTCAGTTCATCTAAAAACTTGATTCACGATTACTTGTTCAAGGTTGTTCTTAGAACCAGTACTTCTGTAATGCCCTTGTTACTCATCAAAACTGAAGTACTACGCGGTCTTGTTTCTTGTTATTTCAGTTATCAGTTGATAAGGAAGCATCAGCTTTCAGAAGCTGGGGTCTGGTTTTGCTTAGCAGCCATTGTTTCTCTCACCTATGTATGGGAAGTTAATCTATATATTTCTCTACAGGAGTCCTACAGGAATCTCTGTTCAAAATTCATCTCCGTGTACGAATTGGACAGTAATTCTGCAGTGGAGTCTGTCATACAGCTCTTAATAGTCTGTTGAAAAACTGATCTTTTTTTAATGTAACCTTATTTCTTTACAGAAAAGAGTGGAAAGAAGAGAAAGGACAGTGACAATTTTTAGTGCAAAGGTTAGAATGACCAGGATTGGCCAAGATACTTGAGTATTAGGCATTTTAATGACCTAAACTGAGCAGGAATTTTGGCTTTCTAAATCTTTGAAAACAACACTCTCAATAAAACATTTTATTATAGTCTCAGAGGAAAGAATATTTTTCCATTGTCAAAATCCATTACTTACTGTCATTAACTTCAGCATTACGTTGAAGTCTGGCAGGACTGTAGCACAAACTGGTAGAAGGAAAGAGAAGACAAATCTAATTATGACATAGGGGAGAAGACATGTATTTTCATTTTAAGGAACAACATCTATATGTAATGAATGAACAACAGGGGAGACTGGAGAACTTTCTGCTGTTGCCTACTGTGTATATGTAGCTCAGTGGGAACATAATGGCTTTTGGAAGTGTGAATCCTTATATTGTATATATGTTTGATTGTAGAAATTACTGCACAATCAGATGCCAGTGAGATTCGACAGGACTGGAAACCAACATTCCTTAGTAATGAAGAGTTCACACAGTTAATGTTAGAGGTATTTTATTTCTCTTTTTCTGGGAGTAGAATATTTCTTCACAGGGAGCCATTCCATAATGAAATTCCTCAGTTTGATAACGTAACTTTGTATTTTTGTATTTTAATTGTAGCTATACGTTTTCACGAAGATAAACAGTCAAAATTCGTATGTATGCAGCATAGTGCAAAACAGTTTTTCTTTTAACTGCCTTTCCATTACATAAAACATTATAACAGAGCAAGTCCACAAATGAACATATTTACTGTCAAAGTAAAGTGGATATTTTAAATTATCAACATAAGGAAGGTACTAGTTAAATAAAGAATTGTTATGCATAAATTAAAATCTTAATTATAAAAAAAGGCTCAACACATCCATGTAACTTGTGAGCAATAAAGTGTTTAATTTTTTTGCTTGTTACGCTTTCCAAAAATGGTGTGTGAGCATTACTTTGCTAAAGAAGATTACATGAATAGGTGGATTATTACTAGAAATAAACTTTCAGTATAAGCAATCATTTCCCTGGAAATGAGGGTAAGTCATTTGTATCTTGTTAGTGAAACAATTTCTAATAATAGGTAAATGAAAAATATTAAAGTAAATGAACAAGCACTTTTTATTTTCATTCCATAGTTAAACCTTTTCTTTGAGGCACAGATTTAAAAAGTAAAAAGTTCTGATTTTCTGTACTTAAAAAATTTTCAAAAAATCCTCTGTGGTGAATTTGCGTATTTTTTCCAACAAGTTAGTGAAGTAGTTGCTTCTGTTTCTCAAGTTTTTTTGTAGCTGTTTTTGGTGTTTCTCAAGTCCTGTTACAAAATATGTCCACAACTAGTGACTCTAAAGCTAGAACAATACGATATAAGAAATTTTTTCAAATATGTGAGCTTTGAAATTTGCTATTTAGAAATACAGTTCTGTCATGCTTTTATGTTTGGTAGTGTTCAACTACAAGATAGTTGTGTTATGTTCGGTGGCAATAAGTTTAAGTAGAAGATAAGGCAGTCAGAACTGTATCTCACAGTTTTCAAGTATCAGTAAAATCTTGCTACAAGCTTCTTTTATTGAGATTGGGGATATTGAGATTTTAAATACTGAAATTCATTGATTTCACCATCTCTTTTACTTGTTCTTCCCTCGTTTTTCCACCTCTTTTTACTTTTGTCTCTAGCTAATTTTTCTGAGTTTTCTGATGTTTAAAATGATGATGGAATTAAAAATAACGGGCGGGCAGAGTGGGAGGTGGGGGAAACAGTGGCTAGCTGTATATGGACTTGCTTCTGAAACCACAGATTATTTAAGAACAGAACAGTATGGGAATTGTAATGCTCGTAGTGTAAAAGCAAGACTAAGAAGTTTTAGTAGTGAAAGGCATTCTCATTTTTATAATAAACTAAACTAAAATTGGTCTAAATTATTTTCCATGTTGAATATAGCTTAACATTTTTAATATGCTCTGTTTCTTTTTATTTAACTGCCCATTATGTTTAATTTCAGGCTCTTGATGGTTTTTTTTTAGCAATTATGACAGATGGAAATATAATATATGTGTCTGAAAGTATAACTCCCTTACTTGAACATTTGCCAGTAAGTACAAATTGCTTTCAGTAACATGTCGAGTTTGTCTATGGATGGGGTTCTGCTATGAGTACTAATTAATCGTTAGCCTTTTTGGCATTATAGAACAGATCTATGCTTTGTTCTAATGCTTCTGCTTTTTCTTCAGCACAACTCCTTCTGACTGGTCTGTCTCCTATATTAAATGTTTCCTTTGGAAATAGAGAATGCAGTTGGCACTCTGTTAGGCAGGATTATGAAGTGCCAGGCTAGCATCAGTTTCTCTTTAACATAACTGAAATAACACAGTTAACTGCAGGAGACCCTTTAGAGTTCATGCCTGTCACAGCCTCTATGTGAGTCAGAAGAGTATTGCTAAAGAGCTATATCCTTGGAATTTTTTTAAACTGCTTTTTTACTCCTTTCTTTTCAAAGAACTCTTATAAGAAATATATTGCTGCTGGTTCTGCTTTTTAAGCTAGGTATATACTTCAGGTTTTATCACATTCACTCATCTTTAATCCTGGTGGCATTGCTCACTGGTAAATTTAAAATTCTGCTTTTTAAAGTTACCTTTGAATAACGTTATTCTGAAATGAGGCAAATTAGTACTCAAAAATGCAAACAACTGATGAGTGAAACAGTGAGTTCTTTTCTAGAAGAGAAGGACAAGTTATTGTTAAAGGTTAGTTGTCTTACTGTGATAAGAGTATTTTGTAAAACTTGGAGTGGCATATTTAAAAAATAATTCTGCAAAACACAAATTCACCTAAGGTATGCATGATATCGGCCTGAGAATTTTGAAAAATGTACAGGTACTTGTGATTTAAAAAAAAAAAGTAGAATTTACCAAGTTCTCAGAGGCACATTTGTTCTTTGCTTTTAGGTGTGATTTATATATTCTAAACATACATTCTATGATCCTTTTCTGAATACTTAATCAAATGCATTTGTGCATATAATCAGTTGTTCAGTTTTATAGCATTCATCTTTATTGTTCCCAATTTTGTGTACATTGTTGCGGAACTGATTATAAAATGTATTTATAAAATCAATTGCAATTGGAAATAATTATCGGTAACATAATAACCTATATGATGTAGGGAGGGGCTGTCTTTTGTTCCAAGATATCATTTCAATGTATTGGATGCCACCGACGGGTTACAGTGCCCTACAACAACACCCTATAATTTCTAATTAAAATGCTCCTTTACTTGGAATTGTTGCATCCCAGGGAGGTTAATGCAAGTTCCATTGTACTTTAATGTGTTATGTATGTCTGCGATGTTCATGGTGTTTTTCATTAAATGGTTTGCAGTGTCAAAATTAAGACAGATCAAAGCGAGATTTTTTTCTTGCAAAATATTCATGTGTATTCCAGCAGGTGGCTTTGTTGAGTCAGTAATGTTCTTCTGAACTGCGGAATTGTTTTGCATTAAAATAGTAGGCTTTGTGACATTATACGTCTTGCATTAATTTAATGCTTATTAAATCTTTTTTTTTCAGTCTGATCTTGTGGATCAGAGTGTATTTAATTTTATCCCAGAGGGGGAACATTCAGAAATTTATAAAATATTGTCTTCTCATCTGCTGGAAGGTGATTCATTGACACCAGAATACTTAAAATGTAAGTAGTTATTGCGGGTTAACCCCGGAAGGCAGCTCAGCCCCACGCAGCCGCTCGCTCACTCCCCCCAGTGGGATGGGGAAAGAATCAAAGGGTAAAAGTGAGAAAACTTGGGGGTTGAGATAAAGACAGTTTAATAGGTAAAGCAAAAGCCACGTGCATAAGCAAAGTGAAATATGGAATTAATTCGCTACTTCCTGTCGTCAGGCAGGTGCTCAGCCATTTCCAGGAAAGCAGGGCTCCATCATATGTAATGGTTACTTGGGAAGACAAATGCTATAAGCACAAATGTCTCCCCCTTCCTCCTTCTTTCTCCAGCTTTTATTGCTGAGCACAATGTCATATGGTATGGGATATCCCTTAGGTCAACTAAGGGATAGTTGTGTCCCCTCGCAGCTTCTTGTGCACCCCCAGCCTACTTGCTGGCGGGGCAGTGTGAGAAACAGAAAAGGCCTTTGCACTGTGTAAGCCCTGCTCAGCAATAGCTAACACATCCCTGTGTTATCAGTGCTGATGTAGTCACAAATCTAAAACACAGCACTGTATGAGCTGCTATGAAGAAAATTAACTCTATCCCAGACGAAACCAGTATGATAGTTGTGTTAAAAATAATCTGCTTTGTATCGCATCTGATCAGTTCTTTTCTTCCAGTGTTATTTAAGCAGAAACATTCGGGTGAGCCCTGAAGAACAGAAGCACTTTTTTGTGTTTGTTTCCCCCCCCCCACCCCGAAGAGTAAAATTTTCAGTGTTGCATTGCATTTCACTCTATGACTTTCCCATGTATTAGAAATGTTTGTCTTGTTTATATAGCTTCTATTTAGACGGTTGTAGCAGTTGGCAAGAATAAAAACATAGCAGCCTAATGGGTTTTGGAAGTGCTTGCTTTAGTAAACTTAAATTTAGGGCAGCTGCTTCTTTAAAATAGCTCTAGTTTTCAGGGGTTTTCTATGTCATTAGCATTCAGGCCTTTCATGCACCAATTCTAAAGGAGTTCTCCTTTTCTTTAGGTTAGTTAATATCACACTAGTTAAAAGCAGAGGCTGTGGCCATTTGTAATCACAACACTTACAGTATCTCAATAAGTATGCAGCTTAATTATTCCTGCGTTACATTTCATGTTGCCTGTGCGCTTCATCAAACGTAGCCTATTAATTTGTTTATTCTTTTCTCAGCAAAAAATCAACTAGAATTCTGTTGCCATATGCTGCGAGGAACAATAGATCCAAAAGAGCAACCTACATATGAATATGTAAAATTTATAGGAAATTTCAAGTGTTTGAATAACGGTAAGTCATTTCAGTGATGTTAGAGTGGAATACTTAGGCAGCTTGACAGCTAAACAGGCTTGGGACCACTGTGCAAAACTTAACGATGGACTAAAGTCAGTCTTTCAGAAGAAAAGCTTGAAGGAGAGTTATATCACTTCTATATTGTTTCAATGAAAAAGAAGAAAAACTGCTATCGGGTATTACAGGTCTGTGCGTTTGAATGCAAAATGTAGTAATTATGCTTAATGCTTTCCATTAAAGAAAACTGGTATCTTGTAAAACATTTTTTAAAAGAATGTAAGAGAAATTTAAGCAAATGCTTCAAAATAAAGAGCCTGAATTTAGTTAAGCATAATCCATACTTAAGCAGGTGACTAAGTAACTTGAAGATCAGTAGTACTGAGTACCTGCAGTTCTCATTATGCAGTGAGCTGGGAAGTAAAATGTAGGTTTCCCCCCCCCATTTCAATTCTGTGCTTTCATTGACAGGAGTTACCACTCAGAGGAGTGGATGGGCCGGTACAGTTTTCCGCACTGAGTTCCTTCTCCCTTCCATGGCAGTTATTTTTATTAGTTACGTACTAATATTATTCCTCTGTACTACGTCTCTTATCTGTTTGGCCAGCCTCTGCTGACTGTTTACTTGAGCGGCATGTTTATTTGGTCAGCCAGACAAATGGATTGTACAGCGTGGTCATTAGTAGATCTTCATAAAGATCAGCCCCAAAGATATTATCAAAACCAGTATCTTTAAAAAAACCTATGTTTTTTTATGTGATACCAGTATTTTTCTCACAAAATGGGGAGAGGTTGAGTCTTAGTGCCAAATGCGGGTATGTAATATAGGAAGGACAAGAAACAGGCCTGAAAAGGCTAAATATGGTGCTAGTCTTGGAAAGAGGAGCAGTTGGGAAACTGCAGACCTATCGGTTGCAATTCAACATTGGGAAATATTCCAGAACAAATAATTAAACTATATGTGAGCTTCAGGAAGCTAGCAAGGAATTGAATAGCAACCATTGTGGATTTTTCAGGTAGAAATAGCATCAAATCAATTCAGTTTCCTCTACCAAAGAGTAACACACTGTGTGGATAAGAGGACAAAGCACAAATAAATGATTAACTTTTTTAACATGCTTTTGATGGCTATCATATTCTATTCTCACAAACATGTGAGGGAAGCACATGTTAATTGAAATTGCTGGAGAATAGCTGCAGGAACTGGTTGGAAAGGTTACCAATGTTCACCGTCGAAGTTTTCATGGACGATTTCTGGATTTGATCAGTATTTTCATTAATGTTATAAATAATGGCACATAGTTTGCAGTCATGAAATGATGCAAGAACACTAAAAACAAGATAAGAATTCAGCCCCAAATTTAGAAAATAAATTATTTTGAGGAAAAAAAACCCAGACAAATTGACTAAGAACAAATGCAAGTTACTACATTTAGGAATCACAAACTATATGAACATGGGGAAAGGTTACAGTCAGCTAGATAGCAGTCCTTTAGAAAAAGGAGTTAGTGTGGAATGTAAACTGAACATGACCAAATCACCATGACCAATCACCAAATTGTAAAAATGCAAAAGCCTTTCTAAAATACAGTCTAAACCACATGAAATAATCCCACTGCACTTCTTAGCACCCATATGTTCTCGTCCAGTTTTTGCTTCTATTTGTTGGGAGTAAGTAAAGCAGTTGGAGAGAGTTCAGATTAGAGCAATGAAAGCAATCAGAAATTTAAAAATCTAACTTACAAGGCAAAATAAACTCTAAAGAACAAAGGAGAAGGGGTAAGGTAAAGAGGAAGGAAATTACCTGTTTTCTTTCCGATGGGAAGAGCAAGGAGCTGTAAGCTCAAATTGCATAGAGAAACTTCACTAGAAGTTCTAATCTAGAGTTGAACTAAAACCAGTTAGGCTTGGAAGAGCCTGACAGCATTTTGGAGACACCATCATTAGAGCTTAGTAAAGATAAATGAAATTGATATCTGCTGGAAATGAAAGATAAGGTTAATCTGTTTTGAGGTCTAGTCCATCCTTTGCCCCCTTATGATTCCATCCACCTCTGTGATTCAGTAAGTGGAATTTGTTTGTTCTCAGCTTGGTGTCCTGATTCTTCCACATACATAATTGTTGTGCCTTCGACTGTTTTGTTTCTCAGTTTTGTCTTCAGCTTGTGTCGTTTGAATGTGATGGAAGCCTAGAAAAGAAATACTTACCTCAGAGTTCAAAAGAAAAAGTTAGCAAAAGCTGGTACAAAAGAGAAACTTTAAAGATATTTTTGAAGAAGATGTATTCCAGTCATTTTTAGTAGTTACCAAGAAGGATTAGAATTGTTAGTAGTTTCTTAAAACTGCTTTGTCATAGATAATATCATGTTAACTGTAATTTTAGTTCTTTGAGAAAGTTACTTGATGGTATGTTCCCATTACTACCGTACAACTATTCCTGTGCATATATGTGTATATATTATATGTAGCATTTTTCTTCATGCATGTTAAGTTATAAGTAAACCATATTAGATAAATATTGGGCCATTTGTCTTCTGATATTGCTGCCATTTTCCTACACACTTATATTGTAATCTGTATTGACCTCATCTATCTTCCCTCAGTTCCCAACTCAGCGCACAATGGTTTTGAAGGAACTATTCAGCGGTCACACCGGCCTTTATATGAAGACAAAGTTTGCTTTGTAGCCACAGTTAGATTAGCTACACCTCAATTTATCAAGGTATGTACAAATGAAATCATTTTTGTATCATTTTTGAATGTACTCTGAACAGGAAAACTTCAGAGAGAGTGCACACAACTTTTCAAATACTATTAATGAAAACCATAAGGCATTTTATTATATGAAACTGAAAGCGTCTGTGTTTCTTACTTCACATACAAATAGGTTACGCAAGTGTCAAATGAAGTTGCTATGGTGACTGCCATTTCTAAATACTCATATAAAATAGTGATATGCAAGAAAAGATTTAGAAGTCCATAGGAATTCACCCAGTTTAACTTAAACACAATGAAAGATAACACAGATTCCACTTTCACTGGAAAAATGAATAATTTTAGTTGACACTTGGATGTGAATTTTATGCTGCTGATGATCTTGCTGTAGTTTGACAGAGAAGCAAATCTTTTAGGGCTTAATGAAAGCTTGAATTATTTGTCAGCAACTGAGAGTCAGGTTTGAGGTAATAGAGATCTTCCGTTTTGTTTCAGTATTGTTTGTTATTCAGTAACTCAGTTGTTTCAAGAGAACATTTTGCTTAACTGCTCATGCACAGTGAAGATATATTTACAAGTTTAGAATTGGATATGTGTTTGAAATTTATAGACTTTACTAAGTATAATCCTGTTCCTCACCTAAATGAATCAAAATAAATATTCAGGATACAGTATAGGATAGTCTGTGATTGTGATACAAGTTATGTTTTCTACACATATATTAATCAAGGTACAGGATAGTCTACTATGGAACATTTGTTCTTACAATTCAGTTGTAAAGAAATGCCATGAAATGTATATGGCACATGGTTAAGCTGCTGTCTGTCATGCAGAACTCTCTCAACATTTAAAAATTCTGCATGTAGGTTGAATGCACTAGTGTCTTAAGCTGAAGATTGTTGGTGGTATCCTCTGAAGACATGGTCTACATACTTTGCACTTTGAAAGTGTAGTAGGGAGACTGTGGAGAAATCATTTAAACTTCTTCAGTTCTGTCAGGCTGAGTCGGAGTTGGATCTCTCCAGACTGCATGCCAGAAAGAGTTTGTTGTTTATTTTTCCTGAAGCCATGGAAATCTTTCATCTAACACTTTTCTTCCCATGCGGGTCTAAGTAATGTTCTTCCTGTTATGCCTACAGTTGGTAGAGATGTTAAATGTGTGATTCTTGCTTCATGAAATACTTGGGGAAAAAAGACCACCCCGGCAGTATCTGCAAATATTTTTATCTTTTAAAGTCTGACAGTTTAGAATGTGCTATAGTAGAACTTTTGTGTTTCCTACTTCTGGAACAGGACATTTGGAAGCTGAGGAACATCCATTTATGATCTTTCAGGTGTCTCAGTCTCTGGAGGGCGAAAGCCTTACAGGCCAAACTTTCATTTCTCTTTACCTGAACTTCCCAGCCCCTAGTGCCTAAGGAAGCTTTCATGTTACAGAGGTTTTAAGATCCTCTCAAGGGTTTCAACTAGTGCTGTTCATCTGAGAAATATTCTTGTGAAGACGACTTTTAATCTGACAATACTTGTTTATACTCTTTTGATACTTCTGTTATTATTGAGGCTAGCATTGACTAGACTCTAGCAAGTAAGTGTTATGTCAGGAACTTTACCATCCTAGTAACTTTACTAACAGATGCGTGATGCAGCCAGTAATGAGATGTGTATTTTAGTACTGGATTGCCTTATTTAAGGTAGAACCTCCCTGCTCATCTGCCACTTTTTCTCTTTATTTCAGATGATACATGGTTCTTTTTTTTTTTTTACCTAGAAAGTAATTTCTCAAGGATATACAGTGCTTTTGCAGAAAGCCATAGTATTCATGAGAACAATCTCTGAAAGTTCACATTTCTATTTCCTGCATATGACTCCACCACTTTTGTAACAAAATGTGCCACAAATTTTGCTTCCCAGTGAAGAGATTTGGCTCTACACATTCTTTAAAACATTTTTTTCTTGCATTTTGGCTGGTAAATGATTGAATCCTATCAAGAAAGCAGGGTTAATCCTGCCAAAAGGATTCTACCAGAATACTTTTTGTTACAAATGAAAGGCCTTTCTTTTTTAGATGCCTTGTTGACAACTTGAACAAGATAGCTTCTGCCCAGGGGTATTTTACAATGGAATATCTGTAAATCATTAATATAAATGCATTGAGTAATCAGATACTCACCTGCTGCCAGCTCTCTCTAACAATGGTGTTTTTACTGTGATTTTACTGCCTGCACTTAAGTTATTTTTACTTTTGTTTTGACTTGTGCCAAAATAATTAGATTAAAAGAAACAACAAATCAAAAGTATATCTCAAGGATATACACTTGTTCTGTCATTTCTTTTACTTTTCTATGAGTGGTGCTTTATTAAATGCTGTAATCATAGGAAAGTAGATGAGCTTTGGGTTTTAGGGGTAGTTCCAGTTTTGAAGGTTAAGTTTTGCTGACTGGAAGTCACACCAAGAGTCATAAATTTGTGCCCAGAGTGATTTTGTTCATTACCCCCATCATACAACTCATTTCTGGTTATTGTCTTTAGATTTTACACCAATGAAGGTGAGGAAAAAACATTGCCTAGATATGTTAACTTTTTTCTTTCATAGAAAGAAAATTTAGAAATACCTATTTAAAGAACTGCAAAATATCCACTTAAACTCTTTGTATTATAACCTAAAAGAATGAAAAGGAAGGTGGTCCCTTTGTAGGAACAACAGTTAGTCTTCTACTGTATTTTTCCGCAGGACTATTTTAGTTATAGATGTTTGCAGAGCAGCAGTGTGCTCGTCTGTCCACATCTGTCATGAATATTATGTCAGTGCAGCAGTGGCTTCCATATTGTAGTCTTTAGGAAACTGTTGTGGTATCTGATCATCAATAGATTCTACCGTGTTCCTGGCAATGGGAATACCGTTGCAAGCCCCTACAAGTGTGACAAACGTGTACAGGTGTCCAAAAAAGAAAGATTTACGGATCTCTAATTTTATTGTAATTCTTTGAGGGGTGTATTTGTATGTATGCCTGTATTCCATCATCCATCTTTCTTCTTGTAAGGCAGTACTAGAGGGTTTGCAAAAGAACCGACTGGCTTGGGGTATTTAGCTCCGTTACTCTCTCAGCATGAGGCACAGTACTTGGTGGGGCATCTTTACCTCTCTGGAAGGGGACAATAGAAATTGACTTACATGCACTGATTGCACATACGTCTGAGCGGAATACATTTAAAATGATGAACAGAATACCTTGAGGTTTTGTTGTAATAGTGGAAATACAATGATTCTCATACTGTTCATGAGTTCTAAACATGAGAATAGTGTGTTATTTGTAGTACATGTCTGTGCCCTCAAGGCAAAGTGATTTAGAGTACTCTCTATTCACTAAAAGGAAGAATCCTGCTCCTAAAGTCAAAATAATGTGACCATCTTGCTAATATTGGCTTTTACCCGTTATAAGCATATACTGTAATCAGAGTGTCTGGTGGGAGTGTTTCATCTCTTCTTTTACTTGTTACAAGTTAAAAGCATAACTGTAGGAACTATTGATTTCTGTTTGTAGTACTGTGTTTGTAGATACTGAGCTTGAGTTTAATCTCACGCTGGGGTTGTTCCATTTAAATCTACTGAGTGTCAGCCTGGCACAGCTGAGATTAAATTCTACCTCAGTACTACACATCTAAACAAGCAAAAACAATGAAGCTGTCTAAAAATAACATTATAACTATTGTGGAGTTATCTACTAATTTTAGGTAAGTCTGAATTTCGAAAGAGCTTATGAATTAGAATAGAGCAGTTTTGAGAGAGATTTTTATTTTTTTACTTTTTAGGAAATGTGCACTGTTGAAGAACCCAATGAAGAGTTCACATCTAGACATAGCTTAGAATGGAAGTTCCTATTCTTGGATCACAGGTGCAATTCCTTCTATGTATAGCAGCAATAGTAGCTGAATCACAGTGGTGGCTATAATATTTAGAGTTCACTAATCAGCGTTAATTACTCATAGCTTGTGTTGGGTTTAATTTTTAATTTTTTTCAGAGCACATACTGTAAACAAGAAAAGTTATAGAATGAAATAATTTTTGGTTCTTTTTTTGTGTGAAAATAAAATGACATTCATTTTTGTATTAATTAGGGCACCTCCGATAATAGGTTATCTTCCATTTGAAGTTTTGGGAACATCTGGCTATGATTATTATCATGTGGATGATCTAGATAATCTGGCAAAATGTCATGAGCATTGTGAGTACAACTAAGTTGCTATAATGAATAGATTTGCTTTACTGACGTCGGTTTAAAGTTTGTTGAATTGTACAAATGTTGTAGTGAAATTTTGTGATATACTTGAGTGAAGTGTCTTTACTCCCATTCATTTGACATTATTGCACTGCCGATCTTCATCTTTTTTCTTTTGATACAGAACTACAAAACAGATTTAACTTTATCTTACAATTTAGAGTTTTCATTGTGGTAAATTGGAGCGCACAGCGCTATGACTAATACTTCTCCAGTTCTTCCAACAGCATTTAAAAGGCTTTATGATGTTTAATAAATGCAAAAATTGTTTAAACATGTAATAGAATAAGCTTTCTGTTTAGCTATGGTTTTCTTTATAAAGCTGCATTTAAATTTCTTGCACATAAATTTTTCACAATATGTAAAAAAAACCCAGAAAAATGGAAGTTTGAATTCTGCAGTTCTCTGAAAAATGCAGTGTAAATTTTTTTTGAAAGAAAGCTACAGTTTTAAACCTGTTCTTAATCATTGCCGTAATAGTGGATTTGGACATGGTTTTGGGCCATATGAAGCTAGGAAATGATGTTTATTATGTAACTGCAATATTTACAGACTGGAAAGACAGTAAACTTTTATTCTTCACTTTTGTAGTAATGCAATATGGGAAAGGGAAGTCATGTTACTACAGATTCCTTACAAAGGGACAACAATGGATTTGGCTGCAAACACATTACTACATCACGTATCACCAGTGGAATTCTAGGCCGGAGTTTATTGTCTGTACGCACACTGTTGTAAGGTAAGTTATCTTTTAAAAATCTATATTAGAGAAATTCTAATGGCATGGGAGCTGTATTGCTGGTATTTTTGGAGGTAGAGAAATCATAGCAGTTTAAAGAATCATTGGAAAACTTCCTGGGATACTTTGTAAGCAAGGTACCTCTGAGGCGTTTGTTTTTTGAGGTATGTTTTTTAAATCATCCACGAATATGGTATTCATATTTGGTTTGTTCTTCTAGTTATGCAGAAGTTAGAGCAGAAAGACGACGAGAACTTGGTATTGAGGAGTCTCTTCCAGAGATAACAGCAGATAAAGTGAGTGTCTTATATAATTTTATTTTACCTCTTCTTTCTTTAATACTAAAAATAATATGTAATCAAATACACAGCAGCAAGAAGTGTTTTGTCCTGTTACAAGTGATGATGAAGTAATTATTTTGATCTCTAAATAATATGACTATTTAAAATTATCAAAGTCGTCTAAGAAGGGTGTTTGTTTAACTGTATGCTTCCCTGAACACTTACCCTTCTCTTTTCAGGAGTTCATGTGCCTGTAGTTGTAACATGGCAACATCCGTAAGCCCTTATTAAGATCTGATTCCTGCAGAGTTCGATTCATAAATAAATGTTCTTCCTTACTGGAAGCACCCATAATCTGAAAAACCAAGCTCAACACATAAAGTAATTCGTAAGAGGAAAGCAGGAGCTGTTCCATTGTGTGACTCTGTCCCACTTCTTAGAAGTATACAAAATTCATTTTGAATTAATGTCCTTGGAAGCTCAGTGCGTATTAGATAAGCCAGGTTGTGCAGATGCTCTGTTGTGCTTTCCCCTGGCAGTTCAGAAATGTTTTCCATTGGCAGTTCAGCAAGTTTCATTTGACAGTGCTCCTTCTAGTGGAATTAACTCATTCTTCCTCAAAAGAACAAGCAGTTCACTCATTACACAGGTGTTCAGAGTGAATTGAGTTGCTAGAGAAGGTCAACTCAGCAGTCAGTTTGTGGCCTATGTCTGCATGCATTTGGTTTCTAGGCTTATATGGCTTTGGTTTGGTTTCTTTTCCAAGGATAAAAGCCGCAAATGGAAACTGAGCTTACAGATATCAACCAGGCCACTACTTCTGCACAGTCACCTGTGTAAGGGGGTTGATTAGACACAGCATGGTCTTAGATATTTGCTAACAGAAATGTAGATTGTGTGCTGAATCAGATAAAATAATTGTTGTTTGTGTGTGTCTCTTCAGAGTCAGGACTCTGGATCTGACAATCACATAAACACAGTGAGTCTCAAAGAAGCACTGGAAAGGTTTGATACCAGCCCCACACCTTCTGCTTCCTCCAGAAGTTCAAGAAAATCTTCACATACTGCAGTATCAGATCATTCATGTAAGCACCAACTGTTGAAAATATAATTGCCTTTCTAGTGAAGGCTTTTTCTACTTTACTTACTTTAATTAAATGTATAACTAGCAGTTAATCATCATTTTGATGAAAATGTCCTTTTTGATGGTTCAGAAATCTGCTGACCACTCAGATTTTCAGAGGTTGTATAGTGACTTCTACTTCTAAAAGTACAATAGCAGCCTATTTCAGTCCATCAGATTGCACTATTTTTGGATCGTCCAGGTCAAAAAAAGAGTCCAAGCTTTAAGCTTTTTTTATTCATTAAAAGTTTCCTGTGGTTTGATTATTGCATTGCAGAATTGACGTTACTATTAACATGTCTCTTTTTGTTGTAACTCTTGTACATTGTCAGCCACGCCAACTAAAATGACAGTGGACACTAGCACTCCTCCAAGGCAAAGCTTATCTGGTCATGAAAAGACTGCACAAAGAAGATCGTCTCTGAGTAGTCAGGTAACTCTTCAGAGAAAAATTTTGTACTTGATCGTTGTAATTCACCTTTAAAAGGTATTATTAAATCCATATAACCTTTGTTTTATTATGTCTTCTGAAAACACATAATTTAAACTGTAACAGTTTCACTTGGAATACGTGACTATCAGCATTGTATCATCAATATGCAACTTGGGTATACTACATTTTAAGGGAATACAATAATTAAGCATATAAGTATTTTTTGGCATTAGAGTTTGCAAGATTGTGTATGAATCTCTGCTTTCACTTACACATAACTTCCTTCTATGATTCTGCATTTTTAATATGTATATGTATATAAGAAATTATATACATGTATATATAAAATTGCCAATGTAATGCTGTGTATCCCTATAGAGGATTCATATAGATTTATGACTCTAAGAAAATTAGTGAATGCTTTCATATAGTTCCTGAAATCATGGTAACATGAAAAAATGTCATGCTTCATGTACTTGGTGCTCATGTTCCAGTTGAACTAATACATTCACTTCACAAATAGAATGCTTATTAAAATATGCATTTTTAAAAAATTACTAGTTTAAGAATAAACCAAAGGTGTCAATTTCCAAACTTGTTAAAAAAGTTTTTTCCTTACTACAAATACGACTTTCCTGGTTTATACCTACTGCTTTTATATACTTTTAGCAGTGGAAAAGTTATATATATAAAAAATGTATATAATCAATTGCTCTTGTGTTCTTAATTCTCTAATATTTAAGGTTAGATACTTCAGGAAACGTTTACTTGTTTTTATCATACGTTCATATGATGCTATTTTAGAATTGACACTTTATGTAAAGAAATATTTCATGTCAAGTATGAAGTTCATTCTCTTCAGTTATGGAACAATTTTTTAAATCCTAGTCTTTAAGCTCCCAGTCTCTTGGACAACCAGTAGCACAGCCAACGATGTCTCAGCCTGCAACTTTACAGCTCCAGTCTGGCATGTCCCAGGTATGGATGAAGTTGGTTTATTGTTTATTATTCTTTAAACAGTCTTATTCGGAATATAAGGTTAATTTCTCTTTCAGAAATTGAGTTCTTGGGTGCCAAAGTCGCCTTTAACATTATTCTCTTGAACTGAGCAAATTCCCCAATTTGACACTTTTCCTTTATTTTTTTCTTCCTGTTATTTGTATGGATATAGTTTTCAGCCTTGGCCATTAGAAACACAGATTACACAAGACAAAATATTTTAGGATATGAATTTGAAAATCCATCTACTATGCTGTTAACTTTCTACACATATGCTTGTTACACAAGGCAACTTAGTCTATGAAACAGTTTTGTGAAATAAGAACAGTGGTATCAGGTCCAACTGAAGATCTATGTCCTGTAGATAGGATGTAAGTATGAAAAGGTTGTATTGACTTGTAGCCTGTAGCAAATATTCTAGGGAAGAAAAGAAGTGGCAAACAAGTTTCTCTGGGGGCTCAGCCTTCAACAATTTGTGACTGAGGGTATTCCCAAGTTATTTGCGTATGTTTTAACTCTGGGTGAATTTTTTTGGTACACTGGTACGATTCTAATTTTTAACCTGAGAGAGCTTTAAGATCCAGGGTACCATGTAAATTACTAAGGCTTTTTATAGAGTCTTGGTGATTTGGACACCAGTCAATTTTTTTTGCTATGGATTTTTTGGATTTAGTTCACCAATTCTGATGCATCAATTAAATGTGAGTTCTGTGACATTTTCATACTAATGAATTTGTCCTCGTACTATGGTTATTAGCAGTTTAAAAAGCAGTGCTTGATTTCTTTGCTACTGTGGAGGAGTGTATTTACCACTTGTAAATAAAATGTCATGATTTTTGCTCAGCTTTTAATTTATTCATTGCACTACAGCCTGTGCTTCAGTTTTCAGCTCAATTAGGAGCTATGCAGCATCTAAAGGACCAGCTAGAGCAAAGAACACGCATGATAGAGGCAAATATTCATCGGCAGCAGGAAGAGTTGCGTAAGATTCAAGAGCAGCTTCAGATTGTCCACGGTCAAGGACTCCAGGTGAGTTAGAGTAACTCTTACAGGTTTGATCTGTAGAGAATTTAGGCATCTAAAATGAGACTTGGGCACTTAGTTCCACAAGGTGATCCTCCCTACCCTCTGTCAGCTGCTATCTGGACCTAATGTGCCCAAAATCTGTAGCATCTGAAGCTACTGTTCCTGAGGTACCTGCCATTTTGCTTCTGAATGTATCTGGAAGTGCCCCAGTGTATCTTTTCAATGTTGAGCAGCTCAAGCCTAGCTTATGCCTAAACCTACATGTAAAAGGATGGTTTCTTACTTCTTGCATAGTTTTCCATAGAATATTCATCCAAAATGTGCAAGATAAGCATTTATTTCCCCTTTTTGCTCAAGGGTGTCAAATTCATACCTTTTGTTTCTTAGACTGTCCTAACTATCAGGCTGTAGTCCTCCTACACACCCTCCTGGTGAAGTCGTTCTACTTTGCATGGTGTACGGAAGTAGTTACTAAATCGGAAAGACAAGAAGTCTAGAGGATGCATTACTCAGTCTAGCAGCTGACTACCTGATTTCTGTATTTTAACCAGTATATTTTTTTCTAATTTTGTCATTCTCTTTTCAGCAGCAGCTGTCTTTGGAAGAAAAGAATGATCCTATTGGGTTTTTCTAGTTAAAAAAAACCCAAATGAACAAACAAAAAAACCCAAGCCAAAACAAAAAACTAAAATACACCTTAAGGAAAGAATATAAATATTTTCAGTGTGAACTGTGAATAAGGAGTTGAAAAATTTACTTTCTGGAAGTATTGAGTATGTTGCTTAAATTCTGTTGAAGAGTAGGAGTTTCTGGCATGTGCCATTTTCAGTGTTTTATCGTGTCTAGTGTAAGCCTGCCAACAGCAGACTGCCTTATAGATGCCTCAAAAGGAGAGATTCACGGCTCTCTTCCCATGCACTGTGGAGGGACCTATTCGGGACTGTGGAAACTAGGGAAAAATATCCAAGTGCTGCACATTCTACCTTATTGCCCTGTCTCGTTGCAGTCTTGGGCCTAACTTTTTGTAAAGACTCAAATATTTTTATGCTGAATTCAGTTTATTGCAGTGATGTTGGAAAATTCAGTATAATCATGATTTCTTGATTGCCAAGGAAGATTACATTCTTGGTGCTATGCCTGGATCTATTGATTCTGAGATTTTCTTCATTTGAATTAGTTTCACTGCTGGAGGTCCTACAAATAGAAATGTGATCTCAAGTACATTTTGTCTTTAGACAGTTGTAGACTACATTACAAGTTAGTTTCTAAATAGTACTTTTTTCTTTAAGAACAAATATTAAACAATGTTTAGGGCTCTAGAAATCAGGATTCTGATTCTTATTTTACTAGTTACAGTAGAGTCTCTGAATACTGACCCTATATGGGAGTTGGGCCTCTTGCTATTGGTGGTTGCAATGCTGTTTCAATACCTCTAATAACTCAGATGAAACTTTCTCTTATATTGATACGTTTAGTTTCTCTAAAACATCTTGAACAATTAACAGATTTTTCTTAAAAGCTAACATGTGGATTTTTTTCTTAAGATGTTCTTGCAGCAATCAACTTCTGGACTCAACTTTGGTTCTGTGCAGCTTGCTTCTGGAAATTCTTCAAATGTTCAGCAGCTTACACCAATGAACATGCAAGGTCAAGTTGTTCAGGCTAATCAGACTCAAAGTGGGATGAACACAGGCCATATAAGTACCCCACACATGATACAGCAACAACCTTTGCAGAGTACTGCAACACAGGTAAAATCCTCATTACTGATTTTGCCGGATAGAATATATACTCAAAATCAGAGCTGAAACACAACAATAGCTTCCCTGACATCCCTCTCCCAAATTTTTTTTGAACAATGTCCTTTGAATCATGTTCATTTCTTCATGTTCTGAGTTTTACAATTGAAATGCATTTCTCTTCTTGGTACTGCAATTTCAGATCTTGTTTTTATTTTAAGACTTAGGCATGTAAATAAGTAATAACAAGTAGTTTTTTGGAAAGACCAGTATCAAGAAAACTCTTAGCTTGCCTTTTTTTGAAAGGCTATGAATTGTCTGTTGACAGAACACATAACAAGATTTGTACTAGGTGAGCTTGAAATCCATTGTCCAGACAGTGGTCTACAGCAAATACCTAGAAAAGCATAGGAATGGGACAAGCATATATTGGTGCTTCTGCAGTTGACTTTTCTATTCTTCAGCAATTTCAGTCAGATGCCATAGGTATATCACATCTGTAATGTAATAGCCTTTGATGGATTATTCTTCTGTGAGTTTATCCAGTTTCTTTTGATTCCATGTAAACTTTTGAAATCCACAGTATCTTATAGTGAGTGCTACAGCGTTACTTTCTGGGAAATATGATTATGTTTGTTTTTTAAACCTGCCACCCAGCTCATATACTGGGAAACACATTGAGCAGTGATTCACATTTCATCTTCTCAGTTATACATGATTTCAAAGTCCTTTGTCGCATGTATCTCCATAGAGGCCTGTTCTTCAAGGTGAACACTTCTAATGGGTTTGACCATTTTGTGTATGGAGGCTCTTTATATTTCTGATCTCTGTGGTCACCCTCCTCTGTACCTTTTTCCAAATTCCATACTTTCTTTTTGAGATCTGTGAAGAGGCAGAGGAAGTGGTGGACAGTGTTATCATCTCAGCAGTAAGCTAGTTCCAAACTTTCAAGTAAGAAATCGATTGACGTGATGCACGTTTTAGTCTGTCTGGCACAGAGATGCTAAAGGAGTGGAAAATAGGATCTTGAACAACCAGTATGCAAGTAGCTGAAAAATTCAGGAAAAAAATAACCCGAAGAGAAGAAGAGGCTAATCTAATAGATTTTCAGATGCCTGAGGGTCAGTCCCACCTCCAAATCCTCAGCTGGTAGAAATACCTGTCAACTTTAAATTAAGAATTCATTTATAATAGAAAAACATTGGCAGTTGTGAAGTTGTGAAGTATGTCCAATGAGGAGGACAGCTGTAGTACCTGGCCATTTTCAAATTATTATCTCATAAAGTATTTTTTTCTTTTCAGCATAATCAACAAAATGTACTTGGTGGACACAATCAACAGTCTTCTCTTGCCAGTCAGTCACAGAACACAGTCTCGGCACCTCTGTATAACACTATGGTGATTTCTCAGCCAACAACAGGCAATGTGGTCCAGGTTCCTTCTAGCTTACCACAGAACAATAACCAGAATGCTGCTGCAGTAACCACTTTTACACAGGATAGACAAATAAGGTAAATCTTCAAGACCAATGTTCAGATGACTTGCTATAATTGTGTGCTTACATAGCTACATCATATACAAAAGGAACTAAAGTAGCATTAAAAAATCATGTGATTTATTATTTTAACTGTATATGGATACAACTGATAAACTAAACTTTGCCCAAAATAACATGTTTGCAGGCTTATCAAAACCCATGTTGTTACAGAAAGTATGAACCTGACAAATCTGCATTTCTCAAGTGCACGTGGTGCTTGATTTTTTTTTTCCTAAAGGAACTCCAAATTTTTTTTCCATTAACAGATTTTCTCAAGGTCAGCAACTTGTCACAAAACTTGTCACGGCCCCAGTAGCATGTGGAGCGGTAATGGTACCAAGTACTATGTTTATGGGACAGGTGGTGACAGCTTATCCCACTTTCGCTGCCCAACAGCAGCAGCCACAGACTTTGTCAGTAACGCAACAACAGCAACAGCAGCAGCAGCAAAGTCAGCAAGACCATCAGCAGCAGCTCACCACAGTTCAGCAACCAGCTCAGCCGCAGCTGACCCAGCACCCCCAACAGTTCCTACAGGTAATGCAGCATTCTCTACAAATTTTTCTAACTCCTGACACTTTCAGCATTGCTAGCTTATCCTAGGAGTGCTTTATCTGAAAACAGAGTGCTTAAAATAGTAGCCTATGATCAAGCTTGATGCATGAGGTAAGTTTATTCTATAGACATTCTGTAAAATCTTGCTACTTAAAGGAGAAGTAGTCTTTCCTGCCATTTCACTCTATGCTTGATCCTATTTTATATCTTCTTCCCTTTGAATTGCTGCTCCTGATTGAGCATGGGATGAAGAAACAGATGTTTCCCTTTGAAAAAGCTTGCATTTTCTTTGCATTCACATATTAATGCAAGAAGGTATGAGAGATGATCTCAAACAGAATTGGTTGGTCTGGAAAGCAGCATGCAGCCCAGAGCAAGACATGGCCCCGTAACATGAGGCATGAACATCTGTCTAGGCTACAGGAGAGGCTGAACAGCAAGTAACCTTGTAAGCAGAGAGTAGAGAAGAACCTTGGTTTAGTGGAGAAAGAGGAGAGATTGGGTCAGAAGAGAAGGCAGGCAAAACCCAAGGAGTTTAGAGACAGGAAATGCCTACAAAAAGAAAAGAAAAGAACCAGAAGGTAGAAAGAATTGATGGGGAAATCTGTTGCCATTTGTCGATTCCAGTTAAACATCGACACCCAGCCGGTGATGTTGGTGAGGGAGATGTAGTGGTAGCTAGAACACTAGAGAGGAAGTGCCTCCAAGAAGGCGTGGGTTAAAAAATCTTAATTTGGCCTCTGGTGTTGCCTTTTCCAAAGAAAGATAAAGTTAATGTAACTGTCACGGTGTAGTTTGTGCACATTCTTAACATTCTTTAACTACTCTAGGAATGTAAATTTTTTTTTTTTACTCTTTAAGAATATACATAATTAAAAATCCTGTTTTTGCAAGTATTTCTTTTCTTACTACATGTGGTCTCCTATTTGCACTAAATGAGGGATCCTGTGCATAGGTGGAATATATACAAATGGAGTAAGTAATTGGAGGCTTAACCTACATTTACATGCACAAGGAATGGTTACGGTTCTGTTTAGGGCTGAGTAAAATTTTCTTTCACTAGGTCATTGACAGAAAATACTGACTTGTTGAAAAAATCTTTCATGGAAACATACCAATTTCAGTCATGCATCAGGCAAAGGCTTTTCAGCTGCAAGTTGACTCTCAAAAAGAGAGCTGAAGAATACCTAGTGATTTGAATTTCAGCACTCTTTTATGTAGTGGGAGACTCTTCAACTGAATCAAACCAGAGTGCAGATTTGAATGTGTTCTCTGACAACTCAGATAAATACTGTGACAACAATGCTGTTTAGCAGGTTGGTAGTGTCTGTAGCTCTGTTTCTAAATTAAAAAGTTTGTACAATTTTGAGTTAATTCTGGTGAAAACCAGAAGATTTGTGAAAGATCTCCAAAGGTCTATTCCTGTCCTAGAATTTCTTTCTAGGCAAAAGTTTAGTATTTTTAATACAAACTATTAAAGTGCTAGAATTTAAATGCTCTTTAAAAATGGAGAAAAGGAACAGTGCTTTTGCTGCCTCTGCTCACTGGGGCTTCTTACAGTCTGATTCTCTGGGTGCAGCCGGCGATGTTAGTTTACTTTCTACTGCAGAACGTGTTTCTGGATTGAGACGTCCAAGTGCCTTTGTACCCATCCTTCATTGCTTTTCTTCAGTAACCACCATCTTTTGGTTCTAAGAAAATTAATATTAAAACTAAGTACTATTTCCAATAGTAATTAATGCCCTTCAAAGGGGATGTTTGGGTCTGCAAATGCGGCAGTTTCTTTGCTTTTGGCTGTGGGGGATATATGTGATCTGTGCCAAGTCATGCCCTGTTTTTTCATTGGACTGCAATGACAGCCACCTGCACTTGTTCCAGTGATTCCTTAAGCCCTGTTATGCTCTTGTGGTTTGAAATGGAGACAAATTGCCATGTTTTCCTACCCATTGTCACGGGAAATTATGAAGACCAGTTACAGCTGCTTTATTAATTGGTCAGATGCTCTAATTAACTTCATTAGTATGAACTAATCTTTGCATTGTTTGCTCAGCTTAAATGACCAAATCAGAAGTTTATTTTGATTGAACCCTTGTGAAAAGTTAAAAAGCAGCTAGGCCTGTGTTTCTCAGTGCAGCAGGAAAAATAATTTTTTCCTATTTGCATGTTTTAGACATCCAGGTTACTTCATGGAAATCAGTCAGCTCAGCTTATCCTCTCTGCTGCTTTCCCACTACAACAAAGCACTTTTACTCAGTCCCACCACCAGCAGCATCAGTCTCAGCAGCAGCAGCAGCAGCAGCAGCAACTTTCGCGACACAGGACTGACAAGATGACTGATCCTTCCAAAGTTCAGCCACAATAGTGTGGGGCTCTGCCTCTTTTTGAAGCAAACTATCAGGAGGGGGCTGCTCCACAAACAGTTGCACTGAGGCTACAGAAGTAGCAGTACGAAGGCTTTCTAACACCACAGTGTTGAGATCTACTTCTGACTTCTGGAATCTGTTAAGAAAAGTCACAAGATGATGATGGGGACGTGGCCAACTTTGATAGTTGCCCCAGTTTCTGTGTTCTACAGGATTTGCTGCCATGTGTTAATTTGTCCAGGTGAAACCTCAAAATGTGACTCAAATGAGAGGGATGCTGAAAATATTGGTATTTTTATCAGTCCTGTACATTTTTAAAGTATTAAAATGGACATGGAGCAATTGTTTGAATTAGCAGAAAAAAATGCCAGGAATATAGTCCAAAAACCATCTAATTTTTTCCAGATGATTATGGGACAGTAAATATTTTGAAAATGTTGTGTGAAATCCAGTTCTCTGTTGTACAGATGCTGTAAAATATTGTGTATATGTCTGCATAAAAGGAAAAAGAGCAAAATATTTTATATGATGCATGAAAACGTAATCTGTTATTTGTAAGTTTGAATATGTTTCCCTAAATTCTCACGCCATACTCAGACTAATGTTTTCCTCTGTTCTACCCTTTTGTTTACAACATGATGCATCATTATTTTCACCCTCAATGTGGGCACAAGTCTCTTGTTTGTGCTTTGTCTGTAATGTCAGGGTTTGTTCGGTGAGGTATAGTGTGTTGGTTAGTTGACTTCTCGAGGTTAAATTATTGATGAAGCTGTTTGAACTGGTGATCATGCATCAGAGTTCAGGACATTCAGATTCATGAATATCATCCATCATTTCATAATTAATTCATCATTTTATTTGAAAAATAGGAATTTGCACTGCTTTCTTGCGGATGGTTTGGAATTTTATTCCCCAAAGCTATCTTTTGATATAGTTCATAGTTGGAAATATTTATGTAAAAGGTTTAAAAAAAATGACAGTAATTTTCAAGAATGTTTCAGTTATAGGAGTAATTTGCACAAAAATATATTTACATTTAATAACCTTTTGGGCACTTTTTAACCACTTTCTCTGTGGTGAGAATTGTAACTTGTTAAAATATGTTGGAATCTTTTTATTCTCCTTCAAAAATTAGTCAGAACTAATTCAGGGTCATTTTAACAACAACAACAAAACCCATAGTGCCTTGATTTTAATTCAGGTGATAATGTTGAACATCTTGAATTCCAACGTCTTGAATCTGTAACCATTTTCAATTTTGAAGTCTTAGTACATTGTCAATGGAACTTGTGTATCTACTTCATAGCTATTTCTGTATCGTGTTGATTTTAATAATGGTCTGAGTTGAGAACATAGCATTTTTGAGTGGTACTCCCCCTCAAACACTAGCCAGAAACAGGAGTCTCTAAAATCTCAGACCTTGAAGGTAATACTCTTAAAAGATCAAAAAAATCTAAAAGTATAGATTACTCCTTTTGCAGGAGGAGGAATAGTAAGCTGATTTTTTTGTTGTTGTTGTTGGGTTTTTTTTAATCATTTTCATAGTGTTTAAAGTGTGTGTTGGGGGAGATCATGATTGCATTTAACACTACCAGGCTATTGATTTAAGAGGTATCACTGAACTAAGACTTCAGAAAGCAACTTCACTTTATAAAGAAAATAAAAAGTTCCAACAGATATGATGTGCTATTTTAAGTAAATGTTCAGTAGGTTTTTATGGTACTAGTTTGTGGAAACCAGAACTTCAGAGGAAAATTAATAAATGCTGATAGATCTGATAATTAAAAACAAAAACAGTAAAAGCAGTTAAAATTAGTTACTAGGGAGAGAAAGCTGGATTAATCTTGAATACTGAGGAGGAGTTGAATGAATGTAACCAAATGGTGATGGACTATTTTGTACTATGAAACAGTTTGATTGTATTACTGGATGAACCAAACCCGCAGGAAGGTAATACCAGTTTAGCCAAGCATTTGATACAGTTGGTTGCATTTTGAGGCTAGCCTTTGCCTCTGCACGTGTCCCACCATTAGATCTTTGTTATTCCCCAGTTAAAAAGCAAGAGTTCGGCACCAAAAAGCACAGTAGTGAACAAGGAAGGAGAGTGTGAGAAACACAGTACCAAAGAGAATCAGATTGCTTTCTGCTCCAAGAAGCCTCTTGCAACGTGGAGCAAGGAACAGATGCCAATACCAAACACAGCAAGGAACACTTTCCCTTATTGGAAGGGATTTCTGGCATTCTCTGGGCTGGAATAATTGTCAGAAACTGTTTCTCTAAAGTTCTATGTAAAGAAATCCTGCCTTGCTCTACTATCCCTACCACGCCCTTCCACCTGTTTCTAAATTAAGCTGCGTTGACTAGAGGTCTGTGCTATCACTACTTTTGCTTAATGGAAAATAGGTTAGATAAAGATTTTTTTTACCAATTACAATAATAATATAGCACTAAAAAAGAAAACTGGGAGAGCTTAAATAGTGCTGTTAGAACTATTGAATAGGGTAAAATAGGTTTATTAAGCTATTATACTGAGAATTACAGAAAATAGAGATACCAGCCAGACAGTTAATGATGCAGCTTTTTATATAAAGCTTCATTTAAACTTCTCTTCCCACTTCCCCCTTCCCAAATATTCTGGTGTGCTGCTATAGGTCTGTCAGTAAAAAGGCTAAACTAGGTGAGAGGGAAATTAGATGATGACAATAGCATGGCTGCTGAAAGAGAACTATAGAAATGTACGCTTTGATCAAAAAGCTTTTTGTAACCTCAGAGAGAGGTCGTTCAATTACAGAACTACCAGCTAGTAGAGAAAGTATAGAAGATGGGGAAATTCAAAGAAACTGGAAAAATACAGCACGCATTTGAAAAATTCCTGCCACAAATCAGGCAAACTTTTTACAAAAGCGAGTATGTAGAACTTGGTCCAGATTCTGTGCAAGGATGCAGATGCTTTGTTTCACAGCTAATGACTAAAAAGTGTATTTTTAAAGGGTCTGCAGCTTCCCCTGTTGCTGAATCAATTGCTGAATTGTCCATGATTTTTAGTGGGAGGAGGACCAGGCTATTGCCTTTCTTAATCAGCCTTTTGCTTCTGCCCAACTCGTTTACTACAGTCATAGACTTATTTGCAACGTCCTAATAAATAGCACGATAATGAATGCTGTGATGCTGCAGGTTCTGGAGCGTAACGTTACAGAACGACTCTGACAGAAGGGAAGGAGTCTCTTAAGGAGAGGATTGTATTTATGAAGAAATGGGCTGGTGATACATAATGGAGTGAAAAAGACAGCATAGTTGCATGGCGTTTAGGAGACAGACATTGTTTGCCTGCAACGGGTGAGGATTTGAAGAAAAGCTTCTAGGATAACTTCAGAGAAAAAGAATATAGCTATTTTTATATTATATTTAATATATATTATATTTGTATATAAATATGAAAGGATTCTAGTAGGAGCTCTCCATATGCCTTCCATTTCATCTAGAAGGTTTACCTTCTGCACTACGGTTCTAGTGTGTCACCACCTTCTGTGGGCATCTTGCCTACTGCCAAACACCAAAACTAGTAACCCAGTATCCTTACAAGAGATAGGTTTCATTTCAGCTTTATGTAAAAATGAATAAAATAAAGCTGTATCAGGCAGTTTTTCACAAAAAAATTCTCTTAAGACTCAAATAGCACTTTCTCTTTTTTTTTTTTTTGAGTAGTAACAAGCACTTTACTGAAAAGACTTTGAAAAACAGTTTATTTCTTTAGTCAGTGAAACTGTTAACAGCGGGGGGGGGGCATCAAGGAATAACATGCATTAAACTGTCAAGAGAGACATTTCTGGAAAATGTTTCTTTCATATGGTGATCCTTTGAGGCTCAAAGTGCAAGATTAAAAAGGCTTCTAAAACCAGTTGGCTTTGTGTTTTATATGGCCAGGGGAAGGGGTTAGTGATGATAGCTTCCTTGGAAGGAGGCTTTTTAAGTTGCACAGTTGCCTGTGAGAGAGAATCATCTGCCTGCTCAATAATTCTAAGTGTCCCTTAGGATTATAATTTGTGGGAAAATATTCTGAAGGTTTAAAGATGTGGCCTTTTTCAAATGTTGAAGTTGATTCAAGAACCATTTATATTTTCAGAGATTTAACGCATGTATTGTTATGAGTGTTTTAAATGTGGTGGCATCAGGAGATGTCAAACATGTCAGATATTCATAAGTTTCTCTATTTGAAATCATTATTAAAATTAGATGTACAGTCAGAGGGCTGGAAAATGGTTATTTTGATTAAAAGGGAAAAGAGACTAGTTTTAATAATTAACCTTTTATTTTTTTACTTATCCCTGGTGGAAAAAGTTGAAGAGAATTAAGTGAATTTGGATTTAAAAAAAGATACTTAAACAAATCATAGTAGATGATGAGACAATTGTGAGAGAACATTTGAAATTGTGTTGGTTGTCCATGAGACTGGATAGTTGCTTTTTCACTATCATGATTTTTAACACTACATTCCTTGTCTTTTTTTTTTTTTAAACAGGTGATTTTAAGCTCTGCTATGCTTCATGCTATGTCATCTGCATGAATTTTGCCAGCATGATATGCTATATTCAAAGAAATTGTACCTAAATAAAAAGGAGGGGGGAAAAACAACACAAAACAAAACACTGTGTCTGAACAAAATACTGTATGGCCTAATATAGAGAACCCAGCTGAGACTGAGAGATGCTGCATTAATAGACAATCAATGGGTAATTATTTATGAAACACTTCTGGGAATGGTCTTAAAGATGTTACTGCTTTGAAAGCAGTTGGTGAGTTGTCTTTTTTTACAAGAAAGGTAAAAAATTATTTATTTTCAAATATATCAGATTGAATTTTGAGTTTTTAAGCAGTGTTGATTTCACAGTGTCTTGGGTTTCAGTTTTGTTTTGTATTTTTTTAACAGGCATTAGATTTGTATACGTAAAAGAAAACAAACAGAAAAACCCTAGTGCCGCTCATATTGACGTCAGGAAATGTAGATACAGTTCCCTGGTGTTCATGTGACCATTACTAACTGTCAATTTTTTAACTGAATAAATGTAACTCATTTAAAATTTCGCTTTTTGTAGCTTCTAAGGTTCTAGAAGGTTTTTTCCGAGTTGCTTGATGTCAATTTTATCCAAGTTTCACAGTGAAGCGCTCTCTTACCCCTCCCACGACTGTAACAAAGGCACTCTCTCCCCCCACCCACAGAACCGACTTTTGAGAAGTTGCTCGATGTCGATTTTATCTTCTCCCCCCTGCCCAGACAAATGACTTGTGAGATTTCCGTAAAAATGCATACTATATTTTTTTTCTTGTCTTCTCTCTGTATCTCTTTATAAATTGATGCCCCACTGTAAAGGCTAGAGACCTTTGATTTGCGTATTTACATTACCGCCTTGGAATTTACTCACGCAGCACTCGCTTGAATGTGCACAACTTAAAACTACTTTTGTGTCTCCGTGTGTACAGTCCCTGTTCTCCCCAAGCGATGGAGCAGCACTGCAGCGTGCGCATGTGCACGGCAGGGTTTATCAGGCATAGCCCTTCCCTCGCTTTCTGGCATGGGCAAAACACCCTTCTTTAATTCTTTAAACTCCCCTCCCTGGATATTTCCACTGCTGGTGAATTGTCAAAGAACAATATTTTTAAAGGAAGAGAGATGATCTGAAATGTCGGCTGTGCCACTGGAAAAAGAAGCAGAGACTTGCATTTAGCTGAGAGCACAACTCGTTTAGAGCATTGCTTTGAGGAGCTGTGTGATAACATGTAACCCGTCAGGGTGGTCTAATGCTTTCTCCCTCATCCTTTTGCACTGATCAAAGTGTGAACATCAATAATAAGCATTTAATAATTTGAAATTAATTAAATGTTCAAAGAAAGGTAGGAGGGAAGGAAATCCTGTAATAGAAGCTGAATGCCTGGAGAAAATGATAAATATGCGTAGCGATTTTTACAGCCTGCGGTTCTTTTCTTTCTGTACTATCACACTGGATGTCCATGTGAAGATACTGATCTTTCGCCTTTGGGAATGAAATAGTACTTGTGCAAGTTGTATATGACTTCTAGATGCCATAAACCCCCTATGCCCCAGGAGTCAAAACAAAATCAGCTATAGAAGTGCTGTAGTTGTAGTTAAAAAACTGTCAACACCCACCAATGATAAGACCAATACCACATAGCAAGCAAGATTATCAGTTTCCTTAAAATTGAACTTTGGAAATATCAATATATTTTTCCATAAACTTATCAAGAAGAAGAGCTGTAATTGTAACTGCTGCCACACCTGAAGCAATGCTGTTCAATGGCATTTTGCTGTCATGCAAACTTAGAAACAAAAACCATGCTTATATGAGAATGCAACTGTTAAGTACTTGTAAAGATTAGCAAGCCAAAGGTTAGTTGCACTTCTGAGTCTCGGGCATTGGTGATACAAATTCCAGAAGATTTCAGCTGTTGCAGGGTAACATATAATAAGAACAAAAATTTCCACGGTCTTACTAGCATTCTTTGTAGCGCACATTCTCTATCACTGTCAGACCCTTTGGCAACTATATTTTCACTTGGGAAGTAAATTTAAATAATCCAGAAGAAATACACGTCTATAGTGCCACATATAGATGGAAAATGTTTCGGGTTAAATGTAACCTGTGTCTACATTAGCAAAAGCCTGTAGCTGGAACTTGCCAAGGGTGCTGCCTTCAGGGGCTATACAAGGTCATCTATGAAAAATGCCATGTCAGTACGGCAAGTGCCATTACATCATTATTTCCACATCTCTGGAAATTAAGGATAACTCGGGTTATATTAGGATGAAACTGCCTGATCCTCTTAATTCAAGAGCAGAGATTTTTTTTTAATATACAAAATCTGGGACTAACACATAGGTAGGCTCAACCACCAACCCCTTTCTAGAAATGTGTTGTAAAATCTGCTCACGTGAATACGGTGGCAGCGTTCCAGCTGCTGCGCAGCCTGCCCCGAGCTGGAGGTGCAGCTGAGGCGAGGGGAAGCCTGTACGGCAGCAGGCTGCCTCTTACAGCACTCGGGGAATAGAGCCGCTCGTTAACTTTCAAGTTTCCAGACTTGGTATCTGACTATTATATCTCAAAACGGCAAGCCCAAGCACCAGCCCAGCATATACGTACCTGCTTGCATTGCCCTAGGAGGACAGGCTTGCTTGTGAACTGGACCTGTACTTTGGTTCAATAGGTTTCCTTTGAAAAACTTTGTCCTGGTAGGACAGAAATTACAAGTTTACCTTAATCTTTCCTTATTGCGCTTTGCCAGGTACGATGTAATGAGACAGGCTTTACCTAAGGACTGGGAATAGGCACCTTTGAAAATAACAAGCACAAGCGCTCTCTCATTTTAAATGTCTCAGTTGATGTGAGATTTTTTTCATCCCAGTAGGACCGCCGTCATCCCCATTTTGTTTCTGTTGCTCAAGCCTGGAAATGAGTAGTTCCAGGTGATGTGCGCTTTTAAACCTCTCTTGTGAGCACATGCAGAGATGGACATTCCTGCTTTAGATGCTGCTTTGGGGGTTCCTTTGGCAGCGAGAGTGAAATCGGCTGCAGCTGCCAATGCATCTCACCCCAGCAGGGAGAGCTGCAAGACGGGTGGGAAGGCTGTGGCGGACAGTTGCCTATCATCTCCCATGTTGCAGGCACCACGATTCGCAGAGCATTCCCTTCAACACTTAAACGCTCGCTGTATGTCACGTTCTTCAGCTACAAAAGAACAAGAAACTGCACAGGACTGTGACAATTAAAACTTCAGCTAGTTACCTTAAGTGTTTCTTTCATTTTCTAAAATGCAAGGCAACCCCCAAACTTGCCTCCATTTAAAAGGGAAAGAGCGCTATTATTTAAACTTTTTCTATATTTTGTTCCTGAAAAGCCAGGCCTTGGCTGGCTAATATACCAACCAGCTGCTTCCCCAAAAGTACCACCATCTAGCAAGCGGCTACGCTCAATGCCTCAGGACAGAAGCACTTACACAGCCAGGCAGGACACACTTCCCCACCAGTACAGCATCAAGCCTGCTCTGCCATCCTGACACTTGAGATGTTGCAATTCCCAGCCCTGCAAACGCTCCTCCTACCTACCCGAGTGCAGGACCGAACCACAGGTGTGGCTGTATTCCTTCCCCAAGAGCAAGCTGATGTGGCCAAAAGCACTAAACCACCCTCCCCAAGCGCTTGGCTACAACTTCGTAACTTGAGCATCTCTGTAACATCACACCTTCCCCCCCACCCCCCAGTCTGGTCCTCCACACACTCTGCTCAGCCTTGGTGCTTTAACGCACAGGCCTAATGCTCCTGCAAGTCGGTAAATAACTTGTCAGGACAGTATCTCGGAAGAAAGGAAGCCAGTGCTAAGCTAGCTGCTGAAAAGACAAAATAATCCATACGCCCAACTCTGCTGTTGAAACACATTTCAGCTCATTGAGGATCTTGAAGGAAAAAGTTAGATGAAGGCGCAACACATGAGCCTACTGAACCGCGCAGCGCATTCAAACAGAAGGACGTGCACACGGTTCCTACTTTATCTCTTGGGATAAGGAGTAGTAGAGAAATACAGTTTCTTTTACTAAGAGATCAGTAGCTTCTGCTTTGGGCACAGCGTGGGGAAAGGAGGGGCAGGGAATGAATTATCGCCCACATGCATCAGCACTTCAAGCGTCAAAACACAGCTTTCACCTCCCCACCCTCTGAATTTGGGGTCAAGTCACTGCAGCATCAGCCCAGACCTTCTCATGTTCGGCCTTCAGCATCTCCTGCCCGGGGTGTTTTAGCCCAGGGGCCAGCGACCCAGCTCACTGCTCACGTACTCTCCCAGACGTGTTTTAGCTCTAGGAAGCAGACTTACTTCATCTTACCAACAACACACCTGCCTCTTCAATTCAGACCCGCTACTTTAAGGAAAGCATAGGCAAAGGAAAGGCTTTAACAAAGTTTTTGATGCACATTCACCCTAAAGAGTAAGCCACACACATATATATATATGGATGTGTGTGCGCGCGTGTATGTGTATATATATATATATGCACACAGACACACACACTCTCCTTCAGATACTACCTATATCTCAAGTATCCAGGTGTTTCAAGACAGAGCAGTGCCACACACCTCTCTGATGGCAGTGCGCTAGAAGTACAAGGAAGAAGTATGATGAAAGCTGCTAAAATCCCAACCCCAGACCCAGCCAACAGGCAAGAGGTGGCCGGGGTGCGAGTGCTTTGAGACGCTGTGGAAGGACACCATCTGTGCTGGAGGCAGCGCAGCAGACGCAGGGCTGCTAAAAATAAGTCAGCGGCGTCCTCCATCTTCAACAGGCTTCCGTTACACCCCGACCAGATTCTCTAAATTGTGAAAAATTCCAACAGGCACTTGACAACATTAAATCACTGTAATTAGCAGCAACCACTAAAGCACCTTTCAAAGCTTTTACTAAAATGAGCTATCTAATTTTATAATAGATTTCCAAGGATAAGTCAATTTTTTTTTTAAAAAAGCACAAACAAGTAAGACCACTATTCAAACTAACTCCCACCTGCCTGGCTAGCATTAGAGAGCAGTCACATACATTGCTATGACTGGTCAAAAGCAGTGCTTAGCATCATGTATAAGTTTGTAATAGTAAAATATAAATGTGCAAGTTGCAGAGATTTGTTCTGCAACTTCACACTTACCTCTACAAACAACACATTAAATAGCTTCCTAATTGTTTTCATATCAAAACAGCTTTAAGCAGCGCATATAAAGTTTGGAAAGCTTCTACATTACAGAATGGTCAACTGGTTTGGCTTTCTTGATTTTGAGCAAGAATTTTCAGCAGGATGAATGGTGGCACCACAGTTACTTTTTCCCAGGACACATCTCTATGAACACACTGTAGCTCAGCAGCGCCACTTTTGATTAATACAAGCAGTTGTCCAGTAAACAGTTAAAAGTTCAGGCTCTTCCCTATTTTGGGTTCTTTGTTCCTGCCCTGTTTTAACATGACCTCTGCCACAAATCCCTTCCACACAGGAGTTGAAACACACCACGGACAGAGCATGTGTTTCCAGCCTGTGGGAAAGAAGAGGCTGCAGGTTTTGGCTACAATGTTTAGTTCAAAAGAAAAAGAAAGAAAATAAAACCCCACACACAAAACCAAAAAAACCACAACACCAAGCCAAGGCAGTGCCTCACCTAGTAATTAGCGGTAGTACTGCCAGCAGCACCCTTCCTTCAGGCCAAGACATGAACATTTAGACCTGGAGCCTGAAATTGTAGCCTGCTTTCATACCACTGTGTGTGACAGGCATTGTGCTGCTGCGGTCTTAAGAGTTTGAGAAATGTGGCATTAAGGAGTTTTTCAGGCAAAGAAACCTAAGAGAAGGATTAGGGACTGCTCTGTTTGTGAGCTACAAACGGAATGATCAAACTTGTAATGCTCCGTATTGCTTTAGATTCATAATAGTAGAAACCATATCTTCTCTTTTACAAGACTGCTACTGGGTAGATCTTAGTGGGTTACTTAAGCCATTAGCTCAGAATCCAAATCATCACTGAAGAGCAGAGAAAAGCATGTATTTCAGCAACCCACATATCTTCAGTGGTCAACATTTTCAAAGTGTTTATAACTGGCATTTATAGCAGTATACAAAATAAATTTAGTAAGCTTTCCTCACCTTAAGTACATAATCACTAGGTAAACCTTTGTGGCAGGAATTATGAGAACCATCAAAAACAATACTGAAAATAACTCAAATGGATACACTATGTTTTATTAATACTCTTCCAGATTACATTTCTATTCCTAAAAAGAAAAACAGGAACACATCTAAATAAGAATTCCATTACTGTTCAATCCTAGGAATGGAACATTGTTAAGTTGGACCATTTTATTACTTTCCATATACTTTAATGTTTCAAAACTTAAAAAAAAAGGTCAAATAATACTAGCCCCAGACAGATTGCATATTGAACATGGTAGGTTGTTAATCACCACACATCAATTTCCTAATAAAAATCCCTGATTAAGAAGTTTTCCCTCTGAAATTAAATTTATAAAATTCTGCCGGTGGCTCAGCCACTCAATGGTATAGGATCCGCTCCCAGGTTTCTTGTTGCTTAGATTATCCAGCCTTGGGTGCACCCTGGAACCAAAATCATTGGAGATGGGAGCCAGCGGTTTTCTCCTTAACACCGTCTGTCGAGCAACGTGGAACAAGACACGGTCTGCTTCGAAGCAGCCTTAAGAACCAGCTCTTGAAGAAACGGGAAAGGTGGCCACGTGTAACAGAAGAAGAAAAGAGGAAGCCTCAATACTTATGAGAGTAGATCCCGCTGAGCCAGGTCCAGCAAGCAAGAAAACCACGCAAATCCCACCAAGGGAGCAGGCACCACAGAGTACACAAACCAGACAATAAGCAGGTCGCCACTGCAGAAGCTGTCCATAAATGTGTCAGTCCCATGAACCATTTGCTATAAAAAGTTCAGTGTCTCATCTTCAGTGCTTCAGTTTAACTATAATTCTGTACATTATATACAAAAATGCACAAGGATAGCTGCTTGATGCTTTCAATCCTTGTTCTTCTGCAGTGATGAAAAATTTTAAAAACCAGAGTCTGGACTTATAAATAGTGCAGAAAATGCAAATGCTAAGAAGACAATGCCTCCTATGATTGTCACTGAAAAGAAAAAAACAAACCAAAAAGAAGTTAGATACTGAAAGTTAAATATCTTCCATGACACATTCCAGTTTTTTGGTGTTTTTTTGTTTTTGTTTTTTTTTTTTTTTTAAATGTCTGATTCCCAAATAATCTTACTTTAAAATTTATGCTGCAACAGTGGACGTTGTTTCTAGCTCAGTGTCAGGATGCCCATGTGCCATCTCACTGTCTAACTGCATCTACAAGAATATATTCTGGTCCTTAGAAGGAAGCTTTGTTTTATTACTTCAGCTAGTCTAAAACTGAGGCTGACGCCTGCTGTTGAATATTTGGCTGTATAGGGGAAAGAAAGATACAATATTCTCATGCTGGAGCAAGCCATCAGTTAAGAGTGAGATACTAATTAGCATTTTTTGCACAGTTTAGGTAACTATATTGAAAGAGACAGTATCAAAAACATTAACTGCTTGCAACGGCTGCTGGAGGCTGGAACAGTATTCTAGGAAAGCACCACTGTATTTAGACTGTTCTCCTACTCTTTTCTAAACAAGCTAACGAGCTAGATGGATCTTTGGTCTAACCTAATAAGGCTATTCCTGTGGCCAAAGATCCATGTTGAGCTTATTGGGAGCATATGAAATGATTGTTAGATTAGCACCTCATCATCAATTCCCTTGGCAAACAAACAAGACAGAACGCACGTTTCACTTTCTGCAGTGAAGTTGTTTTTTCACAACTTCTGCAACTACAGAACAAATATTCTGAATGAGCATTTATAGGAAGCAGCTTCACAGAATCCTTCCTGGGAGCAAGAAATCTCACTACGTCAAAGGATTGACAGTTGAAACAAGCTGCAACCTAATCTAAGGAGAAAAAAAACCAACCCAATGTAACCTTACTAATACTTCCTGTTACAGACAGCAGGTATGATTAAAAAAAAAACAACCACCACACACAGAGTAGCTTTTAAAGCTTTTATATGGCTGGCATGACTTGTAAGTATGCAGTTCTCTTGCCCACCTGAAGGTCTGCACTCAGAATTATGACAGAATTTCTATTATCCGCTGTCAAACAGTACATACCAACTAAATCCAAAATACTGTATTTGCTTTCTCTGGTCTGCTACAAGCTAGCTAATAGTGAAGCAAAATGTGCTTCACCTGTGTCCATCTTTAAACCTGGAGCTACAATACCCATTTTGATTCCTTAAATCAGAGTCAGCAAACCATTAAGTTCAATTAAGGCCAGACCCCTTAGAAGCACCCCGCGCAGGGTGGTGGCACACACTCGGACTCTGCCTGGCAGGAGGGACACGCAGCCCTGGGAACGGCGCAGGGTCACCCCCCACGAGGGGAGCTGACCATGGGGCGGGCGGGCGGGCGGGAGGGAGGTGGGATGGAAGACAGACTCAAAAAAACAAAGGTTTTGGGTTTTCCAGAAGTTTTGAGAAACATGGTTCCCAAGTATGTAGTCCTTTATACCACAGACATTACCGGCATTAATTTTGGTTGGAGTGAGTTTTCACTTACCAGTCCTTACAGAAATTTTTTGTGCTATCATTCTCCCTCCAATAACTGCTAAACCAGTGCAGAGGCAATGTCCCACTGTTCCTCCTACTGCCACACCGTAAGGGTCCTGAGGAAAAAAAATACAAGGGAAACATCAGCACAGTTGAAAACCCACTAGTCCTACAACAACCTCCTGCCATGAAGGTGCAATGCCTTCATTCCTTGGTTGCACAATGTCAAGCACGGAAGACACTCTCTGGTGTTTACTCTGCTCTGCTATCCATCACTGCCTTAAAGACCAGTAACGGTGTACGTCAGCTAGTAAGACAGACTTAAATCTAAATCTGACTAACATAGGAGCATATGGCATGTTTCAACCAAGAAGCATCTTCAAGTCGTTAAATATAGATCCAGAAATTGCTCTGCTGTACTTAAACAATTAAGCAACCTCTAGAGGGAAGGTGGCAGCTGTTGGGAAACACAATAGGCATCAGCTGGAAGAACACCAACCTAATTATAAAGAAAAAGAAAAATAAATCCATGAACTGCAAATGAAAGCTTTCAGCAGCTAAAACATTCTGACTCCTTTGTCTAGCTTCACAAGCTTGTGCTCTACGCTCTTCCCCCCAATCCTCCAAAGAGGGAAGTATGAAAGAATTTAAGTCCAGAGGATAAGAAACTGTTTTCAAAGTTTACTGTCAACGACAGCTTTCACATCACTGTGTAACAGTTACTCAATATGTGAACAAATCTGCTACATAAAGAAGTTTCTCAGATCTACTTACAAATTACACGGTTAAGGGCAGCATATATATTGAACACCTCATAAAACAGAAGACTTCAGCATTAGAAACAGAAATCAATCTTTTAATGACCGATAAAGGCGGCAAGGGAGGAGCATGACTTTCTGCTGTACAAAGATGAATGACGGAAACTGGAGTTGAGTCCCCTGCACATCTCTAAGTGAGACTTCTAGCTCTGCGAGGTAAAAAAAGCTGCTGCCTTCACATGAGGAATGCATGAAATCTCTAACAGGCAAACAGCAAAACTATCTAGGAAATGATACAGTAAGAAGAAAACAAATAACATCGACTGGCCAAGAGAACCAAAACCATGTGAGAGTGAGAAAAGATGGTGAGCACCAAGCAAAGGACAGGTAAGAAACCACCAAGAAGTGCGGGTTGGAAGTAGGGCTGTGCCAGCAGAACACACTTGCCTTCAGGATCAGGACCCAAAGTTCCTAGAAATTCCTGTTTCCCTGCTGCCAGCCTCCACTGGCAGAGAGTAGATCTCACCCCCCACCCCATTCCCTAGAGCTGTCCCTGGAAGGTAACAAGTTACATTGGCTTCCCTCAGCATAGCGTCTCCAGGAGCAGAAGTGCTCAGACGCAGCAGCCGAGGCAAAGCCAGTCTAGTAGGACTATGGAGTTTCCTTAAACAGACGAACAATTCTTATACAGTGAACTATTAAGGTGTAAAATCAAGTTCTTAAGGACTGTTGTCAAGAGGAGGTTAAGACAGACTTAACTCGTTCCCCTGGTGAATACACCAAGACAGCCAAATTATCACCCGTTTTCCCTCCAAAGGAGCCCTGTTTGTTCGTTGTGACAAGATGAACACTACTGCTTAATGAACATTCACACAGTATTTTGTTTTCTTTTCACTGAAGAATGTACGGTCCCAGCTGACTTACCACAATACTCAAATCTCTGTATCAAGATAACTTCTTTCCTCATAAACACTTCTGTAGTATTCCTGCTATCTATCTTAGTACTTCACAAACAAGGATTTATCTGAATATATTATGAAACAAAGGGGTGTAAAAGAATCCCACAGATAAAATGAAAAAAGATCCAGATCATGATCATTCACTGATTTTGAAAGCCAAGATCAAGATATCTTCAATTCATTTTTTGTAGTATTCAGTTTTGTAGCACTTATACAAACACTTCATATGCAAAAGGCGCAGCAGCCACAGTCTTCAGTTGCAATGCTCAGCACTTCACAAATCAGACCAGAGTCTGATGGACACTTCCTAATGGGACACTCAGAAAATGCAAACCAGAAGTCAACCACCGCCTGTGAAAAGATGGGCTTAAGCAACTTGCCTAGCACCATATAAAAACTTGGACAGAGGTCGTAATAATTCCTCGTTTTCCAAGATGGCATGTAACTGCCTGAACAATGAGATCATCTTCTTGTCCTGCTGCTCCCTGCCTCCTTAGCTCTAAGCACCTTCCTGCACTGTAAATAAAGACAAGAGGCTCCTACAGATTATAGCCTCCTTCATTACACAGCCCTGATTTATCCCTAGGGAAAGTCTGAAAGTGCACTGAAAGAAGCATGATTCCTAGAGAAAAAATGTAAATTATCTCAACGCATGAAAGAACACAGGCAAGCTACTTATGTTTATTAAAAGGCTGACTATAAGCCTTAATTTACCTTTAAATATAATACAGTTATATACATTCCAATCATCATGCTGAATATCATTTCATTTACAGTATTACTTACTGCACAGCAGTTTACAGTTTATTTTAGTTCTATACACTACTGTATTCACTTAGATTTTTAAGAAGAGGTATCTTTTTAACAGCTTTGAGTTTGCTGGGATGAAGGTCTCTTTTTAAAAGCTACTGTGTTAAAACTGTATGACCACACAGATCAAAGAAGAAGAGGTTCTGTAACATCTCTCAATGCTGTAGCAAAAACAATTGTATTCAGCTGCATGATATAAAACAACTATTTCCAGAAATGCCTGTGCAGTCCCAATCATGTAACAATAGTTTTAATAATACACAGAGCTTCAGTGAATTTATTTTCAGGTCTTGGCACAGCTGTAACACTAAGTAAGGCACAGCAAGGCAGCAGGTATGGATCTGACACCTCCTGCAAGAGTATTTTGTCTCTCCCACTTCTCTGCGGGCAACCCAAAGAGGGCAAAAGAACAGTGGGCATTCTGCAACACTCACCTCTCTGGCGGCCAAGACTATGGTTGTTAATTGGGAACGATCACCCCATTCTGCTAAAAACGTTAAAGTAAAAGCTTGAACAAAGATTGGAGAAATAAAATGCAGCCACTTCTTCTGAGGTATAGTGGTGCCTGGCCCTGATTCCACATCTCCTGGCCCATTTAACAGTTTAGTCCTCTGAAGCTGTGGAGGACAAGGGGAAAAAAAAAAACCACCATAAGATTAGAAATGTCATCTAAACAACCGAAATGAAATACTTAAACTGTAAAGCTAGTACCTGGAATGTTATTAGCCACTGACTGCTGCATTATCAATGTATTGTTTATATTAGACACCATTTTAAAAAACTAGCTATACACACACACACATATATACACACTGGTAATCACCTCTAACCTCCAATTATTGTCCATCTTGTACTGCTTGCACTTACGCAACAGTTTCAGTAGGAATGACACCTGCTTTCTAACCACAGACTTCCTCCTATTTTTAAAGCAGGGATCCCCCTCTTCCCAAGTGGTGGCTCTCAAATTAGGATTTCATAAAATTAATGTGAAAAAAAAATCTTGAAAGAAATAAGATTAATACTCCATACTGCTCCTTAGAAGTGGACCAGTATATTTAGAAACTTATCATAAGAGACCTTTGCTGCAACACTACAAACCTCAGCATTATTCTGCCTGACCATAAAAAGAAATAAAAGTAGAGGCAAGAGTAAACTGTTGATATTTTCTCTGCTAGTAATGCATTTTAAAAAAAAAACCACAACAAAAAAACGGACTCTATGGAGAAAGTCCCTTTTTTCCTGAGAAGCCAGGCTTGCTACAGAACTGGAATCACCTGTTGAAACAGCCTCCAGGGGCCACTTCTGTCCCATTTACCACACGTTTTCTGTGTCAGATTATCAGTCAAAGACAAAACTGAACACCCCAAACGTGACAGTGCCATTCTGCAGCTTCATGGCTGTAACTATTTCATCAGCCATAATTCACAGAAAGTTTATGACTTACTTCCTCATCTTTTTTTTTGATTTCTGCTTGAACTTCCTCCAGCTCTTCCTGACCCTCATCTGGACTCATTTTCAAGCCTTCCCGAAGCATTCGGATGCCAAAAATTGCAAACAGTGCTGTTGACACATAGTATGTGTACACACGAGGAATAACTGTGGTGGCATAGCCAAATAAAACTGAAAAGAAAACAAATGTGTGATTTAAAAAAATAAGCATGAGGATCATAATTGTTTTTCCCAAATCTAAGAAATGCTCGCTAGCGAAGTCTGCAATTCAAATATCCACTGATAAATAAATACTACGTCTTTTGTCAGTTTTATATAATTTTCTGGGTTTTTTTTGCAAGATAACAACACTCTAGAAACTCCAAGCATTACTGGTCATACCAGAGACTGAAGTCTACTAACACGCAGACAAGGCACACCAGGCAAAGTTGATGTGCTGCTATTCCCAAGACCCAGTCCAAGCAACGTTATCTTTCCCATCAAGGACTATGCAAGTTCTGCCTTTCTCCAAGCATGCCATGAAACTATCATCTGTAATCATGTTAGATTAGTCATGGTGTGTACCACTTAATTCCCCTTTAATATAAGACTACATGTCAGATAGCATCTCTTTCCAATCATTTAATTTATCAGATAAAGTTAGAATAAGATTTTCTACAAGTTAAATCTACTAGACATACCCACAAATCATCCAGCTGTGTGAATCCATGTCTGTCGTCTTTTGCCAAGTGCAAATACCTGCACGTTACTATTACCTTCTCTCCCACACTCCTCACAAACACAAAACGTGGCCAACTTTGATCTTCCTTTCATTTAAAAGCACTGATCCCACTCAAAGACCAAAAAGCTACCTCCACAGTGCATCTACTTTTATGGGTATCGAAGGCAATCCAACTGAGCCAAAACTACTTCTCAAAGAAGAAGAAATACATATCCAGGACAAAGTACTTTTGACCATGCACTCACAACTGTTTCTGTTGTTTTACTCCACGTGCAATTAGCTAAAAGGAAGCACATTAACACCTGTGTTTTCTTGCACACACTTTCTTAGTTGAAAAACACACTCAGAAATTACTACATAATCTGTAAATTAATCTGCATTGCCACTACCAAAAGTAAGACTATGAGACCAAAATTAATCAGGCTGTACTATTAGAAAACATGGCACGTACAGATATGAATAACAGTATTAGTTGCACAGCTAAATAAAAAAGGAGTTAAACTAAACTTCTTTTTGAAAACTGAAAATACTAAAGCAAAGAATGCAAGAAACTATACAAAAAGATCTATTTTTTTTTTAGCATTACTTGCACATACAAGTATAGAAATAATGAAATAATCGGAATGATAAGGAAGCTTATTTTGCCATAAGGGTAGAACTGTCTGTAAGTACAGCTTAAAAAAACACCCCAAGTAGTGATTCCTTGGAGCCAGTGAGTTTAAATGAGCACATTTTCATGAAATCAAGGTGGGCAAAATCCCCAGGAATTTCCAGACGCAGCTTGTATAAAACAAGGGCAGTGGAGAGAAAAGGGGCGGGGGGGCAAGCTCCTTTCTGAAAAGGAAGAAATAGTCGGGAACTTCTGAACTGGGGAATAAAGCAGAAAAGAAAGTTTTTATGAAAAAGCATCAAGAAAGATTTGAAGAAAGACTTAGTATAGAAAATGGGAGAGCTGTAATGGGCAAGAGAAAAGAGATTGCAAGATTTACAGAATAGTGCATCACCTGCGGTACTAAGTAACATCAAATGAAGCAAGCGGTGCAGAATTGGAAGAAGTGTCAAAGACTGTTATAGTAAGTGAGTAATAGAAGAAACTCACACAATGCCATCATTACATACAGTGCAAACGGAAACTACTCCAAGACTGCAATAATAATTGCAGCAATATATATATAGCTACACATCCAAAAACCATTCATAGAAAAACTCGCTGAGAAGCCTGAAGCCAGTTAATTGGCTGTCTCCAGTGTATATAAACCAATGAACACTACTTTAATTATTTCTGAAATGGGCATTGTTAGAAATGAGCACACCTATAACAAAATTTATGCTGCATCTGATATATCTGAAGGCTGCTCCATTTTATGATCACGGCTACGTAAGCACCCACAGCTACAGGTTCCTCATGTGCCACCTGACACCTCCCCCCGCCCCCAGCTCTTAGCTCTGTCAGTACCAGCCATCCCAAAGAATCGCAGCAGAACGTCATCTTCCACTTACGCAGCTCCCAGCACAAATCCAAACAGCTACACACACACGGACACAAGTCAGACAAGGGAAATTTGTCATCACGTTAAGAATCTTTTGCCTTAGGAGGAAAAAGAGAAGTCACTCCCATATTCCCTTTAGGCATGCTAATTTAACAGGAGCTAAAAATAAAAAGGAAAGTAGTGGCCCAAAAATCAAAGGAAGTGCTTAGGCTCCCAACCGCATTCCTCTTCCTTAAACTCATAGTGAGGTCTAGGGAGCGCAAACACCTCATTACAGGTAAGAGCCTAAATATTCAATCTGAGCCATGGTCCCCAGGAAAACCTTCACAATCTCGTCAAAACAGAAAACTGCACATACCTACTACCTTCGTTTAATTTCAATGAAGATTTATTGATAAGTATGTACCCAGCACATTTTAAGAGATAAAACAAAAAGAAAAGTGCTAACCTGATAAGCATGTCATCAGTCCCAAGGCAAGCATAGCACCAGCCAGTACAGTCAAACGGTTGTACCGCATTGCCATGATGGCTGCAATGAAGAAGGTCTTATCCCCCAGTTCTGACACGATGATGACCGATATAGCAGCCACAAATGCATGAATAAAGCCCAAATTAGTCTTGTCAGCTGACTCTTCATTGACAATGTGAACTGGAGCAACCGGCGAGGACCCCTTCTGTAAGAGGGGGGAAAAACCCAACAAAAACACTACTAGTTAATTAGGTTTGAATAGTTAGTTCGCAGAAGTACTGAGCCTTGTATTTCTCCTGTCATATCATACTGCGTAGTGTGACATTTTAAGCATATGCCTCTCACGCAGCATTAATGATCATTAACTAGTTACTGGCTGCCACCTACCTCAAATTGCTAGTTAGGCACTTAGCAAGAAGATCAGATTGTGCGCTGATTATTAAAGCAGTACGTCTCCATGCACACTACTCCCAGAACATGAGAACCACTATTACAACAAAACATGGGGAAAGCTCCTTTAGTTCAGCTCTAATATCGCTGTCTTTACAATCCCTGGCTATTTACTTTATGACCTTGACCAAACAAGCAACTTTCTGATATAAATGTTAAGAATCAAACTCTTCAAACTAAAATTGAGTGACTAGGATAGCTTAGCAGAAATACGAAGTCCTTTCAAAAATTGTCAGGATCACTTTCTTCCCTTGCAGAATCTTTGCATCTCAGGGGCATTAAAATTTTACACAAGTTTTCATCAGCTTTTTTTGTACATGCTCTGTTTGTTGAAAACTAGCTTTAAGACTTTCCAGTAGTCAAACCAGACCAGCACACTCCAGATCTCACTTACTCACCAAAGTCCTTACTTTTACAGAGATTAAGGTATCTACAGTCAAAAGCAAGACCCAAAACAAGTAAGTCGATGTTTACGTGCTTGACCAGAGATGGCTAAGAAAGCCTGTTTCAGCACATCTACCAGCAAAGACAGATTTCAACATGTTTTAACACGGTGACTTCCCAGCATTCCACTTTTAGCAGTACTGTAAGTTTTCGGTTTTGAAATTTAAAAGTTTCCATGCTCTACATGATACATGGTGACTGTAAATCTTTGGTTTTGATATTTAAAACTTGGCATCTCTATATGCCACATCAAACCATATGTTAATAATTTCTTGACCCCTCTGTGTGATACCCGGCACTAGAATCCCCTAACCAAGAACACCTTTCAAGAAGTTTTAACGCAAAGAAATTAATCTTAAATATTGAGGAAAAACTGGCAGGTTTTGAGTCGCAACAAAGCCTGCTTTCATCTGCTTCTGTGAGGAAGACCTGGAGAGGCCGGTTCGCCTCCCCTGCATGCGAGCAAGCAGGGCACAAAAATATTTATCTGGTGAAAAAAGGCATTAGCCCTAAATGTCGGACCTAAATTCCCCTCTTTTAGCAGAAAAAGGGAAAGCCACCTTAGGTGGCCCTGCAGCTTTCCCTTTTTCTCCTAAACGAGGGAAATTTAGGAGTCCGATGGCCTCCGAAAGGCGAGGCGTCCTGCAGGCCGGGCCCGCCCCACCGGCTGAGAGCTGCCGCGGGGGGCGACCGAACCGCTCCCGAACCGCCTCGCGGCCCGGCTGAGAGAAGGGGAGAGGTGGGGGCGGGTGCTGTGTGCAGGCAGCCGGAGCGGCGCGGCGCGGCGCGGCGCCTCCTCACCTCACCTCAGCCCGCGGTTCGGCTCCCTGCGCCGCCGGCGGTGGCGGTGGCTCATTCTTCCTGCCGGGCTCTTCCTCCGGAGCGGCGCCCAGCCCCACCGGGGCCGCCAGCAGCAGCGACGCCGCCAGCAGTAGCGCGGCGGCCCGCGGGAGCGGCGACGGGGACGGCGGCGAGCCCATGGCGGCCGAGCGCGGTGGTGAAGGGGGGGCCGCACAGCACGAGGCCCCTCTTAAAGGCGCCGCGTCATCGCCCTGCCCGCTGCGCCCCAGCCGCGCGGCACCGCAACCGTCCCCCAACCGCTTCCTGCAACGGCCGGGCCCGGAGGGGCGGGGCCGCGCCACGCCGATTGGCTGCGCCCGCCGCTGACGGACGCTCCGCCCCCCGGAACGGCGCGCGGGGACCGGTGGCCCGTCGCGATCCCCTGCGAGTCGCGGTGCGACAGCTCAGGGGCAGTCGGGCTGAGACCCAGGCCTTGGTTTCTACCCCCTTCTCCGGCTCCCGGCGTCGAGAGGGGACGGGCAGGGCGGCTGTGCAGCTTTCCCGGGGGAGCGGGCGAGTCGAAGCGCGTCCCTCCTCCGTTCGCAGTGGCCTACGGGCAGGGAAAGGGCGCTGAGGGACGGAAAGCAAAACGGCTGCGTAAGAAGGCAAAAAAAATTGCATAGAAATGGCCTGGGCACATCCAGGTTTCTGAAAGCCCAAGTACGAAGCAGCACGTTGGATATGCGTGACCCGAGGAGGGCCTTGCGCCCTGATGCTCTCCCCGGGGTAAGGATAGGAACGTGCTCCCTGAGAAGCAATGAAGTCTAGTAAACGGGACCAAGAAGGCCAGTGAAGCAGGAGATGCTTGGAGACAGGCTTAAGGAGCCTCCTGAGAATCACAAAAAAAAAAAAAAAAAGACGCGGTCCCAAGATGGGATTGTTATGTTCCACGGTGAACTGAAGCTACAGAAGTGTTGATGGAGAGAGGGTTGCAAAAGCCAAGGGAGGTACAATGTTTTGTGCAAAGTATTTGCTCGTGTTTTGCAAATACATAGCTCAATTTTGAAAAATTATACAAAAAGGAAATAGCAGGTGTAATAAACTCTTTTAATTAGATAATTCATAAGATATACTTCAGCATATAAAAATTCTTCTCATATATAAAATAATATATGCATGTAAGTAGAAAAACACACTGAAACACCAGCATCCATATGCTACATCATGCAAACTGATCATTCATTCCAGTATCCTGAAAAGGACCAAAATATTAAATGGTTAAGTGCAAAAAGCCCCTGTGCTGAGTGACATCATCTCCCCAGTAAAGAATTTCTTTGCAATGCTTGTCAGGTACTGGTTTGCGTGTGTTCTCTGCCTCGGCAGTTCATTACACCTGCTCTCGCAGGCTGTTTAAAAACCAGTGTAATCGTGGTTATGGTCATCCTGCATAACTGCCCCCTCTAACACACGAGGGATTCTAATAACCCGCTGTAAGGATGACAGAACTATAACCAAGAACGTTAATTTTCTGCAAATTTTCCTCTCCTGTCTTTCTAGACAGAGAACCTTCCATGGTTTTCCCAGTTTAGGGATAAACAAGGAGTTTTCATCAATGAATGAAAACACCTTGGTGCAGAAAAGATAATGCAGAGAAAGGGTCTGTTTATCTCCGCTGCTGAGCATGAGTCATTCCTCCACCGCAGCTTTCTCCACCGGTTTTTGTGCTTGCAGTTATAAAGCAGTGGCTGGTTTTAATTATCAACAGGGAAGCACAGAAAGACAGTACACAATTTGCCTCCCTCTGAAGTGAGTCAAAGAAAAGAGAGTAGGAAAAAAACATGCTTAATATTAGACAAGGCATGAAATACAGTAGTTCAAATGATTCCCTGCATCCTCCTTTCACTATACAGTTTTCACGTATATGTATTTGGGCTTGCTGCACAACAGCAAGTATTTTATGCATAAGATAATTATAAAACAGAAAAGAGCCAATTAGCATCTCTTCAGTTTGAATTAAGGTCTTCAGCAAACCTTTTTTAGCTTGTATGATATGCAGAGACCTTACATTTCCCCACATAAATTGGTAACACGGATGAGATTATCATTAAAATTATGAGCTTTTAAGCTAGAATTAGAGAAAATATGTGATTTTACCTTGGCTTTAATAAACTGTAAATCTCTTATTCCTTTACAGAAAACATTTCCCAGTTTGCACTAAAGATACTTTAGAAGAAATATTCTAAAAAACAAATGGTATAAATGCTTTTCGATGCTTTGGATAGGAGCTAAAGTTTTTCTGATAGAACTCGTGACACAAAACAGCAGCCAGTGCCTGGTTAAAAAGAACATACATCACTACACACCACCATGTCATGTTGTGAAATCCAAGCGTGACGGCCATAGATACATATATGAGGAGCTCTGCAAAATAATGAGGGCAAGAAACTCTCTCAAACCAGTCTCCAAAAGGTACACTGTGGCTCAGACTTACGACCTTTCCTGCAAGCAAACAGAAAGAAATTAGTTGAGAACATGCATTAAACAAACTTTTCTCTTCTACCCACAATTACAGAACAACGTGCTCATTAAAGTTATCATCATCATCCACCTCCATCTGATCTGGCAGCTTTACACTTCTTAATGAAGTAAGATGCCACCTCTGGCTGTTTGCGCAAATACAGAGTAAGGAAACCTATTTTTAGCCCGCATGGAGACAGAAGTGAGGTCCCCAAGGAGTGGCACAAGTCCTAAGCATTAGCATGTGTCTGTCCTTAGGACACTAGAAGCTAGACCTTCATTTTAAGTTCTATAAAACTATATATACAGATACAGACACACACCCCCATTCAGCCATCCGATCTCTTTTCCAAACAGCCTTATTTAATCTACTGAAAATCTTATAGAGAGCACCACACTACAGGAACCGAAAAATACTTGTATTTTAAGGTATTAGAAGCTACAGAAGCCTATTGAAACAACAAGGAAAAAATTAACTAAGTAAATTGTTGGCAGAAATGAAACATCTTACCTGATTTACTTTTTCTAAGGTTAGCTAGAATCACAAGACATCTGTGTTGGTGAAGAGAGGCCCAAATGTACATCATAACTCCAACAATGTGATACCAGCAGATCTGCACAGAAAGCTCTTCTCCTGAATGAAACATGTTTCATTAATATATGGCCAGGAAATACCTTCCCAAGCATCATCCCAAAACATTATATACATTTTTTAAATGTTACTGTCTTACAGAGTTCTTGTAGCGAGCCTCTAATCCCTTGAAAGATGCTTTTAAATCCTGCATCATTTAAGTGCTCAGCTGGTAGTTCATTTCCCTTAACCACTCTGTACTAAAAATACCTAGTTTTTAATCCAGTAGCTTGAGGTAGAGCAAGATGTACAACTGATACATAATTGATAGTCTAAGGCTTCAATGTTCAACAGTGTTTGTAATTCTTATCCTAATTAAAGATGTTGTCATGGCTCAGGTCAACATGTAAGTCCACAGTTGTTTTTGTTCACAGTGAGTGAGATACATACATACACACATCTAGACACACACACACACGCACCCGCACAGTGTGAACCATTTAGGCCTTCAAAAAAATGTTGACTGTATTAAGGATAATTTCCAATGTACAAGCCAATACACCATCTCCAAGAATCTACAAGATGTGAAAAGCAGAAGACAGGTCCAGAAAGAAAAAGGCTTTATCTACACCTAAGAGATCTGAAGGTTCTTTTAAAAAATCACTGGATTAAACTAGAGCTCATGTGGTTGGAAGTAGTTAAAAACTTCACTAAATTTACATACTTGATAATGACCACTTTACAAAAATTAGTCATGGGAGAAGCACTACAACGGGCTCATGGTTCGTCTGTGCAGGGGAATAGCAGCTCAGTTGTGAGACTCAGTGGAATGTGTTGCCAGAAACAAGTCATATAATTCAAATTTCTGCTGTATTAATGGAGACATTACAGTACCGAGGGAAAGAGACTGACTGATGCAAGGCAGAGCAGTGGCGAGTTCTCAATGGAAAACAACGGAAGTGGCCAAGACAGCCTTGCAGACTCGCCTTACAGGAAAGCTTACAACCAAAAACCAAACTCCATTTTGAGAACTGAAGTTGCATAGTGGCATTTGAGAACTGGTACCTATTACTGTCCTTCATAAAGCATATGTATCTCAATGCAAAACTGATTGGTAATGATCCTGAAAGTACCTATGTGAGATGTCTTTCAGGAAATAACAGTGATGGTTAACATGAAAGTGTGTCTCAGTGTCTGTGTTTGTGTATAATGCTGGTTGATTATGTGATATACTGAAATGTAATCACTTTGAGCTATGCCAGTAAATATTTTTATGTCTCATCAGCTAACACACTTCTCACACAAGCAGCCCGCTATGAAACCATTTGCCACGATGGAAACAAATGGGAGCAAAACTGCATCTTTGGTAATAACTAAGCAGGCACTTACCATTCCTGATGTTAGTAGGCACTTGACATAGCACAGTTGAGCCAACAGCAATGTAGTAACCAAGTCCAAAGCAATACTGCACGATATGAATGACGCCATTGGAAAACACGCTGGTCCAGAGGCATTCTGCAAGTCTTCGACAGCTATGCAGCCAGAGCAGCAGGAGAACCAGGAGTGCAGAGAAGTGCTCGCTATCTGCTTGCAGGTAAAAAATAGCGACTTTGAGACAGATAGGAACAATTTAACGCTGACAGTGCTTCAAAAAGGCTATTTTTTCCCTCCCCACAGGAAAATTTTACCCTCATTTTAAATTAACTGAGCACTGGGGAAAGTATTTGTACATGTGAGGCACTGCTGACCACAGCAAGATTACTTCTAGAAGGTGCTAACGGCCCTTTCTGCTAAAAGGACTGCTGAATGCCATCATATCCAGAAATCAGAATGATTTCTACCTTGAATAATGACAAAGGGACTTGGTATTCCAGGAAAGTCACTTGGACCCTAGTTTAAAAGCAGCTGATGAAGTAGCATTTGAAGAATACAAATTCAGCACAGGATGGTAGTGCAGCTTTCTAATATTTATATGGCTGCATCATAATAGCTGGAATACTTGCCCACGTCCTCACTCTGAGAATCTCTGCCAAGAGCACGGTGCATGTACTGAATCCATGATGGGAGCAACCCTCCGAGGAACTCAGCTTGGAAAAGCCAGATCAGCAGAAAACCGTTCCAGAGCACAGAAACCACGTAGAAGTGAGTAAACCACCTGTGAGAACAAAAAGGGTCTTCATTAGTGTTCTCACCGTTCCTTAGTTGGAAATGCAGTTGCAGGACATGCTTGCCTGATGGTGAATACATTCCTTTTTGGTCCCCGCATCAATAAGGAGAGAACTCAGGACTCCAGTGGTATCAGCAGGAATAACCCTAATGTCTCCTTCCCCCAGCGAAATACTGCCTGGAATAACCTCTAACTTAGCTTACCTTACTAATCATAGCTGCACTAAAAAAGAGAAAGTGTAAACCACACATCGCAAAGGTATTCCTCAATGCTTACAAGTAATCATGATGCGCACAACTTTTTGTTTATAATTCACACCACTGAAAGCACATCCAAATTAATTTTCTGGGCATTTCCAGGCTGTTGTGCCTAGCAGCACTCCCACTTTCCTCAGTTTTAGTGGATGCATTACATGACGTGTTAAAGTTCATAAATGACAAATGCAGATGGTAAAAGGCACCCAGAAATAATTAGTCAGCTGTACACTAAAATATCTTATCCCTCTGCAAATTCAAGGTCTGCAACAATCATATAGGAAAAAAGGAGAGACCACCAATACCACTGGGTGATTACAAGGCAAGACCACACGTTTTTTTTAAGAAAATAAAGAATCCCCCAACCTCATAATGCACTTATAAAAGCATATTATGCATTACTGAATGCAAGACATTACGGTCAAGACAGGCAACTAGATGGAGTTAAACAGCCTACGACATCCAGCTCAAACTAGGTGATCCACTATTTCCTTTTGCTTTTAAAACTAAAAGTCCTTCTGGCTAAGAATAAAAATCAGGATCTCTGTAAACACCTGCAAAGAGATGAAATACCATGGGAAGACGCTGATGGCCTTGTCTTGACAATGTAACTATTGGTACAAAACTGTATAGTCAGAGAAGACTATGTTTCTCTGGAACATGCAAACTTTTCTTTTGGGGGAATGTAGGAGTACGACATCCTTGCTTAGTGAAACCAAATAAAGTGACCCCCTCCCAAAGCAGCTCGGGTATCTCTCAACAGCAATACAGAGGCCAAATCAGAATCACAGAGGTAGTGAGCATCCCTGCACGCCCATTAGCAGTTGGTAGCCCCTTGAGACGATCACTTCTCCTCGGTTCCTTCTCCTACCGAGCACAGACAGCAACGTTCACTCTGCTGGTTTGCAACAGCAGAAGTAAAATTTAGCCCCTCTCCCTCATTTTCTGCTTAGAAGACAAAGAGAACTTGTATATTGATAAAAACTCATCGCCATCTCCAAGTTTTAAGGTCTTTCCCTGCTGTCCTGTTACTTAGTAGACTTCTGTCTCATCACTCGCCAGATAACTTTCTCCACGTGTTGCTTTTTGCTACCAGCACACAAACAAGCCCTCCCAGCTTAGCAGAGACATGCCTTGCGAGCTCTCAGCAATCCCAGTTACGCTGGGGATGTATCTGACCTACACAGCGATCCAGCACTGCAGTAAGTACATGTGTCGTCCCTCAAGGAGAGGTGTTCCCTATTTGCCAAACCAACCCAAAATGAATCATAACATTTGACAAGATGAATGGCAAAGTTAAAAATAAGCCCAGGCTAGTGAAAATACAATGCTTGTTTGGAAACAAGACGCAGATGAATGGAAACAGAAAATGCTTCAACAGCTAGATTCAGGCTCTTCTGTATTCTTTCATCTAGCAGGTTTACGGGTTCACTACTCGAGTAACAGAATCGCTTTGTAGATGGTGAGAGCTGAGCCCAATTCCCTGAAAAAGCCACGTTCTTCAGACACCATCTTCTCTAAGACAAGGTGGTGGGAAACTTCTGCTGGAGAAAGGTCAACTCAAACGAGAACCTACTTTAAGAATTTTGCAGTACGCCTACCACTTTGCAGTATGCTGCAATTAAGACAAAGCCTTTATGAGCCCTTATTTTCGCTGAGGATACTGCAGAGCTTAAACACATCCCTGGGTATTTTCTGTAACCAGAAGCCTGATAACCAAGATACTACATTACAACCTTTCCGTAAATAACATGCTGTGTCACAGAACTTTTTTTTTAACATTTGGTTTGAAAGCTATTTATATAACATGTGTCAGTGATAACAAGATCACTACAGTAGGGGCAATCGGATCTTTGGGTTAAGTACCCTCCCAGTCCTGTCCTGCTGGCCTTGCAAGATCCTGTCATGCCTACGTTCAAGTCAAAGGCTAGTTCTAGTCATGAATCTTGGCTGATCAAAAACAACGAAATCCCAGTAACGTATAGAAAGCTGTAAATGTTTTTTTTTTCCCCTCTTTTCCCTCCTTCATCCTATTGAACATCTATTAAGAGATTTGTTTGGATAATGCAGTGGTTCTTTTGCCTTATTAGAGACTGTTCACGGAGGGTCCAGATCGTTATGCTAACATGCTGCTATTAGTATCCTAAGTCACATTCTAAAAAGAAACCTTGAAGGAGGAAGATGACGACTGAGAATCGGTTTAAGACAGTAAACCTGCAGTATATTTGCATAGTCACAGTCACACTCAGGAATCCATATTCCCAGGTCCCTGACCTGAGCCTTGCAGGAAGGTTCGTTTTGCAGATACTGCATGGGACTGGGATTCAAGGGATTAGGCTTTGGTTCCAATTTGGAACATATGGACCACAGTCCCTATGCTCCTCGGTTCCCCATCTGTAAAAACAGAACAACCTTCTGCAAAAAAATTGAGCCCAACTCTATAAAAATACGCAATGCTATTTGCATATGCTATTTATTTTCTACATCTTCAGCTGAATTAATGGGAATGCCCCTACAGTGATTCCCATGCTACTGTGGCGGAAGGCATGCAGCATTCCAGTGCCGGAAATGGCGGCAGGTCACTGCCTCGCTCGGCGGAGCGCAGCCCTCCGGGCCGCCCTCACCTCTTGGGCACCTGGAGCAGGCGCAGCCAGGCCGGGCGCTGCCCGCAGCCGCGCTTCGTCTTCCCGTAGCGAATGAGATCCTGGAAGAGGCCGGAGACGACGCCGCCGCCGGGCCGCCGCGCCGCGGCCCGCCGCCGCAGCAGCAGCGCCGCCAGGAAGGCGGCGGCCAGCAGGGCCCAGCCGGCGCCCAGCACCGCCAGCATGGCCCCGGCCCCGGCCCCGCCCCGCCCCGCTCCGCCCCGCCCCGCCCCGCTCCGCCCACGGCCGCGGAGGGCGGCCGGGACTTGTCAGCGGTGGCAGCGTTCTCCCTTCCTCTTCCCGCTTTCGGGAAAAGGGGGGCCCGCCCAGCCGGGGGCGGGTGAGCCCCGGGGGATCGGAAGGAGCCGGGGGGTGCAGGAGTCGTGGCCGCTGTGCTCTGTCCCTGCGGCTGGCGCCCAAAACGGGGGGGAGGGGGAAATCTGTGTTTATAACCTTGTTACCGTGTGCATCTTCCAGCACTTGGGCCGCCTCCATCATATCTTTTCGTTTCGATTCAGAGGCGGTAGGGAAGCTGCCGCAGGTTTAACAGCGCTGGGGAGAGACGAACCCGCCGTGGTCTCCTCCGGTAACCCAGAGACAGCGTCCCGGCAGCTGCCTGTAATCTCACCCAGTTCCCGTTCCGGGGCTCATCTCAATTGCGTGCGTACCCGTCAGCCGCCTCCCCCGTCTTACATGCGTGCGGGGTCCCATATTCAGAATTTTATTCTAATAATATTATAGGTTTTGTCAAAGCCTTTCTTTGCCTTTCTTTTGCCCTGAGAACTCAAGAAGCCAAACCAGCTTGGCACCAAAGGGAGATGGTTCCCTCTGACCCAAGTGAAAACGTCCTGCCCGCACCCCTCTTGCATGCACAGAGGGATGCGGGTCCAGCTTTCCCCTCGTAAGAGAAACTGAGTGTTACTTGGCAGGCGTTCAGGTGTTGGTTTATTTGACCAAATATCACCGAGTCAATTATCTGACTCACTGCCTCCAAGGAGATACTGAAAGATATTTCAAACATTTCATAATATATATGAGAAAAGTAATGACGTTTAGTGTGGGCATGGTTATGCTAGTGCTTATTAATGCTCTAGAGTAAAATAAGATTTTAAGTCCGGATTCTCAGGAAAAAATAGACTATTTCCAAGTCTTTAAATACAGAACAACCTGATTTTATCAGTCTGTAGTGCTACTTCAGACCATCATGAAATCAACAGATTAAGAGAATAAGGCAGTGGCCACTACCTTGCAGCTCACTGAGATTCAGGCCTGAAGTACACACAGGTTTTGAGTTCAGGAGGGACTTCTGTTGACACCGATGTGCTTCCACAACGCCAGCATGGCTGCCTTTGTAGTGGCACCTCCCAAGGTATCTTTAAAGGTGTTGATGACTTTTTCCCATATGGCATTGAATTATGTCATAAGCACTTTAATTGCATCCCTACCAGCTACCAAACCCATGTAGTATCTTTTTTTTGGTGTAGATCAGGCTTGATCTACAAAGAAAATTTTTAAATTTTACCAATGTACTTTCCTGAACAGAGGTATAAATTCTCCCTAAATTATTTTGACATGTATGACACTGTTAATCCATCCTATCAGTGAATCCTGCAAAGCAGCAAATGCTTAGCTGAAGCACTTATGACATCAATAACATTGCTTTGGGAAAAAATCATTGGAGTTCACATTTTCTGTTAAAACGCGTTGGTTGCTCTCCAGTTATATCTGCATAATGGGCTATAATAAATATTTTAAAGTCAATATAATTTATTGAGTTTAAAAGGTTTGGAGCTCAGTCTAATTCTCTTGCCAATTCAGTATAACTGAATCCTAAATCTGGTTTGGGGATTTCATGGCTAATTGTTTTGGGTAATTAGCAGGAGATGAAGATGCCAGGCAGGTGGGTGGACATTTTTGGGGAGTGGGAGGGAGGAGCAGGCTGTGTATGGGTAATCCCACAGCTGGCGAGGGCGGTGGGCAGGAGAGCGTGCCCAGCAGCGCTGGGGAGGATGGGGGGATGTTGCCATCGCTGCTCCCCAGCCTCGCACCCTGGGGAGCTCAGGCAGCAGCCGCTCTGCCGTGGCCGCCCTTGTCCCCGGGAGCAGGCGGGCAGGTGCATGTTTCTGCGTCCCACATGGCCAAACAGCCCCCCACAAGAGCCTGCAGGTCACGCCAGCCAGGTGCTTCTGCAGGTCGTGACTTGAGGCACCATGTCCTCTTGTGCTGCACATTCCCTGGAGCTGGAGGTTGTCTGCTCTTGCAGCACGTCTCTCTGAAGCACGCAGACGCACCTCTTTCTTTTCAGCCTCAGCTCCTCTCTGAATCATAAGGGAGACACATTGCAGACTTGTCTCTGCAAGCTGGTCCTTTTGCAGTTTTCCCAAGACAGATAAGGCAAGGGGGAGCAACAATTGGCCCATAAAGAGGGTCCTTCCTTTGTTTGAACAGCAAACTTTTAAAATAGCTTTGCTCAGCAATTTTGGTGGCCAGTGTGGATGCCATTTTCATGAAATCATGATTTGAAGACTCCTGGCTGGGTGTATGGCATGGCCCTGCAGCATACTGAGCAGGTCCTCGGCTTCCACTGCACCCAAGTTATATTTTTCTGTGCAGTTTGGGCTTTGGGGGTGTTTGTAAAGCAAAGGATAAGGAATGTGAGACAGTGGTGGCCAAAGGGCCTACAGGTGTGCTGCTGGGGGATGGAGCTGGTGAACGACAGCAAGACTCCAGCAGGACAGTCACACGCACCCAGAGACATGCAGCGCATCATGCCGTGTTCCCCTTTGGGGTGACAGGTACCCAACTTTTTGGCACTTCAGTCATCTCCTAAATTTAACTAACCCAGAGCCTCGGAGGTACAGCTCTGATGGAGGTCAGTGAACTAGCAGATGTTTAGCATCAAATACTCTTCCCTCAATTAACCTTTATTTAAGGAACAGAGAACAGATGGATGCTATGCATGCATCCGTAGTGCACAGTAGGATCAAGGCACTATTTCACCGCAGCACCCTGTGTCACCGTCCGTGTTGCACTGACTGGAATGTTACTAGCAAAGCCAGGCAAAGAGGGATTTAGTCGACAGGAGCCAAGTCTTGCTCTGCACTCTACCAGGATATATAGGTGGGAAGGGAGAGAAACGAGTGTCTGAGAAGTACAGCTGTAACAAACAGACAGAGCAGATCCCTTTTAGTATCTGTCTTATTCCTTGGCTCCAGCACTCCTACCACGTGAGGTTTCCTGTGGGGTGAGTAAGAGCCACAGCAGGAATGCTGCGCCTGCAGACCAGCCCATGGCAGGGACCATGTGCAGCAGCTTAAGGGTGAGAACAGCACTGCTTTGGTGACCGCTTGCTCAGAAATTACTTCAATCTACTATGAAAAAGCTGCAGAGTCTACCCATCAGCAACTCCCCACCAAGTCCCACAGTGTCCCCATGAGATATCATCACCGCTGTAGTTATCACAGTGAACCATAGGTTGCAAGTAACAGATTTAATGGTGGAAGAAAGAAGGTGACTGATATTTATGCACCAGTCCTTCCTTTGCTTGTGGATGCTCGTTCTTTTCCTGCTATAACACAGAGCAGTTTTAAGTTATATGGGCAGATGCTAGGCTTCAGGTGGGTCATTCGGCAAAGCTGGTGATCAGCAGAGAGCTGTGAAGTTGCATCCCTGCAGCTTTCTTGGCCGCGCAGTCGGTGCTTCCTGGACGCCCAAGGCACCCTCCCCGCCAGCTGGCTCCAGCCACGGCCGGTGCTACAGCAGCGACCTCCAGAAGCGGTCAGTTTGCCAGCTATTTCCTCAGAGTTCAGATAATTGGAGGAAGAAGGGAAGGAATACAGCTGTGAGGCTGGGAAATGGTTTGAAGGAGAGAGGAATCGGCAGTTGGTTGTCTTAAATATACCTTCAGTATTTCTATTTGCAAGTTATGATGAGGAGAAGATATAAGTTCTACGCTGCTACTTCTCCTAAATGTGTATATTTTTTGCACAGCAGTAAGAGCCCTTCTCTCTAGGAATTTTTTTCCCCAGTGCTGTACATCTGTGGCACATTGTATCACCCGTGTGCGGTAATGATTTTCTCACTTTTTAGGCCACAGTTCCCTCTAGGTGGCACCAGCACTCTTCGCTTCCCCTGCAGCCCGCCCTGTGCTGGGCTTCGGCTCCCGCGGCCCGGGAGAGCCCGGGAGGTCCCCGTGCATCCTCCGAGCATCCTTCCACCAGCAGCGCTGCGGGGCTCTCCCCTCGCTAGCGATTTGTAACAGTCGATATACCTATAGCATTTGTAGGCTTTGTAATTTGACAATTGCAAACGTTTGTGGGTGCGTGTTAGCTTTTCATGGCAAATATTTGTTCTCAGCTCTGTGACACTTATCCCATCTTAATGGGTGGAGTTCATCTTACCTAACTTTACCCATCTGAAAGTCAGCTCTCTAGCCGAAACTAGTTAGGTGGCTTCCTAGTATAACTGATGGAGACAGGTACTGCCAGAGTGCCAGGTTTTTTCTTCCTAAAAACAGATGTCTCAGCTGTTGAGCTGAATTGTCCTCCCTGGTGAAGATCCTGCTGCATTTTAAAGGTTAAAATAGTAGCCTGTGCTCTACTGGTTTTAAACATTGGAAGATAATACCGAGATACTGGGGCCAAGAAAACATAAATCACAGACCACCAAAAAAGTGTACTTAGAGATGTGAGAAACTTGCACTGAAACGCACTTCCCACCATTCAAGGATCACTACGTGCCCTTGGCTTTCAAATTAGAAAATGTGAGTGTTTTCACTAGCTGATGGAAAGCAGGAATTATTCTCTGATAAGACGAGAGCTCCCATGTAGGATCGGTGCTATGCTCCTGGGATAAACACAGTTATGTTTGCATAGCTCTTAATGTATAATTCGTACACGTGAATCCATAGGCTTCAAGGTGCGAATTCTACATCTCTTAGAGACATGATACTAAGATACATGATTTATTCACTATTCAGCTATATTATTTGCTGAGTTTTCACTGATCGCAGCTAGCAATTATCTTGCCAACATAGTCGACTTGGAATCTGAGACAATTTGGAGTTTCACCCTGGGAATAAAAGCAGCTTTATTACAGCTTGTATGTTATGGTATTGATAGGGGCTGGTCACGTGCTGTGAAGGCTAAGTCTGGGCAAGTTGCTGTTTGCTATATGAACCTGCATTTGGATTTTTAAAAAACTATCATTATCTAAGGAATTTTGTAAGGGAAAAATCTACCTAAAGCTCATAATTATCATTTGAATAATTTTGATTTGCAGAATAGCTTAGTGAAAAATAAATATGCCTTTACTTAGAATTATAGGTATGTTATGGTTAAAATGAGAGCAGGGAAGATGACTTAAAATTCATAGGGATGAATCATTAATACTTTCTTTGTCAAAGGGCACTCGTCCATGGTACAACCCTAGGACTTGGCAGGAGCAGAATTCAGACCCTTAACAGTAGCAAATAGTTGTCTGACTCTGTACTAAAATCCTCAGAGGATTTATGGAAAACATACTCACCTGTCTCTGTCTTCTGTATATTGTTTTATGTTATTTTAGAAATATGCCAGAACCTATTTGCTTGTAAAATGATGGGGGTTTTCCTGGAATAGACAGACTGCATTCAGGCACGGGTTCAAAAGTAAAGGTTTTTCCCTGAGATTCCTGTTGAAACTTTCAGACTCAAATACAAGAGTTGAGAGTTCAGGGGCACCGACTGCCTGCCAGAGGAGAAAGACCAATGCTGATAAAAGCCATGGAGGGCAGTTAGTTTTAACAGGGCTATCAGATGAGCAGGGAAAGCTCTACGTAAACTTGGCAGGCAATGAGAAAGGTAATAGCAACATTTATAACTCACAATTGTGAAGGGTCAACATTTCCTCAAGGAAACAAAGACCTTCTGTGTGCTGCTTTATGCACTCCATGGAAATGGTTGGCATTAGGGGCCCTTTCCTACGCCCTCTGGGACTGTGAACAGAAAGTATTTTAATGCTGGTACCTGTTTCATAAGAATCAACTGGGAAACAGAAGAGAGTTTTGGACATAGCTGCTGTTCTCTGGGGCTGTAGAAGTTGTTCCAGGAGGAGAGCTATGGGAATGCTATTACTGAGTAGCAGAAGCACCTTCTCAAATGAGCATCATCTGGGGTGGTACCTCTCCTTTGGGATGGGAGGCTAAAGAAAGTACCTGTGTTCCAGAGATGATACTGCCTGTTTCATCAAGGCAAACGCTAGGTTTGAAAATGCCAGGCTATTGCCGTGTTCCAGAATGCAGATGAGTATTTTTTTCCATATGTTTTCTGTGTTTTTCTGTGTTGTGCCATAACGTGAAGACATAGGCTTCATTCATGTATCTGCTCATACTTACCAGTGATCCTGCCTTGGGAAAGGTACAGCGGCTCAATGAACCCTTACTGTCCATGACCTGTGACTAGAAAGAAATTCAGGTTTTCAACTACTAAGTAGAGTTAACAGCTGTAAAAACAGCTGTAGAAAATCATTTGTGTTGCTAAACTTAAACATGTCACAGGGGAAATGAAAGCTGTTTATGAATATTCAGGATTTTTTTCCATTTATCCTTATTGTATAAATACCATTCTAGCAAATTAACTCTTCCTGATTAACTCAGTGCAACATCTGAAAGATAATTTAACATCTTTGTTTTCTTATTAATACAAGTATTCACACATTGTTATAAAGGGCAAAAAGGTGATAGCATAGATAGCGTGTAAGGTCTGTGCCAATAGTATATACTTTGTGCTTCAAACTGCTGAGTTATCTTAGCAGGACTTGATCCTAAATACGTCTGAGCTCAAGCTTTCAGTCTGATGTGCGGGTTCGAAATGAGATAAACTAGTGCTGGCTTTGCAGTATTTCCAGCTGAAGGTGTCTCTCTGCAAGAGAATGTGATTTTCTTTAAAGGAAATTAATTTTATCTGTACCTTTTGGTTACAAATCCCAGTCTAGTTCTGAATGAAATCGGGAGTGGGAACAGAGTCAGCTCCCCTTTAGCTCACATATCTTCTTTTATTCTTGCAAACCCTTACTTTGCTGTGTGCTTCTTCCCTTGCTGGCATATGCTTAATTTTGTACACTCCTTTTTGACAGCTGTTTGATTAATTTCTATCTTGGCTTGCTTTTCTAATTGATTTTTTGTAGTAACAGATCTTTAAAGGAATTTTTTTTCCCCGGTGTGCTTCCTGACAGAAAATCTCTAGTAAATATTTATCAGGAAAGTGTTATATTAGTAATTTTCTCAATAAATATTTATTAGAGGCTTAACACTACAAACCCCTGTAGGGTTGTGATAAATATTGACTACAGCCGAGACAGAAACAGTGCCTGAAGAGCACTGCGTGCTATGGGCATGTTCAGATGCAGCTAATCAGTGATAAATATCTGGTGATTTTTAGGTAAGAGAGTTGAGCTTTCCTTACCTACCAGATCTGTCATATGCATGACGGCGCAGGATTAGCTCCTGAGTCAGAGGCACAGAATCAAGAGGCAAATCTCTTAAAATGGCAGCAGCCAAATGAGGGGAACTGGGGGTTGACACCGCTTTTAAAGCACTTTTAAGAATACACTGCAGCTTTTCCCGGTGGAAATAGTCGTCTCGGTTTGATAGACATGTGAGAAGCCAGAAAGGCTTCTTGTGATACAGCTAAGCAAGCGTGCCAGTACCCACTTCATTCGCATCTGTGCGCACGGCTGGGCAAAATAATTAAAAAAAAAATCTGGAAGTGGTAAAAGCAAATAAAAGGTCATCCACAAGTTAATTACTTGTAGTGCCTTACTTACAGATTTGCACTGACAGGCTGTTCTGTTGCTCTCTGAACTGGAGGCTAGAAAAATAAACGGTTATGAGCGGGTAGATATGATTGAGGCGTGTGGGGTCTCCGACGATAAATAATCTCAGCCCTTGTGTTCAGATACTGCAAGCAGCTTTGGCTAACGTCACGACTTACTTGCCAGATTCATTGTGTGCTGTTCAGCAATCGAGACAGCAGTTAATAAATATTCTTATTGTCCAGACTCAAAACAAAGCTGAGGTCACGCGGGGCTGGCACTGTAACCTAGGAGGAGATGCAGGCTGCGCTCTCCAGACTGCTGATTTCTAGGCTGTTTTAATGAAGACTTACCCTGATGGGCTTTAAAAACCTTGAAATGAGAGCAACAAGACAACTGTCAGAGCAATAGGGATGTGTTGCTTGCATGTGCCTCTGCCCTTCGTGCTGGGAGCATAAAGCAACGCGCTGGCTCTGCCATAGCTCTGATGTGCTTTACCTACAGAATACTATTCCTACTGAAATCACTCCCAGTCCGGAAGCAGGTAAAGGAAGAAAAAAAGGGGAGATGAAAATGGCAGCAATTTGGACCAGTATGTAAACAATTTAGTTTTTCTTTCCAACCATGCAGCCTATAGATGCGAGAAGAAATGCAGCCAAGGTAGGATCACTAAACCTTCTAGGGTGGCTTGTCTGAGCCAGTGCTCGGGGTAGACAGGGCACAGGGCCCAGGAGAATAAGTGATAAAGACCTCTGCTGCACTGCCGGTCATTTACACTATTTCAGAAGGGTGTAAGTGGCCCTATCTCCTGCTCTCATTGACAGAGACCTAGGGACAGAAGCACTGGGTGTCGTGCGTGATGGGTCTGTGCCTGGTGGGCTGGCCTGGCGAGGTGCACGAACACTGCTGGCCAAGAGGACAGACCGTGGCATGTCACAGCTCTAACTGGGTGAGAGTGACTCTCCCTGATCCTTCAAATTCAGTTATCTTGCGGCTGACTGAGAAGCCTGTCCCTATTCAGCAAAAGATTAAACCCAAGCTTAAGTGGCTTTGCTGAATGGGGATAGAGTTAAGCTCAGGACCTTACTCCTATTTATTAGCACGATAGTCAGAGGTCTGGCTGCCATGAGCAGTGTATGTAAGAACCGTGAGGCCCCACTAAGTGGCCAGCCTGCTGCTCATTGCTTCTGCATTTTGATGGGACCACCTGTGCAACACTCATGCCGAGTCCGTCTGCTTGCCCTCGGCCCCTGCCTGACCTGGTGTTCAGGGGACAACAGCACTTGCTTCCTCTCTGCCTCTGGAAAAATCAGTTTTAATAGTATCTCCTCTGCCTACTGGTGCTCAATGATCAGAGAGTCTGGTGGAAATCTCCAGATTTGGCATTTCCTACCAAGGCCACCTCTCTAGTTAAATTCAACTCCCGACCTGCTCGATGAGCTCCTCTGAAAATCCAGCCTGGCTGAGGAAACACACATCTAACTTCTAGTTCATTTCACCCCGATCCGGACAGTTTTTGCCTGCAGTCTTGCCTAATTCACCTCCTAATGGAATCAACACCTTCCAACTTGTTTGAGAACTTCAGGGAAAGGATGGTTTAATTTCCAGCGACCCGTGCTGGAGTGATGTCTGCGCTGGAGAGGCGGCTTCGGTGTTCGTCGCACCTAAAAGTGCTGTGACAGTGGATGTTTTTCTCTGCTTGGTTCCTTCCTTTTATCTGCATGTGGCATTTGTTTCTACTTACATCTAAAGAGACTTGGAAAGTGATCTGATTAATTAGAAGAGGCTACTTAGGAGGAAATGAATATAACTCTACATAGTTCTCTGTTACTTCCTCAAGTCTTTCTGTGACTAGTACTAAGCTGTTATGATACAGGATTTTTGAGATGCCAGGGAAAAAAAACAAAGGGGTTTCTCTGCAGTGCTAATTTTTCCACCCTGGGGTTTTGGATTCCTGTTTGTGGGACTGACACAGCACTACCCCACCGCAGCACCGAGCCCTTGCGCGGTGGGGGCTGGCTCCTTACGCCTCACCTTGCAGGAGCTGCAGTCTGGTCTGTACTGAAACCCCTGTACACTCCCAGAGAAACAAAAGGGGATTCTTTCTTCATTTCTCGTTAGAATAAATCTTAGCAAGAAATACCATCGCTTCTTACTTACCTCCATTCTTTCTGCTTTGGAAATCAAGTGTGGTTGGTGGGTCCTGACAGTGGGGCTGAGGATCCAATAAATTCTGCTATTAAAGCTTTTTTTAAAAAATTGAACTGTATTTTGTGTCTTTCTTGTGCAAAAATCTTGCGCGCTCTTTTTTTTTTTTTTTAAAAACCATGCAGGAAATGTTTTGGAAGGGAGAGTCAAGAGACTTAAGTCTGGAATTTTTATGTACACCAGAAACTTAAATGTGTGGTTCAAGCTGATAAACTTACCACACCTCTTTCTGTTTTCTTTATAGACTTATTACAAATATCTGGCTTGGAACCTAGATTTATGGTGTGAACAAAAGAAATATAGACCATAGAGACATGAAAAGATAAATCTCAGGAGGAGACATAAAAGGGTTTGTTCAACTTTTAAACTGTTTCTTAATGAAACAAAATAACAAAAAAAGATCAGAACACTCATTTTTTAAAATGTTCATGTTTAAAGAAGCTGTTGAACATTAGTGATGTCGCATATAAAATATCACCTCTATTGTTTTATGTCTGAGTTGAAATTGCCTATAGAGTCCAGTCCTGAGTTTCTTGTAGCATCACAATTTGCATTGCCCTCAACTGGAGGTTTGTACAGAAAAAGGAACAGCAAGCACAGAGCCCTCAAGCTATATTTCTGAACCTAGAGCTGGCCAAAATTTCCCAACGGTGCACTTCGGAGCACTTTTTTGGATTCATTTCAGGTGGAATGTTTTGTGAAAATGTGTACTCTTCCATGATATTTAATTGAGAAAAGAATAAATACATAATTTCTGTTTCTGTTTTTACTTTTTCCTTATATGGTATTTTAAATGATTCTAATCAAAATGAGTCTTTGTGACTTCAGTTTTGACAGTGCCATGGACTCTGAAGCACTGTGAGCGTACAGGCCCCCTTCTTCCCCAGCAAAGATGTGAGACTTCCATGAAAGTTTGACTAGAACATCTTTTAAGAAAAGAAAGGACATTTACTCTCGACTTACAAATTTTCAGTGGTGGAGAATTCCCACAGCCTTTGGTAAATTGTTCCAGGGATTAGTAATCTTTACTCACAGGTAAAGAGATTGCGCTTTATTTCTAATCTGAATTTGTGTGGCTTCAACTTTTTACTCTATGGACATTATACCTTGGTTTCCAATAGATTTAAAAATCCAGCTTGAGGACTCATCACAAGTGCACGCATCTATGATCAAATCATCCCTGTTCTTATTTGTTAATTTAGATGAGAACCACCACTTGCATCTGTCCGTGAAAGACATACTTCCTTTATGGCTGTTCTTTGCATCTCTTTCAATTGAGCAGAGACGCTCTTTGATTGTGAGCACCAGAATGAATCCCACTCTTCCGGCAGCAATTTCATCCATGCCAGACAGAGAAGAAATCTAACCTTCCTGCTCACTTTATATTATAGGACCAAGAATTGCACAAGTCATCCTGTTGCAATAGGAGTGCATGTTTAAAAAATTATCAATTAGTACCCAATTAATACCTAAATACAGTTCAGTTTGAATAAGACAGTGTGTTCATTTGGTCCACCTAATTGTCTGATAGTAGAATTGAAACCTCAAAAATTTTGCCTGTCAGCATCATATCACTAAAGGAAATTTGGTGAAAGGAATTCTTGAGTCTTATAACCACAAGTAGCCACACCATAGGACTGCCACCACAGCTGTTCTTAGCGGGCACCTTTCCCAAAGGCTAGGCAGCTGTTCCAAGGCCAAACTGACTATAGAGACAGACCTACCCATTCAGCCCCATCAGGATGCCTCTCAGGAAAAGAAATGAGGCACCTCAATAGGAACAGGTGGGGAATTTATGCTGCTCCTACCCGAGTTGTCATTTCCCTGGGACTAAATAAGGTATTTGCTCCCGACCCTTTCAAGAACACTAAATTAGCTTAAAAGAAAATCAGGTCTGTATCCAAATGTAAACAGATTATCTCTGGGCCCTAACAAACGAGATTGCTGTGAAGAATTATGTAATTCTCAAATTTGACCTCCAGTCAGTGCAAACCTTCAAGAGCAGCCTCATCTTTATGGGGATCTACTCCAAGCTTTAAAGCATCTATGGCTCTGTGGTTTTGTCATGAGCACGTAGTAAACGTGTCTAAACATAGCTACTGTGAATGTCTGGAAGTTACCAGCTGAGACAGAAGCAGCTAATTGAATACAGCACCAGCAGGCATAATAAATGTGCATTGATTTTAATGTTATGTGGAAGATTTAATATTCAAGTGACTAGATTACTATTAATTGCATTGCTTATTCTAAAAATGCAAAAGATAAACAATTACTAAAATTTGTATGTTAATTGGGCTCAAATGAAGTGATTAAAAGTAGAAGGAAAAAACGAAAACAAAGCATTACCAAATTCTTTGACTCACTTTTTTTGGTAAACAAGATCTTTCTGTGATACAATTGCTGTTCGACTAAAAAGAAACATTGATAATTGTAATGTATTATGAGCCAAGCAAGTATTTTCCATTGGAATAATGATTTTCACTTAGCACGTTAATGTTGACAGAAAAAGACCAAAGGCACCCTTGTGACTTTACCAGCATGTCATAACAAAATGAAGGCTTAACCTGTTTCTGAAGGATTGACTTTCAAGCAGGAAACTGGGCTATTTTGGAAACTTAGCTAATGACACTGTTATTTTTTGTCCTGAGTGATAAGGTTGATGGATACATACCACTTGTATTTTGCTTAATCCTTTTTCTCCCATGCTCAGGACTATCACTTACACCATAGTGTTGATCAATGTATATTAGTATCTAGCTCTACTGACAAATGCTCTTGCTCTGTCACTTGCAGCTGTAAATTTATTTTGACAGAATTATCTGACACACATATCCTTTTTCTTTTGGAGAACTGTAAAGACTGAAATTTTCAGAGCGACCTAGGAGAATTCAGTGTCCACCTCTTAGTGAAATCCCAGGGGCACTGAGTGCCTGTGTGTCCCAGGAATCCTGGAACACCCAGCCAAAGGCTCAGTAGGATCTTCCTTATGCTCCAGAACAATGTCACAGAACATCTAACGTGATAGATTAAGTTTCTATAAAAGGTGGAGACGTAAAGAGCAATAAATATACAGACTCATGAGATTTAGAAAGGGCACCAGTAACTAAAGTAGCTACCACAGGTGTTCAAACAGTCAATTTTTTTCACCGAGGTGAACATTTTCAAGCTAGCTCCCCAAAATAAATTCTTACAGCGAGCACACGGTAAAGGATGTAATTGGATTACAGAGCTCTGCAATATCAGTGCTTGACTTCCTTATAGAATTTAAAATACGTTTTAACTGATGCTGAAGAGTTTCCAGTTGAAGAGAAGAGATGCTGCATAAAAACATGATTTTACCATCGCCCGACACTTCTGCAAGGTCACGAGGGCAGATAAACAACTTCCTGCAGCTGTGGCTACATCTGGCACACGACTGCGGCAGAGAGCGTGCTTCGCAAAGATAAACATATCAGGTTGTATCTCCATAGTCTCCTACACTTCTGGATAAAGCTTGGGGAACTGAACTTGGCCCTGCAATGCCAGTGGTAATTAATATCTGAACCTGCTTTGCCACTAATGAGTCAAAGCAGCCCTTCAGTGAGTTTAAAACCACCCCACTCCAATAACGTGTGGTTACTGTAGGAAGCTTGGTGCCACTGCGCTGCTCCTGAAGCCCCCGGTTGTATTTCTCACCTGGAGACTACAGCTACCATCAATCTGCGGGTGAGATGCTTCAGGGGCAGCCTGTTGCTGGATACCTGCGTTGGGGAGTGGATTCCTTGTAGCCTGGGGTTGAGGCTGCCTCTGTGTTCCTAAGACACATTTTCTTAGTCCTTTTTAGAAGACAATCTCTCTTTGGATAGCTTCAATTCAGAAGACTTGGTTTATGGCTATTTCTGTCATATTGTCACACAGGTTGTTGGTTTTTTTTTCCTCAAACAAAGGCTGTCATGGTGCTTTTGGGTGTAGGGTGGGATAGTTTTTGTTTGCTAGCTGAACAAACTGAAATCAATAAATGATTTTTGACTGACCCCAGGTTGAAACTTTTTGTCATATGCAATGAAACAAACCGATTTAGCTTTAACCTGAATGGTAATACAAAAAGGAATTAATTACATTTTGCATCATTTTTGTATTTGGACAGCAGACTAGCATTGCACAGCTGGGGAGGCATTTCCCCTGTAGCCCCTTGGGCGAATTGTGTGCGGGTGCCTCTGCAGGTTTCTGTGGGGAGATCCAGTCCTGAAAAGGTGCCTTCCTGTCTCCCTGGACTATCTCAGGAACCCGGTTGCCCCCAGAGGGCAATCCAGACCCTCCTCTGAGGCTGGAGAGGAGCAGATCACCCACTCCTCTGCTGAGACTGGGCACCCTGTGAAGTAGGGAAGGGCATCTGAAAGGGAAGGGCAGGCAGTGCCCAGCATTTGGATTATCTTATTTATTTTGGATATTGGTTCAATGGGAACTATATTGGTACGGTCAGAGTACTTGCCCACAACTGGGAGCTGCAATCCTCTGAGCTTGAGAAAGCACCTGAAAAGTGCCCCACAAGTTCTGTGCAAGAAGTCCTCGGAGAGCCTGCATCCCAGGTGGTGCCCAGACAAGTCTATCCATAACACGGCACACAGGCAGCTCTCGGTGGATGCAACACGGTGGAGGTGCTGGGCAGACATAAAGCTCCCGAGACAGCCTTTGGCCACCCTCTGTTCCAGGGACCACTCAGACAGCAGCTGGCAATGGAAAGATTATGTTTATACCTCTTGTACCAGCCAGACCCCCCCATCACAAGGATCTTTGCCTTTCAAGAGGAGAAGCAAAATTCCTCCTCTGCCCTTAGCTTGCAGTTTGCCCTGAGGAATAGCTGTTTGGCTGCATAGCTGTGTTGGTAGGAGCCCTGTTTCCTTGCTTGCTTATGTGTTGGGAAATTGCTGGCCCTGTTGCCTGTAGATACTTAGATATCTTCCATGAGAAAACTAAAGTTGCTAGGACCTCGGCCCCCCTATTTGTAAACAGCGTAGGTTTGGGCTGAATTTAATTCAGTTTAGCAAATAAACAAAATTCATGAGTTATAAAACATCTCTTTTCTTTGCAAAAGCCCCAGTTTTGTAACAAGCCATGTCAGGTAAGTATTTGTCCACACTTCGACACATCACAGGGAGAACTGTAGGAGCTGACAATATACAAGCCATTTGATGTTGTGTTTCCACCCTGCTTCCTGGCAGACACCTCTTGGAGATGACAAGGGAGTATCATTTTTACATGACGGTGTTTCTACCAAACTGCTGATAGAGCCCTTCACAAGATCACAGAAGGGTCCGTATCATCTGATTAGCATTTAGAGAAGTTGGTCGTCCGGGAGGGAGCCGCAGGAGACCAGAGACTGCTACCCTTGAGGGCTGAGAGAGGAAAGACTCAATCAGTGGTTGATAAGGCTTAGCAATGATAAATCACAAACAAAACTCCAGGCTTAGGAATTCACAGCACAATCTGTCATGAATTTCCTTCCCTTCCCTCCCTCCCCAATATCTGATGAGAATTTGCCTTTTAAAATGGTCTCTGGCAGTACAAGAAACCAAGTCAGCGAGAATTGCTGAGCTGTGCCTGGCTTTTGTTAATTTTCTTAGTGCTCTATTTTTTTTTTATAACTGTATCTTTGTGTGTATGTGTGTCTATGGGTATATTTATGCAAATTTGACTGCTAGTAGGTGATAGCAAGAGGAATTTTAAAGTTCAAAGATTTTTTTGTAATGTTAAAATGCAAAAATCTCATGTGAAAAACACTTGGTACCAGACTATTAACATTTTAAAAAGGGAGATTTGAAACCTGCCTGGGAGCCCCCGTTCCCCACTGAAGCAGACTGCAAAATCCTTTAAAAAATCATCTTAGAATTGACTTCAAATAAAAGGACCTTCTCTACAGGAGATACTTCTGCTGGGAAGAGTGCTCTCCGCATCAGGTTTCCCACCAGTTCTGAGAGGCTGTAACACCTTAGCCTGCTAGCTGCATGTATATATACAGTATATAGGTGTGACGGTGTAGGCCCATGCATGAGCTGGAGATACATCTTCCCAGGCTGTGGCTGTGGAGGAGAAGGAGCACTGCAGTGTCAGTGTGACGGGACAACACATTTACTGAATGCACATCCCGCACTCGGCTGTTGTGAATGATGACGTTGCTATAGGTCTGCCCAGGACACTTCTGCTTCGTCCCCTCTTCCCCTTGTTAACCAGTTCATTGATGCAAAGGGAAGATGTAGAGATCTTTAGGTCTCCCTTTGCCTAAGAATGGTATAAATAGGACTTAGCAGAGTATTTCCCCTGATTATAGCACTTACAGTCACTCGTGTACATTCTCTCTCTCACTTTTAGGGTACAGAGAACAGGGGTGGAAGCAGGTCCTTGTTTCGCCTCTGTCTCTGGGCACAGGAGCACCCCTGTGAACTGTGAATCCCCTCCCCAGCACCTTTCCATGCTGCCTCTTACATGAGGGATGGAGGCAGATGAGTGCTATTAGCCATCTTTCATGCAAACCAGTTTTCTCCATCCCTTCAGAGAGACGCCGGATGAGCAAAGCAGGCACGAACGACGTGCCTCCCAGCTGCACGTCCGCTGCCCCTCGCTTCTCAGACACGTGCACATGTGAGCTCAGAAGTGGGGTCAAATAATCCACATCTACCCAGTTAAGAAGCTAAAAACAAGGAAGAAAAATACTGTTAGAATGGACCAAGTGCGGATGAAAAAAATACGGATTTGAGGGGGAACGATGGCAAAAAAAATGCCAGAGACCTCAAAAAAGCAGGAAAGAAGAAAAGACAGCACTTGGAGAAAAATCCCCTGTGCTAATCATACAGAAATTGCACAAACACTGCTGCCTACTTTGAAGGATGGATGGTAGGAGCTGCATTGAGCCTCTCACAGAACTGCGCTTTAAAAATACATTAAAAAGTTGGCTTGCAATGAAACCTATGGGTTTTAACCTGAGCATCACTGTGATCCTCCTCCTCTTCCATGGCGGGGATATTTTGGGGCAGTGTCGCACTGTAGCAGCTGATAGGCTGAACTGAAAAAAACATAAATGTTCTTTCCAAACTGACGTGAGAGAGAAAACTGTTACCAGAGGGCAACACTGAGGATTTATTTTTAATTTTTACCTTGTTAAAAATCATTGTATGATTGCGACAGCCTGCTTTTTACATCTGTAACAATTCCTGCCCCGTAAGAGCAGCAGGATTCCTCCAAGGGATGCCCAAGTATGCAGAAACGCTGACGCTAGCCTGATGCTGGTGCTAACAGCGTGCACTGCTTACTCTTATTAGACAATAACACATACCCTGGGGTGTCTTCTGGCTTTTGATTAAGCTCCCTGGGATTCCGGCTTTGTAGATTGGCCATTGTAAATGCAGAGGCAGAAGAAAGATGCGATCGCCTCTGCTCCAAGGGTGGTACAACCACCTCTCCCGGCAGGAAGCGTTCAGATGCCCTTGATGACAATGGGCAAACAGACAGTGTTTTTGTTTATTTTCTCATAAAGTGCTGATGAACAAATGAGGCAGAGGCATTAAGAAGCTCACGCTGTGAGGAGAGATTTGAGTTTATCAGCTGCTTCTTGGCAGGGTAAATTTTACATACAGTGGGAATATAAAGTGATCCCTCCCTCAGGGGTGAGGCTCTAGAGTTTTATTTCATAAATAAAAGGGGAGGAGTGCTTTCCTTAGAGACTTGCTCTTTTCTTGAGTCAAGTTTGAATAATACTGCTTATTTTCTCTGACCTTCTTTGGTGTAACATGATCATGAAACACATCATAGCTAGCTAGTCTATAGTCGAGGGGCAGCAGAAGCTGAGAGGAAGCATCTATGGATAAAGCACAGCCTGAGAAATACTGAGGAAGATCTTCTCTGACTAACAGGCTAACCTCTGCAATTAAACTTTGTTCATTTGATGGTCTAAGCCCTACGATGAAAGGTGCTGTTCAACTCGGGCTGGTATCTTCTCTCACTGAAGTAATCACAAATGGCTTAAAATACTATGTAGAGAACCTTGCGACAAGAGGCAATGACCCTGAGGATCACACAGATCACATGCAGAGCTCCGTCCTGCCAAGTGGTGAGGCCTGAAGATACCGAACCTCACAGCCAGCACACACGAGTCTTCTTTTTCCTGGTACGCTTACCTAGGACATCTTTGTATATTTCAGCAGAGAACTCACAGTATATGGCAGATTTGGAAAACATTTTGGAATTTACGTTGTGAAGCAAAGTGGGATCTTCCCTCCAAAGCACCTAGAGGCCAGTGGCAATGTCCACATGATCTCTTGTAAAAAGGTGATGCCATATGGCAGGAAGCCATTTATCTGGCTTCGTTGCTGTAGGGAGTGAAAATTGACAGGACAATGCTATCTGCAGGGCTCACGGGGCTGGGTCAAATCCTGCTTACCTTACTTAATGTAAATAATTCTCCGCATCTCAATAGCTCTATGTTGTTACAAACTGTCCTGATTTGCACTTTGCAAACTGAGAGCAGAAATTGCTTCCAAACCTTCCAAATGGAGCTTTTCCCTCGAACAGAAAAAAGCTTTGTCCTGCCCACCCGAGTCGTCCGCATGACTGCAGAAGCCCAGTAGCGTTTCACAGGGAGTTTTCTTTTGAAGTTTGGTTGTGTAAGACAGGAGGAAAACCTTCCCTCCCAAGCATAATCCTGTAGTGTAAAATCAGCTTTATATTTATTTATTTTGACATTCAAACCGCTCTTTTTAATGCATGTGTATCAGCTCTTAGGGATTTAGGTCTTCATGGCTTGGTGATTTGCCTAGTATTTCTCATAGTCCCCTATACAAGGGAACTATTTTTAAGAAAGTCCGCAGTTTCGGCTTTGCTATTCCTTTACGCTGGTTGGAGAGGGAAGGCTGGGGTGGGTGGGGGCATTTAAACAAAATGTTCAAGGGTGGTTTTACAGACTCAGTGGACTCCACAAACAGAACTCAAACCTCTTGAATTACTGCCAAGTCTTCCTCTCAGATCCATCTGAAATGACTTAGAGCTGGTGCAGGTCAGGTCTGAGCTTCAGCAAGAGCCATCCTGTGTTACCCCCAGGGAGACCCCACCATGCTGCACCTGCCTTTGAAAAATAGAAGATCTGCATGGTGAAGAAGCACTAAACACAATAAAGGAGGATGCAATGGTTAGGAAATTATCCTTGAGCACAGGCTCTGTGTGTGCAATAACCTTCTCTGCTGCAGTCTTCCTGTGCAGCTGCGGCTGAGCCCCCGGGATTGCAGTCCGTAAATGATGGGGGGCCCTATGACTTAATGGGATCTCCAGCCCCAACGCCCCGGAGTGCAGTGCTCAGCATGCCCTGGCACCCCAGCTTTCACCACTGTGCTTCAGCTGGTGCCCACGGCTGGAAGTGGCTGGAAGGGTCCCGTCCTGGCAGCTCCGTGATTCCCACGTCTCACCCATGAGTGACCTGCAGTCACTTTCTTCCATTGTCTGACACTGTTGGAACCCAATTCCTTAATTCCCCCTTGCACCAGATGACACTGACTGGGGAGAGATGGGAAGGACTCATGCATAAACTTGGATTCAGGAACAGAGATGTGAGTTAGAAATTGATTTTGAAATGTTTTGCTTAGTTGTTTAAGTATGCAAGTATTTCTTCTAAGATGCAAAATATTATCATAAGATGGAGCAATTCAGATGTGCTCATCTGGAATTAAATGCAATCTTGATTTGTTAATTTTGGCATTTGTGAGCGTGTGTGAAGCTGGAAGAAGAGGGATTCCTGCAGATCTGTGTATTGGCTTGGCAGGAGACTAAAGAAATCAAAATAGCATAAAACCTGGGATAGGATTTGGTCTGCCTAAATCCCACACTGATCCTACTTTCTTGGACTGGCTAATCTCTCCACTGAAGCCAGAAATTATAAGCGTAGTGTTAGCAACCCACACCCACAACTTTTAGGCCTGACCCCCTTTCTGCAATAATCAAATTGCTAGAGAACCCCCCAAAAATGGGGTCCATGTCTGCCCCAGTCTGAAGGAGCCCCTCTGCCTGCATCCGACTGGGACGTGCAGCCATCCATCCGCCTGCTCAGCAGCTGGGACGAGCGCAGCCCGCAGTGGCCCCTCACACCAGGTCCTCTTCCTCCAGGCAGGGGGATCCCCCGGCTCATGCTTCCCCTCTCGGGGGCACCCAGCAGAGGGATGGACACCAAACCTGGCCTGAGCAGGTCACCCTTTGGGCAGGCGTGCTCTCCCCGTACAGGTGAGAGGTCTGGATCACTGGATGGGATCTGCTTCTGGGGGTTGTCAGAGGCACCTTCCTCCTGCCATGGCCTTTATAGTGAATTTAAGATGACTTACTTTCAGAGGACTAAGTCACCCCCTCCTTCGTCATACGGACAATTTAAGTGAAGTAACTATCCATGTTTGGAAGACTTGATTTTACCACCATGTAGGTAAGTTAGGCACCTAAATTAGGCAATGAGTAAGCTAAAACATGGCAATGACTCCATCTTTTCCACCAGGTAAAGATGTACCACAGAGTCCTTTGATCTTGGTAGGTCTCCCTCTCCTTGTCTCCCCTGGGCTTCCAGTCGCGTCCTTGACGTGCAGCATGGCTTTGAGGGAAAGCTAGGAATGGGTTAGAGCACCTACATCCTTCCGCCTCCTATCTACCTAAATGAAGAAAGTTAGCATGAGTTTGTTCCACACATTGATTTATCTGCAAGGATGGGGCTCAGGATTTATATTTTATAACAAAATAACAATTTGTTATGGACATACGTTTCCAAGTATGGACATACGTTTCCATCAATCCACTTACATATAGGAGGAATATTATCATTGTACTTTGGCACCAGTTTCCACATCAGTTTAATCTTCTGTATTCATAATGATAAAGTCTAACATTTTTCAGGTCTTAAAAATTAGGCTCCAGATTAAAACATATTCCTCCTCTATGGCTTTGTCTGCATAATATAATCCTCTTAAAGTGGACACTAAGGGCTTGACTGAGTTTCCTATGCTCAGGTATAAGGTGCCATTTGAAATGCCCTGGGGGACCCAGGACATTCCCATGGGTGGACAGCTGTGACAGATGGTCTTCAAAAGACTTACCCCTTCCTGGAGGAGACTAATGGGATACCCCAGGGTACCTACTCCAGAGGTACTAAATGCAATTTATGGACAGCTGAGTCAAGCCTGCACCAACTTAATCTGTGTCCTCTCTGCTACAGTTTTAATTGGTTGCTGTAAAGACTTGGAAAGCTTTGGCTCCTGACTCACTCAGCTCCCTAACTGCTTGTTTTATAAAAAGCAATTTAAAATAGAAATACAGAATGGTGGTAATTGAGGGATCCCACTTCTACTGCTAATATTTTGGCTTAATTAAGTTACTCTGTGGAAAGATCTATCATGGCTTGTTTTTCTAGAAAAAATGCTATGAATAATGAAGGAAAAATGTATTCAAAGGGATGAAATTTCTAAACGATAATTTATGTCATTTTCATTACACTTTGTAACTCTTCGAAAAAGTTCCATTGTTTGGTGTTATCAGGAATTTCAGTGGGAACTCCCTAGAGAAAGGTGCAGTTGGCTCACTAAAAAGCTTTTCATTTAAAACACTACTGTAGATGGGCCCGTACATGAGATAAGAAGGAGGGGGCGGTTGAGAGGAAACAATAAAATATGCCAAAATGTTCTGAAATTATGGTGCTGAGTTGATTTTTTTTTTCATTTCCCTTTTTTTCACTCCTGCATTATCATTTGAAGAACACAGCTCATATTTTCATATTTTCATTAAGTGGACAATACAGCTTCAAAGCTCTGGGATGAAGGGGAAGTTTTTCTTCCAAACTTTTCAAAACCTATGATCTGTCAGTAAAAGTAAATATGTTTATAGTACAGTAATTAGCTGAAACACTTTTTACTGCAGACACTTGCACTTTGGTTGCTTGCAGGTAATGCCTTCTTTGGAGTCTGTACCCTGCAGAGCAACAAGAGTTTTCAGATTGGCAGAGGATGTTCCTCGTTTCAGGGAAAAACAATATGTACAATTAGCGATACCTCTTCTGACCCAAACTGTTGGTCTGTGTTGTGGTAGTTTTGGTCAGTCCCTCCTTTCTATCACTTTTTTCAGACACCCATGTAGACATAAGCACAGTCCCCACAGTCCCAAACAAAACAAAACAGAACAAAAAAATCTCAGCATTTTCCTGCTCCATTTTCAGCTCTTAGTCAGACCCTGTAACCGTGCAGCTCAATCCCAGTCCTTGCGGGTAACTCATATTTTAAGAGATGGTTTCTATTTTTAACCGTAGGTTCCTTCAAGAGCCTAAATATTTTGTGCATTTACCCTGCGTAAAGGAGAGTGGATCTTATGCCCCCATCTTTACTTTGATTTCTCCCAAGTCTCAGCTTACCCTGTAACTGTGTTACAGAGCTGAAGGAATAAAAGAGCTTGTGTTATAAATTCCCTGTTGAATGTATTCTTCAATGTATTCATCTTTTGCATTGAAATTTTCAATTCTTGGTTTCTGTTCAAGAGACTCTGCTCTTCGCCCTTGCTGCCTGAAAGATTGACGCTTAAATGTAGTGATGTTAAGGTCAATGTCAGTTATGCTGATAACTCAGAAAAAAACATCCTGTGGAGTTTTCAAATTATGGCAGGCGTTGTATAGTTTTACAGAAAAAAAATGCAAGCAAACTACTAGTCTTTGTATTTCTGCGACGAGAGAAGCATTTCAAGATTCTCCACCATACTTGCTCCCAGACTTGTACAAGTTAGAGCAATGCAGTTTTATTTGCTTGGTACTACTAGCTATTATTAAAGTTACTTGCTATTTCTTGTTGCAGATGTCAGCCCTTTGAATTGATATTGCTCATGCTGGTTGTCCGCTTCAGGGTACTTTTAAAAAAATGGCATGGTTAGAAACAGTTTAGTTGTTTTCAAGGCTAGGAAATAAGACTATTCTGCTTTCCAATCTCAAAATGATGGGTTTTGTTTGGAAAACTATCGCTCCTAACTTAAAGAATTAAATTTAAGATGTGTAACGGTCCTGAAAAAATTACATATATTTTTCATATTATAGATCTTTTGAAAAGTAGCCATGATCTGAAAATTTGATGTAGGATTTATTGCCAAGATCTCAGAAGAGTCTTTCCTCGCTGAACTACCTCTGCTTTAGCTCTTGCCAGGCACCACCTCCACCCAGCACCTGTGTCACTTGACAGCAGGAAGCCAGGGCAGAGATCGCGCCCGGTATCGACTGTCAGCTCCTGAGTTTTAGGAAATAAGACAGCAGGCTGAAGAAGTGGAAAACTGCTGTTCCCCATTAAGGCCAAGATTATCTCTCCTTGCCTGTTGACTCCATCCTTCCGAATAAGAAAATGAATTTAACACTGACTTCGTGTCTCACTACTCACATGGATTGAGTAGCGCTTAGGGGTGTCACCAAATCAGACAGCAGGAATCAATATTTGTTCATCACAAGATCCTCTGGTAGAGAAGAGAAGAGAATTTCATTCCTCGGCTTTGCATTAAGATGAACGTTCACTGTACAGGTTATGCTATTTCTGAGTAAAGCAAGCCTTCCCTCCCCAGAGGTTAATATTCTCGGGGCTTTACTTTTTCAGTATCGGTAACACTGCTTCCTTCTTAAACTCAAGAAGATAAATGTAGATGGGAAGGTCAAAGATCACTGGAAAATCCAAATTGAAAAAGCATGCTTTTCCTTCCCAAATTGCCATTTTTGATGTGATTTCTCAGGGTTTCTTTTCCTCAGCTGTTTCTCGAAAGAGCCCTCATCTGCATCACAGACAGCTTCCTTGGGTGTTGCTCCCGAGAAAAGAAAAATACTTCTTTTGCAATTTCTTTGAGTTAAAATCGGGGAAAGAGATAGAAAATGCTGAATGGGAGGGAGAAAACTGGCATTCAACGAGCGTATATGCACAGTCTAACAACGGTCGAATAGTAGGGGTAAGTAGGAAAAACAGGAAGGGAAACAAATTCACTTTCATTAGGAGAACTGCAGGATTTCACCTGTAATACTATCTTCTTTCCCGGTGTTTGTGTAACTAACAGGCTCCATGTGAGCAAACAGCCCAGCTGATACCTCTCTTGTCGGGTGTTTGCAGCGAGGCTTTTTTTCCTTAAGTACACATCTTACATGCTAATTGATTCCACCTTCCGAGAATGGCAGGATTTCACGACGCGGCGTGTCTTCGGCGCGTGTCTACAGCACGCTGCAGGGACCCACAAATAGCAAGGAGGAATTTTTAGAGTGCATGTAATGGCCTTTGCTTGTCATGAAGCTGATAAGTGTAAAAATCACTCTCCAGACTGCTTGTGACACTTTATGTTTTTCACACGGTACCTCTGTAACATAATCATCCCCGCATCGTCCCCCTGCAGACACAGCCTGAACATCTGAGCTACAAGGCAGATCCTCTGCTCGATGGACCTCTGTGGCTTTGCGTTAGCTGAAGGGTTTTGTGGTGCTAGAGGGTAACGCTATGTCTGACTGTATTTGTGTGCTTGTATTCCATAAAATATTTTCTAAAAATATTAAATGGTGACAGCTGGAACAGTGAATTCGACATAGGACTAAAGGAATGAGCAAATCTACTGTTTATGATAAAGATGCACCTCAAATGCCTTGATTTCATGGGGCATTGAGTATACTTTTTACTGGGATTAAGAGAAAGATCCCTCATGTCCTTCTTTTGATTGAACTTAAATGCCAGTACACCAGCTCTCCTATACTGGAATCTGCTTTATGACTTGATTGCAGTAATGCTAAGAGAAACTATCTCTGTCTCCATCTGGCAGTGAATACCGTACTGAGTATGGAGCATGGAGCTGGGTGTTCAATGGCTAGGACAGCCCTAGCAGTCTGTGGCGAGAGCGCTGGAGATCTAAGTTGCACAGGTCCAAAGGAAAAGCTAATTTGGGGGTCAGCAGTATTGACCTTGGGATCTGTCCAGCTGCCTCTTTAAAATGAGAAAGAGAAAGGTGGATGGAGCACAAGGTCTGGACAGAAGCAGCAGGCTGATAGGAAATCGGGGGAAATATATTGCCGTTTACTTGAAGTTTCATTCTCTAGTTTTATTCCACCCCTGGGGCTTTTCACTCGAGACGTGACATCACTTACAACACAGGGGGAGTTGTACTGGCTCTACTTGCAGTGGCTTTTCTCTGGGAGATGCCCCAAGCGGCTCTAGTTCAGGCAGAGGGACGTGCCAGCATGGGGGCATGACCTGAGGAGAAGGGGCCTGCAGTGCCTGGGGAGTCAGGGGGGTGAGGGGTGAGCTAGGGCCGAGCAAGGAGCAAGCAAGGGGTGAGCCCCCCACCAAGCTCTGAGGGCTGGGTGCTCCTGGGCTTCTTCCTTCCTCGCCCGCTGCCCAGGCAGGTGTCTCCTGAAAAAGACTTTGGGATTTTTCCTTCTCTTGTCACACTTGTCTGCAATAATATCTAAGAGTTTAACAGAAGAAAAAAATTAATTGTGCTATCTTTGTTCTGAAATAAACCCCCTGTCTTTTTTTTAATTACTTAAATGCCATGCTGTGTGCCGCTCCGTGCTCTTTTTTTGCAGTACCTGTTCTCCCTGGACTATCGGTCGATTGTATCATAACCTAATATGATTTTTGGTACTTTTTAAGTGATGGCTGGATTCTAAATTATAAGCTGTTCCTTTACATTTTGCTTGCCAGTACTTTTCTTTTAAGTGCCAGCTTCCAGATTTCTTGCAAAATTCAGCTAATACCAAACACTGCTTCCCTGCTTATTAACACAGAAATCGTGGCCAAGTCTTAGCTGTCAATGATACTGTTGTTGGCAATGCACTGCTCAAGGTGGTGAACTCCAGAGAGGGATTCTCTTTCTGTTATTTGTTTGTACAGTACCTAGCTGAAGGAGGATTTAATCCCTGCTTGGACCCTTTATACACTATCACATTAGAAGCAGTAGTTCAATTGCTTACTCAGCCTGAACTTGTTGTTATCTGTGCAAATTGTCAGACATTGTTCAGTGTCTTATTAACTACGCCCATTAAGTCTGTATTTAATTAGCATTTGTACTTTCTGACATAATCGCAGTAATGCTAAGATCAACTGCTTCTCCATCCGGCAGTGTATACCACGCCAAGCACAAAGCATGGAGCTGGGTGTTCACTTCTGGTACCTGTAGGCAACGTGCGATTGCCTGTGGTTGCCAGTGTCCCATACACCGCGCACATCTGTGTGCCGATCAGGCGTTTGCTTCTGAAATCTTGAACTTTAGAAACAAATCAAAACAGACCTTGTGTGAATGGTGCTACTGGTCCATCAGCAGTCTTCTGATGGACCTAAGGAAGGTCCTACGTAAGGATTTTTCTTTCCTCAGCAATAGGATAATTCAATTGCTTTTCATGGCACTTTTCCTTCCTAGAGCATTATTTTCATATTTGTGAATTGGTAGACTAGGGATCTGCTCTGCTTACAGAAGAGCTTATTTTCTTTGAGGCTAGTAATGACATTTTATTTTGTCCCTAACAATGGAGATAAGATTCTGTGATCCTGTTCAGCTGTACCATGCTCCACATCTTCTTGCAAAGGAAAGAGCTAATTCTTTTCTAGAAATCTCCAAAAATTGTAAGCAGCCTGAAGGTCAAACTTGTGGCATGGTATATGATAACCAAGGATTATGCAAGTAAAAATAGCTCAAAAATTGTGATAGAGTACTGGTTAAATTACAAGATCGTGTGAAAGATGACATTTAACCTCTCAATGAGGTCACCTTGAAGTAGATGTGACCTCATCTTTTACATCATCTCCACTATGAGATTGCTTGAGTTTCTAAATGAGACTACTTATGACCCATCTAAAGATCAATGTGTGATGGCATTTTTACCTCCAACTTTCACGTGTTCAAATCTTTGATGCTGTTTGACCATCTTACTCTATGCTTGACTGCTTTTGAAGGGCTTGTGGAGGTCTGAAATAGGTATGTCTAAAGATTACACTTATTCTGCTGTGTCTTACTGTTTGTTGCACAAGCATGTATAGTTTTTATTATTCATCACAGCACTGAGAAATAATGTACAATAAATACAAGGAAAATCCATCTGGAAAACTATAACCACAAAGACTAGAATAAAAATCAGAAGTTAAAATCGAACTAATTTCAGTTAAGCAAAAATTGAGCTGTTCTATTTTTCTGGAATATCACATCATAAAGCTCTTTTCTGTTAAAGAGGAGAGGAAGATTTGCTAATGTGCTTTTGGTATGTAAAATATTACTACTGGAGTCTATAAATTTCATTCTCTACAAGTATTTGACTGGATCAAAAGAAAGAGCAGTCAAGAAGAACAGAAACATGAGTATATGCTGAATTAACCTTTTTTTTTAATTATAGAAGTTATAGCTCTGTGCTGCTGACAACGCTAAATTTCCCATTTGAGGCCTTTGGCATTGACACATTGTTGAGGAGGTAAAAACCTCTTATTTTTCATATAGCACCAGATGGTTTATTTATATTTAAATCAGTCCTTCTCTGTTATACTTAGTTCAAGCAATTCTTAAATTTTTCACTACGTGGCTAACCAGGCACTTGAACAACTTGGCCAGAAAGGCCATATAATGTCTGTCCTCAAAGATATTAAAAACTGGACTAGACAAGGCCCTGAGCAACCTGATCTAATTTTTATGTTAGATATAACTTAGGAGCTGACCCTGCTTTGAGCGAGGGACTAGATGATCTCCAGAGGTCTCTTCTAACTTAAATTACTCAATGTTTTTGTGCTTCTATAGGCTAGTTTTAACACTCACAACAAAACATTGAAGGAAGATCAACAACTGTGCTGTCAAACAAGGTATATTTGCGTTCAGAGGAAGGAAGAGACTTCTTCCTAAGTTTTGTGATCATGGGAGCTAATTATTCTTTTCTTGCCTTCCTTCTGCCTTTGGAATGATTTTCAAGGTGGGATATGTTTTGCAGTTGTCCACAGCATGACGGACACTCAAGGGATCTGGAAATACACTCAGCTGTACACAAAAGGAAAATATTCTAAATATAGACTCTTCCATAGTTAAGCTCTTCCTGCTGGACTTAAATTAATCTTGTCTTAAAAAGAGAAGGATCCTGTACACTTCCCATCATCAGATCCAAGCATAAGTGCAGTTTACATAAAAAGTGAAAAAGAACAGAAATCCCAATGGAGATTGGAGCATTTTCCTGAGAAAACATTGCCAGTTTCTAATCCAAATGAGTACGACACAGAGATGAAACTGTATTGTTAAGTAGCCAACGCCACTTAACAGCAACCTTGATGGTTGCCAATGTAAGCACCTGGGTAGAAAAAAATAGGCATGTCTGAATGTGGATTTGACATCAAACTATATGTTGGGGTGTATGTTTTCCACCATAGGCAGCAAGCTGCAAAATGCTGGCAGGCAAACACCCTCTCCATGGAGCCTCATGAGGTAGCAGCCAGCACATGGAACAGGAAGAAGATGCGTTGCAGATACCAGGGGATACAAGACCTCTCCTTACTTTTTAACTCTCCTTTTTTTTTTTTTTTTTGTTTTGTTTTGTTATTCATCATGTAGAACTATCTAAAGCTCAATGTTTCTAGTCCCTGTGCTGAGCTGAGGAGTCTGGCTCAGCCTCAGCTGCTGCGGTGGGCTCCGTGGTCCTCATGGGATACCCCCACATCACCGTGCTCTGACACCTAGTGGCCACGAAACAAAAAATACGGGGTTCTTTTGAGCTTTACAGCATGTGTTGAACCAGCCAATTATGTCAGTAAATTGTTCCCCTAAGAAAAATGGCATAAAGCCTTCATTCCATGAGCTGCAGAGTGTAGCTGGCCAGGCTTCAAGCACATGAATGTTTCCCCCGAGCAAGACATGTCTTAGGTATTTTTAAAGATAAATTCCCTGTTAATGGGAAATATTGTCCCTGTGGAAAATGCTTAGGGAACATGAGGAAGCTACACAAAAAGAAAAAAAATCCCTGAGTAAAGTTCATTCCATGTTGTGCTGTGGCACTTGAGTTCTGGGACCAGCCGCTGTCTGGAGTTGAAGACAGAACAAAGCCATGTGAGAAAAGCCTGTTTCCTTTGCACTTTCCAAGATAAAAGTCTCTATCTCTGCTGGGTAAACACAACATTTGAGTCATAGCTCTCTGCAGAATTACCTGGTAAGAAAGGAGTCACTCTATGCGGGCGCAAGTCATTGAATTCCCAACCCTGGAAACTGATGCTCACCAGCCACTACAAATTATCACAGTGAGCACTGACCTTTTTCATGTGCCAGAAAGACACTGACTTATGTGCTATGGACTCTTCATTTTGCCAGATCCATGACAAATGAATCCAACTGAGGAAAGCCTCCTGCTAATTCTGTCTTCTCCCACCCAATGCCACGCTATGGCTTAAATGCTTAAATCTGAGGCACAGTTAACACACACAGAGGAGGCTTTGTGCTATGAACATGTGAACTGAAACAACCCTTTCTAGCTCTGCTGCCATCCCATCCCATTTTAGAAGGAGCTAGGTACGAAAAGTCTCATTCTCAGTTGTCTTTTTGCATTCCCAGATACTTTGCTAGTGAAGGCACTTTTTCAAGTATAACTTGATATAAGTCGGTATCTTCTTCTCACTAGGTTGGAAAGGGATCCGCTTCTGTATTACAAGGCTGAAAAAATGTCACATTTGGCATACACCTGTATTTTCTATGAAGAAGGCAGGTAATTCAGGGATGTATCCCAAAGAACCGTAAATTCCCAATCCTTTACTGACCGTGTGCAGAACGTGGAAGTAATAAGGAACTTTATTAATGGGCAGGAACTGATTAAATAGGGGGTTGCTAAGAACGGTTTCATAGGATCACATTCTGATAGCTTTAGACCAACTTTCATCCAGACGCTTTCTCCTACTCCTCTCCCTTAGCAAGTGCTGGGTTGATGAATGATACGGGTTTTTCTCATTTTCTGAAAGTCCCCATTGTTGCTGACAGTCAAATCATCAATTATTTCTTCAATCCATGGGAAAAAAAAAGAAACAGCAGATGCAGCTTAACTTAAGTTCATGTTGTATTGAGTTTGTAAATGAAATTATTATGTTTTAAAACTGATGTGTCTATTTTTTCCTTCTTTCCTCTTCTGTTTCATATGTGAGAGAGGATAAAAAGGTAATGTTTGCCCTTTTCCATTCATTGTGATTCATGAGTCTTTTCGTTGGGCTGGATTTCATCTTCACCTTGTGATCCCCACATGTGATCCCTTCCCTACAGTTCCTCCTTTCTTTTCTGCCCTGATAAAATTAGGCTTTTATCCTCCTCTGAGCTGACACCTTTTAAGTATTCTTTGGAGATGCTTCTGTACTGCCACCAACCTTTCCTCTGCCAAGTGCATCGCCCAGCTCTCATTTCAGATGCTGTTGAAGGGATCTTTGTGATTTCTCTCATCACCTGTACTTGCTCGGCAGTTATTTTCTTGAAAAATGTCATCTCATATCGAAGTAAGAAACGTTAAAATGCTCAAACAGTTCATAGTTCTTCTGCTGCCATTCAGGTGCTTAGATCTGAAGGTCCTTTTTCACAGAGCTGGGTGTGCACCGCTGCTCCTGTTTTGCAGCCAGGGAGCGTGAGGCAGCGCGTTGTGTGTCTGAGCACGCGCGAGGAGATCCCTCAGCTGCAGTCCTGTGCCCTGACTGCTCCCGGTGCCCCAGCCTGCCCTGCTTCTAGGGAAAGGAAAAGAAAAAAAGAAGTTGGGCAAACTATTCTCCTTGAACCTGCTCTCTCTGGTTTAAGATGAGTGAGGGACAACCACAGGCAGGTTATCTCAATGACAAGCTGCTCTGCAGGAGCTGCTGATGCTCATGCTACGCCTCTGCAGTAAACAGAAGTAACTTGCTCCGTTTTGGAGTTGCCACAGGGAAAGAGCACGATCCTGTGGTGAGGTAGATCAATACCCTGCCTTGGCAGCATTTTAGAGTTAAATTTGCTTACTCTGTGTCACACCTTGCTTGGGAGTGCACGCATACCCTCGGTATGGTTCTGGCAATAGTCAGGATGTCTAGAAAATTTTCTGTGTCAGAAAAAACTACTGGTGAAAATGGTATGCTTAAAAAAATACTGGACTTGTCCTTTATGAAAAATACCAACGGTAGTTTAAGATTGGGGCCAAATGACAATGAACGTGAAGGGAATGTCCAGTCTAGCTACTTGCCAGAGCTGCCATATCTGCAACAGCTCTTCCTTGTGAAAACAGCTGAAAAAGTTTATCTATCTAGGACAATTTCTCTTCCTCAAAACAGCTGATCATATGGTCTATAATTCCCTTCTGGATGTCTGAAAGGTTTGCATGCCTGACTAGTTCAAGGTCAGTGGATGTTAAAGCTCATTGAGAGGGTGAGGGAGAAGCTTTGTGCGATTTTATCTTTCCTGCTATCTTGCTGCTCATTTTTCATTTATCTCCATTCTGCAAGGCAGCACCTCTCAGCACCTCCCAGGGAAGTGAGAGCTCAGGGACCTGATCCAAGTTCTGCACCCAAGCTGTTTCCTCTATAATCCTGGTGGCCCACTGGATTCAGTTGGATAATGGGAGTAATGTTAACTCACCTTCAGCTGGGAGACCAATGCAATTCATTTTTGCGATAGTCTCAGCAAAGATGATATAGAAACATCTGAAGTAAATCGGAGTTGCACAATGCACAGAGTTCATGCATACAGTATCATCACCGTGGTTTTCCAAGGTTATCCCATCTACCTGGAATAAACATTTACATCTGAGCAAATAAAGTGAATAATGATGCTAATAATAAATAAATAAAAGGCAGCAGGGTTCTGGGCTCTTTAACTTTTATTACAAAGGCTCATTTGAAGTGTATCTCCAAATCAAGATCAATGCACCTAACAAAATCACATCCAGAATCTAAAAGCTGATTATCTCTTTGATTTCAGTGAAGAAAAACTCCTCCTGCTAAGCCTTCGCTGAAGCTGCAGCCACAAAAACAGAGCTGATTTGAGTGCGCTTTGCATAGGCTCATACAGAGAGACATTTGCTGCAAGCTGCTCCCAGTTAGACTTCAAGTCACTTCTTTCCATTGCTGAGACATCTTCAGAAAGCTTTTTTAGGTAATAATGCCACTTTCTTGCTCATCTTTAATTGTGACAGTCCTTCTGTTACAGTGCTTACGGACTCCATACAATCTGTACTCTGACAATGAATATTATTTTCAAGTTTTTCAAAGATTCATAGGTGGTTAAAGCCAAAAGCTCCTGAAGACTTTTAAGCTCTGTCCTGCTTTAAACAATGCAGCCATGCATCTGGCTATCGTGACAGGGTTAGAAAACCCTAAAAATTATAATTCTAAACCTTGTGTCTTTACTGAGCACTCCCTCACCCACTTCAACCTGACATTTATGCAGACAGAGGTATTATCTTACTCAGCAGCTACACATGTATTTTATCACCCAAAACCACAGGTAATGCTTTCATTTTAAAGGAATTAAAGCTGTATGTTACCTTCCCAAGTCTCCATTAGCATGTGTAATAAAGCATTAGCAATTTGGAAGTGTAAGAAATTTACCGTCATATCACTGTTTTGCCATACAAATTGGACACTTAACAAACAGTTGGTTCTTCCTGTTGCCACAAATATATTTATCTGGCTGTATCTTTACAGTTATTCATTTTTTAACAGGCATTTCTAATCGAATAATAACCAGATTATTAAAGGATATCCTTTACAAATTCAAGGTGGCATAATTACTTTCCAAGAACGTAAAATATTAAAAGCTAATTGTTTTTCAGTGCAGCAGAAGCTCTTTCCAACTGCATTGACTCTAGGTCTTTTCAAACCTGAAGCCCACGGCTCTACACAGCTCTGGCACTGTCCTACCAACTTGTGTGGCATTTCTACCAACCTGCTCCAGGGGTGACTTTTTTCAAAGCCAGCTGGTTCAATCCCTCCTGATTTAGCATCATTCTGTGTGCAAAGTCAGCAGTGACTCCTGGGGCCCGTGTAGGCTGTTTTGTGTTTGCATGCATGGTTGTGTGTGCATGTGCATATACTATGCATGGATTATCAGTTAAATATGTATTGACATGCAGTGTAGGCAATAAAAACTAAGGCCAGAGCTTAAATCTTGTCCCTGAATTTCTCTTTCCCCTCCTGTGTTCTGGTCCCTGCTGGTAGTTTACTGCAGGAAGCTATACACTAATCAGCCTGTAAAACGCTGCTCTGGGGGAGACGGTGATCCCAGCTGCAGGCTGGGGCAGATAATAGACTTGCCTCACTTGACAAAAAGATAAAAGAGTGCATTTTGTTCCTCATTATTTCACTGGTTTTGAGAGGTGGGTTCTTTCCCTCTCTAGTTTAAACAACATAAACAACGCCAAGTGTCATGACAGGAGTGGGAGCCTGTCGATGCAGCCCTATAATTAGAAAATTTCCATGCATGAGGCAAAAGGGGTGTCTTCAGACCACTTCCTGACCCACTCATCCATAGATCAAAAACCCGAGCAAGATACAGATAAGAAAATGCCCAGGAAATGAAACATGCTCCATACTGCTAATTCAGACAGCATTATTTTTTGCTGTGGCCAGGCGCTGCCCAGTGCGGCACTTCTGCCTAGGCACCTCATTGTATCGTCAGTGAATTTGAAAGGGTAGCAAGGCAAAAGGCTGCTGCCCTGTTGGGGCCATTTTGTCTTCCTTCCTTTGGTCTTCTTTCTTAACCAGAGCGGAACTCTATGGATGCAGCGTAACACTGTGGAAGACAATTGTACTTGTATTGCAAAGTCCAGAATGTGCCTCGCCTCGCCTCGCCTCGCCTCGCCTCTCCTCTCCTCTCCTCTCCTCTCCTCTCCTCTCCTCTCCTCTCCTCTCCTCTCCTCTCCTCTCCTCTCCTCTCCTCTCCTCTCCTCTCCCCTCCCCTCCCCTCCCCTCCCCTCCCCTCCCCTCCTCATCTCTAAAGATTATTCTGTCCAAATTAATAGCAGTAGAAAAATCTGCCAACCAACCCAGTGAAATATTCTCCCTGTTTAACTTTTCTACTCCCCTACTTGCTTGCTGGCCCAATCCCACCAGATAAGCACCTCGCTTTTTGCGAATGCCTCTGCTGTACTCTCCAACTTGTCTCTGTATGCTACAAATGCAGAATGTGCAAACTCAAATAGCAGCCAGCTATATCAATCATGTGGCCACTTTTTGGTGTTAAGGGCAAATTAATGCCAGCCTATTTTAAAGTCCGGCTGCTTGGGGCTGGGGTGAGGCAGACTGGTTCACTGCAGCTGTTTATAGGTACCCAGAGAGGATGGGGCAGGAGGGTTTTACTGGCATTGGCATCTGATCTGATCTGACTGATGAGCCTGACATCTTAATTTTCATGAAAAGCACCATGGGCTCTTCAGCAAGAACATGAGGCCAAGACCTTGGTCCTGCAACTCGTCTGAGCGTGCGTACAAACTTCTCACAAGCGAGAGAGTTAAGATCGTCTGTCAACAGCTCTGTCCTATAATGTGCTGAGAAGTCTGGCCCAGCTCCAGGGCTAATTTTAAGCATATGAGTAGCTTCTTTCAAGTCAGTGAGAGCGACAGAGTGAGCTGCTGGCTCCAGGAGAAGGATGCTTGGGCACTGGTACGGCTGGACCCCGAGGAGGCAGGGACGGTGCCACCCTGAAGTATGAGCTCATGGGTTGGCAGCTCAGGCTCAGCCATCCCCTTCCCTGCACACACACTCCCAAGGCCCGTTAGCTCTTGCCAGGGTTGTTGGGCTGCTTATACTGCATAGGATTTCCTGCACTACGTGGTAAAAACCCATTTACCATATGACAAGCATATGGGATATGTCTTTTCCTGTATTTTTGCAGTAACCGGCCGCTCTTCCGGATGCTTGGGAGTCCAGGCTGGCGGCTGTTGGGAAGAACGGCTATTGCACACACAGATAAATCACACTGTATGTACCAGACTTACTGTGCCTGTGCTGTGCTGTTAATCTGGGTGTGCGCAGGAGTGTACAGATGCGAGTGTGTCTCTCTGAGAGGAAAGTACAGTCAGAACCATGACCGGGGTCTCTAAAAGCCTTAGTATAATGAACCTGGGCAATAGTAACGTCTTCACTTCTGCGGGGAACTCCTAAACTTTACCAATGAACATAACCAAAGCAACGCCAAAATGTTTTACAATATTATTGCCTCTTTTTGCTTGGCATGAATGATGTGAGTCTGTAATTTATGTAGATGTCATGTAGATCCCATTTTTAGCAGCCAAAAAGTTTAACAGCTTTCAGTTGTTACTGTTGCACTTACCTATTGAAATGTTCCTGGAGATGTGCAGTTATTAGAAGAGTAATTCAGTTTCAGTTTGCAGAATTTCCTAATGGAGATTGTATCTTCAAAGTCGACACAGTATGCCCATCTTTTGTCCAAATCACTTATTATCTCAGCGAAGGGCATGTCTATTAGAGAGCAGCACTTACATGCAAAACTCTTGTTATCTGAGCACATTTAACTAGTTAAATTCCATGTCTCCAATGTCAGTCAGATAAAAAAGGCTACTGTACATTTAGGACACAGCCTGCAGAAAAATTCTTACCAAAATATGGTATCATTTAGGACCTCTGCTTTATTAAAAATGACTCATTCTTACCCAGTTTTTTCAGATACCCATCTATCCTAGTGATTTTTTTGAGTTTTAGAGTGATGCCTCCCCAGCTTTGTTTCTCGTCTTCTTAACTCATTTCCAGAAAATGTAGCCTCTTTCCCTTCCTAGCTGAACTGGAATAGAAACATTATAAACCAGTCAAATGTACCAGAAGGGTATTGGCAAATGACTGAATGATTTGTGCCCCATATTATGTTGAACCAGGCAACTATTTTGCTTATCAACCTGATTAATTAAAATGATCCATTTTTGCTCATGTTCCTTTCCTCTGAACTAACCTGATAAATATGTTGGCTACATTGAAAATACCCCTTGAGAAGCACCTTGCTTTCTTCTTCCAAACACTGATGTGGGGCTGAGCATCTTTCAAAACTGAAGGGTCGTCCAGGTAGTCGCATGGGTTTGCTGGTTGTTTCTGATTTGGTGTTTTTCTTCTTGTGAGGTGCACCATAATCTTGCCCAAAGAGGTTTGCTTAAATTCCTCTTGCTGGTTCAGAGGCTATGAAGTAAAAAATCAAACCGATCCATACAGATTACAGTTAGAAAACATTGACAGTTACGAATCAGCATCAAATGCTTTCTTCAGAGGTGTTTTCTTTAATTTACAACAAGTAGAAATTCAGGAACTTCTGTTATCGACGAGGAAGCCCAGGAACAATAGCTCTTTCCTGTAAGTATCAGTAAAGTGATGACTAAACAGGCACTCAGTAGCCAGACAGTAAGCAAGGCTACCTCCAGTGGGCATGCACTGAAGTTAAGGATGGCTGCTGAGAAAGATGGTGAAATTAGACCCTATTTCTTAAAATTTCCTGCCATATTCCAAGAAGGGGAAAATGACAACAAAGCCAACAACAGACAGTAACTGCTGGTAAAGTGCAGCAAAGTTATTTGGTAATAAAATATACCCCCACATGGTCCAAGTCTCTCGTGCAGCTGTATCACAGCTGCCTTTCAAATTATGGTTGGGAAAAACAACTGTCGACTTCTGCACCCACCTTGTGGACTGCTGGAGACACCGGTTTTCTGGTTCACCCAGACCCTTCCTTGGCCCATCAGTTCACCTCCTCGTGTCGTTCCACGAGCCACCCCTTCATCGCAGGCTTCAGGGACCCAGTGCCGGTCGCCCTACCAGAGGTGACCCGCACCATGAGTGTGAAAGCATCAGTTGCTTTCACTCAGTAAAATGAATGCAAGATTACGAGGACTACGCCTGGAGAATATCATCTTGCTAAGTGCTTAATGGGCCCATGCTGACTCTTGAAGGCCTCTTTCTCTCCAGGCGGGAGCAGATATGGGTTGTTACCGTGGGACGGAGACAGCAGCATCCTGTCTTTTGTGAGGAAAGCAAGTCTCAAGGCCACGGGAGCTGCTCAGCGGCGGTCCAGCTAGTGCGAGAAGGAAAGCAGGACCTCCAGGCTGCGGTGCGGGTGGTGTTTCTCAGGAGCAACATGAAGTGAATTTGGGCAAGCCTGTGGTCGTGCACTGCTGGGGAGGATTTTAGAAGAATATGTGTTACAGTAAGAGCCTAATTAGAATAACTCCAGATAGTTCAGTCAAAATCAATTGAATAAAATACTCTTTTGGTGTCACAACGGATGGGGTAGTTAAAATGAGAAAACTCAAATTTATTTCATCCCTCTGAGTCTTGCCTTCTTATCATGACTTTTCTCAATTCTTGATGATTTTAATGATGATTAAATCTTTCCTCAGATTCTGTCCCAGCCCATGCTTCTGGTTATATCCAATCCTGCGTGCACACACGCGTGCCTGCTCCAGGTACTGCTCTGACGTTCCCAGCATGACAGCAAGCAGCTTTTGTTCAGAAACAAAGCTACATGAATTCATTTGAAAGACTTGTTGAACTTGGCCCATTATTTCCCAGAGAAATGAGTGGTAAACAGATTTATTTGTCATAAATTTTTAGCTGAGTGATTTCTGCAGGTAACTTTTGGCTGCAGACCATTTGCAAATAGTTTGCAATTAATATTGGAGATTTGAGATGATTTGCTGCAGGTTGCATGAGAAATTTCTGCTCTCTTGGCTGGATGAATATAACTCCTAGAATCAGGTTTCTTGTAGAAACTCTTTTGTGTATAAAATCCGTATTTACTTTCTGCAGATTCTTTGTAGTGTATGGTTGATCTTGCCAGGGGCTTAGCACACTGTCTCTGCTCCAAAAAAACACTTATACCTGTGCTTAACTTTAAGGACAAGATTAGTTCCCCAGAAGTCAAGCCAAAGTTAATTTGAGCACGTGTAAGAGAAAAAGCAGTAAAGTTGGTTTAGGATTATATGATCATGAAAAAATGTGTGTCCCTTCTTTGTCCTGAAAATGATGCCACAGCGCTAGTCTTGTTCCTGACCTGGCCCCGTGCTCATGGCACCTCTACCCCTGCCCGGCGACCCCCTGCCCCAGTGCTGCCTGCCCCACTTTTCTGCTCAGCACCAAAACCACAGTGGCTCTGGGAGGGCTGTGCTCCCTGAGCCCTGAGGCCTCTTCACCTTCTCCATCACTCCTAAAACCCTGTGCCCCACCTCTACCCCCAGTCAGCACGAGACAAGCATCCTCCTGGTTGGGTCCAAGCAGAGTAGTTTTGAGATGTTTGAGACACAATTTCATTCTCATGCCAAGATAAAGGAAAGGGCACACCGTGGTGACAAAAGCCCTCTATTTGTAATAGCCTTTTCCAGAGCTTTTTCTTCTCTTGGTGCAGGATCACACCACACAGCAGCTATTTTTTCACAGCATGAAATATGACTTTATTTTTCTGGAGCTGGTAGAAAAAATTATCAAAGCAACAACCTGTTCTGAAGGGGGCTGTGGTTTGTCTTAAGGACAGCGACATTATGAAGAGCCTAAGGTCTGAGGCACTCAAAGAGCCAAGGTTATCAATTTGAAATGCCAAATATTTACAAAACCTCAATGGGAGCTTCTGCAACTCTCTAGAATGAACAAGCTATACCTTTCAGAAATGTTTCTTGCTTTACAGAAGTCCTGTAGCAGAAAGGAGCCTGTGTAGACTGGGCAGAGTTCTCCAGGGACTTGCTTTGCATTGCAAACACCAGCCTTTGCTTCTCCTATTTGCGTTATAGCATAGCTAGGGCCAAGGATAATGCTCGTCAACACTGTCACCTTATGATATGTTTTTCATTAATGTTTGAGAATTGTTGGGAGAATTTCATAAAGAAAGGCTATTCCATAAACAGCTAAGTATTCTGCCTTCCACTCATCAGCTCTTCTAATTGAGCTGCCCACTGGCTAACCTCTTCTCTTATCCCTCAAAGGCCAAATCAGTTGGTATAAATGGAGATGATTTCAGTGACTTTGAAGAAATTACACCAGTTTATACCAGCTCCAGCTTTCTCCCACAACAATTCTCTTCCTTCAGTATAAGTGAAAACTTGTGCCTTTCTAAAACTTGTTACCTCAGGAAGGCATCTGATAATGGACATTATAAAACCATATAGAAGCACGCTGTGCTCTGGAGCCCAGTACAGAGATACCCAGGCTAGGTGTGACCAACCTGGGAACGAGGATGCCTCTAGAATCCAGCTAGAAGCCGTCTCCTGTGGCAGTGCATGCAGACCTGCTCATCGGGAGGTAGTCTGGAGCATTTTGCACCCCACTTCACCCATCGCACAGCCCCAAGATGCTAAGTCCTCCCTAACTGTCACCTGCGGCTCCTAATTCCAGAGCTGTAGGCTATACACTTGCACAATTTTCCAGCAACTTAACCTTCTACTCCTGGGGCAAAACTCATTGCTCCAGTGAATCATCCTCCAGCCATTCTGTGTGGGAACGAGAGTGACACATGCTGATGCCGTGTGTTCATGGATCTGCTTCTCATTACAGCAGGATAGATGGCCACAAATCCTGCTGTGATGGCTGATGTAGCAAGAGACCATGTTGGCCCATTTTGTCTAAGTCTGGGAGACCAGACGCCCTGTGTTGGTGTAGATAGTCCCGAAGTGTAGGAACTTTCCCAACCCTTCCACAAAAGGCTTTGCACTCCTATCTTGTCTTCATGATTCACAGAGATGCAGGATTTTCCTGGTCTCTCCCTTTTGAGCCGCAGCGCTGGGAACTCATCATTCATCACGCTGCCGCAGGGAGGTGGGAAACAGGGGCTGCCCTGCTCCTGCCTGGCGCGGTGGGGTGGAACAACCCGGCAGGGGCACGGCTTCGTGCAGGAGAGATCCCCGTTTCCTGTTTGTCCCCTTTTCAAAAGAAACCTAATCCAACAGCAAATAAAAACCCTCTTGCTAAGATCTTTAGACTTAGGACTGTGTTAACCCTGAAGCAGAACTTAATCTTCCCTTTCCAAACGTGGTCACCTGGATGATGACTGAAAATGCTGGTGTTGCAATCCAGAAAGGCTGCCCTTGTCTTTTCTCTGTTAGCAGTCAGAGGGCTTTGGACTTCAAACTTCGAAAGTGTCAGCCTATCCCCTTCTGCAAAAGCTATTTCTATTAATAAATACATAAAATTAAGGGAGAGCTTGGGGTCCCACCATTCCACCTCAGCGTGCAACAACAGTTGTGGGTAAGCCCCATGTGAGAAATAAGTCCTCGCAGCTGCTATCCTGTTAACTTTAGCTATTTTGTTATTTTGGCTAAGTTGTCAAAACGTTAATTTCCTGATGTCTGGGAAACTGGCTGAGCAGCATCGGCAGCGCTGGGCTCTGCTGCTTGCTGGTGAGATAGAGGGAGGCTGGATACGAGAGTGCAGGCCTTCAGCAAGCAGTAATGCAAAGAAAGGACTGCTCTTAGTTCCTCAGCAGTAATTTTATCTTATCTGCGCACATTGCTCTTTCCAAATCAAGACCAGCCTTTTCATTATTATAAACAACTGGAGAGTGGGAAAATATTGCCTGAGGCAAGAAGCAGCACTTGACATAAAGCGCTGTAATGGAAGCTGCAGCACACAGCAAAATTAATCACTCCTTAAGACATATTCCTGCTCTCAGTGCAGAAGTCACTTCTGCACCAAATGACACACAGCCTAGTGTCAACTCCGTGAGTCCAAAGAGACCATATTAGAAGGACAACATGTTGAGTCGCAGCTTTTAATCATGTAAGGCTCAATCTCAGGAGGTGCTGCAGCTGAGTGTCCCAGTTGCAGTCCCATAGTGCATGTCAGCATCAAAGCACTCTCCTCATTCGTAGAAGGCACAGGAGACACATATATGCTTAAAATTGAGCACACATGCTCAAACGTCTTCAGGAGTAGCAAGGGCAGGACCTTGCAGGACCGAGCTGAAACAAACCACCAGTAACTGGACCCGCGTGGAGTCAGAGCACAGCTCTTGTTACAGGTGATGTCCAAACTCAGTTCCCTTCTTTAAGGAATAAAGGCGCTTTATGTCGAAAGGCAAAACAAAGGTTTTTGTCACTGAACCCTACTAAATTCTATGTCCTCTCCCACCTCTTCTTCCCGCACTGTGGTGCTGCTGCTTTTATTAGTTGTTATGAACATCCTCATTGTTATTACTCTTACTGGGGATCTGCTTGTTGCTGAATGTTATATGCAAAGTGCCTGGGTGTTTTGCAGTGCTGGTGTATCATTTCACCCAGTATTTTTCTCCAGCGAAGTGACTGAGCCTGCCTCTAATCGGAAGACAGTGTTTGTGAGAGCGTGGTCAAAGTGCACCGCACAGCACAGGATGACAGCCTCAAAGTCAGCCCTGCAGCTGTTGTGCTTCAAAAAAGGTCTCAGTCAGCTCTTACAAATTTGCTGATGTTATTTCATTGCCATCAAACAGGCCAGGAGCCCCAGAGCTGTCTCCCCATCTGCTCTTGCCTTCCCTGCACACCTCGCTGAGAGCTTGCCGAAAAGGTTTCCTCTTCGTTTCAAAGCCTGCTGGCACTCTGAACCAGCTCACTGTAATGAGGTGCTTGCAGACAGTCAAACCTTAACACGGTCTTGAAATGTGATTGTATCAGATCAGGACTTTGCTTTTTAGTGGTGTATGAGCAACAGCTTGCAAAAGGGAGAAAGAAAAGCAAAACTTCTTGTATGAAGTCAAGGTTGGTGAAAGTCTGTTTGCAGAGCAGTCCTCCAGACTGTGCCCTCAGGAAGGGAAAGGGGAGTACAAAATGGGAATCATGAATGTGACTCAGTCTGCAAAGGCAGTCTGCTGCTTATGCCAGTTCTGGAGATGATTTTGGGGAAAACAGGAAGCTTTGCAGGGAACATGAACCACTAGACTCAGTTGAGACAGCAGCATTATGGTGCAATTACATGATTTACCAAATCCGACCTAACTGCTCACTGCCAACAAGGGGGTGATCTCTGCTTCCCAGTTTTATCATGCATCCCCTACCCTCTAGCAATTGCATGATTATGGGTTGTGTTGGTCCATTGAGCTGATCTGATGGAAAACTGTTTCTTGGAAGTGGGTTTGTTTTCTGCCAGATGAGCTCAATGGACCAACTCTACTCTAACTGTGTGATTATGGCTGTAGAGAGAAGCAATGACCACTTATGCCTGGGGGTGTAGGAAGGGATTCATCCCTTTCAGTGCAGCCTGGATCACGCTGGAATAGGTGAAATATTCAACTTCATTTTTAGAGGCCATGTCTGAGCCATCAGCTGGACCAGTGGTGGTCAGACTAGCCCTAAAATCAGGACTGGGGAGATCAGTGTTAAGGGTGGGAGGGAGCTGTGTTTCCTCCAGGGCTGTAGCACTAATGCTAGCCCTAAGAAAGCCACAGGGATGCATGGCTGAGGCTGGGGGAGAGGCTGGGACCATCTTTCTCAGAAGCAGTCTCAGCTCACCCCACTTGTGAAGCCACAACATCAGGACTTGAACCTGCTGCTGTTTGTGGGTAATGTACGTAAAAGCTTCTATGTCCAGCTGACATGAATACTACTAGTAAAACAGAAGTCCTCAACCAATGTTGTTCCATTAATGTCAGTACATGTATGTCATGGTGAATGATTCAAGGACAAGATTTTGAAAGCTGACCATCTAGCAGATTTGGCTATTACTACAGCTACGTGGTCAAAAATCTGTTTAGCTGCCAAAAGACATAATTTCATACTCATTTGCAGTTTCCTTTCGATGGCAGGCAGCACAGTGGCACTTATTACACACAAGGAAGATGAGGACCAAGCCATGGCATCAGCAGCACACCTCTGAGTGAATGCAGAGGTCTTGTGCCCATGTTGGCAGTGACTGATCATTGAGTATTTTTTGTTAGCAAATGGTGACCATGACCTGGTATCAGTAACATATAAGAAAGTGGAAGGGGAAGCTCCAAAACCGCTTATGTCCCCGGTGATGCTTAATCTTCCTCTAGAGGTGTTTATCTGGATGTGACTACCACATGGCTGGAAGGTCTCTGGCTAAGTCCATGTTGTGAAAGACCTCAGGAGCAGGATACATACCTGGTGAGACATGATGGATTCAGGTGTCCAGGTCCCTATCTGTTCAGTCTTCTCCTTTCCCAAAGGCTCTTGCCCTTACCGAACCATTGCAGTTTATAGTCTTTTCACAAAATAGGCACTCATTCTGAAATATTTTATTTTGCTGGATTGTAAACCATGAGGATTCAAAAGCTGTCACCAGAGCCGGTGAGATGTCCTTCAGCAAAAGCAGCAGCTTCTGAGAAACGGGTGACAGAAATCACGAGTTTCTCCAGCCCGTGAATCAGACCTTCTTTCAAAGAAAAACCACCATTTCCCTGTTTTCTTAACCATTCGCATTTCTTTTAAAACGAGAGACTATGCAAAAAATTTTGGATACCTGTGGACTTATTTCCCCCAAGTAAAGGTACTGAAAGAAACTTGTTAAAAAGGAATTAGATGTTTAGACTTATACAGCTTCCTCTAATGTTTTTTTCTCAGTGAGTACTGAGTAGTGAGTACTTGGGCAGTAGACAAATAAAGGAAGGAATAACTTCAAAATGGGGGAAAAAAATACCAAAGCTTTGTGCGTAATTTCTGCCTAGACGGAGCATTAGGAATGTATAGGATCATTGAAATCAAAGGCAAGATTTCAGCTTGTTTCACCATCAAAAGAATCGAGCCCCAAAGGTGTGTAACTGGTCCACAAAATTTAGCGGGTACAGTTGTGCAGTGCACTGGATTATCTGTGAAGAGCCTGATTTTTTCTGCAAATCTAGTTCCACTTTAGAGCCTTGAGATGCTTTAACTTACATTATGCCTTACTAATTAATTGCTCTCTGATGACCAGAAATGCGATAGACTGGCAACTCTTAATGAAAATCCAGCTGAGGGAAAATTATGGAGCTTTCCTGGATTTTTCTTTCTTTACTTTTACTCAGAGTTGATAAATTCAGAAATTTCACCATAAATTATGTTTTCACTTTCCCCTTACTTAATCTTTAGTCTTGAAAGCGCAGTGTGCTTTAGATGATAATGGAAAAATGTATAGTAATCTTTGCTGAGCTGGGATATAGAGCAGCCCCTTCTTTAAAACACACTATAGGAAGTGGGATGGGGTGGAACTGCATACAAAATAAGAGCTCTGCTTCCTGGCAGTTTATTTTCCGTCATTTTATTTTATCTAGGTCTGGGTGTGCTTGCCACTTTCACTGGAAATCCATGTTCGACTCTGAGTTTTAAGAAAGGATTCAAGAAGTAAAAATCAAATGAAAATACCCCCCATAATCAAGGGGGCTATCAGAGCTTTTTGCTACAAGATTCCTTTTATGTGTGAAATATTTATTAGCCCTTGCCTGTTCATTATTTGAAGGGATATCTGAACTGGTGTATCCTTAGGGAATCATGAGGGGAGCAGAGAGAATGTTTACAATGAAAATGGTGCTTAATCTCCATGAATGACAGGAAAAGATTAAGCGAACTACAGATAAACCATCTTATCATTCAAAAGTATACACGCTGAATGCGTTGTAAAATAAATACACAGCTGCTCTTTAAATCCTTTGTGCATCAAAGGACCAGAAGCACAAAAAGGACTTGTTCATCTCAGACAGGATTTACGTGGACTCTCCATCGGAAGATTTAAAAGAACTTCCACTGATCAACCATCCCAGTCCAGCATCTGAGCTGGTTTGGAGGTCCCTGTTGGACCTGGAAATCAGACCTGCTTGTTGTGCTGCCTCCATAGCCGGCGTGATGCTGGCTTCAGCAGCTCCCTACCCTTCTCCTCCACTGCGATTCAGAAACTACGCAAAGTGAAGAATGCTGGCTTCACTGGGCTGTTATATGACTATAGAGCCTTTATTTTTGGAAAGGCCACCCACGGTAGCCCATTTTGTATATAATACAGTAGTCAACTCACATATCCAAGAAGTGGGTGGCTCGGGTTTTATGCCCTTTCTGCTTAATGGTAATTCAAAACTGTAATTGCTAACACTGGATTATGACTGTCAGGCTCTAACTGAACCTATGAAAAACCTAAATATTTAGAGAACGTGACCTCTTGATTGACAAATGGCATTTTGAGAAGAGTTTCAGAGAAGGAAAAATTTCCGTGCCTGTAAGACTTTTATCATGAGATTTTTTTCTCACTAACGTGTTCAGAAGGTTGTCTAACTGTTCAGATACTGTGTTATTTTCCCGCTATAACATTCTCTCTCACAACTAGAGCATTTTTCTACCACTGAAGTTAACGTACCAAACCCAGAGATTTCCAGCCTTCATAAAAGTTCATTTTGCAGAGCCTTCCCTGGTGTCTGACACCAAGATGAAAGCTCTTCCTCACGCAGTTACAGTTTCTCCGAGGCTTAAAGGCTGCATTTCCAAAGTGCCATATCGCTACCACTAAAGATGATCGCAGCGAGTGAATTAAAGATAGGGATGGTTTCATCTACCCCTGGAAGATTTTTTTGTAAAAACCTTCAGTGGGATGGCTAAAGTGTGGAGCTGCCTGATTTGCCATTGTGCCATGTAATGTCCCAAAGTAAATCTGTTCCAGGTTAAGACTGTCCCCAAATATCACCTCCAAAATTTGAGACAAGGATTCTCCTGTATCAGAAACTCACCTGTCTATCACTGGGTGTTGATGTCCACTTGGAAGAAAATTATCTCTCTGTTCTGATGGCACAAAAACCCCACCACGCTTACGGTGGAGGATTAAATCCTTCTCTACTCCAATTAATAAAAGTAATGACTTCAGGTAGATACTTGATGAAAGTCAACCATTAAGAATGAAATCTAACCTGTTCATACTGAAGAAAACTAGATTAACTCCACGGGCGGAAATAACCTTACCATATATTCAAACCAATTGTAGCTGAATTCCAAATATGTGTTCCTGCCCTGAGAACACAACTTAAAAAGTTGTGATTTCTCTTTTTATAAAACCAACAGATTTCTACAGGCTGTGCAAACACTTCAGGATAGATGAAAGTCAGTGTCCTTCTTAGCATAGGTCCTTTCTCACATGTAACACTGACTGTTGTTTTTAAGAAAATAGATCTGACATCAGCTCAAGGGTGAAATTCTTTTTACTAGTTGGTGGAAGTGTCTGTGTGAGGACTCTAGACACTGCAACCAGAAGATCATATTTCAGATGAGGAATTACTTGGCATTTCTTCTTTCATCACACTGAGCCAAATTCATTATCGACTTCAGAGAAATTAAGGGTTACTGAATTTGGGTACTGTCAAAGGGATTATACAGCAGAATAAGTCTATGAGAAATGTTGGGGATTTTTTCTGTGTCTTTTGGCACTCTCAGGGGGAGTTAGTTTTAAGTGGCATTTTAGACACGCTAACATTAACCAGTGAAGGATGTTCATGCAGAGTTTTCCAGTCTGCATCAGTGCAAAGGAGGTCAGAACTGGACTGACAGAAGCGTAGATCCTTGGAAGCACTGTCGTTTCTTTTTGGAAGGCACTGGCCTTTCATTTGGCTACGACGTGCGATAAATAAATCCAAGGCGCTTTGGCGTTTGGCACCTGAAGTACATCTGAACATAGTAATGCATTAACACAGCGGGTTTTTGAGCAGCAGAACTAGCAGAGCTTTGTTTCCCATGGACTTGTGTCCTCTCAGCAGTCCCTGCAGCGTGACCCCAGCTCCCATGCCTATTTCCATGCCCATTTCCATGCCCACTGGGCTGGAGCTGTACCTGTGCTGAGGGCAGTCACAAGCTAGGAACAAGTTGACTAGCAGGCTGATATGTGTATGGCCTTTAGCTATCTGGCTGCTGTCAAAGAGATTACCTGTTCCCTAGAGGGATAGTGAACTGAGTCTTTCTTCTCTGTTTAGCCGCCAGTTTCCACAAACATAATTATCTGTGCTATTTCTAACCCCCTTTCAACTTCAACAGAAATTGGCCAATGAATTCAAAAGCTCGTAAGGAGAGTGAGACTTACAGATGGACAAACAATGTGATGTTTATTTCCTTAGGACAACAGGCTAAAGCGCCATAAGTGTGGAAATCTCTCCCAAGAGGTTGAGCTATTTTGTTTGTTTCCCAGTTTGAACTGCGCATGGAAGAAACGGCAAGTTTAGACCACTTCCAGTCCTGCCTAGGGGAGAGATCCAGCTGTGAGCAGTAGGATTTCTCAGAGCGGTGAGGTTTGGTTAGAAGTTCCCCATTCCCATCTGACCCAAAAGAGACACGGAATGATCTTTGATTTGAAAACATTCTTGATGCTCAATTTGGATTCCTTCTGAGTTCAGTTGCTTCATTTATGAAACTCATTTTGTCCACATGTAGCCCCAAGTACACAGAAGATGCTCTCAGCATCGAAAGAGATGGCGTCCTAGTCCTAGTGCCTTGGTGATAGGGTTGGAGGGGCTGAAGTTAGTAACTATTTCTAGACAAAGGAGCATTTTGTAGTGAAGCCCTCATTAATATGTTCTGGGCTCCTGGGGCTTTCCAAAGTCACCGTGCAGCCAGAGGGTGTTGTGCTACTCCTTGGCCTGCCTTGTCCTCTTGGGGAACACAGCACTGGGGACTCATCTGGGAGGACCCGTCTCTACTGCTCAGTCACTGTCCTTCGATGGTGCACCCTGAACAACAGCAAATGGGCAGTAATTTCATTTGCTGTAGCACCAGGATAGCAGCCATCCCCTGACTTGGATCGATAAAGGTAAGAAAAAGATCATGTTGAACTCCAACGGGACTGAAGAGACATTTTTTTCTTCCAAGCCTGAACATTTGGGGACAGATACATTTCTCCTCCTGGCTCTGCCTTTTTAGGCTGGTTTATTTCTCTGTTAAACTACCTCCTTGATGATATCCCCTGCTCACCTCCAGCTGCAGCTATTCTCTTCTGCTTTCTCAGAAGCATCTCATAAGAAGAGATGCTTATCCTGGAAAAATTACCAGAGAAAAAAAATTGGGGGAAAAAAAGGGGATTGGGAATATTGGAGAAAGTGCAAATGACGTTTTTCTGGCACTCACGGTAGCGTCTCCCTTGGAAGAAGAGAACATAAACATTTGGAGAAATGGAGCTCTGCTTTTCCACATGTACTGTCACCGCTCTGTGCCGTTTTGCAAAGGCCAAGGTCCCCATCCTCATGAGGCATTCATCATCCTGCCCAAAGAGGCAGCAAGCGCGATGCTACGTGTTTTTTGGTTCCTTTTATACTGTTCAGCTATCCCTGCTGCACATCGCAGTGGAAACACTGCTTTGTTTTCCAATCGCAAGGATGGTTTGAACCCAAATACATTCCCATCACACAGCTATCATACGGGCCGATGAAAATAACCAACCCTGGCCACGGGGAAGGTACAGGATGTGGCGGTGCTAGCAGAGCCGGTGTGCAGGTGGCAAGCCTGCTCAGCAGAGGAGCCAAGGGTCAGGAAACATGTGGAGCTAAAGGGGCGGAAGAGAAAGTAGTGAGGCGGACTCCGTTTTCCTGATGACATGCATATCCAAGAGGAAGGCTAGAGGCTACAGAAAGTGACTTTCGCTGACTGCACCAGGCGAGTGTGGTAAACCTCCCTACTTATCTGTGCTCTCCTGGCTGGCTGGGGCCGCGCTCAGTAGGTCAAATGGATTAAGGAAGTGAAGCAGAATGCAAAGTCCTTTAACAGCTTTTAATCAGGACCTGTCATTTTTTTTTCCCTACTAGCTAGAAACCATATACCTATATTTTCCTACTTGCTTCCTTTAATAACTGGATAATGTTATTATATATTAGTAGGTGTGTTATTCTCCTAGCATATTTTGACATCCATATCTTGGGTTTGCCTGAAATATTTTTGCACCAGTTCAATCAAAATATTTTCACAGGTTCACGCGAAAAAAAGATCTAGTGACTGAAATGATGACAAGAGGGTAGCAAATCCGCACTTAAATTGTGTGAATAAAGTAAATGGCATTATGGATGAGTCAGAGGGAAAGGAATGAGGAGACAGAGAGGATTATTCAACGTAGTGAATGTTCGTACATCTGTGGATGTTAGAGATACTTGTTCTTCACTGGCTCCAGCTGCTACATTTTCTGGGTTAAAAAAAAAGGATTTACTGTGATTTTTAAGAATTTAGAAATGGCAATTCTATGCTTAGATTCTCACTCTTTATAAAACAAATACTCCTGTATTTCTAAGTCATCTAAAATAAAATAAGTCTTGTTGGCAGGTATCAGTGACCCTGAGCTCAATGTCTTCCTTCCTTGAAGTGCTCAGTTACCTTTTTCTTGGCACACGACAGTCAGCAGATGTCAAAGAATAAGGAGGCGTATGGTGCCAATGCTTCAGTGCTGGCACAGTATTTCCTGCAATAAAGAGTCTAATTTCAGACTTATGAAGAATTCCTGCTGACTCTTGTCCTGTGGCATTTTATGGACAAAAGTCCAAAAACAGATAATCTGAGGTCTATGAGAATCCTACAAGGTTTTCACCCTAAACGGTTGCTTGCACCACTCATTTCCTGTAGCGATAGCTGTGGCTTCAGGAGAAAGTCCTTCCTACCAATATAAGCCTGGAGATTTGGCATCCCTATCTACTTTTGAATCTGTGTAGCTTGCACTATGTAATTCTTGGACTCGCAATTCTCTGTCTTGCCTCTTCTCCATTGCCCAGCACTACTCTGCTAGTCTCAGCTGGAAATGCTACCGCTGAAGCATAACCTCTGCAGAGAAAGCAACACCCCGGAGGACAGCCTGGCAGCGCTCCACCACGTGGCCTCCTGTGTATCAGTTTTCCTGGTCTGCAGTGTTTTGTATCCAGGGCTTGGCTGGAAAATGTGACCCCGAGGATGGAAAGGAACAGAGCTGGCCGCTCTCCCAGGCTGCTCCCTTGGCTGCAGGATGGGTCTCTAGGAAACCCTTCAGCCCCTCCCAAGGGTCTGGGCTTTCCTTAGACCTTCCTTGGCCTTGTTAGCCTTAACCAGCTCCCTCTGAGTCTGGGCAGGAGGAAAGGAGTGTCAGTTCTTCCTCATTGCTTGCTATGAGTGTTACAGGGAAGGGTCACCTTTTTTACTCCCACAACCGAAAGGATGGGGATGGTAATGCAATTCTTGCAAGCACTGAGCCAGAAATTCAGTGAAATGAAATAATTTCAAAATGCTTATCAGCTATGTTTACCATGTAGTTAACAAATGCTTTAATAGTAGAATTTCAGAAATATTCCTGACCTCCCACAGGTACAGAGAGATATATATACACACATACAGGTATATGTATATATTATAGCCCCCATATATATAAGTGTACAGTTATTGTTTGTCGTCTTAGAATAATCTCAACACAGTGCTCAGGTTGCAATTATATATGATCCTAAAATCCTCCTGGATAACATGCAGGCTCTGAGCCCTTCACAAACTATTCACTGTCTGGCTCTAACTTCAGTCAGGCTCAAGCTGCTGGTAAATAGTCCTCTTCCAACAGCATTTGCACTTAAATAATGAAGAATGGTGTTCCAGTGGGCTTCCCTGTACTGCCTGCAGTTTTCGAAGGTCAGACTACATGTCCTAATATTTCCTTTTGGCCTTAATGATGATTCTATGAATTTTGTGCACAGCTTGTTCGGGCGTCCCCCTCCAGAAAACAAAGTGGAATGTATTTTTTAACCTTTGGTTGGTGGCAACCTCTGGCGCGACAAACTCAGTGGGGAATGCAGTGTCTGGTCACTTCCTTTTCTTTCCTGTTGATGCTTTTCTTCTGGGAGCTGCACCGCTGCACATCAGCTACTAAATGTTCAGAGGATTCAATTAGCTACAGCCACAGCAGAAAAGAGCGGGAAGGCGGCATGATATTTGCTCCGATGTTTCTGCTTGGTGTTAAAAAACGAAGTGTAATCAATCAGTCAGCTTGTTCGCAGTGGCAAAATATGTAGAAAACAGAGTTTTGGGTTAGGGTTTCTGGTTTTGGGGTGAAGACTCTGTTTGCAAGAACTGAGGTAGTCTGCTTCCCCAGCCTGCAGAAAGTTGATTTGCACCCTTATAAATAGAGGAATTTGATCAACAAATAATCTGAGACATTCTCCCTGTTCCTTTTCAAACCTGATTAATTTGTGTCCTGGAAGGGAAGTGTGAACAGAAGCAGAACTTGCCACTAGTGGAACAGTTCTTTTCTTTGGGACAAATGATGGCCAATGTCTCATAAAAGTGGGGATGAAGTAAAACAAGGGAAAAGATTAACAGGCAAATAGACAATTAGTTGTGATGAACTTTTATATTTCGTAAGAAAAAGGCTTTTGGGACATGGGTGTTAAAAATCAACTTGTGTATTACAACTTTGAAGTGATTAATCGTATTTAAGATATCATCTGCGCAAATAAATTTCTGTACTATACTTGAAACAAGGCTTCCTCACTGCTGAGATAAAAATAGTTCTTCAGAGGGACTGTGAAAGCCAGGTGTGCCAGTACCCCAAAAAGCCTTTAGAAAGGTAGAGTGAGGGAGATCCCTCCTGTGTCTGTAGCAGCCCTTGCTGTGCCCTTTTCTGGATCTCACAGTTCTTTATGTTCTTATGTCCCTACATCATGGGGACTCTACATTATGTCCCACAAGACCATCCAGTTCTCCTGGCTGTGAAAAGATTTTCAAAGAAAATGAATTACCTGGAAGGAACCACTTTGGACATTTCCCCAAATGCTGTTTAAATGGGCTGGCAAGCATTAGTTGAGAAAGAAGTCACGCGCTATCGACACATGCACTGTAAACTGCTATTTGCACTGATTTTGGAAAGACGTTTTACATCATTTCAAACCAAACTATAAAGCGCTGCTTGTACTTTGGCAACTATTGACACATTTCAGAAGTCCCCATCAACTTGTGCCCTGAGGTCTCTCCCAGGAGTTCCTAGCTGGAACTAGGGCTGTGTGAATAATAGTTTGCAGGTTGGTGGGATTTTTTCAGTTTAGTTCCTGGACACAAAAAAAATGACAACAAATCCACTCACTCCAAGATACCTTCCAAAAAAAAGAAGTAGAAGAGGTATCAGCTCAGACTGATGATATTAGTTCTCCCAGCTGAAAAGAAATCCTGAAATGTTGTAGGCTGCATGAAATGTTACACTTGACCCAATAAAGAAGTGCTTCATTTTTGGGCTGTTTTATTAAAGAACAGGAAACCACAAACTATATTCCTATCAATCATGAATACATGGGACTTGAATAAACCTGAGAAGACTATCTAATACCTACTTCTACTGTAAACCAGAATTAAATTTCATCCCTGACAGAGATCTGTCAGACCCGATCTTAAACACCTCAATTGATGCCAGTCCCAGACTCCCCAGACAATCTTATTCAGTGCTTAACTGCCCTGAAAGTGAGAAAATGTTCCATATTATCTGAGATAAATCTCCTGTCCAGAAAATTAGACTGATTATTTCCTCTCTTACCCTTGGTGGCTATGAGGATAATTGATCAGGGACCTCCAGCCTTTCCCCAGTGGAAGGCTGTTATCACACCCGTCTGCCTGATCTGCTCTTCTTCTAGATTGAACAGTCTCAAATCTTTCAGCTTTTCCTCGTAGGCTGGGTTTTCACCATTTCTGAGAGCGCTTTGCTCTCCTTTGAGTTGCCTCCAGTTTCAACTTCTAATCCTGTCCTGTGAAGTGCTGGCAGTTTTTTTCAGTTGGTGTGACCTTTAAATTTTAGGCTGATTTCCTAGGGAAATAGGACTTAACCTAATCACGATTTATGTTTCTCTCTTTATTTTTTCTGTCTACTTGACTCATAATTTTTTAACCCTTCTGCCAGTTTCAAGCAAACATGACAGTGGTCAAATATCTCTAAGATATTAAGTCCATATATATTTCATTTAAGAAGTGGTAGGATGTAGGAGAGACATCTCATTAGAGCCCTCACCAGTGAAAGGCTGCAACATGATAAAATCCTTAGAGACACCAAGGCACCTCCGTGGCAGTCCGTGCTACGAACAACCCAAAAAACTTCTGTTGGAGATTATTCCTTATGCAACATGGGGGAAACCCCTGGGAGCTGGAGTGCATTGCTTCTACTCCTAACGCAATGACTTCTTGTAAGAGTACGTTAGATAGGCTGGCTCCCTGTCAGATACCTTCATAATTTTTCTTTATTTCATGACAAAGCAGTAACATATTTTTAGCAGACTGTTTCCCAAGCAGTTAGACGTCCACCACCGTGGAAATTCACCTGTGGGAGGCCTGGCTTCAGGTCAGTAGAAAGCCTTAGGCACCACGCTGTAGAGGAAGGGCATTTCAGGTTTCCTGATGGCGCAGTTCCACATCGAACAAAATCCTTCAATATTTGCAGGCGCGACGGCCAGAATCCAGGTCTCTCCTCCAGGACCCTCTTTGTGAATAATGTGATGCTTGCTCCCTTGTTCTCCTTCTCCTTCAGCAAATATTAAAGGAATCGGCATAAAAACACAGCTGTGTGGACAAAGCGACTGAAGATGCTGCTTTCCATTCCTGCATCATGGAGGTGAGGGTAGTCTTGTGAGATGCAAATCTCTTCACGGGAGGGGATGCAATGAGAGCATGCTGCACCAGTGAACTCTTGAAAAAAAAGATTTTGTCCTTCTCCAGCAGTTTTGTCAACCTAGGCTTTGAGACTTTTTTCACAGTCTATCAACTTTGAGCCCCCTCCAAAAAAAAGGAAAAAGGAAAAAAAAAAAAAAAAAAAAAAGGAAAAAAATATTGCATGTCACTTACTTCTGTGTAAGAATCTGTAGCTTGTCCCTGTCACCAGTTGCCCATCCATTAAGCTGACTGACCACACGTCCAGGGCCCCAGACACTGAATTACCCTCTGCTTCCTGCTCAGAAAGTGATGCTTCAGAGCTGCTTCCTGCTGCAAGCGGGAGAGAAATTTCCAGAGACTTCAGCCACATAAACAAGTAAAGGCATTTGTTTCTTCCCGACAAAGCCCTTGCCCCACAAAGGGTTTGGTGGGGAAAACCAGCTTGGTGGGGAAAAAATGAACAGCTCCTTGAATGGAGGGTGCGTGGGACCCGGTTGTCCTGGCATGAGCCGTTATACAGAGTTTTAGGACATGATGGGGGCAAGCAAATAAACAATGAAAGAAATTGTATTTTTCAAAGGTGTGTCCCTAAAATTCCATGTGCCTCCAACCATAATTAGGTGCCTAGGAGTGGAGAGACGTATCCAAGGCAAGTTAGACTAGTCTGGGCCTTGACAGCAATGAACCTGCTTCTCCAGTTTTGTTACCATCAGCATCCGGCCGAGCTAGAATAAAGCCGCTTTGGGGATGTCCACACGTGCCGAACTCACACCTGTTTATAGCTGGACGTAGCCAAATACAAGTGACATATTCACAGATTCCCCCAAAGGTCTCAGCATTTTTGGCATACTCTGAAAATAGGGTCATTCAAATCTCTACCTTTAGGCAACTCTGTCTGAAAATGAGTTTATGCTTTCTCATTCCTACTTCCATGCCTGTTCTCACCTGGGACAGTTGTTATTTCATTTCTAGCTGGCGCAGTAGATTTTGTCCTTTGCAATGCCACCTGCAAACCAACACATTTTCTGGACCCTACGCATGGAGTATGTGTCATGCTAAATGTATTCCTGCTTTTGCATGTGGTTTATATGAAAAGTGATGGCATTCAATATTAAATGGATGCCTTCTCATTTTCTTCTTGTAGCAGCATCTTGAATGTGCTTCCGTGTCTCCCTTAGCAAGGTATAGCAGCGTACTAGTGAAGCATGCCTGATGAAAGCCACAGTAAGGCCATACTGCCTGGCTCCAGTGATTGTTGCAAGGGTGCAAGTTGTTGCAACAGTGCAATCTGCAGTGTAGCCAGGGCTGAAGGTATCTTCCATGCTAGGCTGATTGCATATTCATAGAATCATTAAGGTTGGAAAAGACCTCTAAGATCATTGAGTCCAACCACCAACCCAACACACCATGCCCACTAAACCATGTCCCTAAGTGCCTCATCTACACGTCTTTTAAATACTTCCAGGGATGGTGACTTAATTATTAATACAACTGTGTACAAACAGTGTTAAACCAGCTCCTTAAGCCAATCTCTTAGTTTCTTAGCTTCCTCTGAGAGCTCTCAGGGCTGCTACCCACAGCCACAACCTGCCTCCACCCGTGCCTTAGATGCTGAGGTGCTTGCAGCCCCAGATGTGGCACACAGGTCTGGCTGCTGGCTGCTGTGTCCCAGATGTGTTCTGCAGGGGATGTTGACCACTTGCAAACTTATTGAGCTACATGAGCAAGGAAGAACATAATCTGTGTTCCCAGTGCCAGCCCTTATCTCCCCCCAGGTTGTTATTTGACTAATTAAGCAAACAAAAGGCAGCCTGTCTGCTCCTGCGGCCGCAGTTGCTCTGGCTGGGCTCCTCGGCTGGGCTGCCTGGGAGGCACTGACGGAGCCGGCGAGCCTGGGGGAGTCGTGACAGGTCGGGGAGAAGAGGGGAGGGGGGTTGTCCATTTCCTCTGATGCTTCTTTGTGTCTTGTTTTTAATGAGCTTTTGGCTACCAGAGAAGCAGATGCATAAACAAAAGCTTGTTGGCCCTGTTTGGCCAAGGCGAGACTTCGTGCCCCCTCCCGTCGCAAAGACTGTTCCCAGAGACCATCCACGGACACAGAGTATCCCCTGCACAGGGGCTATGGCAGAAAGAGGCTGCAGGGAAGGAGGAAAATAACCCCAGGGACTAGAAACACACTGACTTCAGGATAGGAGCTGCTCTCCGAGGGGCTCTGGGAGATGCTGTGTGAGCAGGGAATTGATTTGATGAAACATGGAGTGATGCATGTGGTCTGATCGCATCCCATCTGTTAGCTGCCAGCCGCCAGCCCTCCTGCAAATCTCCAGGCCTGGTTGCACACTGGGCTGAGATCTGCTCAGTGTGGCAGGAGGGCTGAACGTTCATGGAGCTCCTTGCAGCCCCCCATTTCTTTACTGGTGTTGTCTGGACAAGGCAGGGGCAGACTTTTCTGAACTAGGTCAGATTTGAAATGTCTTGACAGGATTGCCTGTCATTTAAAGCAAGTGAGGGTGCTGAGATGGAGGATGGGATGACTTCTAGCCTTAGAAGCCATTTCATGTTATTTTCAGGATCCTGGGAAGTTTCCCAGATTGAAACTCTCTGAGGAGGGAGGAAATCCCACCCTCTACTCACTCAATAACGTGAATATATTTGGCTTCTCTCCCCATGGTTCAACACTGATAGTATCTGGTGCAAGCTGGGCTATACTAGACACTCTACAAGTCTGAAGGATGGCACAAAGGCTGTGCAGAGGTTATGGCCTAAAAGGCTGGATAAGAAAACTGTCATCACTTGAATCACTGGGGTTTTGGTTTTGTAAGCAGACATGTGTTGTCCCATAGCTATCACGGTGGCAGTGTATTTAGATGAATCTTTCACTTGGACTTTAGGTGACTGTCTTTCTTATGTGTTCAGGTCGATTTTTCTCTCAGAGGTTCCCCATGGCATCTTTCAGTGACAACCCACTTGAGAAAGCCCCATCAAAGCTCAAAATAGAAAAATCAGTGTAGCAAAGCACATATAATACCACACACCCTATGTCGGTAAAGTCACTTCACACCTTTTCTAGCTCTTGCTTTCCGCAGACACCCACCATTTCCAGTGATTCTTGTCTATAGTTTTCACTTGATCTTACTAGAGGATTAGTCCAACAAACCCCATGTAGGTAAGTAATTTGATTCACATGAAAAGCCCTGCATCTGTAGAATGACTCTCCAGAGTAAAGTTATTCTTGTGCTTAAATGTTTACAAGGTTGGAGCCCCACTCAAGTATCTGTAGTGTAAAGAAGTTATCTTCTAGTTTGCTCATTGATATCACAAATGTCTTGGTGCTATAGGGATGGCAATTCATACAGTGAAGCAGCAGTTCCTCCAGCATTATTCTAGTTAACAAGATTATACTGACCACCAGGCAAAGTACTGAAGGCTTGTGTCCCATTTAGGAAGCACAGTATAAAACTGAGATCTCAGTGGGGTTACTCAGGGAGATAGAAACACTTTGTGCTTTCGAAATGTGCACTTCCCTCCAGATGCCCAACATTCACAACATGCAAGCTCCTCACTGCTGGCTGCTCAGTTCGGTGTGTGCACTGACCAGCCAGGAGGTTTGTGTGTTTGAGGGGTCAGCCCCCCTCCTTCCCTTTCCTCCCCTTCCCTTCCTCAGGACACTGCAGGGGAGAAGGAGGCAGGGGACATGGCAAACGCTGAAGGGCCTGGGGAAGGGTAGCATTCATCTGTCTGCTTAGATATGCTTAGGGCAAACAGTGGGTATTTGTTCCCATAAAGCTCAGGCACCAAAACAATTTTCAACAATGAAACGAACTTCCCCCTTCCAAACCACTATCTTAATACAACTGTGCATGAAAACAGAGCATAAATGGAATTGCAGGAAGCTGTAGTTGCACATCATCTGACTAAATTTCATAAAAGCACTTGTTAATATAGTGGCAGGTTTTCTACAGACTGCATTTCTGGAAGCTCACATAGGAGTGCAGAAAGAACTAAAGTGAGCTGCCAGTGATTCTACTGTATTTTATGGATCCTATAATACTTTCACGTGAACATTCTTCAATTTACCCCTATAATTTAATTTGCTTTGGTGACTAGCTAAACTGCTTTGGAGGCAAACAGTTCTCGCAGGTCATCCATCCCCTATCAAAATTTTGCTTGTTGTAGTCAAACCCAACTAAACCAGCATCACTACAAATAAAGTTATCAAAACTGGCTCTTTAGCAGTAGGTTACCTTGGTTTTCACTAGGTTTTTATCACTCCTACATAAATCCTATGTGCAGCCTAATCTCAGCAAGGGTCAGTTGTTTAGTAATCACTGCCAGAGTTCCCAAAATCACTTAGAAATACCAATGACCTGCCCTGTGGTACGATGGAGGTGAGAATATTAATGAGGGCTACCAATTTTCTGGTTTAAGAGCTTATAAGAATAGCAAGAACACATTTTATTTGCACGGTGCTGACTTGCTGCCTCTTGAACGACATGAGTGTTCTTTGACTTTTCATGGGTTTTATTGGATCTCTGGGAAAAATCAGCATAGAAATTTGGCTTCTCCCACTCCCCATATCTTTCTGTGAGCAACAGGGGTGTAATTTCAAAGGAAATTACACTCATCCCCCAGTACAGTAAAACAGCTGGAATTGCATAGCATGCAAAATAAAATCACTCCTTCATTAACTTAGTCATTTGTGGGTAAGCTCACATGCAGATTTGCAGGAAAAGAGAAGAATGTAGCATGTAGGAGTACATGTATGTATATGCATGCATAGTTATGTACATAGCTATGTGTTTCTATTTACCTGATTATCTACCTATTTATCTATGTATCTATCTACACAGATGTATTTATTTCCCCCAGAGCCTTTATAGTCATGTGTATGGATAAAACATTAATAACCACGTGTTTATATTCCCCAACGGACTATCTCACAAACTTCTCTTTCAACAGTCACCAGTTAATAATTTTAATTAAAAGGTACATTACTAGTTGGGGGTTCCTTTTTGGCAAAAATCAAACCTTTGGTGGGAGAGGAGAATGATTATTGCGGTAGCACCCTGCAGAGAGCGGGATGGGGTGGGAAGGGTGGCTCTCGCAGGCAGCTGTTGGGTCCGATTAGACGTGATGCGGCCAGTTAGGCTAGTGGGTACATGCTACATGATTTGGGGACTCCCACATTGTGAACGCAGCACTGATACCGCCAGACGCTTCAAACCTGGTTGGATGAAGTCGCTGCCAGCAGGAAGATGGCTGCGCCTCACTGCATGTGCCCCATAGGGTTGGTCTTTGGGGGTCTGTTCAGGGGATTTTAAGAAACCCCAAACACGCGCAACGAAGAGCCTGGCGACGTTGAATTTCAGTGCTGACGGCCACTCCTGCCGCTGGGCAGGGGAGAGCTCCCGGCGCCCCGCTCCACGCCTGAGCATCCCCGCCGGGCTCCGCCGCGGGGCCCTGGGGCGGGGCCGAGGGGGCGGGGCCGCGGCGGGGTGGGCGGGGCCGCGGCGACAAGCCCCGCCCCCAGGCACAAGAGGGGCGGTGCTGCTCGCCAGGATCCCGCATCCCCGCCGTGCGGTGCGGCTCGGCGCGGCGCGGCGCGGCTCGGCTCGGCTCGGCTCGGCTCGGCTCGACTCGGCTCGGCTCGGCTCGGCTCGGCTCGGCTGCTGCCCCGACGGCACTGTCGGGCAGAGGGTTCGTTTCGCGCCCCGCAGCGCCCGGCGGCCGCGGGATGGAGCTCGGCGCGGCGCGGCTGCTGGCGGTCCTGCTGTGCCTGGCTCCCGGTAAGTCCTCGGGGAGCCCCGGCTACCCCGGGTCCGGCCTGTCTGGGAGCTGCCGGGGTCCGGCAGCCCCACGGGGCCCCGAGGAGAGGGGTCGCGGGGATGATCGGGTGCCGGGAACGGCGCGGGTGCAGGTTTCCCGTGGGGTTGTCAGGGCTGGTAGAGTGGGTGAGGCAGTGAGAGCCCAAGGGTGGGACGGGGCGCCCAGCGCTGCGGGCTTGCTGTCCTCTCCTGTCCCGTCCTCTCCTCTCCTGTCCTCCTGCCCTCTCCTGCCTGGCCGGCCGGTGCTGGCCCGTCAGAGAGGGCTGCCTGCCATGGCGTAGTGTCCTACTCGTTTGGCTCCAGCATCAGCCCTCGTTTCCGAGAGCAAAATGTCCCTGGAGCCAAAGGCGGGAAACCCGTCATCAGCGAAGAACCTGCTCGGGATGCCAGCGATTAGAGCGTGGGGAAATACTAGGGAAATAGGGAAGGTCCCGGTCTGGCCTCGCTTTCTTGTTGCCCATCGTAGCTGGCTGAGCTGTCCCGGTCGGGGCTGCTGGCTCGCCCTGGTGAGGCGGCGTTCCTGACGGTGATGGGAGCAGCCAGGGCGGGCTGAAAATCTCTCCCTGTGGTCCTCGCAAATGTTGTGCAAGCTGGGCTGTTGCCTCAGAGCAAGCACTGGCACCCAGGTCGCAGCCGTCACGAGCGGTGGGTGCAATGCAACCCCTCGCGTGAATAAAGTCTGGTAGAAATAGATTTTTGCCTAACTGTTTCGGAGGAAAGAGGTAACCTTAGAAAATCATGGGACAAAATAAATTAATGGGATCTCAAATTTGTGATAAACTGTGTAAAAGAGTTTTTTCACGTAATTCATTGATCAGCAGTCTCGAAGAACACAAGTATATTCGATTTATTATAAGAAAGTTTGGTAATCCCTTTCCCCAGAGAGTGAGATCATCAGATGAAGGTTCACTTCGTTTCAATGTTCCACATCCTCTTGTTAGACCTTGAAGTTGGCAACGCAAGAAAACAGGAACTCCACCCTGGCTGGCTGAATTGTAGTGCTCTGCAGCTAGCTCCTGACCATCTGCCTTTGCTTCCTGTTATGACAGAGTTTTTGAACTTTCTGGGATGTGTGAAAAGTCATGATTTACCCTTCACTGCTAAGTAGGTGATGTGAAAGTGTCAGCTTAAAACATACTGCCTATCGCCGTATATGAGGGTTTTCTGATTGAGTAGCATTTACTTTGTTTATTGCATTGATTTGAGGGTTTTTATACATTTTTTCGCAGGTTTATTTATTTCTCTGGATCAGCCAACTCTTAGCATCCAAAAAGATGTGCTCACAATAACTGCAAATGACACTCTAAATATTACTTGCAGGTAAGGACAAATCTGTCCAGCATGATTTTGATGGGGGTAATTTATGTAGTGAGTTTTTGTACAGAATTGCAGGTGATTCAGCCTCTCTCCCGTCATCCCTCTTGTTTCTCCCCACTCCCTTTGTGCCCCCTGCTTCGCTTTTCCCTGGCAGACTGTAGAACGATCTTAAAGGGTTGCAGAAGGGAGAGCTGGGAAGCGCAGGGTGTCTGGGAGGAGGAAGCGTCAGCTGGTCCTTGTGGAGCCCGCTGGTGAGCCACGCTCTTGACTCTCTCTTTTGGGTGCTGTGTCACTTAGATTCAGCAGAACGTAAATCTCAGGTAGCTTCCTTGTAGGTATTAACAGCAGGTCGATTTATGTGAATTTATCCTATGTGACTTGATGCTCGTTTCTCTCCATAGCCGTAGCGACTTAGTGGGGCTGGGGTTCGCCACCTTGGCATCAGTACTGGTGCTAATGGCACGCTCATGCTCCTCTAACGTTTGCTTTCCCAGCGGCCAGAGGCCACTGGAGTGGTCCTGGCCAAGCAACCAGAGCAGTGCTGAGAAGCGTATCTCTGTGACAGACTGCAGCGATGGCCCTTACTGCAAGACACTTATTCTCCTCAAAGTCATCGGCAATGACACAGGGGACTACAGGTGCCTTTACAGGGACAACCAGGCAGCTACAACCATTTATGTCTACGTTCAAGGTAAGTGCTTACACAGTTCTTAGGTGACTCTTCTCCTAGCCTCAAGAGAAAAAAGGGATATCAAGTATCTCAAAACGGTTTTATCATTAAAATGTCGTAATACTAGAATTTTTGATCCTGTGAAACTGTTATTTTTCTTGTTTTCATGTTGAGTAATTACATGCCAGTATGCTAGTTGCCATCAATAGAAAAGCCTTTGTACCTGTAATTTTGAACTGACCTGTCGTATGCATACTTGGTCTGCTATTCGCCTCCACCCCGAACTTAGCATACATACCTCCACTGCGCTCTGTGCCTGTCCTCATGAATGAAGAGCTATTACTGACCTCAGCAGGAGTTTCATACGAGGGAGGATTACAGAGATTGTGTATTTATTAACAATGACAGATCTGATCCCTTTTACAATTTGCACTATCTGATACCATTAAGGAAAAAAAACCCAAAACATAAACTTCCATACATTTGCTGACTGTAATGGTGAAATCTATTTAGACTTTAAGAGCTAAGTTTTCAAACTCAGGCTGTCGGTTGTATTGGTAGGAATGCAGCTGAGCCTCGCAGACACTGCAAAGCCTCCAGTTACACACTCAGCTTAAGTGAGCGCACTTATTGGGGCATCTGCCTTTTTGCACTGATGGCTTGATGTCCATTTTCTGGTGCGCCCGGTTTCCTTTTTATTGTTAACTTATAGTTACAATTTTGAAAAATGGGATGTTATTTTATATATGGGTTAAGCTTGTTTTATAAGATCACGAACTTACATTTTTTTTGGTCTGACTTTGAAAACGATGCTGCCATTGGGGGAGCTGATGTAGCATGTCAGTACTTTTAACTGATATTTCCTGTAATACTTATACAAGGAAAGTCACACTAGGGTAAATCAGATCTTTGTCGGCACAAAGACTGCGGTGGCAGGAAGCTATTCTCCAATGTGTGCGCTGCTGCTGATAGCTGTTTTGAGAATAATGATATTGTAAAGCTAGGGAGGGGGTCTGTAAAAATATGTCCCCCCTATTTAGTCTCATCTTTAAGTGTTTTACCACATAGAAAAGACTAAAACTGATTTGAGAAGAAATAGACAGGGAAAGAACAAAAAAAGAACAAAAGGAAAAGTTTCCTCTGTAATCACGTGACAAATAATATCCATTTACCAATTGAATATTCTTCTAGATTACAGATCTCCATTTGTGACTTCAGTTAGTGATCAGCTTGGCATTGTATACATCACTAAGAATAAAACTGTGGTAGTGCCGTGCCTTGGAACCGTATCAAATCTTAATGTATCTCTACATGCGGTAAGGAAAAAAACCCAGTTATTATTATAAGAGTTGAAATCACTGTGACATAAATACATGGCCTGAAGTATAAATATGTTTCCTAAAAACTTCTTTCCATCCTTGGGAATTTTACAGCCTGTGATTACAAGGTGAGCGCTCTAACTGTACTCGCCCACGATCCTGTGCTCTCAGAGTGCGGAGTGATGGCCTATGAAAGGGAGATTGCTTGAGCTAGGATGTTAAAACTGGGACGCTGCAGTTATGAAAATGTTGGACTTGAAAATTCAGGGTTGTTTGGTTTTTGAAATCTGACTATGTATTTTATCAATATTTCAAACAGAAATATCCAGAAAAGATATTTGTTCCTGATGGTAAATCAATTTCGTGGAATAATAAAAAAGGCTTCACTATACCCAGTCATTTAATCAACTATGCGGGCATGGTCTTCTGTGAAGCTAAAATAGATGATGAAAGCTATCAGTCTGTGATATACATAGTCGCAGTTTTGGGTAAGCCAAAGTTTTTTTTCTCTATAGCCAATGTTATTTTGCTCGCTACAACATATTGAACCAATTACATTTGGTTGGACTCTAGGTTATTCAATACTGACAATGCAGATAATGCAGAATGAATGTTGTGATATGTATTACTTTTCTTTTAAATGCAATGTATTGTGTTCTTTCTGGTTGATCACTGGGATAAGTGCTTCTATTTTTAGTGTTACATAGATGCCGGGGATTTTTATTTTTTTTCCTGACAATGCAAGCCTTTTTCCTAAAATCAGTCTATTCTATACTTTATTCACTTATCCAGGATCCAAGTCATAGTTGAAAGGAACTAGAGGCAGGCATCCATCAGCAGCAGATGGGAGGGAATTGCTCTGAGGGAGTATCAAGGGAATGGGGGATCTGAAGGTCGCACTAGGAGCTAGGTTGTCTTGTCTCCTTCAGACCTATGTCCTGACTCTGACAGGGGTTTATCCTGGTATATTTTGTCAGTTTTTCATCAAAACCCAGAAATAACATGTGGAGGCTCAAGCCTGAGCTGAAACTGCAGCTATTTCTCTTTTGACTCTGACGACACAACGGCCACTTCAAGTGGCCGGTTGGCACCAAGGCAGTCTCGCCTTGCTTGGCAGGAAGACATAGCAGCCCTCCACCCTTTACTCTGTGCAGCAGGCTCTTGCTTCTCCACCAAATTCATCAGTCTTCACGCTGATTTGGAGCAAATTCAGAATTTCTGCAGAATTTCTGCATTCAGAATATTCTGGTTTGGAATATTTTAAATATTTTATTGCACCAATGCCAGACTGTCATTCTTAACCCCCATTTATTGCTGGGGGTGGGGATGTATCTGCTTTAGTTTCAGGTCTCACAAGGGTAAGACGAAGGTAAGGCAGAGGAACTGTGTGGGTCACCGTCTCCCGCCTGCTCCCACCGCCGGGGGGGCTCTGATCAAGGGCAAGCCTGCTGCGCCGTGTCTGACGCGACTCTCAGATGGGAAACGCTCAGAGCAGGCATATCCCTTCCCTCCAGCCTCCTTTGTACGCCCGTTATCATGCTGCACTGGGGCATCGAGGGGCCTCTTTGTAGCTGGGGTTTCGGTGGGAGTTTCGGTGAATTCGCCTGGGAAATTTGGTGCTGAGTGCTGTAAAGAAACCTCTTCTTACCCCCATGTTTTGTGTGTGCCTTTTTCTTCCTCTAGGATACCGAATTTATGACCTGACGATGAACCCGCACTACCAAGTAGAGCTGGCAGTGGGAGAAAAACTTGTTCTCAATTGCACCGTAAGAACGGAGCTGAATGTAGGAATTGATTTTAAATGGGACTACCCTTCCGTCAAGGTAAATCCGTAATAACTTAAAGGTGCCAACATCGCAAGGAAATTTGATTTAGTTATAATGTCACTCCCCTCTTTATAATATTGACAAAGAAATTGCAAAGTATATACAAAGAAATTGCTAGTATATACAAGTGTGCAAAGTGTGACAGGAGGAATAACAACAAAATTCCCAAACACCTCTGTCTTTTATCTATTACAGGAAAAACGTGCAACCATAAGGGATTTAAAAACCACTGTGGGAGAAGTAAAGAAGTTTGTAAGCACCCTTACCATCGACAGTGTGTCCTTAAGCGACAAAGGTCGATATACTTGTGCGGCATCCAGTGGCCGTATGAACATGAAAAACAGCAGTTACTTCATTATCCACGGTATGGCATCTTCCACTTCAGTTTTGTTGGTTGCTTCAGATTTGGGATTGATTACTGGGATGCAGGAGGCATCTCAGTGATGAATCAAATGACAGAAATGAACCAAACTGCAGCTACAGTATTTCTCCTGCACCCACTATAGGATTATTTTTATACCACAGGCTTAGCGAATGATAGGATTTTAAAGGATTCTGTATGTTACTGAAAGCTGTAGAATCCCATAGGAAAATGGCCAGTAAAATAAACTGAGGTAAGCCTCTGGTCCTCTTCTGCACTGACCTCCTTGAGGTAAAGCTGAATTTGTGTAGATGACTTTTTATAAGGGTTGCCTGTTCTCACTCCAGGTGAACTTCCGCTAGATTCTGGTGGCTCTGTGGGACAAGAGTCTGGGTCGGCATGAATGAAGCTACGAAAATAAAACTTTCAGCTTTTACATTATGAATAGATGAATCAAATGGATTTTTGGTTGTACGGAAATGATGCAAAGGAAATAACTTTGGCTAAGTGCATAGATAAGTACGAGGCCACATCCTACAGTCTTTTCTCAAGCCCCTCTTGGGCATAGCCCCAGTGGCTCTGCTGGCTTACTTCTAGAAAAAAATTGCCAGCATGAGAATGGCCCATTTTTAATCACTGAGTCAGACAAAGGGTTTTATATTTTCAAGGAGACTGGTTTTCCCGAGGTCTGATTTCAGGGGCCTGAATATTAATGGCTCTTTTTCTTTTTTTTAAACATTCAAACTTATATGTGGCACAGTGATTCGAGACAGATAGACTCAATTTTATCCTGGGTTCTTTATATTTCTCTTCAGGAGCCAAAACCAGATCATGTGCTATAGTGAGTGTACCAGATATTAAGTTGATACCATTCTAAATCTTAGCCAAAAGGCTAATCGCTGTCTTAGTCTGAATGCAAGTTTATAACTTATAACAAGTAATGTAAATAATTTCCAAGTATTCTGTGACTGCAACGGTTCAAATACATACTGGAGAAGAGGCTGAAAGTATCTAACTTTATCACATTGTAATTTTGGATACTATTATTTCCTGGAATGAGTAGATCAAGCCAGTTTTATGATATTTATTTATTTATGTATGTATATAGGTCTGACAGTTGGCAGAGAGCTGAGTCTTGTCTCTGCTTTCCAGAGCTCCCCGGTGGGGGAACTGGTCCGCTCCTCTGTGCAAGGGAAAGGACTGGGTTTTCACGGTGGGTCCAGAGGCCACCAGCTCTCTCCATTTTGGAGCCAACTGTGCTTTACCAGTGGCGTCCTGTCACTGGCCTCTATTTGTCATCTGCTGTTAAGTGCTAACCCAAACAGAGACCACTTATGCTTTTGTCTATGTGGAAAGACAATTTAGTTTAATTTTTTGCAGAAAGTCCTTTTATTCACCTGGAGAGAATGGAGAATGTGGTCGAGACAAGGTTAGGTGATACAGTCAAAATTCCTGTCAAGTTTAAAGGATATCCTCCACCAGAGGTGAAATGGTAAGAATCGGGACACAATGTGTTTGAAAAACTGAGCTATTCTTAGTCAAGGTAAATCTCTAAAGGATTCAAAGTGCTCTATATTTTCTTCAGGTACAAAAATGGAAAAGCCATCAATGCAAATCATACAGTTAAACTTGGCTACACATTAGTGATCACTGAAGCAACTGAAAAGGACGCTGGGAATTACACTGTTGTCCTTACAAACCCTACTAACAAGATGCAGAAGAGACATACGTTTACCCTGCTTGTGAACGGTAAGTGGCGTACAGGGGTACCTTTCCTTCACGTGTGCATGTGGCGTATCACCATTCTTAAGATTAAATTCATCCCAGAGCTATGAAGATTTAAGTGGGGGTGGTGGCCAGGAGGAGAGCACTTGAACCTGAGCCCTGGCAGGACAGAGGTGGCCCGTTTCTCCTGGCTCCAGGATGTGCTGGTCGAGAGTCTGCAGGCTCCTGGTGTTGTTGTTGTGATGATACTTTGTGTGTGTTTTTTGTTTTCTGTATATTATTTCTTTGCCTCTGCATCCTGCTCTTTTCCTGCCTTCCTTGCTGGCCGTGCTGCCAGAGTCCTCCCCCACCCCACTCCATCCTGGCCCTGTCCCGCCTCGCCCATCCTTCCTGCCCCACGCCGGCTGTCCCTCCTCTTCTGCCCTGCCTTGTGCAACCCTCCTCCTCCTCCTCCTTCTCCTCCTCCTCCTCCTCCTCTTCCTCCGCCTCTCTGCTCCCCAGGAAACAGCCTAGCCCCCATGCTTTGAAGACAGCAGGTCTTGGAAGGGGCGGCGAGGCTACATGCAGTGGGATCAGGGCTGGGGAATAATATGCATTGGGGATGGTGATGGGAGTTCGAGGGCTGCATTTTAAACCAGGGGGTAATGAAGGGAGATTTTATAGGAGATAGTAAGCATTGTCTTGAGGGCCTGATCCTCAAGGTGTGCGGCAGGTTCACCTCTTCCCAATACGTCCTTGTTCCTTGGAGGTGCTCTGCGTTGCGCTCAGACGTGGGGCACAGTGTGAATTAGTCACCGTGGGTCTAACGCACATAGGCAGTGCCACTGGGGAGCCGTTCGCGGGTGGTGTAACCTGCTGCTCTCTCCTAAAGTCCCCCCCCAGATTGGCGAGAACGCGCTGCTGGCCCCCGTCGACTCCTACAAGTACGGCTCGACGCAGGCGCTCACCTGCACTGTCTACGCCGTCCCGCCGCCCGCCGCTGTCCTCTGGCACTGGCAGCTGGAGGAGGAGTGCACTTTCAGCCCCCAGTGAGTTCTAAGCCCTTGCCATCTTCTGCAGCTTATGTAGCTCTTCAGGGTTGCTTGGGTTGGAGGGGTTTTTTTGTGTGCATCCCTTGTCCAGGCTCATTACCGAGCCCAAACTCATAGCCAATGAAGAAAAGGTCGTTGTACTTAATAGGCAGATCGTTGCAGGCAGGCTCTGCTGAGGTCGTCATCATCGGCGGTGAGTTGCAGAGGCAAGGGCCACCCGCAACGAGGATCCAGCAGCGCCTGTGTGTTGCCGTCATGCCTTCTTGAAGGGCATCTTGGCTTGCACGGGGTTTCAAATGCAGCTATCTGCATGCCCTCCCCTCAGATCTCCCTGTGGGATGCAGGCCCAAAGCTCCATCCCAAACAGAGGAAACGCTGTTTATGCTAATTACGGATCTTGGTGGTGTTGTTTTTTCTTACGCTCAAGTGCTGAGTGTGACGGTGCTCTTTATCTGTGTGAAAGTGTATCTCGGAGGAAGTGCACTGATTGATGTTGGGGAATGATAGAGAGAGTGCCTGACTGAGATTCACGCAGCTTCCCTTATCTGGGCCTGCCATAAGCCCAGATTTCCTTTTTTTAAAAAAAAAAAAAGCCAGGAAAAAAAAAAGCATTCTTCTTTCCTGTTGTTGTTGTTTTTAAAATGATTTCCACTAGTTTCTTCCTTTGGTGCCTGGTTGCTTCCTACACAATGGCTACTGTCCTCAAGAAATTCTTGTAGGGAGTTCAGTGATTTCTCTGTCTCTCTGTCTTCCTTTGAACTAAATTAACTTGAATCGTCCATTTATGAATGGAGGTTTGTTCCCAGAATAGCTTCTTCCCTCCAAGCATCCTGATTGAGCTGACACAGGCAGATTAATTAGGAAATTCACCTTTCGGCTTGCGGGTTTCTTATTTTACAGACCACAAAGGTCTCAGAAGGTTAAAGGGTGCAATTTAATAGAAATGTTTCCAGAAACATACTCTTCCCTCCTAGATGCAAGCTGTGGCCAGTGATGCATCTGATTTGTAGATAAATATCTGCATATTATAAAGAGAACACAAAACCACTCTCATGGAGAGCGAATATTCTCTAATGCATATGTCTCTACTTATATATCAGGAAAGTCCGCTCAGGAGCTAATCCGTATGCATGCAGGAAATGGAAAGTGATCTCGGAGAGAAAGGGTGGGAATCAGGTTGAAATTAAGCACCGAGTCGTTACTATTGCCGGGAAAACAAAGGTGAGCAGATTTTCTTTTCTGTTGGTTGGGTATGATTAGCCCTGTTCATCCGTCCACACATCTAGAAATATATCACTAGAGATGAGACTCTTTTCACCTAACGTTAAACTTGGGGCTCTACCCACAGCTAGTCGTGCAAGCTTTTACTAAAGCCAGTAGACAGAGGTAGACACTTTCAAGTCCTTTAGATACTGACCCAAAGTGAGTCTCCACTGAGGAACATAACTTAGATTTCAGTGTTTTACCTTTTAGCTGTCTGAAGTTAGATGAGTTAATCTTACCAATTAACTGTAATAGGGAGAAGCTGGAGAGACTGAAGAGTGGAAAAAGTTGTAGGTGCAGCATTTATTAACACATGTACTGAAGTCTGCCTTCTGGCAGGCTGCTTTTTCGTGTTGTCTTTTGCCTGATTATTACAGACTTAAGGAAAAAACCGTAAACATTAGGAGGGGACTGTGCTCCTGCTGCGCCATGGATTTGTGCTGTGGAGGGATTTTCGGTTGTGCAGATATCTGCAAAGCTGTTGAGGTGGTCGGGCTCACGTACGTACTTTAGCACTGACGTGGTATGAAATTGCTCGATTGTTCTTTTGTAGACTGTGAGCACCCTCGTGATTCAAGCGGCGAATGTATCTGCTTTGTATAGATGTATGGCTACGAACAGAGCTGGGTCAAGTGAGAGAGTTATCTCCTTTCATGTGACCAGTAAGTATACCCTGTTGAGGACAGCCATGTTAAATTAATGTTATTTCGTCTGTTTTCCTAATGATAGGTGTTTGAATGTTGTTGTCTGATTCCTGTCCTTTATAAAATCGTTTCATTCTTTAGAAATTTAGGTTTTTCTAAGGTTTTCCTAATGCAGCCTTTAAAGTCACCACCTAACTTCAGCCAAGTGGTTAGTTCTGCTGGCATCAGTGGAGTGGCAGTCCCGTGAGAATGATGCACAATGGGCACTGTTGTCCCAAGAGTGATTGCTGTTGGGCTTCTGCAGTCACTTAAAAGAGCTACAGAGAAATTGTGGTAGTGTCACAAAATGAGTAAAGACGTACTGTAATAACATTTTCAAAAATAGTTGCAAAGAGCTTCTGTCTTCTTGAAAATCAGTCCCCATATTCACATGCTGAAATAATATTTTAATCCAAATCTAAAAATGAACTATAAGATAATGCTAAGAATCGTCCTAGGTTGCCAGAAGTTTCTACAGTAAGAGGAACTATATTAATTACACAGGCTTTTCTTTGATCCATTTTAAATATATTGTTTTTAATGAGACTGTACTCTTTACATAAAGGGTTGATTTTTCAGTGTTTTGTTTCCTTATTTACAACTGGGCAAGGCGCGGATAAGGCTATATTTGTAAAACGGCTTTTTCAAGTTACTGTTGGCAACTAAATGTGCAACAATAGGAATTTCTTTTATTTTTTTAACTTCCAGGGGGTCTTGAAATTAATCTCCAGCCCCGGAATCAGCTCACAGAGAAAGATAACATGTCCTTGCAATGCACAGCGGACAAATTCACCTTTGAGAAGCTATCGTGGTACAAACTCAGTGCTCATGCTTCGCAGACTCCCTTTGGAGGGCTGCCCATGCCCGTCTGCAAGAACCTCAATGCTCTCCAGAAGCTGAATGCAACAGTTTCAAATATCAACGGTGAAAATGTCACCTTAGAGCTCACCCTCCGTAATATCTCCCTCCAGGACGGCGGAGACTATGTTTGCATTGCTCAGGACAAAAAGGCTAAAACACAGCACTGCCTGGTGAAGCACCTCACTGTTCAAGGTACAGATCTCTGACTGTGAACCAAAATGGGTGGTTGTGTAGGAAAATAACTGCAGTAGTGTCAGTTTTTGGTATCTCCAGGCCTTGCATGTGTTGGCTTAATGGCGCACTCAGTTTGTTAAATAGATTTAGACCATTTGTGGTAACACGCAGGTCTGGGTCTTGTCTGGGCAGCAGAGACTTACTATTTCATCAGTACCAGTGAGGAAACCCTGACCGAGCCACTGTGCTGTGCAAGGAGATGAGTTTGGCTTTTGCACAAATAATGGCATGTGTTTTGCTCAATAATTTCTCAGTGTTACTTTTCAAAACACGTTTTTCCCTCTAGCTGTATATGCATGTGTGTATTCATAGCATTAATGCTACTGCTTTGTGTCACTGACTCTTGAGTTTGAAGAAGTGTCTACAATTTAAAACTGTCACAAAGTGATGCCGGTATTCAGGCGCAAGCCATGCAAGCTGATAATCAATCGGCTTTTCACACAAATAGTGGTGACTTTGCTTTGGGATTTAGACATATAGGCTGATTAGGCAGATTCAGGAAAATATCTACCCACGTTCGTGGGCTGTCCTGAATGGACGTTTGATAGACCAGCAGTATCAGACTTCTCGTAATGACCCTGGAAATAGAAACGTGAGGGAAGCAAATTCTCACCTATTCCCTCTTCCCTCAGCAGCCTGAGCGGTTATGAATTAAACCATCTAAAGCAGGTTACATCAATACTGTTAAAATTTTCTTGGCTATTATCATTTTTTCATGTCATGTGGAAGTTTAACTATGCTCTTAACATGAACGCTGTGGCTGTTGGTGTTATAAAAGGATTTGAGACTTTGTTACTAGGCCAAGCGTCTAGCGTGTCATCAAGTGCTATTACTGCAAAAATGGATGTTTTCTTTAATGGTCAGTAATTTTGCCGTATTTTTGAACCAACAGAGCCCATGGCACCCACACTTGTAGGAAATCTGGAAAATCAAACAACAAACATTGGTGAAACCATAGAAGTGTCATGCACAGCAAATGGCATTCCTCCTCCAAGCATCATGTGGTTTAAAAACAACGAAACCCTCGTTGAAGATTCAGGTGAGGATTGCTCCTTTGCTATAATTTTCTATCACTTAAGGGCTTTCTTTCATGGGACTCACTGCTGATTTTCACCATGAAAAGTTTCATTTTGAATTTTTAACACAAAGTGGCATAAACATAGCAGAACTAAGAATCATTATTTTTTCCAGGTATTGTTTTGAAAGATGGAAACAAAACACTAACCATACGTCGAGTGAGGAAAGAAGATGGAGGGCTATACACCTGCCGTGCCTGCAATGTCCTGGGATGCAGAAAAGCAGTGGCTTTTTTTTCAGTGGAAGGTTAGTGTTAGCTTCTTCTCCGATTGTGCATGAAATCTTTACAATCACTAAAAGGAAGATCTACTGGCTATCCTGATCGGAGATCTGAAAATACATCATGAGATTTGCAAAATGTCCTGACCTTTCCTATCAAGCTCAAATTGCTGTCATAGCCATCATAATCCCAGCTGTTGAGGCTGACGCTTTCTTCTCCATAATGTTGTTTAGTGCTTTTCAACAAAAGCTGAATCTATCTTACTTGTGGTTGCAAGGAAAACTCTGCCAGTCTATATTACATACAAACCTATACAACAGACCCTACCTAAACCTGCAGATATCCTGGGGCATCTCTATTGTTTTGGTAACATAATTGTCATACTATGTTTATTAACAGTTGTAACTTTTTAACTATGTCATTGCTGTCACAGCATCTAAGAAAAACAAAGTGAAGACTTTGTGCAGTCTGTTGTGACTGCTGTCCCATTTCAGTGATAGGAACAGGTTGTGGATTTGGGTTAGGGGACTCCAGCCTTAGTTCACCAAGCTCTAAAAGTAGCGTTTGTGAGACCCGTCTCTTACTTGTTCCAGTCCTATTGTGGCACACACCAAAGTGCAATTCGCAATAATAAACAATAAATCCTAACAAGAGGTTAGTCTGCAGTCTGAGTAGCTGGAACCATGATGGACTTTCTACCCAGAGTTGCAATGAGACGCCTCGAACTAAAAGCTCCTTGCCCTTGATACCAATATATTTACAAAATTTAGTCCCTGAATCCTTCACAAACCTCTGTCTTATAAGTCAGGGTGATTGTCCGATCTGTTCCGTTAAGGTAATTAGAGCAGTATCCTGTTATTCTTCCAGGTCCCATTAGGATATTAAGATGTTGGGCAATATGTTTACATCGGGTGGAAATTATCTGCAGCTGACATCAATGTAGATTTCAGCTGATGTGGTTGGGACATGTCTGTAAAAGTTGGAAATCTGTGTAGGACATACTGTTTCACTCCAAGAAATTTATAGTGCAGCTCATTGGGGTCATGCAATGGAGTGTGCTATTGTGTACAAAAGTCTGTATGGTGCAAAGGATGAAATACAGGAGCATGATGTGGCGAACAGGAGCTGAAGAAGAGAGCTGCCTCTGCACATTAATAGATGTTCAAGTGGTATCTGCTGGAGACTATTATACTGGAAAAGGGATGTTGTAAATAAGACCATATTTTCATGCGTTCTTGTAGAACCACTTTTTTTCATGCCCCAGCTGATGTATGTAAAGAGACAAGAGAGAGATTGTTCTCTGGGTCATTCTCACAGCACTTTATTTACTATATGATAGGGTTTTTTCAGTTTCTGGAGAAAGACTCATTCATTTTGAGTATTCTAAAACAATGATTTCTTTTTAAAATGTGAGATTTCACTTTTTTATATTTGCCAAAGGTCCAGATACTGTCCTTGGAACAAAGCTGATGCTAAGAAATTGGGTGGTGTGTAAAACAGCACGAAACTAAGTGTAATATTGCAACATAAAACCCCAAGCTTTTTGTTTTGCTTTCGTTTCCTTGCTCCATGGTGTACTTTTAAAACGAGCCATCAGAACAAGGACCTCCATTCTCTGCTTTAATGAATGAACAAAACCAATATGCTTCCAACTATCACTCAGATATTCATTTATTTCTTCCCAGGCGCTGAAGAGAAAACAAATCTGGAGCTCATTATCCTCGTTGGCACTGCAGTGATTGCCATGTTCTTCTGGTTGCTTCTTGTAATCATCCTCCGGACCGTTAAGCGGGTAATGAAAAAATTCTCGTACTGTCCTATCAGCACTGGTCTTGCATGACAAATGAGAGCTGACTTGAGGCCTTTTGTGTCGTTTCTTTCCATTGTTCTTAAATCAACAGACACATTTTTTCTCTCCATGCCGTAACATTCTTGCCTGGAACCGGGGGCACAGAAATTTGTTTTTAATTGAACAGGCCCTCACAAGAGAAAAAATGTTTCAGCTCGTTTTGTTTATCAAAAAAAAAAAAGCAAGTAATTAACGATGATCACACTCACGATGACATGGCGTAGGGAAACAGTAGCCTGGCATTTCTGGGAAATAGTGGAACACCACAAAGTGAGAAAATGGCACTTTGCCTGCACATCACCAGCAAAAAAATGTGTGCAACTACAACTAATACCATTTTCCAGGCCAATGGAGGGGACATGAAGACTGGCTACTTGTCAATCATCATGGATCCTGACGAAGTCCCTATAGATGAGCACTGTGAACGGCTCCCGTATGATGCCAGCAAGTGGGAGTTTCCCAGAGACCGGCTAAAGCTAGGTGTGTCTTCATTGCACGAGCCATTTACTGATACTGCAGCCAGCCCTGTGCTGGGGGGTGTTTTAGGTCCTGGCTTGCCGTGGGGCTGCCCTGATGCAGAGCCCTGGGTGGGCTCTGTGGTCCCGTAGGATATAATGCATCCTCTCCCCATTATCAGCCCTCTGTTAATTTCTGATACATAAATTCAGTTTAGAGTTGCTGTTTATTCTGCATCTTTCACCCACTGTGCCAGGCAAATAAATTGGAGTATGTTCATCTTCTCATTTCAAGGTAAACCTCTTGGTCGTGGAGCTTTTGGCCAAGTCATAGAAGCAGATGCGTTTGGGATTGACAAAACTGCTACCTGCAGAACAGTGGCAGTCAAAATGCTTAAAGGTAAAAATGATGACTAAAACTTCACCCTGAATACACAATATAGGGATAATTGCCAATAGTATAACCGGTAGATAGAAAAAAATCAAAATGTTTGTACCAATGGTGTACATAAGTTTAGCTTAACAGTTGGTGTCATGAAGCAATGATTAGGGACAGTACATGCCTTTACCTCATCGATAATTGGAGCAATATGATTGTGGTTTCTTAGCCATTGCTTTATAGATCTACTCAGGTTCAGAATATAAACTTGCTCCTGCAAGCAATTTGCATGTGTCCATTTTTGCCTTACGCAGCCTGGTAGGGAGCTTTCTGCAAGTCTCAGACAATGGCTTAGGCGTGCTCCAAAACGAGTAATAGTTTTGAACAGCTTTCTCTTTGCTTTAAATCATATTATAGTGCCTCGCATTCACCACAAGAAAGTTGAAAGCTATGGTTCCCAGACACACTGTTCCTGAGGAGGACGTAGCTGGGGCAGCAAAATGGGGCTCCCAGTAGCCAGGGGCTGTATCCCACCCTATGGTGTACTGGAGGAAGGGTGGGAAAGCCGGGGGATTTCTGACAGTACAGTGTGAGCAGTTGCAAGCACAGGCAAGACCTGTTGCAGACTCATTGCAATGGGATAAGCGTGCAGTAACGACAATAAAAATTAGAAAACCCTGTCCCTCCAGCTTCCTAGTGCTCAGGCAGACTGCAGAGAGCTGCCTTCTCCGCCCCTCTCTCCCAACTGCTTCAGCTCTTTCCTCTTTTCCTTCTATTCCTGTGGGATAAGGACACCAGCCATGTCTCTAGGCTTTTGGTGAGGCTGCAGGGTCAGGCATGTTTAGCCCTGGCCCTATCTCCTCCAGTCTGTGGACCCATTGGACCTTTAGCGTGGACCCCAGCAAAGGCTATGGGACAATGTTTCTAGCTCTTCTTGGCTGGGAGAGTCAAACGGCAGAGTACAAACTGCTCAAAAGGTCTGTAGGAAAAAAGATGTTTGCTAATCTGGATTGTTTGAGTCCCTGTTTTGATGTACCGCCCTTGGCAAACTTTGGAAAAAGTTTAAAAGCAGAGCAAAACCAACCCTGTCATGCATGTGCCTAGCTTTCATCAGTGTCCTGCAGCATGGCTGATCCAGGCTACCAACCAATAAGACTTCTCACTAGATGGGCTGGAAAAATAACAGAAGAGAACACAGAGGAGGGGAAGACCTTTCTGTCTGTGATGCTCCTGATCTGTGTTGTTTTACCTCTGCAGAGGGTGCAACCCATAGTGAGCACAGAGCACTTATGTCGGAGCTGAAGATCCTCATTCATATTGGCCACCATCTCAACGTTGTCAATTTACTTGGAGCCTGCACAAAGCCAGGAGGTGAGTAACTTCTCAGTGGGTGGAAAGGTGCTAGTGAAAACTCTATTTCTGCCATTTCTGCTGCATAGAAAATTGAGTTTCAAAATTAAGATCTGGAAGAAATTGTCATCTTCTTTTAAAAAGAGATTCTGATAAGAGTGAGCAGGTCCAGAGGTGGAATAAGGGCTCAGAAGCCCGGAGTTCTACATCCAGCTCCATCCCTTAGTTGTTCTATCACTGCTTTTCTGTGCTTCAGATCCACTTTCATAGTGGACACCCCACGTGTAACAGACTTTGGGTCTGAGTCTAATACCAGATTTAACAAGTTGGTCTTATGCTTGTCACCAGCTACAGTGCAGTTGCAAGATGTGACTTCCCTCCCTGGCTTTGGGTGGGCTGTGGGTGCCTCTGTGTGTGTGTAGGAGGGGAGATTGCAATTTGGAGTCCAGCTCTGAGTGGATGAACCTATTTTACTTTATAATCAGGGACAGATGTTTTGTTTAACAAATCCAGCACTGCACGCTAATTTGGAAGAAATTCAGTGTAAAGTAACTCAGTAATAATTTTTCAGGGAAGCTGACTTGTTGGCTTACTGTGGATCAGAATTTAATTTGTAAAGTTCCATGACAGAAGTGCAGTAGTTGAAGGAAACATAGCCCATAAATATTTCTTTCCTTGTTTATTCCATAACAAAATAGACATGGCCAGTATCTGGAACCTAGGATGGAAATTTATCATTGTAGCATATGCCTATATGAAGCAATTTGAGCATGAAATACCACATTTGGACTGCATATTAAGGCATCTGAGACCGAGATTCCTGTTTTAAGTTTTTAGGACTTAAACTGCATGCACAAAAATGCGTGGATAATCATGTATGTACTTTATGATGAGTGGTTAATTGCACTGAAGTTCATTCAAATGTGTATGTCGCATCCTTACAATTGCAATTAGCATAGGCAGTTATTTGCACTTTAAGTATAAGCACAGCACTATACATTTTCACATATGAAATTAGGCCTGTGATTTTCAAAAGTATGTACTCTCTTTTCCTTCCTTATACAGCAGAAAAGGAATTACTTCTCTGCTTTGATTAGATTTTTTTTTTTATTGCTGGTATTTTTAAAAACCTCTGGGTAGTAGAATGCTTTTTGAAATGTATGTATTTCTAGTCACAAATTATGCTGTGAGATAAGGTGGGATATAAATGGTCTTTCTAAGGAACTGCTTTATGTGTTATCCAGGCCCACTCATGGTGATCGTGGAATATTGCAAGTTTGGAAATCTGTCAGCTTACCTACGGAGCAAGAGGAGTGAATTTGTCCCGTACAAGGTAAGGAGTCAAGGTTAACATCATAATGTTTGATTTGGTGGGTTTTTTCCACACGCGATGTTTCTGTTTCTAGTGCCGACTGTAGTGGCAATCCTTGGGGACGCTCAATATCTAGTATTTCTCATGGGAATGAGAGGTGGCAAAGACATCAGAGGTCATCTAGTCTTTCCCCTGGCCCCTGCAATGTAGCTCTTTTGTTATTGTTAGCTTAAAATGTGCAAAGAAACTGGGCTTCCACTATTTCCCTTGGCAGGTTATTCTACACTTGGCCATATCTGTCAGGAAGTTTTTTCTGATTATCAGCCTGAATTTTTTCCTTTCTTAGTTAAGCTCCAGACCACCTTAAATAACTGCAGTCCCTGCTTAGTGTATATATCCATCAGATAATCGTAGGTATCTTCTGTCACGTGATTATCCTTTCTGCTGTCCCCTTGGTTCATTGCTGAACCAGGCTATTCATTTTTTTGCTCCTAATCATTTTGTGTAAGTGGTGTATCTCATGAGTTTACGTTCAGCTTTTCACCTCCCAAGTCCTTTCCAAAGGCGAGTTCCCATCACAACACCCCCTCTTTGCACCCCGGTTTGAAAGGCGAGTGGGGATGGAGATTGGCATTTTCAAACTCGTTTCTGGTCGCCTGTGAGGGGGTCTGATTTCTGGAGAGGGTTGGGAGGATCCATCCCCCCCCGAGGGTCAGATTGGTGGATGAAGAGCATGGCTGCAGGCACTCAGCACTGAGCATCACGCTCGGCACCCTCCCCTTTTTACCCACAGCCGGGAGAACTTCAGTCTTCCTGCAGCTGCCGTGTTTAGATAAGAGCTTCTTCAAACTGCTCGTCGGTTCTCCAGGGGGTTATTTTTCTTTATCCTTGGAGTCATTGTTTACTATTTTATATTGGCAAAGACAACTCGCTGCATCCTCTTGTGAGGTAAAAAGGATAAACAAATATCTGAGAGGCCTTGAAGGAAGAGGCAGGGTTTCACAAGGGTGCTGACCCTTGCTTACACAAGCGGTGGGAATGGGAATCGGCAACGGAAAAAACCAGCCCTGCCAGGGCAGAAAAGTCACCACACTGAAGCAGGAGAAAATGGAAACATGGTGGAGGAAGCCTGCAGGGCTGGCATCCTCCCTAGAGGTATTCAGTGGCTTAGGGGAAGAAGGAAATAAATCAGATTTTGAGGGCTGCTAGGGTTTTGGCCAAGGTAGAGGTTTAGCGGAAGGGTCTTTGCAGCAGCGGGAGGTAAAGCCGTAGCAGTACGGAGAGGCTCAAGAGTATGAGAGGGGATCCGGCAGCATCCACACGTGCTTCACAAGTGGTGGGCACCAGGGGGCTGAGAAGGCCAGCTCGTCAGCGTGCATTTATTCCCAAGCATGTGGATATGTTGATGGGGGGCGGCTGGGAGGATGCGGGAGCAGGCTAAAGCCATGCTGTAGAGTGGCAGAGGGTGCTCGAGCTGGTAAGCCTGCGTGGCCGTAGGTTGGGGTTTGCCAGTGCTGTCATCGTGCCAGCCTGGTGCCCCAAACAGAGCTGTCCTGGAGCAGAGCGGCCAATCATGCCAGTGCTGGGCTGCCCTCCCTGCCTTCAGTGGTGCCCGTGGCACAGACTGTGGGGAGCATCATTGCCTCTCCCAAGGAAGCTTCTGGCATGCTTTCTGCTTCTGATTTCTCCTACCTGCCCCTCACATTTCTAGACCAAAAGTGCCAGGTTTCGGCAGGGGAAGGAGAACTACGTTGGTGATGTCTCCGCCGACCTGAAGCGACGGTTGGACAGCATCACGAGCAGCCAGAGCTCAGCAAGCTCTGGCTTTGTGGAGGAGCGCTCCCTGAGTGATGTGGAAGAGGAGGACGGTAGGATATGTCTTCTCCTGGTGTTGGAACAGCTGTCACTGGTGGGGGCTGATGAGGGACATCGGGGACCGTGTGATTTCCAAAGCTCACTCAAAACTGTGTGCGGGGTATTTCCTGAATAACCAAAGTTCCTGAGCTATGGATCTTCTAGTTCAGCATCCCAAACCCCTCAGCCCAATCCCAGGTAATGTCCTGTCTGAAAAGGGTGCAGTTTTAGTGCACTGCCTTTTGGAGATCCATCTACTTAATGTCCCAGTGTCTTCAAGGAAAATCGCAGAGCACGAACTCCGAAGGCAGTGCAGAGAGGGATGTGCCAGGGTGCTAACTGAATTTCCTCAATGTTTACCCAGAAGTTAAATATCGTGAAATGCCATCTGCTTCACTGCTGATTAGCAGAGAAATTGATTTGCCTTCCCTCTGAGCAGGTGGTCTGTCAGGAACAGGAAACCTGTATTATCCGCTCATTCAAATCCTCCCCTGGATATACATACCCGCTGCAGCGGTTTCACTGATGCGTTTGCCATGTTCTCCTTTGGCAGAGACAGCACAAAGTGCTCAGTGCTGCCAACATGTTTCAGAGACCGCTGATTTCAGCAGGCGGTGGTATCAGACTGGCAGGAGGGAGGCTGTAGCTCAACTGCCTGTACCTCGGCTTCTAGTAAAAATCATTTAATGCAAAGAAAAACATGTTAACAGGGAGGATGATCTCGTGGTTTCAATGCGATCCTAATAGGTAATGATGTCAGGCATGAACTTTATGCATTTCCACACCGTTTTCATCCTTTTCAGACCTCTCTGGCATAACCACTGACCCTCTGAGCTGGAATGTTGTTAGAAGTATGTGGACCTAAAGCAGGCCTTGAGACGAAGGTTTTAGCCACCAGTGTTTTAGTTCTTGGTAGATTTCTTCTTAAAATCAAGCGCTGATTAAAGGAATTGAATTTTTTATTTCAGCAGGAACTAAATGCCTAGGTGTCTTTGTTGGATGCTTGAGTACATTATTCCTTCAGGTCACTAGAGGATGAGGTTAGGCTTCTTCTACTCTAAATTAGCACGGCTTTATGCCAAATTGAAGTCTTTCTTCCCATGGCATATTCTTCCCTGTGAGGACTAGGTGGGGCCTCCCTCTCATCGGTTTCCAAATTCAACTGCTGAAACCACAGCAAGCCTTTCCTGTTCTAGGATCTTGTGAGCTGAGTTTTGGTTGTTTTTCTTTTGGGATTGTTTCACAAATCTTTCCACTGTTGGGAACTTTGGAAGTAAGCAAGGAGGCCTGGGGTATAACCCATGATCTCAAAGTTTATTTTACACAGGACTAGTTTGGAGTAAAATGTGTTGTTACTGATCATTATACAGCCAAAAAAGGGGACTTGGTTTGCTCTTCCAATTCAATGTGGCAGAAGGTTAAGATGGACTTTTACCTAAGAAGCAGTTATGGGTGAAATCAGTGACAAAGGGCATGTTTGATTGTTGTCTGATTCTTTGCAGCTGGTCCTGAAGACCTTTGCAAGAACCCTTTGACCATGGAGGACCTCATCTGTTATAGCTTCCAGGTGGCGAGGGGAATGGAGTTCTTGGCTTCACGCAAAGTAAGGAACTTCTCAGGAAGAGTGGCATGTTATTTATTTGACTGTAGGAAATAGTGCTGTAGGTCTGTAGAAGGAAACAGCATGTTCATCCTTGGACTAGCAGTCATCTGCAACATTTTCTTTTTGCCCTAAGACATACCCGAATCATTAATACTACGGAGTGAAACAGCCCATGCATTTATTGACACAAATGTTAGTGATCTGTATAACGTTTATGGGTCACCGATTCATAGAAGAATGATTAAGTAGTTGGAGGAGGGGAGCTGACTTATGAGGACGATTAAAAGAATTAGGGACAAATCGCTGGTAACCGGAGCTAAACTAAAGGAGTTTGCTCTGAGGAGGTTGCCTGTAACTTGTGCAGTGGAATTGGAAGGGCAGCGTGAAGAGAGATGATGCTCACCTATGAAACTTCGTGGATGACTCCTTGGAGAGTCTCTTGCCGAAGACACCCTGGCAGTCAACAGCACCTCACCTGCATTTTGGCCTTCTAGAAGTGCTTTTCTGTGGTTTGATCCTAAATACATATGTTTCAAAGGATGTAAATTCCAGCAAGAGCGAGGAATTGCCTGCAGTTGTATAGAAACAAAAAGTACTTAGAAATGGGAAAAGGAAATAGAAGCAGGGAATATAACACTGCTCTAGAGTGCAGGCTAGGTGTTTGAGAGCAGACTTCAGAGTCTTTTCTAAAAACATACATTTCTCTACATTTTATACATCCTGGTTGGTGTGTATATGTAAAAGGATGTCTTTCCAGGATCTGTATTTCTAGGCATACTAGAAGCAAATCTGCAGCCACTTTCAGAGCCTGGCTTTTTTACTTCAAGCTATTGAGGCTTAAGTTTTGAAGTCTTTGGGTTGTTGGCTAAGCTGTCGTTCTGCATAGGTAAAGGCATGGACTTTTCTGTCTGTAGTCAAGATTAATTTGTGTTGGAATCAAATAGGTGTTTTAGTGTGGTATGTTTTTCAGGGAGAGAGTGGAGTACACAGATTTGAGTGAACCTAAGTAAATCTAAAGGTAATCAGATCTGAACCTGTTTTGTGTCAGCTTCTTAGGATAATTAATTAGCTAACTTCAAAGGCCCTCTCTGCATAGTGGATAAACAGATGTATGTTTGGACTTGGGAACACAAGTCTCCCTGAGCCAAATCAGTTGTGACCATCAAAAAAGCACTTAAAGTCAGTAACTGTTGTTGCTGAGGTTTCTTTTTCTTAAAAGGTTTTAAGAATTATCTGGCCTTTGAGGGTAGGAGAGCACATATGTGAAAGAGATCAGCCCCGTGGACAGAGCTGTGACGACAGGCAGCGTATAGTTGTTTACTTGTCTTTGCAGTGCATCCACAGGGACCTGGCTGCTCGTAATATCCTCTTGTCAGACAATAACGTGGTCAAAATCTGTGATTTTGGCTTGGCTCGAGACATCTACAAAGACCCAGATTACGTCAGGAAAGGAGATGTAAGTTTCAGATTCTCTGAGAGAGAATTAATATGAACCCATTTTTTTTTCACCTTAAATGGGTTTGTGGAAACTCAGTGTTGTGCTAAACTGTGATACCTTTTTGTTTACGGAAATGCTTTCAGGCCAGACTACCCCTAAAATGGATGGCACCAGAAACCATTTTTGATAGAGTATATACCATTCAGAGTGATGTATGGTCCTTTGGAGTTCTGCTGTGGGAAATATTTTCATTAGGTGAGTCACTTTAATTTTATTGAGCCATCTTAAATTTTAAACAACAGAGTCTGAAGAAAACAGTCAAAGTGTTCGTGGATCCTCTTTAGCATGTCTTTTTTACTTCTTGAAAAATTCCTGTTTATTTTCTCCATCAAAATAAAATACTCAAATTTCCTTAAAAATGCAAATGTAGGAACATGGACTTGAAATGCTTCTTCATACAATTTCAGTATGTGATTATGTGCCTCATTTACTCAATCAGTTGCTGTTGCCATCATAAATATAAATTGTTTGCACATCCAAATATACTGAATTACCTTATTAACTCAGGCCATAGTGAATTACTTGTTTGAAAATTAATCCCAGAATTTAAGAGTCTAATGCATTAAAATTACCGTTGCTCTCATTTTAGGCGCATCGCCATACCCTGGAGTGAAAATTGATGAGGAATTTTGCAGAAGACTGAAAGAAGGAACAAGAATGAGAGCACCAGACTATACAACACCAGAAATGTGAGAAACTGTTCTTCCAGCTGCCCACATTTACCCCACAATAACAGCAGGTGCCTGAGCAAGCAATAGGTGCTGTTTTCTTCATGCTGATATTTTAATGGGCTTTGTTCTTCTAGGTACCAAACAATGCTGGATTGCTGGCACGGAGATCCTAAGCAGAGACCAACTTTTTCAGAGCTGGTGGAGCACCTGGGGAATTTACTGCAAGCCAATGTCCGTCAGGTACATGAAATGTATTCTCTGGTTGCTAAAACCGCCAGCTGAACCCTGCCTGTCCTGCCAGCCACCACAAAATCCCACAGTCGGGTAGTCTGCTGGAGCCGTCGGGGAGCCTGGGCTTCTTCCACCGCTCCTGTTACTGACTGGCAACGGGGCAGAGAAGAATGACCTGGGGGAGAAAGATTGCAGAGGTCTGTTGTGGTAACCAAAAGCCACCTTGCCCTGCCAGCAAGGGCTTCCCATGATACCACCACTGTGGTTACTTAGCTGTCTTGCTGAGGAGTTGTTGGCACAGGCTCAATTCCCTGCTCTGCTGCTCATTTCTCTGCGTACTGCAGAGGCATTTCGGCAGGTAGCTCCTGTTGATCTTACTGTGCCAAAGGTAGATATCTTAGCATGTGTGAGGATGTGGGACGCAGTGTTTTTAATGACTCTTCTGGAAGACAAGGATACAGGCATTTCACTGCCTGTCAGCAGCTCCACGCGGATAAGCGTATTAAGACTTGTCCAATGTACAGGCATTGTGGTCAGAGAGCCCACTGCTTCCAGGTGGCATACACGGGCCTCCCTCCCTCCTGGGTTCTCCATCTTATGTCTCCCTCTTCATGCACCACAAATGTGGACAAGGCCAGGGCAATAGATGTGAGCACTCGGAAGAAGAAGGCTGGATTTTGCCACATGCTCTCCTGTTAGACTAGTTCTCCCTTTCCAACCTATTGGTAGTGATGGGAATTACCTGTCCTTCCAAAGTATCATGTCTTCTGTGCATGCCAAAACTCAGAAAGGATAGAATTTGTTCACTTTCCTACAGAGCAGCTCGAATCTTATGTATCACAGAATCATGGCTGGCTGAGGTTGGAACAGACCTCTGGAGGTCATTGGTCCAAGCCCCTGCTCAAAGCACCGACAGCCGGTTGCCCAAGACCATGTCCAGGTGGTTTTTTAATATCTCTGAGGATGGAGACTCCACAGCCTCTTTGGGCAACCTGTGCCAGTGCTCAGTCACCCTCACAGTAAAAAATGTGTTTGCTTGTATGTTCAGAACATACTGTATGTATATTTGCCCATAACCTAATATGGCTGGATTATTAATGATTTAGACTCTCTTGTCATAAACTGTAGTGTGCTGTGACTATATAGGACAAATGTGATTTACTGTCTGATAACTAATAGCTAATCATACATGTGTCATATTGTAGTCCAAAAGGGATAAATGCAAAAAAAATTAGAGAAAAGAGGGAATCTACAAAATTATTTCTTTTGGGACTATAAATAGGTATGCAGTACTGAAGGATGCATAATCCATTTTTTCTCTTCGTACTTTAAAGCAGAAATATAAAGAAGTGGAAGAAATTTTTAAAAATACTATTGTTGCTATTCACATCAAGTTAGATACCAAAGTATTGATAGAAAACTTCCTTTTTTGCTATCTCCATTTCATTCTTTTTTTCATTTACTTCTTATGCTTAATTTAGGCTTTATGATTCATATGCTGTAGTCCAACTCAACCTTTCAGTTTAAGGTTATTTTTTTCCCTCAGGGTCATGTTCTTTGAGTCATTGCAATTCAAACATTACTAAGATTTAATTTTTTTATTTCAAAGACATCAAGAAAAAGTTCAGTTTACGCATTGTGTTACGGTATGTCATATATAAACCTCTTTTTTTTATTGAAAAATACTTGGCAGTGGCTCTTACTAAGTTTCCCCCTTTTAATGAAGGTGGTCCTGTGAGGGTGATATAATGCTCATAGTTTAATAAAACAACCAAGGTAGCTCTGTTGGGCTGCTGCATTCTCCATGTACGTTGTGTAGCTGTTTGTGTCTGTGTATCTCTGTAGCCTAATTTAATTTTTGTATTTTTTCACTGCATTCTACAGGATGGTAAAGACTACGTTGTCCTTCCTTTGTCAGTATCGCTGAATATGGAAGAGGATTCGGGTCTCTCTCTCCCAACTTCACCTGCTTCCTGTAGGGAGGAAGAGGAAGTCTGTGATCCTAAATTCCATTATGACAACACAGCAGGAATTAGGTATTTTATATGGTGGACATCCTACTGGGGCCTCTGGGCAGGTTTTGTTCATGCTGGGGGCAGGGAAAATGAAAGGAAGAGACTTCAGCTGCCTGGTCCATATTTAACCTTCTCCATAGGGATAAGAATGAATCTGTAGAGTTTTTGCAGGCAAGAACTAGTTTCTTACCTCCCCAAATGCTAGGGAATTTTTTTTTTGGCTACACCTCCAAGATTTGGTATTCTCATTCAAAAAAACGCAAGAGTATTTGTTATTTAGTTTTTAAGAACCAGAACAAATACAAAGTTTTACTGATCCAATTCAGTTGTGTTCACACTCTTGTATTGCAGCTCCCTAAAATATTAATGATAATAGATCTGTCATTAATAACCTTCCTGACATTTCCCCTCCCAAATTAAAATGTTGGTAAATAGGTCATGAATTGATAGCCAAGGGGAATGCGACCTAAGTAGTGTCATCACTGGATTTTGTCTATTGCTTGCTTCTGGTGGGCTGCTGGGGCATCCACGATGGACCAGTAGTAGTAGATGCTGTTGGGTATTGTGGCAGAGGTGACTCCCCTGGTAAGGAGTTTGTAGTAATGCAATTAAGCAGGGCTTATGTTGGACGTTGTGAAGACCTCAGGCACAGGAGGTAAGGGAGAAAGATATTTTCTCATCCGGTGCTGCCTAAGATCAAATTCAGCCACTTAGGTGCTGGGAGCCCTGGAGTGCTTGCTGCAGTCTCAAAAGAAGGAGAAAGATGGGAGATTGATCCAACCATCAGAGCAGAGATGGACTCTGCTGTCAGTTTTCACGTGGTTTCCACAAAGTGGAGCCCTCTCCCTCACTGCTTGTATTATATCCACCAAAGACAAACAGTGTTCCCAATGATTTTGAGTACTGTAGGATCATGTTTTTATGTGGTCCTGGAAAAGACTAGGTAGGCACAGTGCATTTCGCACTCCAGTTGAACTTACGGTCCTCGAGCTGAAACTCTCAACCCCACGTTTTAGTAGTGGGGCAGTCCAAAATATAAATATTTAAAAGACACGAAAGCATGATTTAACACTGAAAACATCACACCTATTTTCCACTTCTAATACTCCCTATATGGCTTTTTCCGGTCCCCCCGGTTTTACTTTCTGTTAGGAACAGAAGTAAAACCTCTCCATCAACCTTTTAAAGAGACTTTGAACCTCTTTTCTCTTGTCTTGCAGTGTGACAGGGTTTCTGAGAAAGCACTTGCGGAAACCATGTTGGGAGAGGCAAAGTGGGGAGCTTCAGTCAAAGTGGGGGCTTTATTCTTCTGTTCTGGTAGCTGAAAATGATTTTGTAGGCATGGATCTTGCTATACATGTAGTGGAAAAGATTGATCTGTTCAGTAATGTCTTTTTCAGTCTTCACAAAAGTACTAACTATGAGGAGAGGCTGATAAATACAATCTCTAATTCAAAGCTGGAGGACGAGAAGCAAGCACAGGGAAAACACAGAATATTAAAGAATCTTTAGATTGCTGAGGTAAATTAAAATCAGCAGGACCTCCTAACATCTGCTGTACTTGGCTTAGGAAATAGATATGCAATTTCTGAATCTTGAAAGATTATCATTAAGAACAGGTGAGGTAAAGGAGATTTAAGAAAGTGTAAAGATAATGCCTGTTTTTAGAAAAACCAGAAAAGGAGTAACCCTGAAATCAGGTTAACTTGAATCCTAGGAATGATCCTGGAATAAACGATCAGATAAATAATGGTAAATGCCTACAGGAAAATGAAATAACTAAAAACGACCAGCATGAATTTGTCAAGAAAAAATCAAGTCAAACCAATCCAAGTTTCCTTTTTTTTGAGAGAATAATTGGTTTGGTGGATAGCAGGGAAGATGGATTTTGATTTTCTGTAGGGCATTTTTGGTCCTTTTTTTATGGGACAGTCTATTATAAAATGCAAACACGTGTCAGGAAATACTGTCAGGACATCAGCTGAGCCCTCACCACCACCGGGCAGGAGTCAGACTCCGCGTGTGGCCTCTCTCCGCCTGCGCGCTATTTCTGGTACTGTTTGCACCGTAGCTTGGCTTATCCGGGAGGATCTCATTCATTGTAGCCCATGTAGGTTGGACTCTTGACTGGGCGGAGCAGAGGCAGGACTCCTATACCTGGGAGGTCATTAAGATCAAGAGGCTGGTATTTCCAGTCTTCACCACCCTGGTAACTGTAGTTCTGGCCTTGCAGTTCTGTGCCTGTGTAGACAATTAAATGCAAGCACATGGGGAGCTTTCAGACTAAGAAGGCAAGTTGTGGAATGAACTTCTCGTCATTCAAGGTCAGGTTGTCCAGGAGGGTAAGCGGACTAGATTGTCCATTAGATGTTTTTGGTCCTGGCAGGGTTGGGTGGGAAGTGGATTAGATACCATTGCAGAGTAACAGGAGCAGAAGACATGGTCAGTGCAGAGATCTTGAAAGAACTGATTTTGTTAAGTCCAGGAAGAGAAAATGGAGAGGGAACATTGTAACAGTTTTCAGTATATGAAAAGTTGCTCGAAAGAGGATGCTAATTAATTATTCTGTGTCCCCAGCAATAGGACAAATTTTATTTGCAGCAAATACTTGGGTTTAATATTTGAAAAACATTCTAAAGTGTGATTGAGCATTTGAGCAAGCTACACAGGGAACTTGTAAAATCCCCACCAGTTTAAATAAATATCTGTTGGAGATAGGCAGGGCTCAGCATAGCTAGACTCAAAGCTGGGAAATGGGATGAATGATGTTGCTCTTCATTGCCTCCAGCTTTGCGCTTCAAGTGGATGCAGGCTTCCCTTTTAACTCCATGGCTTTTTGTTTGTTAGCTGTTAGGAACATAAATTGGTCCTGCTTAAGTGGGAGAACATCCGTTTTATTCCATATCCACTTAGACAGAAAGCTGAGGGTGGCTGTTTTGTTTGCTGTATTAGTACCTCCATGAAAGTCAATTTTATTTTTTTGTCCAGTATTTTTTATGGATGTCATCCTGACCAGAGGGCTTCTTTTGGAGAAGAGCCTTCAAGAAAGCTGTAGCACTCCCTGTCCTGATCCCCACGGTTTAAGGGCGGCAGTCTGCTGAGTCTGCTGTTGTTGTCCTAGGTCCAGCCAGGGGTCTCAGAAGTGCAGTCCAGAGGAAGAGACACATGTCTGTGCTCCAGGCTCCTCTGTTTATTATACTTCTAAGTGAAGCTTGCAGGAAGTGAAGCCCTCCAGTGTAACTGAGGAAAGGAGCTGTTTTCTCAAAGCCATTTCTTAGAATTTGCTCAGAGATCAAGGTTGTCAGGAGCAGGAGGTCAGAAACATGCCACTTTCTAGGCTGTTCGTCCTTTTCAATAAATGGATATTTTGAGGTTTGCATAATATGTTTTGACAAAAGGATTAACTTCTCTGTAGAGAGATGAAAGGATTCTGATATCATTCTGCTGTTTGCGGCCAAGTTGTGGATAGTGGACACAAAACTTTTTTTGTTTTGTTTTGTTTTCAGTCAGCACCGACAAGGTAGCAAAAGAAAAAGCCGCCCTGTGAGCGTGAAAACATTTGAAGATGTCCCGTTGGTAACCACTGTAAAAGTTGTTCAGGAGGTGAGTTTGTCTGTTGTTTGTATGCCTTTTCCTCCTCTTGATGTCTTTTTTTGTGGTTTGTTTTTTTTTTCCATCCCTTTCCATTTAATGCATTTCTAACACCTTTGCAGGAAAACCAGACAGATAGTGGGATGGTTCTTGCATCTGAAGAACTGAAGACATTGGAAGAGAGCGATAAACAAGTGAAAATACCCTTTAGGTAAGGCTCAGGCTGCACGTAGGGTTGAATATGACCTTTTGCTTGCAGTATGTCAGAAGACTGATTGATTTGTAAAATTTTTTAGAAGACAAAATCTTTTGTTACTGTACTTTTAGAAACACAATTAAAAATTGTGCACTGTATGCCTGGTCATCCGCATTTGGTACCAGGAGAGGAGAGGTAATGCAGCTTTGGAAGCATCAGCCAGCGCTGCAGAAAGGACTTGTATTTATCAGCTGCAAAAGCGTCAACCACCCCTCAAAGGAACTGAGCCGGTGCACACAATTGAGTGTATTTGTGAGGGCCTGTCTGCAATGACAAAGAGCTCTTTTTTTTTCCTTTTTCTTTTTCTTTCTTTTTTTGTAAAGCTGACTCTTGAGTTTTCAGGATGTACCTGAGTGTATTTTCAGAGCATTGTACGGGGGTTTCATTGTGCAGTTCACAGGAAGCACAGTGGCGTTCATGGAGCTGAAACCTCACGTATGCTCTCCGAGAGCTTCTCAGGAATTATTTTTTACAGGACAACTTCAGAGCAAACAAAGGTATACTGCAGTTATGATTGCACCACAGCTGAAATGTGTGAAGCCTCTCAAAGTTTTCTCTCCATTTCATTTGCGGTCACAATCTAACTCCTTGTATTGTCATAAAATTAAATATCTTTTTCATGCGTTAGTGAAGTTAAGGCGTATAAAGAGGTCTCTCCTTATAATCAAATGCATGTTTAAAAAGGCTTGAAGCCAGTTTTGCTAAATACACCATTTTGCTCTGGTTGTTGCTGTGATGGAAAGCAGCTGCCGGCAGGAATCGCCCACCTGCCCTCCAGAAGACAGTCTCCACAGCTCGCTCAGTCCTGTTTCTGCTTGTTTTTTGCAGCACGCTGGTGCCCAGCAAGAGTAACGAGTCCGTCATGTCTGAAGCCTCCAACCAGACGAGCGGGTACCAGTCCGGGTACCACTCGGATGACATGGACACCACCGTCTACTCCAGCGAGGAGACTGAACTCTTGTGCGCCCGGGAGGCTTCGCCCCCGCTCTGCCGCGCGCACGGGGTCGCCTACGAAGGCGCCGCGCCGCTCGCCTCCCCGCCGCTCTAGGGCGAAGCCAGCGGCTCCGGGTCCCCCCCGGGATGTGCCTTTCTTGCCTGGACTGGTGGTATTCAGGTTTGATGTATAGAAAGACAGCGTCTGTAGACTAAAACAAGACGTTTATTTTTCCTGAAGAGAATGCAGAAGCGTCTGGCAGCAAAACTGCACCGTGCCAGGCTGCGGGGCGCTTTCCTCGAGAGACGCTGGCGGCTGAGGGTGCAAAGCCCCGCTGCGGTGTGTGGGTGCTGTGCCGACCCAATGGCAGAGGCAGCGTGGTGCCCTTTGGGACCCCGGTGACATGCTGAGCGTCTGCCCGATGCAGGCAGCGGCACGGTGTTCAACTTAACTGTTTCTACTTGTACGAAATAACGGCACAGCCCTGCTCTTTTTTTGTTTTTTTTTTTTTTTTTGTTTTTCCCCTTGCGGCTGGACTCCAGGAAGGAAACAGCACGGCGCTGGCTTCTTGTTTCTCAGAGTTATCCCTTGCTTGCACCTCCACAAACAAAAAAAGGAACCTCCAGCTCAAGGCTCTGGCACTCACCAATGGCCTGAGACTAAACATAGGCTGGGCTAAATATAGGTGGGGGCGGTGGTCTCTGTCCTTGGCGGAGAAAAAAAGTTGCTGTACCAGACCTCATGAGCTGCATTTCCTTGGAAGACTTGCCCGGTGAGGTTGGTTAGTAGGGAGGAGGCAGAGCGCCGAGGCAAGTGACGGGACACGGGTGCTGGGGGCATGCATCCCCTTGGGGGTGGCCTCGGGGTGGCTCTGCCCCCCATCTTCTCTGGCACCCTTGGCCATGCCAGGCACCTACCTGCTTCTGAGCTAGCCTGAAACAGCTGCAGAAAATGCCCCCCACTTTGAATCACCACTGAGGCAGCCCCTACAACAGGTAGAAAGGGCAATGTAATCTACCTTAGGACTGTAGGGAGCCCTGTGGTCCTGATGGGGTATCCTAAGGGCACCCTACCTTCTCATCTCACCCCCTCTCCCTCAGATGTAGGTCTGACTCCTTCACTTTGCAAACTCCAAGTCTGTTTGCACTGGCAGAGATCTTGGTTTATGTAGTTTTGGGAATCCGTGACTGGTTTCATGGCAGCTCTGATCTTCTCTGAGTGGTGACTAATTGTTGGACAACTTCTTACCTGTGCTCTTGTAGTCCCAGAGCTCTATTGATAGACACAATGCAGGCTACAAGATTTTAAAATGTAAAGCTATTTCTACTGAGTTCTTTTTTGTATTTTTATAATGGTTTTTTTTGTTTGTACTTACTATAATGTCAAATGCTGGGAACCATGAATATAAGGCATATACAGTATTTATAGCCTCTTTATGTAGAAATAAATGTAATATATTAAAATATAAATATATATATTATATAATGGATATTGTACTATTCACATTTTGTATCGGTGTTCTGTAGCCTTACAAGGGTCACAAAAAATTTAATAGCTAAAACTTTTCACTTTATTAAAAGGGACTGGAAATTTAGAGGTGGGGGCTATGAGTAGATCTGTTTGCTTTCCTTGCATGTATTTTCTTATATTCTGTCTATTGACAGGGAAGTTTATCAAGTGCTACTTACTTCAAGTGCCAGTTAATGAATCTAGTTATACCATGTACAGGTCTATGAACATTTCTGTGGCTACTGTAGTAAAGAAACTTCAGTGGTTTTTAGTAGTTGGCAGTAAGTGACTTCAGAGGAGCAATCAGAGGAATAGACTGCTTGTACAGACTGAATCTCCTCTGAAAGAGTTTGTTATGTTCAGTTAGGGAATGGTTGATCTAATTGTATCGCGGCTTTTGCCTGGGGAGTAGCGGTTTCCCTTAAAGCCTTATTCATCTTTTCCCACTTGTGTTTCTTCTGTCTCACTTCTTATAGCTGAAATGTTGTCCCTGCTCTTGTGTAGCAAGGTCTTCCTTTATTTTAAGTCTGTACTTAAAGCTCCCACCTTTTCACTCTGTTGTACACTTTTTGACCTTCTTTTCTGCACTGTGCACGCCTTCGTTTTCAGTGCAAGGCTGACCACTGTTGAGGTGTCAAGGACTCAAAGAGTCATAACAGCTTATGCTAAAAAAAGTGCAAGGGAAGTTAAACCACAAAGTTCAGACTTTAATTCACTTCTCTTTATTGCAGTTTGAAATGAGACCTTCGTAGGCTACTGCATAGTGAGAGCACCTGTCTAGGAAGTGGGGGAGATCTCACTGCCAAACTCTCCTCTCCTGCTGAATGTGGGACGAATACCTTCTACACACTATGTGCATGCCCCAACTACAAGGCTGTGGGGTGTCAAGCATCAAATGTTTCTCCATTCCTCTCCCTGAATCTAAAGCATTTTACAGTCAGGAAAGCAGGAGCTGGGAGGTCAGGTAGAAAAATAAGGTAGAGGCTTCCTAGATCTGCTGTAAGGGCTTCTAGGAAGGACCTGTATTTTCGTGTGTATATTTGACATTTATCTTGCTTCCGAGGCAAGAGTCTAGCCAGTAGAGTATGCTCAACAGACAATGCTACATTCTTTAACATCCCCCCTTCCCAATATTTTTCAATACCTTTAATGAAAGTGTTCTTCTACGTACTATTATACAATGGACATAAAATACTGACACTTGCAGAAGCTTGATTCGTACCCTGCCATCACCTTGGAGAGTCCTGGCAGAGAGGTGGAGATGGAGATCTGTCGTCGATGTCCATCTGCCCTAGATCTGGAGCTCCCCAAGGTTTCAGATGTTCAGTTTAGACATCTAAATTTTGTAGTTTTGTTTCCCCTCCAGCCTGGTGTAACACACGGTATGTGCCACATATATGTAGTCAGGTGCTTCCCTGTGTGTTTGTAGTACCTCTAAAACATCCATCATAATGCAGACTGATGAAGTTGCAATATAGCCATTTCAGCTCATGAGGTTTCTCATTTATAATCCTTGTCAGTCAATGAAACTCTTGTGGGTCCAAATCATTTTAAAGATGCTTGTAAAATGTGGGAACTAGCACACACCTGCTTTAGGAAAGGAAATTAGCTTCTTTAAAAAAAAAAATTACATATATTCAGTTTCAGCAAAGCTTCTATAAATGTGTTCATATATTTGGCACCCAGTAGCACAATTCTTTTCTTAGACCATGGCCATTACATCCTTTAAAACACCTGGACTTTTTGTTGTACTCTGCATACAGCACGTTCAGCTAAACCCCAGTGAGGCCACATGTGTCTTGGTAGATGTTTTAAATTTCAAGAAGGATCTTTTCAATGAAACAACAGACATATAGTGCACAGATTAGCAAATGCCTCACAAACCAGTCCCGGCTTTATCTCTATTCCGCAGCCATGCCGTGAAGTGTCAGCATGTGGATCAGCATCCTTATCCGTGAAATGCGTGCGAGATTCCAGCCTTGATTTGAGCCCAATGATCTGCAAACAGAAGGGGTGCTCATGAGATTAGGGATCCAAACATATCACTGTGAGCAGCTGGGTAGGAGTGGGGAGAGGCAGTGGTGGGGTTGACTCCTCCTGTTCAGAAGAACTGCCAGAATGAACTGGAATTGCTGGGTTTGGATGTGGGGGATCAAGCAGAGCCATGCCTGACATAGGCAGTTTCGGGGCTTGAAGATGGCTCATGTCAGCTCTTATCAATGTAAACACAGGCCATCTGAAGAGTGTAGGGGCATTCGAGCATGGTAGCTAGGTCCTTCTCCCTGCAAAAGACACTGTAAAATGTATCTCGTTCTTTGCACAGAAAATCCAGTCCTTGCCTAAGCTTTTGTTATTAACGCATCTCCAACCACAAGCAACTGTATTTCACACAAGCATAAACACATTCAACTGAAAGTGTTATGATGATCCTCCATGTCTTCTTCTGATGTGATTGTCCCCAAGCACCATGCCTGAGGACTTTTGGGATGGAGCGCTCCTTAATTATAAAAGCAACGTGTGACTAAAAAAAGACTACAATCACAGAGCCGTTGGAATTGGGGACAAAAATTTCCTGCTAATTGCATCTCTTTTTGATGGTTCTAAGGCTGGAAAACAGAGTTGGGTAGCATGGATAGCCTCCAGATATAAAGTTGGAATTTGCTATTTTTGTGTGAAACATTCCCAAACTGTGAATCATCTGAGGTTTCCCCTCATCGCTGATACTTGAGTACACACCCTGTGTTACCTCGCAGTATGGGACCTCACAAAGCAACAGCAAGGGCAAGGAAAACAAAGTTAACGTTTGTTCTTCCTAATTGACAAATTTATTAGGGACAGAAGTTAACCAACAAAGACCTTTTCTTTGGACTTCAGCCCTGCGTTCTCATTCTGCCTGGCTGAGCGTTGCATTCTGTGTCATAATATATGTCCTCAGCTCCTCAACCCCTGACATTCGGTCTGATTAAGTTCCAGAAGGTCATTGGGAAACATAGCAGGAGCTCGTAACATATGGCGCTGATAAACATCTCAGCATCAGAGATAACGAGCTGGTCAATGTAATCTTAGGAAGCTCAGGTTTTGTTACCATAAAACTATACAATGTAAAGCCTAATCCCTACACAGATTTAATTAGCTGTTAAATGTATCAGGTTCATGATGAAGGGTGTTCTGGTTACTTAGATGTTATTCACTGACTGCCACCGGTTGGTTCAAATGTGAAGTATCTCTGCCTTGCAGCTTGTTAGGATGACATGTTATGGTGAACGACGGCTGCTCTGTAAGTTTTGAGGCGGGGGAGCAAATGAATTCAGTTTCCAGACTGAGCTGTAGTTCAGACACAACCTCTGGTGCCAGGAAAAATGGCAGTGCCGTGTGGTTTCCTGAGTCTTGGTCAAAAAAAACTTTCTTAAAAGGTGGAATATGAGAACTGAGGTTTAATTTTGTTTTCCAGGGGAACTGAAGATGTTCAGCATCCCACAGAGCTGTTTCCCTAGGCTCCATGCTGCTCTCTCTTTTAGTATAGTCATGCTAAGTGGCATGATTAGCAATGGTTTCACAAAAGCAAGTGGAAATGTAGCTACTTCTAGTTTTATTTCTCTTGGTCTGTTTTCACACTACAGTCAGAAGCATGATTGCATCACATTGTAGATAGACATAAGATAGTTTTCATCCTGCCAGGCTAAGCAGCAGTACCAGCGCGGGTTCAGCAGCCTGGGCTTCTGCTTGGCGCAGCGTTGCCCATTGATAGTGGGGCACACAGCAAAGCCCGTGCTGCTGGCACCAAGCTCACTAGCAGAAAGCCGGCTGCAGGATAACCTCCGTATCTGCCAAAGTCACACCTTCAACTGCAGCGCATCCACATTTAGGAATAACCTCAGGGTTGCAAGTCATGTTTGGTTACTGGAGTTTCTTGCACTTCTGGGTGGGCTGCACTAACCCATGTTTGTACCTGTGTCATGCACCACAGTGGCAAAGATTATCTGTCATGTTTCATTTCTTTGATTTCAGAAAGTCATTCCCACAATCTCTTCCCAGACTCAGTTGAAGTTGGAGATTGCAGTTTGTTTTCCATCACTCGTTCTTGGTGTACCAGACCCCAGCTCTGTGGACCCTGTTTAACCCCGCAGCCGATGGGGACCAGCGGGCAGCAGTGGCCTTGGGTTTGGGACTGAGACGCTGCCTGGACTCGGCAGTGCTGCATTGGCATGGAGCAGGGGAGAGGAGCAAAAGGCTGAAAGAAAGTTTTAGTAGTTGTATATGTCCTTTTCAAATATGCATAGGCCCTTATACTGGAGAGTTGTACTTTAGCACCAGGAACCGAGGAAAAGCAAAGGAGGTTTCCTCATTAGAGACCATCAGGTTGCACCATAGGACTGGAAGACCAGCATTACTTACTGCTAGTCATCTGGAGGCTGCTTTGCAGTGCATATTTCATGCAGAAATAGGGGCCCTTTATCACTAAAGTTTTCTAGGATTTCACTTGCAGACTTGCAGAGCGCACTGTTTGTTACTCTGTTCACCATGTTCAGGCTGTGGTTTAAGAGCTAATCAGTTGGGCAAGGCATTTGAACCAGCGATGGGCCCTTATGTTTAATATCCTTTGATGGATTTTCCACTTGCCTTTTGAACCCATGTAAAAACCTTAACATCTGCAACATCCTGCAGCAAGGACTTCTTGCATGCAGATTTTCACTTGATGGCCACAGGTATTTTCCACTACACAGACCAAGTATTCCCTACCCATTTTCTCCATGTAATTTAGAGTTTTATGGACAGCTATCCCCGCAGTCTTTCCCTTTCAAGCCAGAATATTTCTAGCCCATAGTAAAATCTGTTTGCATCTCCCCAAACCTGTAAATAGGGCCCCTAGGTGAGAAGGTGACATCTGCTTGGCACGACTCCCAAGCAGGTCCCCACAAGATACCCGGCTTCCGTCGGGAGGAAGGAGGGTGTGGGACAGTCAGCAGAGGACGGCGTAATGTCAACCTATTCGCGTGACGGATGCACCGCAGCATCGGCAAACATCGGTCAATGTCAAGATGCGACTTTGCAGGCATCTTCTCAGCGTGGCTATTTTTGGCCGGTGAAATGTTTCCAAGGGTTGGGCTGGACTTGTCTCCTGTGTGCGCCGCGTCGCCCCGTTCCCAGGCTGTTTGCGCTGGCTCCTGGCTGGCTGCGGGGAGGGATAAGATGCAGAAAGCAGAGGCTATATGGCTCAAACGCGGACAAACAGGGGCACCATTTACCACCGCAAACTAGCAGAACAGAGTGAAAACATGGCCTATCTTATCAGTTACTTATTGAGTTAAGACTCGGGGGTATAAAAACTCTTTTTAAACTCTGGGTAATACCCACAAACGGAGCCTTTAGGAGATAACTTCACAAGTGGAACTTTTTGGGTGCACTTATGTGTAGTTTTAAATTACAATCACAAAGACATCTTTATATTGTCTGATAAACTTCTGAAGCTGGCAACAACTATTTAACATTACAGTTTAGTTAAGTACTAAAACAGCAGGGAGCGTGCAGCTAAAGCAATACAATTATTAACGTATGGCTTGGTAATGCTATCAAAACAATGGCTTTAGGCATTTTAAGCCTGCTTTCAGGCTAATGTAGCTAATTTTTCAGGAGGTTTATTAAGTTTTATTAGCAATTTGCATCTCAGTATAATTATATGGATATTAGAGAAATCAATATTGTATAGTCCCTTAATGGCTATACAGTTTGTTGAGTCTGTTATGGGACCAGCTTGGAAGTCAATTTAAGGAGGAATCTTTATAATTCTGCTGGAACTGGGCTTTACATGATGAGCTAGATGCCTTAGACATTGAAGAGAGGATTGCAAAATCTGTCCTCAGTCTTGAATCTTTGCATTCAAGTGACGGTTTTAACAAGTAGACTACAGAAAATCATTGCTGTATGTTTAAACATTTCCCCCCCATTCTGACTCCTAAACTTCATTAAAATTCCTGACCACTACATAGCTTTCAAGCAATTTAATATATTCATATAAATATGTTTATTCAAATCACCATGTCATAAACATGTTTGTCACCCATTGAAAAAATTCACTGATCTAAGATGATCTAAGTTGGAGAACTGTCTGTCACAGAACTATCTGTGACAGATTAATCATCTGAATTGTTGAAGTGCTCTTTATTTTTCATTATATAGTGTTTTTTTCTTTTTTGAGGGCTTTTCCTTAGGTGTGGCTATATGACAGTTAATCAGAACTTAAGTATCGTGACTTTCTTCTGTGTAAAAAAACCCAAGGTGCACCTCCAGCAGCTTTTGTTTCATGAGCTATACTTGCAGTATATATACTTTCAGTATAGCTCAGCCCAGTGTTTCCCTGACACTTACTCTGACATAAGGTGGTAACTTAAAGAAACTGCCCTACCTTTCCTCAAGACCCTCAGGCTTGACCCTTACCCCCTGCTGCATGCTTTTTTGTGCCAGCAAAGCAGCTGCCTGACCAGTCAAAGGACAGAGTTGACTGGAAACAAATTAGGGTATTTTTGTTTGGTTGGTGGGTTTTCTCAGGTTACTTTGAACTCAAATAAGTCCCAGGACACAGTGTGCTAAGCACCGCAGCTACAAAGGGATGTGGCAGCCGCAGGAGGGAAAGCAGGGGTGCTGGCCGTGGGAGAGGCACAGCATCTTTCCTTCCTCCGGCTAACACCGCTTGTGGAACTAAAGCCATTGTGGCCTTTCCCAGAGGCAGCACGGTGTGTCTGTGCGGCTGTAGGAGGTACCAGCACAGCATCAAAGGGGGAGAGCAACCCACTGCTCCATCTGGAGTATTTTTTGAAATGGCAGGAAAGGCATCTTTCCCTGTCCACTCTATACTGGTTTAGCCTCTTCAGTAGCCGAAAGGATTTCAAGTAACCTTGGAGATATTCCTGCAGGTACTTGAAGTCCTCAGCAAAAGAGTTCTCTGCATTTCTTTTATTTGTGTTACAGAGAAGAAGAACGGTAATACTTCGCTAGCTCCTCACGTAAGTTGCACATATCTCATAGAAGGGGAAGCGTTGTAGGGAAAAGCTGTTTTCTGTCTCCTCCAGCACAAGAAGTAGTGAGCATCAGCTGAGTGTAACAGGGGACAAGTTCAAAACAAACGCAAGAATATACTTTTCATCTGTGCTTGGTGAACCTGTGAAACTCTTTTCCACAAGTGGCTGATATTTACATCAGCTCAGAAAACTGTGAAGCAAATTAATGGAAGAAGAAATCATTCAGAGGTACTAAATATAAAGATGCCATCACAAGTTCAAGAAATCTCTGAGCTGCAAATTGTGGGAAGTTGAGACAGGATATTTGGGAGAAGTTTTCTATGTGCTTATCCTGCTATTTTACTCTTACTGAGGCTTCCACTATCGACTGCTAAAGCTCCTAGAAGGGTGCTTACTGTGGTATGACCCCCTGAGAATTTTGTAAGTTAACTTGTAAGCTCTTACAGTTAGCTAAAACTGTGGCTTGACACAGTAATTCTCTGTAAGAGTTACAGTTTCCAGGCTGCACATAAAAGATCATAAACTGCTCTGCCCTGAGCACCATGTAGGTTAGTAAAGGAAATTCTGCTCAAATTGCTCTAAGTGGTCCTGAGCCCTTGGAAAATCCGTGTGTCTCCAAAGAGAGAACGAAGGGGCGGTGGGTCAGGCACCGCACCCCCCGTGTGCGGCTGCAGCCTGCAGCCCGATTTCAGTGGTGCTTCAGCACCACCGTGTACCAGCTGCACAGCTTATACCCCATGTCAGCAGCGTGTTGAAGAGTCGTGCAACCTCTGGGTGAGAGACTTTAGGCCCTGATTTTCGGCCTTTTGGCTGCAAATAAACAATGCATTCCTGACATTTCAAGTACACAGTCAGAATATCCTCAGCTCCAGCAGGCTGCTGACAAGCTGAGCAGAGGAAATCTACTACAGCCTCAGGAACTGATGGGTTTCCTACTCATTCTCAACAGATTGACTAGTGCTAAATATATATATCCTGTATTTCCACACAATCTTGGCAAAGAAGTCAACCTGTTTACTCTTTTTTTAAGACAGAGAAAAACATAAGGCAAATGTAAAGCGGTAATTAATAAAGGAAAAACTAAATCACATTTTTCTTGCCACTCCATGCTTCTAGCTCAAAGTTCGCTGAACACTAAATCAGACCATGCTCAGCAATGCACAGAGAGGGAAAACTCATTGACATTATTGGGAAGCATGTGTAGTTAGTAATTTTATAATGAAAAATTTCCTGGAGACTACAGCATGGAAGTGCTAAACAACTGCTGAAAGTCCATGAGATGTAAACACCGTTTACTTTGGTGTCTTTGGATGTTGTTTTGCCGTATTAACCTGTAAGAGACACTCAGATATTCTGGCCTTGGAAAAATCTCCAGCGACAAAACATAGTTAAATCAGTGAGCTCAGTCCTGAAGCTGCTGGGACTTGCACATCCACAGCCTCTCTGTGGACAAATAACTGCCTAGAAATGAGCTTGAGCAGAAAAGCCCAGTCAGATTCGAAGCTTGGTATTCGGTGCAGTTGAGCACCAAATACCTGGCAGTATTGCTACAGCTCTGTCAGGCCGTGCACAGCACGTAGGTGAGAGATCTGGATCCAGGGACTGCACAAGCTGCGTGCGATGCATAGGAGTAAGAGACCTTCACAGGACTATAACACAGCAGCGAACCTGTCTGACTTCTTCCAAGCGTTTCCCAAAAGGCTGAAGGAACTGAGCGGACAGCCTGATAAAGCTGCACTCTGGGAAATCCAGCTCCCTATTTCAGCTTACACCTTGCTATCTGTGTGCTTTTCCAGCAAGTCGCTGTCTCACTTTAAGTCTTCTCCCATGTGAGAGATATGATATGAGCTTGTAAACAAGCTGCTTCTGCAAATATTCCTGTAAGTCTGGGGTGGGGCCCTGGGAAATTTCAGAAACAACTTACTTTGCTCCCCCTTTAAAAAGACTGTACTTTAAAAGTTTAAGATGAGCCCTTAGATGTTAAATATTCAAACAGTTTTTTTCTCGCTGTCTTACTCCCTTGCTTCACATACACACTGACACCTTAACATTTCAGTCATCCTCCCCACTATCTTTAGAGCAAGGTTGTATAAATTTGGTCTAGCTTTCCTTAATTATTGCTGGGGATAGATGGAGAGGCTGTGATTGGCACTGTCAAAGCATGAGCTAATCTGTCCCTGGGAACAAATGTTTACTGTTCTGCTAGGAAAGCAGTAGGGAAAACTCAAGTTACAGCTGGATTTCTCTCAACTCAGCCCTCCCCAGATAAGGGTGTTTTAAAATAAAACTAATTAGATGAAGAACATATTAATGTTACCCAGAGATTGGAATAAAAGGGGAAAGCAGACAGGTCTGTTTGCAGGAACATAGAGAGAAACTGAGTCGAGCCCCCATTGACGTAGCCTGATCAGACCTCCTTAATGCACTCAGAGCACAATCTGTTTCGCTGCAGAGTGGTCTTTCCTGGGAATCTTACCAACTTGTGCACAAGATTTGCTTTCCTCCAACACAAATTTGCTGGTCCAAATTTTTCCTCCAGCTGATTTGGAGGAAATTTGCTTTTCCTCCAAAATTTGTGGTTTGACCTGGGAGCTGGTGGGCGGATGGAGCTGGGGGCAAGCATAGGAAATCCCCCATCAGGAATAGCTCCTGGTCTGCCCTCTGAGCCTGGAACCTGCAAAGCTGCAGCTCCCACGCTCATGGTCAGATTTCTTAGCGCCTACTAAGTCACAAACTCCATTTGAAGCTTTTCCCCAGCACTGGAGTATATATAAAATAATAAAATGGAAAACTAATGGATTAAAATGATCAGTGGATTAAAAAGTCACTGCAGGGGGCAGGAAGGGAGGACAGACAGACAGTATGATTACATTAGAGTAATTTCCTGCCCAGGGTCTGCAAGAACCATCAGAGTAATGTTATCCAAAAAGTTAAATGCTATACATAACCACATTGGTGCCACAACCATTGAATACTATTTTTTATAGAGGTCAGGGAAAACTTACATTTTTTTTCTGAAGTTCACTGAATTTTTGCCCTCATACAAACCTCTTCCTTATGAGGAACATCATCCTGCAAAAGGAACTGGGTGAGACTCTATCCTCACTGAAATTCAGGAGTGTTTCACCTTTGATTTTAATCCAGCCAAGATTTTACTTGTTGATATCTCTGCAAGATCTCACAAACTGTGGATAGAAAAATCACCTTTCACTGGTCTCACAGTTTCTGACCCCCATGGGACAGTATCCGTGGAAAAAAACAACAAGGCAAATTAGACAACAATAACCCAGGCTTCTCCCTACAAAACAGCAGTCCCCTCCCAGCGCAGCTAAAGGAAGCAACAAGCCAGATGAGGAAGGTAAACTTGGGATCTGAAAGGAAAGAGTCTCTGGTATTTATAAAAGTCAGAGGTTCACACGGAAACTTACTTACAGCACTGATCCTCTCCAGCCTATTTCAGGACACGCAGCCCTTTTTCAGCTATAGTATTTGACTCATTAGTGTTGGGATATTTCTCCCTTTTTAACTCTTTGAGTAGAAAACCTTGTACTGATTTGAAACCATATTGACAGCTAGAATATATAAAGTAAGAGCTGAACACTGAAATTCATTGCCTAGTAAAAACAGAGAGAAAACTAAATCACAGCTTCCGCATGTGATCTGTAAGCAATGGAGCCACTTGACCCATCATGGTCTTCTGTGATTAACAAACCCATGGCATGTAAAAAGAAAAAGGGAAACTGCCTGCAGCAGGTGACGTGATGAAGTGCAAAGAATGCCAGTGCACACTGCATTTCAAATGTTAATATCCTCTGAAGGAACAGCACGGGCTGCACTTTATGCCTTCTCACAGGATCATGGGGTAACTCAGGTTGGAAGGGACTGCAGAAGGTCTCTAGTCCGGCCTCCTGCTCAAGCAGGGTCAGATCTGAGATCAGATGGAAGCGTGCTTCACCACCCCCTTCAGGTCATTGATAAAGACGTTAAACACGAGGTTCCAAGATAGACCCCTGTGGTGTGGTACCCCACTCATTACCAGCCTCTAGGTGGAGGATGACCCATTAACCCCCTAAGCCTGATTATCAAACCACTTTTTAGCCATCTCATTATCCACCCATCCAGGTTGTAATGTCCTAACTTGAGATACAAGAACGTGTGAGTCTCAAAAGCTTCACTGAAGTCAAAGTAAATGACATCCACTGCTCTCCTCTCATCCATAAATCCAGTTACTTTATCACAGAAGACAATCAAGTTGGTCAGACGTGACTTACCATTGGTAAATCCATGCTGACTGTTCCCAACCACCGTCATTCCCTTATATGCCTAGAAATATTTTCCAAGAGGGCTTGCTTCAAGATTTTCCCAGGGATCAAAGTGAGACTAACTAGTCTGCAGTCCCCTGGATTGTCCTTTTGGCCTTTTTTGAAGATGTAGCATTTGCTTTTCTCCAGTCATTAGAGAGAGGCCTCTCCCAATTTCTATGACTTTTCAAAGATGATAGAGAGGGACCTTGCAATGACAGCAGCCAGATCTCTCAACACCTTCAGATGCAGCCCATCTGGTCTCTTGGTGTGACCATCTTTTATTTGGCAAACATTTAGGTTCTCTGTATATCGGTTGTTTGTACTAGCAACCTGCAGTAGCAGTAACAGTACTGAGAAATTGCTAAATAGGATGCCAGAACTGGAAAAACATGCACAAAAGGATTTTCATTGTGACAGTAGGTGAGTGATGCTAGCTTGCTTTATCATCAGAGAAGTCAAACTAAAGCAAAGGTTGATCTCATCATCTGTTCCTTCAAATTAAGAATGAATCCACTGCCAAGGCTTCACAATGGTGTAAATCTGTAGTGGCTCCACATTTTAATCAAAAGCATTTCCATGTGTTTTCACCTCATTTAGTGGTGTGGGTAACACTCATCTCTATTAAACATAGCTGAGGTTGTGGAATTGTCCCTCGGTATTTCATAAAATCCATCTTCCTGACACCAGTTGAAGACATCGTCTATGCAGAATCTTTTAGATAAGCTGCTTTTGACATTCATCTCAGTGGACTGTGGCTACAACTTCTGGAGGGACTAGAGTCACTTTAATCCTTTAACCACAGAAAGCCAATAAAGTATTTAGAGGTAGTTGGTCCTCAGCCTTACGAGCTCCTCTGGGGTCTACCACAGGGGTCTAATCTCTTACGTTTTCTATTCAATATGTCTATATGACACTAGATGGGCAAATAAAGGCTCTAGCTGTGGTGATATATAGATGTCAAACTGCAAGGTTAAAGGATCAAACTATAGATGATACCTGACTCTAAGTTTCTGTTGTTCCTGTCCAGGTTATATATTGACTCAAAGGAGTCACTACTTTCGTTTAGGAAGGATTCAATACAAAAGCCTGGAAAAGAGCGAGATGCCTCAATCCACAGAAGAGGAAATATGCCTTGGTCTACAGCAGGAATAATTGGGAAGCAAGTGAGATACCCTAATGAAGCATATGGCCATTATAACTCAAGTATAAAATGTCTCTAGTTGCTGAATGATTAAGGTAGCAGCTCAGGATAAAACTGCTCTTTCCATCCATAGATGACTGTAACAACTAATTCTGGATTATTCGTTACTCACTTACACTTACCATGATCCATGCTTGGATTGGCTGCACTGAAAGGTTGGACTCACCCTGGTTCTTGCGAGTTTTCTGCTGCAGTTAGTGCAGAAAGCAGCAGCCAGTCAAGCCAGAGGCCACCATTACATCCTTACGTACATTACACCATTACATAGACCCTACTGCCTTTCAGGTACTGGGAGGAGACTGTATGCAGAATTTCATATTTACATCCTTGGAAAGCTCAGAACAAGTGCCTGGATCCTCAGAAACACTGAGGCTCCCACGTCCAGTTGAGATCCACAGAAGAGACATGTTTAGTTTTGATTTGGCCCCAGGCTATTTCTGAGCGCCTTTTTCCATCATGTGAGATATCATCCTGGGAAGGACAGGCACTCTAGCTGAAACTCTGCTGTGTGGAGGATACCCTCCCATGCAAATGCTGGTTAGGCATAAAAAAGACACAGGCTCAAATTTAATCTGTCAGAAGGTGGGTAAGCCTTTCATCATCGTGGAGAATATTTCTTGGCTTTTTGCCATTGTACCTGGGTAACTTCATGCGAGTAAGTACTCTTGTTTGTGTCGACCAACAGAAATTGTCTATAAGGCTAGCTCTATATTAGCATGAATGCAGCTCTATAAAGTGAATCAGTTGGTGCCAAGGACTCAGTGACCACATTGTACGTGGGGAGAGGAGGTTGCTTTGAACTGTTTCTGGTCTGGTCTCATAGCCTGAATGCCCGTTAGTGGCTGGGACACGTCAGTGGTGTTTCTAGAGCTCACCTTTCTGTCCGGTGTCATCAGTTTGCACACTGCGGTAGTGCCCCAATGTGATCAAAGTGTTCACCCATAGGGGGGAGCGGAAGATTTGCTTCTAAAATGTTCCTTCAAAAAGGAACAAAAATGTTAATGTACGTGCAGCCTGAGTTACCTACCATGAATATTCTTCTTGACTGTAGGAGTTTCCATATCACTGTTAGTCCAGGCCCCTCTCCTCACCCAGACCCTTCCTGAGACTTGTAAATATAAGCCTTTAGCTTTCCTCAACAAATTGGTTTGAACTTTCTAACCTCAAAGGTTAAGCCTGCTACTCAGTGAGTATATTATCTGCCTTTATAAACTGGAAGAGGGCCTGTGTCATCCCAGCTGTAGATGTTTGGTCCATTCCTGGCAGGATTTTAAAATTGCAGGTTACACCTGCGTATCATCTGGAATGAGAAAAGCAACGTGACTCTCTCTGTAGCAGCACTGTGTTTATCTGAGAGCTCAAGCTCAGGATCGCAAGATCCTCAGGAGACCACATTTCAACTTGGTATCCTGATTTGTGGCCTCTAATTGTTTGTTTTGAAAACAGAATTGTCACCAGCATCCCTTGAAAGCAGAGCTCTGGGCTTTAACTATGTTGTAGCAGTCACTTGATATTACTGCTAAAATGAGAGTGCATGTCGGTGTTAATTGAGGTCAGGTCAGATGTGTTTTATTGGCTTCTGATTGCTACCATTACAACAGTTATTACTACTGCTTACCTTTCTATAACCTCCTTGCTCACCCATTAGGTAGTATATCAGTTAAGTGGGTTTCTTCCCGTCGTAATAAATGGCAAATGGGAGATAATAAGAAAGTCAGCTTCTGCTCCTTGAGATTAATGGAAGTGTCGCCATTTCACCGGTGTAATATCAAGCTGATAGTGCTGAAAGAGATATTATAGCATTTCCCTCATTAAAAAAAAGAAAGAAAAAAACAGGCTTATGCATTTAAATCAGTCCTAAAACTTCAAAGCCATAGTTCCAAAAAGGAATAAGGGAGAGGGGGGCACTTGTCAGCACCATCACCTTGAGCAGTCCTAGCATCTGGTCTAATGATAAGCACTTTTCTCTGCTTTGACTTTGGGAAGACATCCTAGTTTCTGGATGCCTGAAAATAGTCACAGGGCACATATGTTCATAAGTTCATTCAGGTATGGGTGTGTTTCATGAGAAGGAAACAAAAAAGCGTGATGCTCCATACCTTTCCACAGACGGAGCACACTGACAATCCCTGGAAGTCAGTATGCCTTTCATAGTCGTAGAGGATTTGGTATATGTGTGCATGATGTGTTGGACAGAAATGCTGAGGACTGTCATACCATTCCAGGCCATTCCAGGCCATCTCAAGCAAGACGTGGAGATGGTGGAGGAATGGGCTAACATGGGCTAACAGGAACCTCACAAAGTTCAACAAAGACCTGCAAAGAACCGAGACGTCCTGCGTCCTGGTGCAGTAACCCCACACAGCAGCATGGGCTGGGACCAGTTTTGTGGAAAAAGGGGGACCTGCTGGACAAGAAGTTGAACACAAACCAGCAATGAGGAGATGCTGAGGGAGCTGGGTTTGTTTATCCTATGGAAGCAAAGGCTCAAGGGGACCTAACTGCTGTCTTCAGCTACCTGTTGTGGCATAGAGAGAAGTTAGAGCCAGGTTCTTCTTGGAGGTGCAGTGAGAAAGGCAAAAAGGCAATGGTCACAGGTAAGAGCAAGGGAAATTTCAGATGGATATAAAGAAAAGCTCTTCACTATGAGCACTGGAGCAGGTTGCTCGGAGAAGCAATCTTGCAGATTTTACAAATTTGATGGAGACAAGGCCCTGAATAATCTGATCTAACTTTGAAGTTAGCCCTGGTTTAGGCAGAAGGATGGACTAGATGACCTCTAGAGCTCGCTCCAATCCTAAATTATTCTATGACTCAAAGTGTTAGATTGTACTGGGAAAATATTTCAGTTGAAAGCTTTCCATAGAACAATTCTGCTCTAGTAAAATTGAAACTATTTCATAGGACCCTGTGTATTTTGACATGAAACTTCTCAAAAATCTCAAAAATGCTTTTGAACAACTCCAAACTGAAATAGGATATATTATTTGAGTTGTTACATTATCTGTATACATTTTTTACAAATCATACTATAAAGATCTATGTATATTTTGCATAGTTCCTGTGAAAAGGAACGAATTCTATCAATTATGTTATCAAATGCCTATGATCAAGTCTGGCTGATGTTTCCAAATTCACCCTGTTTGGAATACTTTCTGCAAAAATTTACACACTTTTAGTTATTTTCTGAGAAGAAAAGTCAGACTTACCTGAAAAGGGGCAGATAGATAGAAATTCTATCATCTATAAATCATGTATTAACTCCCCAAAGTGATAAAATGTATCACACCAAACACATCCTTCTTGCATGTTGCTTCACACAGAAGCCACCCATGCTTTTTTTCCAGAAAGAAAATCTGCTTTCAATTCTGATCTCTGTATCACCTGAGTGATAAAAGGGATGTACCACCAGACTGAGGCAGGAAGCCTTTTTCAGCTTCATGATTCAGAAGCTACGCCACATCCCCTTTTTGAAGTATATGTGGTGAATTTCTCTAAAGAAATAGGATCTTCTTTCACATCAGCTGTTGAAGTCCCAGGAATCCATCCTTAAGGGGAAAGATGAACTTGCCCCTTTGTAAGCAGGGCAGTTTGACCAGCCCTAGGTTTTGTGCATGGCATTGGCACTCTAACAGTTGAAAGAGGTTCCCAAACATTCCGTTCCTCATTCGGTACAACAGATGAATCCTCCTTCTGTTCCTGCTAGCTTGCATTTATCTGATCATCTGGTTTTGTTTCCATTTTTCTAAGTCAGGTTCCTGTTGTGTTTTTACTCTTAGCAGTTATTTTGATTTATTGTGATTTAGTTTTCAAGATTTTATAAGGGACCATAAAAAAGACAAGTTTTGCAATAACCTAATTCACATTTGCAGGGACATAACTGGGTTTGAAATCATGCTTGAACATTCGCTTCTCTCCCCCTGGTAAGTAAGGCTGAGAAGTCACCAACCACAGACTCAGAAATGGAGACAATGGGCCTGGGAAAATGATGTCCCTCACCTCCTGGATGAAGTGAGGACAGTGAAGATAAATAGGCCGGGTAGCAGATATGTTTCTGCCCAGCTGGACCTACTACCCAGAGAGGCTGGAGGAGTGCAGTGAAAAGGAGCCAAAAGTAACAGTGGGGTGAAGGCTGTCTCATTGCGTTGGCCAAGCTGAACGTTATGGTTAGGACAATCTCTTCAGGAGGCTTGGGAAGAGACAAACAAGTGTAAGAGAAAGCCCTCTCACTTCCTTTCCTCCAGCCAATTTGGCTTGTTGGAAACCTCATTTTCTTTTGCCTTTACTGTCTTTTCCCACACAGCACTAGTAGTGAATTAACTGAGAAGCGTGACCAGGATGGAGCTCACTCTGGCTGGTCAGGGCTTTCCGTCCTAACATGCAGGGACAAGTCCCAGAGGCTGAGGGGTGTGAAATGAGATGTCCTTGGAGGGATGAGGTTCTAACACTGAGCCATGTCCAAGCACTTAAAGGGTAAGAGTTCATAGACTTGCACGTGGGCAAGCTGATTTTACCATCACTATTCTGATATCATTAGCACTCGCCTCATCTGTCCTGGAATTAAGCTGCATGCTTTTAAAACAAAACATTGTGTTTGTCTAGTTGATAAAAATGACTGGCAGTGTCCTAATCTTGAGGTGTAATATTTTCACAGAAAAAAAAGAAGTTTGACTAATAAAACCTTGTAATTAACAGCAAGAAACAAGTGATTCATTCATAGAACAATTGCACATAGCTGAAGAATAATCTGTTGAAAAACCCGTGGAAGAAGAAAATCATCATTCATCTTTGCACGTCTTTTGATTGAAGCTACTTTAGGGATCATCTTTCAGAAGGAAAACAACCTTAGCATATAAACCACTTTGACCAATGTTTATCCAAGCCAAAGCATGAGGACGCAATTTTGGGGTGTATAAACCGTTAATTTCATGGAGAATTAATCTGCATTTCAGGGATCAACAGGGCAGCAAAGTACAATGTGCTTCAAGCTGCCATTGAAACTCAGAAATGTCTACAGCAAGAGTTTTAGTAGAATATGTAATGTTATTCAGAATATTTATCTTTGTAGTCATTTTTCCACTGTGATAAAAGTTTTTGTCTGCTGCAACACCCAGCAACAGCTGAGGTAACAGCAAAATTGAAAAAAACTGGAAGAAGGTGTACTTGTGCAGGCTCCTGTGAAGCTGTTCATGTGAAGGTTTGAAAATGTCCTCTCCCCCTTTTACAGGTGGGAAAACAAAGTGCAGAGAAATGACAGACTGAGCACATGGCTGTTCTGGCCGCTGAGCCCCGCGCTAGTGTCCATGCCTCCTCTGGAGGTAGACCTGTCTCAGCACCTATCTCAAGTGAAAAAGACTCCCACACACCAAAATTCGCGGCATCTTTAGCAGCATTTGCAGACTGTCGCGTTTCGTAGGCTGGAACTACCAGGAACCACCATTGTCTTCAGCGGTGAAAAAAATCTACCATGCAGAAAAAGCTGCGTGAGAAATGTCTTCCTGCTTCCTCATGGGTCTTTTGCACTGGGATCTTACTGGGAGCAGGAGAACTCACAACTGCCCAGTGGCCAGAGGAAAACCCAGAAAACTCACTTTCCTTGCCTTGAAAAACCTGAGAGAAGGACTTAAGTAGAAACTGAAAGAGGAAAAAAGTTCAGGTAATATTAGAATTTTTTTTTTTAATGACATTTTAAAGAAAACCTTATGTTTAAAGAAAACCTGTGTCTCTTTTAGGGAAAAAATATCCCTCATTTTAATCCCTCCCAAGTAGAAAACTACAACAGTATTAGTAACATTTATACTGATTTTTTGGCAAAAAGTGTATTTAAGATATAATCAATAGACAAGGTTATAGCTGAAGGGACATCGATTTAAAAAGTGTCTTTTCTATCTCCACTTTTTCAGAGCAAGAGAAGAAGTTGATAAGAATCGAAATCGAAAGCCACCTCCAGGTGTTGCCTCTAGCTACTCTTTTTTCACTTGTAAGTTTGGGAACCTGGAAAGGCAAAAATCAGAAGAAAGGATATGCAATGCAATTGGGAACATGACTTTGCCTGGTCTCTGCCTTTGGGTGACTGTTACTGGGCATTTACCTGCTAGTGTGTAAATCCTCATAGAATCCTGATTGCCCCATTTTATAACAAGTTTGCAGTGTATTTGTTTGTTGTACCTATGCAATAGTAACGGACTACTGATGGGCTACTGGGGACAAAGTGGATTTTCCACTTCAGCCGATGCCGAGAGGTAAGCTTCGCCTGCTGAAATCTGCAAGTGAGCTTCACAGCTGCAGAGAAAGAGCTGCCCTCCCCATCTCTGAAGGTGGCCTTTTCCTTCAAGAAAACTCCGCCAAGAGCTCACAATTGCCCAGCGAGGGGGCTGTTCCTCGCATCTGAGCTGCAGGGCTTTGACATCAAACTGCACAAGTAAACCTGCCTTTTACTGGCTGGGAAACTGATAACGACAGGGGACCGTGAGGCTGTTGTGGTCTCAGCAGCTTCTGTTAGTGGGGGTGCCATGCTGCAAAATCATAACGATAAAGGGGGTGGCCATAGGTATTTGGATACATAGCCCTGATGCATGTTTTCAGTTGCAGTGTAACCTGTAGGTATACTTAATGCTTTTTCCTTTCTGGCAATCTCTACCATTTCCAGCAATGTTCCTTGTGAGGAATTCCCCTGGAAATGTCCAGCTTTTCAGAATGACACTTATTTTCCTGGACATTAATTATCTAGGGGAATATTTATCTTGTTCCTACTTACTTACGACTTTAAGCCTAAGATACTTCACTGGGGGCTCTGAAGTCAGTCTTTCACATCATGGCCTATAACAGTATCTTTTACATAGAAATGTATTACATAAAAATAAATATAAAAGAATCAAAACTAAGTATAAAATATACCATATAAATTTTGTTTTTCAGGCAAATTTCAAAGAAAATCAGGAGCTGACTCGCTGTGCTTCTGTATGATATGGCATTTAACATGAAAAAAACAAGTCAACAAGACCATCAGGGTTCTTACTTCCAGGAAGCAATCTATTTTTAATATTACAAATGCTTTCCTGTTTTCTTTTCTCCAAGATTTCTCCAGTGCATATGAAATTCAAGGGTTTAAACATTTTTTTTTTTAACTTGGCCATGGTATGCAATCAGAGAGAGAGATCAACATTTGTTATTTATTTTAAGAAAGTCTCTGCACTATATCAACTGAGTGGGATAACGTTGATAGGCTTTATGGTTCACAAATATCACCCTTGTTCTAGGTGAAAAGCTACTGCTGCTGGGAAGCTCGTGCACTGCATGTCCGTCTAGTGTACGTGGGATACATGTTCTGAGACTGAGAGTGGTCAGGATATCTACTGATCTGCAGTTAGATTATCCATGTTATTATTTTTAGTTCTTATTGAATTGGAAGCAAAGTGAGCTCAGAAAGAAACCATCAAATGACTCCAACTGAGATCAGTGATAAACAACTTTTTTTTTCACACAGCAAAAAGCAGAGTAAACACAGCCCCGGTTTGCTCTGGTAGCGATGCTTGTAATACAGCAAGAACATCCTTTTCAAATTCTTGTCCTGACTGCTGCAACAGGCAGAGAGCAGGGTGTGTTTACAGAGGCTTCTCCAGGCTTTACGCAATCTCTGTGGCAGCTGCAGCACAGTCTGGGGGTGCCAGGGGAGCAGAGAGAAGTATAGATATGCATGGCTGCATGTACAGCAGATGCTCTTCTCATATAGATGGTTGGCCAATGTGTGGGGTCCTGCAGATTAGGAAGGAAAATCCAGTGATGGATTTGATTGCCTTTGTTGGATAGTGAATATCTACAAGAAAATCACGTTCCTTGTTTCAGCTCCACAAGAACTTTGGGAGCTAAAGTCAGCCAAGGTGCTGGTGTGAGGTTGCAGCTTGATCATTCCCCGATTTCGCTTTGCAAGGTACCTTTTGCAGTGAGTGGATGCTATAGCAGTTTCTGAAAGCAGGTCAACTGGTTTTACTGAAAGTTCCCCAAACATTGCACAAACCACTTTTTAAAAATAATCTTCATGTTTGGATTTGCCAGTGTATTATACTACACCTGGCTTTTATTACAAATTCAGAAGCCGTAATGCTGTCCAAATGGATTTTTGAGTTGACCTCTTCCCTGAGCAATGTGATGTCTGTTTTTCAACCCCAGTTTTTGCCAGAATCCCTCAGTCTCCAGACGATCTTGTATGTCTTGTCTTATGACTACAGTGTTTGCTATTCTTATGCATTGTGTGCTCAATAATGAAATACTACATTGCTCTTGACACTTCCAGACTTAACCATAAAGCTGATTTTCATACCCTCAGATGCTTCCCCTTCTGCTCCATGTCCCTTCCCTTATTGACTTCAGAGAGTGACTTGTATTTCTGATGCTCCATCCTCTTCTGCCTTGTGACAATTTCTTTATTTTTGAAACTGAATGGTTGCCCATTACAAACTAAATTTAATTGTTTTCTGGTTCTTCGTGCTTTGTCATGAGTCATACCAGAACTGCTGATTCTCAGCAAGATGCAGAGCTGGAGTTACTAGGCTCATAAAGATCTGCACCCATCTTCCTTGCTAGCACCTGCTTCCTTTTCTGGTGCACTACTACAACAAAAAATGTAAGTAATATGGCAAATTCCAGAGCCATTCAGAGTCATTTGGCGCTCATCCACTGACCTTGGTCCATAAGCTGAAGACCAGCTGAAAGCCTGTAAGTTGGTTCATTGCCAGTTTATCCTGGAAATCCTTGGTAGCTTTCTTATCCGCTACGAATACGTGGCTTTGGTGGTCCTCCAGCAGCTCAGGTAGAGTCATCCATTTCCCTCCCAACCCCAAGCCCCCATGCCTTTTTTTTCTTCACTCTCAGCTGTTTCCCTGCTCATCTTGCTGGCTGTCTCCAAGCCACACACTGATGGTCTGTACACCATCCAGGTGATTCAGTCTGTCTTCCAGGGGACCGTTCTGCAACACAGTGAGAGATGCATTGTTCACGCAAGGGCATTGACAGGCACTCCCATCTCAGGAATGACCTAGATGATGGGACAGAGCACACACTCAGCAAGTTTGCACAGTACGAAATCAGGAGGAGTGGTTGGTACACCAGATCATTGTGCTGCCATGCAAGGGACCTGGACAGGCCACAGAAATGGGCGGACAGGAACCTCATGAAGTTCAACAAGGGAAAATTTGAAGTCCTGCACTTGGGGAGGAATAACCCAGACACCAGTACAGGCTGGGGGCCAAAGGGCTGGAAAGCAGCACCACAGAGGTGGCCTTGAGGGTCCTGGTGGACACCAAGTTGAACACGAGCCAGGAATGTGCCCTTGCAGCCAAGAAGGTCAACAGCCTCCTGGACTGCACTGGGAAGAGTGTCTCCAGCAGGCTGAAGGGGGGATCCTTCCCCTCCACTCATTACTGGTGAGACAGATCTGAAGTGCTGGGTCCAGTTCTGGGTTCCCCAGTACAAGAAGTACATGGATATACTGGGGTAAGTCTGGCAAAGGGCCATGAAGGTAATTAAGGGACTGGAGCATCTCTCATGTGAGGAAACACTGAGACTCTTCGTTCAGCATGGAGAAGAGAAGGCTCAGGGGGATCTTAGTGATGTATATCACTAAGTGATGTATATCATCCTCCTGATGGGAGGGCATAAAGAACAGGGAGTCATGCTTTTCTCTGTGGTGCCCAGTGGCAGGACAAGAGGCAATGGGCACAAACTGAAACACAGGAAACGCTTTTTTACTGTGAGGGTGACGAAGCACTGGCACAAGTTGCCCAGAGAGGCTGTGGAGTCTCCATCCTTGGAGATATTCAAAACCTGACTGGTCATGGCTGTGAGCAACCTACTCTGAGCAGGGGAGTTAGACTAGATGATCTCCAGAGGTCCTTGCCAGCCTTGCCCATTCTGTAATTCTATGCAGTAGTAATTCTTTACAGTATCTGAAGTGGGATAATACAGTCTCTCCCCTTTCCATTGTTAGAAACAGATTGGAAAACAGTCATAATAATTGTATAACTGACCTGATCCTTTATTCTTGTGGGTGACTTCTACAATAGCCTGCAAAACTTCTGGTTCCCTTTGGGAAATATTTCTGTTTGTTTCTTAAGTCTTTGTAGGAACTCATTTCTGCTAGCAAGAGCCAAGTTGGGCAGAGGTTTCTTAGTGCCTCCATATTTCTAGTTCATAGCAGCCAGGCTGCTGTTCTTGCATTTCCAAACTGGGAGTATTGCAGCTGGTCTTCCCATTTCTCCAAGAGTTTGTTGATTTTATCCATGCTTAAAAAAAGCATCCCAGACAAAATACCTTTTCTGTGCTATTTTTGTGAAGCCTTCAGATTCTGTTTGAAACTCTTCTGCTAAAATTCCAGCATTTGTTTGGGTGATTCTTTAAATTCATACGTCATGGACCAAGTTTAAGGTATGGGAGAACGCTAGTTCAAGAGGACCACAAAGTCCTGTTATCTTTCCACAAGAAACTAGTCACGGTTCTTGACACTAGCTAATACTAGCTGAAGCTCAGGGCTCCCCAGGAAGAGAAAATCGAAATGGAGTTAGGTATCAGATATAAACTTATAGATATAAACAGGTATAAACTTCTCAAGAAACTCATTGCCCCTTTTTCCTGAATTTTCCTGAATTCAAATAGGAAAGGGATTAGATCTTTTACCCAGAAGTCCAAACATTTGTCTCGTCCCATTAGCTTCACTTCTGGGAGCAGTGATATGAAAGTTCAGTGTCTACTGCTCCTGTATCTTCATGAGTAGCACCTCTTGCCTTTCTGCTGCTTTTCTCCCGATATCAGTTCAAACAAGCAATGCCTGGCCCTTGGCATTGCTAAGCCATTTCCTAGGACATACAAACATACAAGGTGAGCAGTAGGAACAGGTGAATGCTTTGGTTAAAGCCCTCTGTAGCCTCCTGTTTCGCTCGTGGCTGCTTTGACCTGACTGCCTAGAAGAGCTTGATGGCTTCTTTATATTATTCTTCAGTAAAAATAGACCAAATATAGGGAAGTTGTCCCATACATAATACTATCACAGACCTGAGTTTGACAGACTCTGGACTTGGCAAGACTCAGATGTCACCAGCAATGCTCTGTTCCCCAGACCTGACCTATGTACGTAGCATCTGACAACCTGCAGAGATACGGCACTTTCAAACAAGAAATCACTAAAAACTAGATATACAAAGCACTGTGGATTAGCACAGAATCACCCCAAACCAAAATACACTGACATATCAATTATTAAGAAATAATATTTTTTTTTCCTTTTCACTGTTCAGAAACTTACACTGTAGAAGTAACCCAAGGCTCTAGCTGATTCCAAATTACTGACCCCCTAACGGCAAAGATTTAGGCACTGACCATGGCTATTTAATACAAAATATTGCTCTGCACTGGCATTTGCAAGCAAGTGGCTGACATTCTCTGTTGTATGCATTAATTTTTAATTCCTTCACTTTCGTTATCTGCAAGTAGTGATTTTTCCATTATATTTGTAAAGGTGCAGACAAGAAAAAAAAATGTACGAAACAACAAATGGTCACTGGGCAGGAAATGAATCACTCTGGCTTTGAGTGTGCTAACTACAGATACTGCAAATACACAGAAACACTTTGAAAACTTTCCAAGGACAATGCTCTGTTAAAACTATAACATGTATTCTGGGGATCTGGACGTATTATTACACAACTCTCTGAAAACAAAAAAAAAATTAAGCATGCAGTAAAAAACCTTGTGTGGGGATGTGTTTGGATGGGAACTTTTGTTTCAAATGGGCTGACATCTACTACTCTCACGCAGCACTCTGTAGCCGGGTCTCTGTACTCCTTTCTAGGAAGGACTCAGCAGGCTGCTGAGTAAGAGTCAGGTTAACTCTTGCCAGAGCACTGTCTTTTTTTCTGCACATCAGTATCATCCCCAAAGGATGCTGCAGTAACATGTGGCCAGACAGAGATCTGCTTTGTCAGAGAATATGTGACTATTTTTTTTCCAGAAGGAAAAGTAAGGGGTTTCTCCATGCCCTGCTTGACATTTTTCAGAGCATGTCTCTGGTCATTTGCCATCACATTGACAGTTTACGTAGTGTTTCCAGTTTGATTTGCTTGATGGGATCCCACTTGCTCGAAAGGGCTGAAGATACACAGTTAAAATCAAAGGTTGTCTCAGAAACACTTCAGTCTCCTCTACTCCTACATTGTAATAAAAGAAGAATATATAAAGAAAAGTTGCAAGCTATGGGCAAAATTCAACCCTAACTCATTCTCATTGACTCAATTTAAGCGATGGGGAACACAAGCAGTTCGGATAGGATCCATTACTTCCCAACATTTCATACCATGTCATTAGTAGAGGTTATGTTTATTTCACTATCTTTTTAGGTATGTGCAGAAGATTATCTAAAAATCAAATAAACTATTGACCTTCTTTTGGAGACTTCTTCATTGTGACTCCTGTTTGAGCTTTCCAGATCTGGCCTGGATAATAGGTGACTCAACCAGGGGGAAAAAAACCCAACAAAGTAAAACATCTGTGGTTCATTTTGAAAACATCATAACAAACAATATGAAGTGTGAAAGTTCATGCAGCTTTATTTGAACAGCCTAACTCAGACCAAGCTTGCTGTGTTTCTTTTCCCTCAAATCTCAGCACAGAATTAGGTTTGTCACAGCCGTTTGGCCTTCAGTTGGGACTGCAGCTGGGTCAGCTCTCAAATGCAGAGTTGCTGGAGAGTTTGTTATTTAAAAAAAGCCCAAGGGGAGAAAAAACAGTAAGTAACAGCTGTTACTTACTCAGAAGAAAATTTTAAACTAAGATATTTTGGCCACGTTTCAGACACAAGCATGGCAGCAAGAGTAAGGAGTATGCAGGTGTGGGTGTTAGCTCAGGATATGGGGCAGTCTCTTCCCCACCTGACTGCATGCTCTTCCATCACACAGAGTGAGGAGCGCTGTGTGCTGCTCAGCCTGGGTGGAGATGGCCAAGGAACCATCACACAAACTAGTTCTAACCAGCTAGCACTCCTGGTTTCTCAGCAGGATGCAATCGCTATGATGCCTCAAGGACCTTCGATGACTTCTTTTTAACCAGCCTGGCTCTACTAGTGAGCTAGAGAGAATCATTACTTCACTATAATGATTTGATACATGTATGAGAACCTCAAGTTTTGAGCGGTATTTGCATGCAGTCTGATACTCAGGTGTACGGCCAACACGAGGACTGATACACCCATGCAGGTGGGATGTGGTGTGCCATCTGCCTCTGGGCATGGCTTGGGGTGCTCCCTCTCATCCACAGCATCCCTCAACACAACCCGGGCAAGCAGGGTTCTGTCATGCAGCACGTTCACCTCCACTCTTGCTGCGTGGCCATTTCTTGTCCTGAGAGTGCTTCTGCCTTGGCAGTTCCCAGAAGGGGTCCAGCGCTCATCTGAAGTCAGCAAGAGGTGGAGAATTCACCCCCTCCCCAGCAGTCTGCTGTCACTGATAATTGCCCTTGATCAAACACTGTGACCAGATATATATGGTTTTGGCTTCCAGCTGCCAGTTCTTGCTTTGCCTCTGGGGCCCTAGATTTTTCTCCCTGTGAAGATAAATTCACCATAATCAAACCTCCTTTCATTTTTTGATTCTCCCTCTTTCACTGCAACCCTCTTCCGCAGTTTCTCGTGAACTGCAATGTCCCTCCTAAAACGTGTTCACAGACCTGTACATGGTCTCCATTACCTCTGCTTTACACAGAGAAAAATGGTCCTCTGCTTCTTCCCCCTTGCATATGCCTTCAAAGTTCATACTAAACCTCTGAGGCTGCTAGATCAGGATTATTTTTTGTGCACAATAATTCCTATGATATTCCAGGGTACTGAACCATCTGAGCCCAAGGTGGTAAAGCAGGGTCTTTTCTTCATCTTATCTGTTAAGTTTCTTTCAGCACGTGGAAAAAAAGCATTAGCTTCAATCGATGGGAAAACAGGCTGATGTAAAGCCTTTGCCTGTAGAGACTGTGTCTCACTTCCCATTTCGCACAGTGCTCGCTTAGTGCTGTGGGATCCTATGCTGCTTCTGTGCTCCCGTTCCTCTTCATAAAATACAGAACCTGGATACATACAGATAATAGTAGATAAACCCCTGAAAATGAGCGAATAGAGATCTGATATGATGCATCAAGAGACAGGAAGCCAGTGACACCTTTCAGAGTGAGGTGACAAAGGAAGAACAGCAGAAAAGGAAGGTGACCTTCCCTAGAAGCAGTGGTTTTGTTCCCTACCAGGAGACCAACAAAAATACAGAAAGATAACTGGAAAGTGACAAAAATCTGGGGAAGTTCTTGGTGCTTTATATAACATGCTCAGATAAGAAGGGCAGTCTCTTTGCCAAGTGAATCCAAATTCTTCCAAAACCAACTTACCTTCATACTAATGGTTTTCTGAGCACTGATGCTTTACAACAGAAACTAGAAAGCTCTGACTTCAGTGAATCTCCTTCTACCTCTCTGATGTAAATAAAAGCACTTACAAAAATAAAAAAAATTAAAAGCATATAAATTTTTGGCAATGAATAGATTTATTTATGGAGTTGCATTGCTGTTTAAAAATCTTGTATCATAGTCAGGTTGTCACGTTCCCCAAACCCAAAATGCATTCAGTTCTCCTGGTATTCTTGTACCACATCACCTCAGTGCTCGCTCCCATCCTTCTGTAAAACTGGTCAGACCTGATATTACAGTAGTGATTCTTACTGAAATGCTTGATTCTGCCAGTACTGTACGGACTGTGCCATGAGATCCAAACCATCAGTGCAGTTCAGCTCTATTAAAACTAAGCGGGAGAGAGAAGAGGATCACATGTGAAAAAAAAAAATCAAACTGAAAATTGCACAAACTACTAATTAGAGCTTGCTGTTTGCTGAAAACAGACAGGTTTTGAGAAACTAGTTCCGAAACATAAATCTCAACTTGCATCTGTTCAGAAACCTGTCACTGCCCTGAACTTCTCCGCCCGAGTGCCTGCACAAATGGGAGCAACCGGCTTCAGTGCGGCATGGGTGCACACGCAGTCTGTGCTCCCTCCACTTACTAACACTCCCCTCTACCGAGCAGCTGCCGATGGAGGAGAGAAGAGCCAGCTCTGGAGCTCTGGCATGGCAGGAGGACTTGGGGACTTAGATTTTCACCCCCCTTAGTCTCTCCTTCCATGAACTAGTACAATGAGGGCATTGACTTCCAGAAAAAGCCTCTACCCACACACAAATTAGAGCAGGCTTGGGAAGCAGCCTTGAGCATAGATGGAAATCATGAAATTAACCTTAAAAAGAACTTCTGTAAAAAGAACTAACAAATGAAATTTAAAGTTGACAATACTTCATGTTCAAATTATCTATGGCATACTAAGTCAGTAGTTAAAACTTATTTTCTCTTGTATTTTAACTAATCTAACTTTACGCTGCATATATAGCAATGCAATGTACACTTCTATGCAATGCATCCAATAACCTTCAATAAAATATTTTAAAGGCTATTATGAAGCACGAAGCACATGCAAACAAAATACATTAGTGTAATTAAACTCCTTAGTCTAGGAGAGAAGATCTGCAGTTGCAGTGTTGCTTTTTTTTAATAAAGACAGACTGGAAGCATTCTCACCACCTTTGAGTCCCTTTGCTGCTTTCATTTTCCCAGGAGAAAGGAAGCCCGTCCAGCAAGGCAAGCTTTCCTCGGGGTTGCAGAGCCATCTAGTGTCGCAGGGCAGGGTTCCCGCACACACTTTTTCTTTCCATTTACTCTTAATTCCCCAAGCGTTTCCCCATTCCACACTTTAAAGATTTTATCACTGTTTCTCAGGCTCCTTTTTGTTCTCTGCATTACCTTCTTTTTTCTTCCTTTTCTTTTCAGTCTTTTGAAATCTTCAGGCGTGAAAGCACTGCCTGACCACACTGACTGCCCCAGACCGCTACACAAATGATGCTAGGTCCAACTTTCTGTATTTGTTTCTTCCTTAGGATAGAAAATACAGGGATGGCGCTGAGTAAAGATCCTTCTATTTATCCTAAGAGGTCAGTTATACCTAGACTAGCCCTAGTAGATGTTGGTCTATCCTGTCCCTAAAAACATCCAGAACATCCCCATGCCAAAGGTAGGAATTTCGTATTCTCTCTGTCCAGCCTTCCCCCTGTGGTTACTCATTTTCATTTGGGTAGTTTGCTCTGAAGTCTAGCTTCAGTCCGTTTCTTGCAAATTTAGATGGCTTCTTTTTGTCCTGCCTTGGAAAAAACAGAGGCATTTGACCAGTGCTGTTTTTTCTCTGTACAAAGCAAGTGTAAATCTTACAGTCCTTCCCGCTCAGTGGGGTTTGCGGGACCTCTTTGCCATGCTTTCTGCTCTCCCCTGAGCTGTCTCCTTGTTTACCCCTTACTCCAAGCGCCGCAGCAGAGCTGGGTGCTGCTTCAGCCAAGGCTTTGCTAGTGCAGCATCAGGGCAGCACAAGGGCTGCCCACACCTTACAGACAATACAGCTAGTGCTGAGCTTGGGTGGCCACCTCAGGTCGGGTAGACACAGTCTGAAGGGCTGCAGAAACCCCGCAATACAGCAAGTAAGGAGATGTCTGAGTGCAGAGTGCTCAGAAAAACAGGACTACAATGTCAAGTGGGAAATACTATGGGCAGTTCCAGGTAGCTCATAAACATTGGTGGCCACCTGGGTCAGGAAGAGTGATACATGTAACACATATATGTATGTGCACATTCCTACATTCACAAATGCCGAATATTTTAATTCACTCTATACAAGATAATGCTTAATTGTTCTAGAGATGGAATAAAACTGTCATTTGACAGACTAACTGGAGAACAGGTTAGCTAAATGTAGGTACAGTTTTATCTCATCACCAAAGTACTTGTTTCAAGCAACAGAAAGGTTGCCTGACCCAGATATCTGTTCTGGGTCTGTTAATCAACAAATACAAAAGAATGAGAAGTTTGGAGCTGGAAAGCTTCCTTATTTCAAAACTAGGTTTGACTGCATGACATTTGGCTACTGGTGATGTGTTTCATTTATATGTATGGTGGTATATGTCACCCAATATGATCTGCAAAAGATAGGCAGCTCTATGCTAAACAAGACAGGACCTCAAAGGGATACCTTTTATAGTCAACTCCAGCTAGAACAGATTTCAGTGATCCACTTTGGAAATGATGAATAAATAAATGATACATACAAGCTGCCATCCAAGAACAGGGGCAAACATAAATAGAGAGCTGAATGATAGGAGGGATATAGTTACCTAAATATGTGAATATCCGTGTTAGATAAAGAGAGGCATTTGTCACCGTGCCTCTGTTTAGGCATCTGGAAATAATAAATCCAACAGGATTTTGAAAGTGATCTGGCAGAAGGGGAGTAACCTCAGATTTCCACTGAGGTAGTTTATTTTTAGGCTGGTTTCCTAAGAAACAAAGTGTGTGTGATCACACTGTCAGTCTCCCTCTAATAACTTCTGAACCTGCTGGCCAGATTTGTTGGAAGGCTAGCAATCTCAAAGATATATGAAATTCCTCTATGTTCCATGAAAATCAGTCACTGGTGGAGGAAAGAGAACCAAATGAGTATCTCTATAGAGAGGCAAGTCATTGAGTGAAATCAGCTGTTCTTGGTATGGTTTGGTCTGCCAGCTGGGCAATAAGTAGGTACTGGGCAGACAATAAATAAATAAATGCGGGCACATTGCAGACCCAGGCACGTCACAGCACTGGCTGCTGGCTTTTGGGGCTGTGTTGTGTCCAGCTGCTAGGCAGAAACTGGGTGTCCCAGGGGGAAGGGGGGAAGATGAAACAGATGGTGGCACTGGAAAGGGGAGCTCTTACTCATAGGAGTATGAACTATTGTTCATGTTGCTGGTGAGTGGAAGATGCTGGACCCTCTGCGGTGATGTAAATAAGATGTCTGCTTCCTCCTGTGCTATTCTACCAAATGGCATAATTTGTTTAAATAAAATATCTTAGATTTGTCTTAGCTTTTGTTTTTGTTAGCTACCCAGCAATCAACAATTTTATTAATTGGAGATTACTATTTTGGAAAAAAAAAATCACTGGTTTGCCTCTTCTTAAAATAAAAGGTGTTTGTAAAAACCTTTGGCTCACAATAGCTTTTAGGACATTTTAGTACCATGGGAATGGATGCGCTTTCAGATAAACTGCCTTGCAGATGGAATTCATTAGCACGAAAATGAGAAAAATAAGGTGGTGTTTTGCACATCTGTCCACTGGAGGCCTCCCTCCCTCCGTGCGCCGAGGGGCGCGGGCTGCCCACACGCCGCAGATCACTCCTCGGGAGAAAGGAGGTGCCACAGAGGTGCCAATGACCTTGATAATACAAGGCTGTGCCACTAATTGCCTGACAGCATCCACCGGTACATGAAAGTATCCGTTTACTCCAGGCCTTTCTTTAGAGGCTGGGATATTGGGACATAGGAATTCTCTTCCTTACAGCTTTTTTTGTGGATTCCTGGCATTTCTGCCTACAGTGAGGTAGAGAAGGTATATGCTCCCATGGTTTTCCTTCACCTAAGCTTAACCTGCTGCTGAAGAAAGACCAGAAAGCAAAGTTTAAGACCAGAAAACAAGATTGAATCACAGGCTATTATCTGTAAAACCCTAATGAAGAGCTGCTTGCAACTCCTGGACAACAAGTGTATGGATTATTAGAAGAATATAAGCAAAACTAATGTTTTTTCCCCCTTATTCTTTCCTACCCTTACTGCTACTCACGTACTTGAGGGGAAATGTAATTTATCAATATAAAATCTACATTTCTGCACACTGTATATAACATACAGACATGGAAACCCCTTGGACCTTCTTTGGGGGCGAGTTCTCTGCATTTATAATGTGACCGTGTAATGCCAGATGTATCACCTGAGCTCTCCCAACCTTCAAAAAAGATGACAGCAGGTCCTGCTCCATCTTCCTAGACACACCTGCTGGGCAAGCCAGGGGCAGGGAGACCTCCACGGCCAGCAGCACCATCAGCTCTTGGCTTGCTGGTATCCCCCCATGCCAGTGAAGCTGGAAGCTCTTGTGGTATCCAAAGTGGAAGAGATATTCAGATCCGCATACGAAATGTCTGCAATGGTCCGACAGTGTGGGTCATGTTCACTGTATGCTCTGTCCAGCATGGGCGGTGCAGGAAACCTGTGGCACAGCAGGCGTCTTGGTTGACTCATTGCTGGCCAGTCCAAAACCCCCCTCTACCTCCCATCTTACCAAATCTCAGTCCTGAGCTCTCGATGGCACTGGCAGTGGCCTTCCCACACGGCTGGAATGTGCAGCCACTAATTAAAGACCAATCCTTGGTGATTGGTCCTTCTGGTGATGACCCTTTTGGTGACTGCCCTGGGGTCTCATGCTTCCCTCCTCTCAGCAGCCTGTGTTTCATCTTCCCTTTAGCAAGCTTCTTAGGCAGGTCACAGTTCTGGTATAGCTCCTCTCTTAATTGATATTTCTTGTATGGCACCATGTCAGATGCTTCACTGAAATCAAAACAGAGCAAATCTGCTGGGAAAATCAGCTGTCTTGTCAAAGAAAGATACTGGGTTAGTGTGGCACTACCTGCCTTTCAATAAACCCACACTGCTTTTTTTTCCCCTGTTCGTAGCTTACCTTCATGTCTTGAATTACAGTTTCCTCCCTACCAGGTGACAGCTCTTGGGAGGGAAGAGCCTTGTACTCAGACGAGGCCAGCACCAGCCATCATCCCTCTTGTAAAGAATAGGGTCCTTGAGCTGGAACAAATTGTGAGTGTTCCTCAGTAATTACTAGCACCTTTGGTCATAAACAGGAATTCATTTATCATGAAAAATCTACACCAGTATCATAGCCTGATACGCTAGCATTGTTTTTCTATAAAACAGAGGCAGGTAGCACTAAGGAGTCTTACTGCCACTGCTGACTGGACTAACCCATCAATTTATGTGCCAGAAATAAGTGTGTGTAAATGTTTTTCTTTCCAGCAACAGTGGTTAGATGAAGAGATGAATGACATTTCTTTTATTCAGAAATGATAAGTGAAGATATCAGTCAAAACACGAGCAGTATCTGGAACAAGCCATTGAGATGACAGTGGTAATATAACCACCATTCACACTATCCGGTACCAAACTCCTACTTCTGCAAAGTGGCGGGGTGTGCTTGACCTCTCCGCTGTTACTACCAGGCACTAAGAGTCCGGTCTCACCGCGGTGGGTACCAGAGTTTCCCGCGAATCACGTTCGGTTTGCAAGCAAAATCTGTTCGGTCTGTTTGAGATCCTTACAGACCCACCAGCTGCAGTGAGTCAGCTCTTCCCCTTTTTCTCACTGAGGCACAATTTTCATTCCCAGCATCACGCATCTCTGCACAGAGACGTGAGCTGGTGTAGCCAGGATGGCAATTCTCTCCTCTGGATGTGTCCCCGAGGTAGGGGATTGTTCTCTTTTCTCTGCACCTGAAGGTTGGGTCACAGCCACGTGACGCAAGGAAGTCTGGTTAGGTCACATGAGATGTTCAAACGCTGTTTGGCCGATGGACAAGTCTTGTTTCCCATGAAAAGGAAACAATGACTGGACTATGTAGGCTATGGTTTTATGCCCTTTTTCTCCACGGGGTACGGGGTAGATAACGGGAGAGAGGATATGGGAGCAGATCACTGCTCATTTTTTGTAAAAAGCCCAGCACATTGGAAACAACGTCTTTTGTCTTTCAAACAATGTCAACAGCTAACACAGGAGAATTACTGCAATACTGCAGCCCCATGCAGCAGGTGCTCACTTCTCCCAGTACGCTGGAGTGAAGTGATTGTTTCTGAATAGGCACGTGTAACCAGAGCCCTGTCTCTCTCTGAATTAATAAAGAATTATCGGCAGCAAGTTTCACTGCCATTCTTCTGGAGCTTTTCAGCTGCCATTCTGCAGCAAGAAGATAAACACAAGCCCTAAGAGTCTTTCACAATTTTCCCACATACTCCAACATATTTTTAAGATTTAAAATGACACAATAGAGTCCAGTGGAACCGAGCAGCACCATAGAATTGCCAAAACTGGGGAACTGGTGTGAGGGACTACCACTGCAGTCCCCTACACTGCAAGCTTAAAGGCTTGGTGAGTTTTGCACTGCAGTTCAGCATTTATAAGCAAACAAACAATTTTCAAGCATTTAAGCAAATTTTAGTAAATATAACAGACTAGAAGCTCTTATTTTGAAATGTTTGGGTCAGCAATCAAGTGATTGTCATACGCAGCAGAGTAACAAGGGAGAGATGACTCTTACCTGACTTTAGGTGCCTCTGAGGCACATCTACATTCCAGCTTGGTGACTAAGCGCCCTTTAGAGTCAGCAGAGTCAATAAAATACAGAGAGCGATGACTCTTGCCTAAAGTAGTTGGCTAGATTTGGCCAGATGGATTATGAGACCTCAGCTGATGAGATCCCCCCAGGCAGGATGGACACCCAGGCACCAAGTTCAGATGCAGGCACTGCGATTGATGCCTAATGTTGGGCAAGATGAACATCGTCCAGATATCTGGTCCCTCCTCAAGGTTATCAGGTGCAGCTGTTACAACAATAATAAAGAAGATGCTATTAGTGACAACCAAATACAATGCCAAAGCAAAAACTTTTGAGAAAGAGACGATTTCTTCACTGCTTACTGACAGGAATAGGAATCGGAGATCCTGACAACAACAACAAAATTCCCAGAGGGCTTAAACAGAGGAAACTAAAGGACGTGCCTGAACATCAGAATTTAATTATTTATAACGCACTGAGAAAACGTGTCTCTCTGGCAGCACTCACGGCATGCCTTCACTTCAGAGATAGCGCCCAGTGATTGACAAGTTATCAGCATCTCCCCAAAGCAAAGCCCACCTAGAATTATAGTGCCACCTTGGTGAGGCCCATTTTGGGCTGGGGCCATGTTCCCCAGCTCCCTGGGCTTCTGCTGGTCGGTCTCTGCGGGAGGAGGTGAGCAGGAGCAGGAGAAGGAAGGGGAAGGCAGATGGCGCTTGGGGAGCAGCACCTGCAGCCTTGGCGCAGGAACATGGGTCTGGGAGTGAGATGAAGAAGGTGCTGCCCACTAACCACCCCCAAGCCTGAGGAGGTCGCCCAGCATTAGGTGCTTCCCAAAATACCTCAGTGGCTGCTCTGAGGAGATCCCAGGAGCAGCTGCAGGGATGTGCAGAACCCTCCTTCACAGAAAAGAGCAATTAGGCTTTTCTCTTTGCAGGGCTGTACTCTTCTTAGTTGCTTAATAATCGACATGCACCTTTCCTTTGCTTGTACCTTCCTTTCACAGGGCTTTCAGGCATAAGCAGGAATCCTTGCTGCTCTTTCTCAAGAATCCCCTTCTTTTTCTTTCTGTCTCTGTTGATGGTAGGATCTGCATGAGACCAGAAGTAGAGATGCTCCATGGTCACAGACTGAGGACAAAGATTCTTCTTCGTAAAAGAACTGCATTCTTTCTTAAATATTTGTCACTTGTGCCCTGCTTTAAAGAAAAAAAAAAATCATATTTATGAACTAAATTAACCAAGGACTACAAGTTACATGTGTGTGTGTGTGTATGTGTATGTGCATACTCTGAATTTGGAAATATTCTTCCTCCATTTCCTCTCCTGAATTTTTTACATGCTAGCAGCGAATAATTTAAACAATAAAGATGACTGTCCATGACCATGGAATTACAGTATAATCACTACTGGCCTGCACAGAATGCAGATATTTGCATACATCACTTCTTTTTGTATAAGACATACATTAAGAAGTATACCTAAAGCAATATTCAGTTCTGGATGAATTTTGTATTAAGAAACAAATGGAATCAGACAGACAGCATTAGCATATTTAGGCCATTGTGTTAAACAATACCAAGAGATTTAATTAAGGAAAATCACCCCATATTGTGAGTAGCACTGCGTGGGTGTAGCACGGACAGACCTAAGCAATTCTTTGATGAACATTGCCTCATAGGTTACTAATGTCAGATGAATAAATAATGCTATCCCGTGCTCCTGAAGCCTCGTTTCTCAGCGAGGAGCTTCCCCAAGTGAAATGCTGAAGAGAACAGTTCAAAGATTTACATAGGTCAGGATGTAAATCTCGGGGGAAGTAACAGATTTCTCCAAGCAAAGAAACAGGAAAGGGAAAAACAGCAGCTTTCCTTCTTCCGAGAGGGGAAAACAGATAAGGTCCTGGCGGCTCCTGCCAAGTCCTCGCGCCCGCTGTGCCGCAGACAGTCCTGCCTTTCATAGGCCGCGGAGCAGCCGCCGTTCATTATTAGCAGAGGATTAACTGCTTTTCCCACTTTTTTTGCCTTTTGAAATTATAAAAGCTGCCTCGTGAGAGAAGCTAACACTTCGGTTTGCAGTATCGTGCTAATAATGATCAACCAAGAGCACTAAAAAGCAGAGTTGTGACACATTTGGTTTGTCTGGGCCTCCTCTCCCACCCCCCCGATAATTACCAGTCTCTGTAGTTTGATAATTGAAGGTATCGTGCTAGCGACAGTGAGCGTGGCCTGCCCGGGCGCCGTGGGTGACGGCAGCCGGGTCTCCCCAGAAGGCCCTGAGGCCAGCGGGCGAGAAGCGGTCCGGCGCGGACAAAGCGAGATGTCAAAACGGACCCGTTTCCTGAGAAGCTCTTCCATCTTGATGTCTGGGCACTTTCCCACGCAAGACACTTCAGTGGAAAGTTGATTCATATCTGTTTACGGCCAGACTCATCCCTGTAAGGCAGATGTACGTTAAAAGCCAAAAAAGTTTTGGTGGGGAGGGTTTCTATCGCAACCGCAAAATGTTGACCCCTCGCTGGTCTAGTCGCTCAGAAATCTTCTGCTGGTGAAGTGTGCTGCAGCGGGTGGAGAAAGGAGGCCTCACCCCTCCCCAGAACATCAATGTTTTTTGTGAGCTCAGGCTGCCAAAAAACTTTTTATCAGTTTTATAGCCCCAGAGAGGTTCAGGACTATGGCCAAAGAAAGACTGAAGTGCTCGAAACAAAGCTTGGCAGGACTTTAATTGCCAGAAAGAAAGTTAATTTCCCAAACTTTTCTCCCCAACCTCTGCACGGTTGGGTTTGGGTTGCACTTCTAAGGCACCTCACTTTCCCCCTACACAAAAACGGGGGTAGGTGCCTAGGTCTAGGCTTTGCATTTCCACTCTACAGGTCAGCAGTCTATACACTAGATGATATACTTCGGATCTTGGAGCAGGCACAGAGCAACCTTTGCCCTGCCAGGGATTCTCTTCATCTCTGGAGGAGGCTTGCCTGGTGGCCGTGCAGTGCTCCTGCCTCCCTCTCCACCTGCAGATAGACCGTAGCCATTCCTCTGCTCTCGCCCCAAGTCACTGCAGAGCCTGAACAGTGACTCCCGGCTCACTCTCTTCTGTTTACCTTCAGTGCCACCTGTGTCTCAATCCCTCTTCATACTTGCGAAGGCCGTGCATACCGTGTCTTTGTGGCAAACACAATGCCGGGCAGTTCTCCTTGGTTAATAACCAGGCGATGCACAAGCCCTTAGCTCCTCAAAGCACAATGTGGAGTTTCTTAGGTGCTTTCCAATGTTTTGTTGCAAGTTCATGAAAACTGTCCCAGGAGCGTACTAATGCCCTTGCACGTTTGAGAGGCTGCAGGCAGGGGGATTTTGCAGAACCTCCTTGCATACAAGCTCTTGCCACAGAGAGGCAGCCTCTGCCAGTAAGACGGAGAAGAGAAAAAAAACAGTGAATGGGAAAGAGGAGCTTTGTAGGAAGCATCAGTAAATGGAAAAATAGGGACAGTATAGTCGGGATGTGAGGCTGTGCCTGACCCCCTCCCGAAGTCCCCCTGCACTTCGTACTGTGGGTGGAAGTGTTTTACATACAGTAACAAAGTTAAGTTTTCCTGACCTGTGAAGACAAAAAGAAGTTTTATCTGGTGTGAAATGACAATGGTGTCTTTGCAGCAGCTGGTTCTCAGGACCAGGCCAGCAGTGGTACCTATCCTGATGCTTTCTGTGCCCTCGCTGAAGAGCTTGGGGGATTCCCGAGTCCCCCAAGGACGGGGGGGACTTGCTGGTGGAGATCACTCCGTTCTAGCATGGTGGGCAGGCTAAAGAGAGCATGAGCAATAATTTACAGAAGGTAGGTATTTCTTAAAACCATGAAAACCATATATAAATTTCGCCCCTTACATTAAAAGACCAAGTTAAGGACTTGATGGTTTTTTTCCTAACTGAATATATGGACCTTTGTTCCTTTTTTTTTAACTGGGACCCCTGTGTTATCAACATTCCTGAGGACAAAAGTCCTTAGCTTTCCAGCTGCAAGTCAAGGATGTTTTTCTATTAAAATCCTAATTGTATCAATGAGGTTTATTCATTGTTTCAAAGCTACTAGTAACAATTAGCGTGCTGATGTTCACTGATTAAGAGAAGGAAAAAAAAGTCTAAGGTAAATAAATCAACTTAAAAATTATCCCTTTCTGCAAACAGCAGCTGCACAGGAAAAGGAAGACTGTTAGCCATCTTTCTCTGATGTACTAGGCTGATCCAGTAGATGCGTTTCAAGTACTCTGCGGCTGCAAGTTAATATATCCTACACTCCACAGGAAAGAACCATGCAGGAAAACCAAAAAAAAGGCAGAACAATTGTGTGAACCAAACGCCCCATCTTATTCTGAAAACATCTGGGCCTCTGAACATTTCATTCATTCATTTATTTGGTGCTCAAGCATTAGCAGCCTGTCTTGGTTAATAATAGAAAAAGCAAATGTTGATGTAGAGGTCCTTCGCCTTTTATTTGGTAGGACATGGACTCAGAAAACAGGAACTGCTGAGGGGATGAGGTTATACGAAGTATGACAAGATTCAGTATGGAGGAGGATGGCTGGGACGTGCAACACTGGGATTATGGAGGGGATAAGGAATGCCAGCAGTTTTGGAAATACTGGTTTATTGAGAGCCTCAGTTCGGCAGAAAGTACAGGAGTGTTGGAGAAAAAGACTACAGGGGTGAAAGAAATAAATGGAGGACGAAAGGCAGACTCAAAAAGTCTGGGATGATTTTGGCAGAAAGCTTTCTAAAAGGATTTTACCAGTCAAGATATCACAGTTTCCGACAACTTCTGCCAAGCTCAGACTTGGGACTGTTTCAGTGCTGAGGAGTGTCCTGTGAAGGGTTAAGTGGCAAAAGAGCAACTGCTTCATTTTACGCAGATAACACAACAAAGCCTGGAAATGCAAATGCATTCAGAAAAAGACTTTGAACAATTTTTTTCTCCCCTCTCAAAGTTGTTACATTATAGAGGTTTAAGAAAAGTCCTCACTGTTTATTGTCGAGTGTTTATTACTGCAGACGTCAGGAACGGCTATCAAGTTTACATAAAAAATTCCAGATGTTAACATTTTCCCAGTTGTTACTTTTCCTTTTCTACTGCTTCATCTTTACAGAAGAAAGGGATTAAAGTGATATATTTTGTCGCACTTTTTCCTGCGGTGAATTAACCCTTGGCCAACAATGACAAGGAAGACAGAGCAGCTATATGGAAATTAACTTGACAGCCTATAAACATGAGAGCTTGTTGTTCACTGGATTTCATTTTAATAGGCATTAACAAGGCTTTTGGGTTAAGTAAGCAAACAGAACTAGCCCTGAAACTATAATTTCATTTCATAGCCCTTTTCACAGGGATTAGCTGTCAGTCTGAAAGGCCTGTGAGGCTTCATCTGGCTTTTTAATTCAAATTGTACTGAATCCATCACAATTCCCTTTTGCTTCTGAAATGCTGCAAACAAGTAAACAATATCCATTGTGGATCCTTATATTTCTTGGTACGTGTCAGGGTTTTAATGAGAAATCTGAGGTTGGAATGGTGCAAATCCACACTGCTCTACCAAGGGTAGAGTCTTCCTGTTCCCAGATTTTAAGTTAGTGGGAATCTTTATTCTACAATGATAATTTTGCTTTGAAAAATGTCAATGGTACATATATGAGCTTAAGGAAAGCTAAGCCTGATTCCCCTCCTCTCAAACTTTAGGCACAGTTTGTGCCTGGGCTGAACTTGAATTGGCTACAAGCTCTCTGGGTTGGGGCACCAAGCTTGTGTCGCTCTGCAAGTCAATAAAAATTGAAGTGACATCTCATTACAGACCTCGAGGCTATCGTTCTGCTCATCCTCTTTCTCAACTATCTTCCTCTCCCAGAAGTAATACAACAATTAACAGCTGGGTAAGAACAGGAGCATACTGTGCACACTTTATTTGGGGGTAAAAGAGCTCAGAGTAGCCACAGTGCTGAAGAATCAAGATGAGTGTTTTTAATAATCACTTCTGACTGAGAGCAGAGTATGGGAAATGAAAATAATGCTTTCATACACGCTCGGGCTGAGCAACTCTCCCAGTCAAGAGAAACCACAGAGCTTCCTAACAGGACAGTCAGGAGCTCCCTGCAGGAGTTCCCATCGGGCCCAGGGCCGGTGATGGTGGTACCATGCTGGATGGCCCCAGCTCTGCACAAAGCACCAGAGCTTGAACACTTTGGTGATTCTGAGCAGCTTAATGGAGCTGTACCACGTGGTGCCTTGCATACCAGAGAGCAGCCTCCTATTTCAAGCCAGCCCTGTAAAGCTGAGGACCACACTGTAAGTGGCACAGTGACTGCATCCTCCTGTGACCAGAAAACAACTGAGGCGGAATGGTTCTGGGCAGAAGTCAACTAGTGCTGACACCTTGTGTAGGACCATGGTTGTGGTTGCTCATCACGTGCTGCAGGGATACTGCTAAATCAGGGCTGAAGAACGGTGGTCAGAGGGTGCTGATGTTAGTGCACGTGACAGGAGGATAAGGTGTGTGGTGCCACCAGGTCCGTTGACGCGCGCTTCTCAAAGTATGGAGTGGATGGAATTGGGCGATTGATGGAAAATTGTTTTCCCAAGGATTCATGATTCAATCAGCCATGCTTCCATCCTTTTCACTTGCCTTCATACAATTGTTTGTTTGTATAGATATTTGCAAAGAGTCTTTTATTTATATGAATAAGTATTATTCACACACAAGTGAATGTATTGACACATGAACAAATGGGTTCCCAGAAACACAAGTACACTCTCTCTGGAAGTGATCCCCCTGCCACCCTATACGTACACATTTACTTGATGAGAATGTGACTAGAGAAACCAAATGTAACATATGCAGGACAGCCAATAAATATTGTAATGTATCCTGATCAGGAAGGAAACCAGCTATTTTTAAAGGAGGGATTTATAAATATAGCCAAATATAAGGCATGCTTTAAAGAGGACAAGCAGGACTCGAAGATGCTCAGTAGCTCTCCTGGAGCACACAGCTTATTCACCATCCCTCTTACTGGCCCAGACCCAAGTAGAGCAGAGCCTTTCATCCTGTTAACATGAGTGTCTTAGCTTTTTTAGTTAATAGCATCAGTGCATCAAAAAAAAAAGTCTGTAGAAATATGCAGGACAGGGCTTACCACTTCTGCGGGGCTCTGTTGCAGATTTCTGACACACGAGCAGCGGAGGGGTTGAGAGCGGGGTTTTCTGTGTGTCTGCCTCACGCTTTCAGGCATAGATGCTTACCCTGTCTTGTGGCACAAATGAACCTGAGCGTGGTCCTTCACAGGTTGGGCCAAGACAGCATCTTTCTACTTTCTTTCCTCTTTTCAAGAATTCAAAAAGTCCCAAACGACTTAAGTTGCCCTCGCAAAATCCCAATGCAAGCACGTGTGCCTTACGGCTCATTCAGCACTCTCGAGTCTCCGACAATACCTCCACTGGAGGATCCTGCCGTGCAGCTCCTGTAAGAAAGATGTCCTCAAGTGAGGTACATGAGCAGGATCCTTGGATGGCGGTGTTGTCTGAGACTCAGGAAGCCGAGAAGCTCAATGCCTGGAAAAGTCTGTATTTCTGTGCTAAAGAACAGGAATGTTAATATTGTATTAAGATCTTGTATTTAACATCTGTGATCTCAGCAAAGGGGAGGAGGAGGAGGAGGTTGTCATGAAGAAAACAGCAATACTTACTACCCAAAGTTTTCTATTTCAAAGATTTTCGAAAATATTTTATGTGTTATTTGCAAAGTTGTATACTGATTAAAACATGCACTGAAATATTTCTTAAGATACTGCATCTCTCTCAGCTCCCTCTTTCAAGCTAAGAGCTGTTATATCAGCTACTTTGGGGGTTTGTGTACAACAAACAGCCCAGAGGCTTAATTTTGTGCAGCACTTCTCGAAAAGCTATGGCTGCAAGCTGTGCTTCAGCTGAGTGTAACGTTGAAATGTAGCAGGATATTGCTATTTTAATGTTCCTATCACATGGGTATGTAAGGCATAGGAGGTAATCAGTTGCTGGTTATAAAAAATCAATTTACTCCAGTGTTCTATAGTACAGATATCCACCATCATAAGTAATGTAAAAAATTCTAATTTTATTCTGAATCTCCTAATACATGCATTATATTTTCGAACTATTTTCTTGGAACTTCAGTTCCTGGAAAAAAGGGGACTTGGAAAGGTGTTGTGGGATCATTAAAACATTTCTGGACTGATAAAAAGGACACAGATGTTGTCTTCTTAATTTCTTGTTTTGAAACTATTCTTATGATTTCACAGCTTTTATTAGTGAATTCACTTATTAGTGAATTTTTGGGTTTCCCAGTCCCGCCAGCATTGACTACATGCAATAATTAGCAAGTAACATGATATTTATGTTTTAAGGTGATTTTTTCCCCTCTTCCTAAGTTCGAAGACTGGATTTTATTCTCTAAATTACAGTTATAGCCCATAGCATGAGCTTTTACTGGGGCCATTCAAGAATTGTATTTTTAACATCTGTTTTCAGTAGCTTAAAAGACTGTTGAATTTCAGTCAGTTTGGGGATGTTATTTTCCAGTGTGGGAGTCCACCCTCACCAAACGAATTTGAAGAGGCTGGAGGAAGAAAGGAAATGTTTGCCCTTTTTACCAAAAAGAGATGATGTCCCTCAAGAAAACTTATTGCCTTCGTGCTTTGAAACGATGGCTTACTCTCATGCACACAACCCCCTCATGTTTAAATGGCATTATTATGATGGCAAACTTATGCATGGAAAAGGTCAGAAATGCCAGAATTAGAACAATATATTTGGGGGGGGGGAGTAGGGGGTAGGGTGGGGGTGTCTTTGTGCGTTGTGATGTTGACCTTACGCATAGAACTGTGTACTATTTCTTTGTGGATGCTACACCTTGCCTAGCGAGTTGCTTTCACATGACTCACATATTTCTGATTTAGTTATAAATACTGGAATACAGGAGGAGAAGCTTCTCTCTTCTGTTCTACAGTACACTGGATGTCACCTTCATTACCGTTACAAATATCCAATGGCATTAGACCTTCATGTCTCTCCTACAAGCCCACACAGCGCTGTGAAGGAACCATTTATTTGGAAATTACAAGTATCTATTTAGCACCAGGAAGGACATTTGGTATTCTAAGAGCTGGATTACACCAAAGTAAGTGAAATTTCTTTCAAAGCTATTCTAAAGTCACATTGGTCATAGTTTGAGGAGGGGTGAGCCTCAGTTACAGGTTCCTTTGAGGCATTTCTGCAGCCTCAAGGCTTCTTGGACTCATGTGCTCTCCACAACTGCCTCCCTTAAGCAAGGAGCAGGCACCATAGCCAGTGGCAAGAGCTTCTCCCCCTTCCCCTGCGCTCCCCACACATCAGCAACTGGGCAGCTGAGCAAGGACTGCTGCTGCACAGAAGGGGTTCAGTGGACACATACCTTTTTTTTTCCCAAAAGCAGCTTCAGACTGATCACCAGTCTGAATAGCAAACCCAAAGCAGACAAGTTAATGCAGGGATGGCAGGAACCTCATTCAGAGCCAGTTGGAAATGCAGTGAGCCCACTGCCTCTGGATTGCGTGGACTGCATGTGTGTAGTGCTACATGTACTACTGCATGTGTGCACCAGTTCACAGAGGACTTTTTGCTTAGCTTAGTTAAATGGCAAACAAATGCCAAATAAAAGATCATTGCAAAAGGTACCATAATAAAAAATGCCTTGTGATTAGGACAAGAAATATCAGCAAAGGAAACTGAGGTAAACATTATTCCTTACTTTCTACCCATCCAGTGAAGTACTGCAGTACTAATGTGGGAGGCTGTGGAAACGCCATCCTGGAGGGTTTTAAGGACAGGTTAGCAAACATCTCCCAGAAACTGATTAGGAACTGCAGATCCTGCATGGGGGTAGAAGAACAGACTGGATGAGCTCTCAGCAGGTTTTTTCCTAGAATTCATTTCTATAACCCATCGTACACCAGAAATGAGGTCGCTATCCCAGTTTAAAAGGGATTCCCAGAGAAACCCATATTGTTCATTGGCGCTGTGATGGGTCTTCCAAATCCCACATCAAGCAGCCTGTCTCGTGCGGTCCCCAGCACTTGCTGCTGTTTCACACCATCACCGAGCCGTCAGAGAGAAGAGCCCAGCCAACACCACTGGGGAGAGCGGCTGTGGTGGCATGGCAGCCCGGCTCCAGCAAAGCCTTTGGCTGCAGTGCCACAGGCAGTCACTCCAGCAGAGCCGTTTCAGGGGAAGGTACATCCTCAGCCCCTCAGTGGCTGCAGACACCTCTCCCTGGTGGAACCACATTAGCTTTCTGCTTTGTCGCTTGTGCAACTGTGGCCGCCACGCGGCACACTGAAACAGCTTAAAGCCAGCTTCGCTGAACTCTAACGTGTTCAAGTGCATCCAGCATCCACTGCTCTGCACTGACTTGGCTGAGCCACCACTATCGGAAACCCACACTTTGGAAGAGCGAGAGAAGTCCATCTCACTTTGCCTGCAAACTGGACTGATTGTCTTCCCACAAAAGGAACAAACAAAGCTCTCTTTCAGGGACTGATTTTCAAGCCTTCCTTCATCACACCCCATCATCCCCACGGCCATTGCAATAGCTGGTGGTGTAAGGAGGCGTAAAAGCTTTAGCTTAACTACTGCACCGTGCTAGCAGTAGACACTAGTGAAAAAGAATAGCTAAAAGGTTTTTTAACTCTTTTAAGATCTCATTTTAAGATTTTAAGTCCCAACAGAAAAAAACAGTGCCAGTGCGGCTCACATCGTTTTGAGGGGATAAATGAGCCTAGACAACTCGGCAGCCAACGAGCAGAAGATGGGGAGCTACCGAGCAGGACAGCTCGATGCCAAGAGCAAGCAGGGAGCTGATGTGCCACCAGCTTCATCTGAATATTCAGGGAAGTTAGTTAAACGGTGACACCTTGTCCTGGCACATGTCCCTATCCTCTCCTGTAAAACAAACCCTGGCACACAGCACATGTCGTGTCACTTGCCTTTTTTCTTTCGGAGGAAGAGCAAAAAAATTCTGCACATTTGTGAGACATCTGCATTTAAAGCCACAATAGCAGAGAATGTAGATGACTCTGCCCTTCAAAAAATAAATGCCAGGGCATATTTTCACAGAGTGCTTTATGCCCTGCCCTTGCTAGACCAGGGACTCTTTAAGACCACAGTCACATGGATTAAGGCAGAAGCATTGCATAAGCTGAAGGTATCCACCACACTAGGCAAAGGTTTCTGGATTAAGATGCGTAAAAGCTAGCGGTAACTGAGGTGACAGAGATTTAATAATGCTCCTAAAATTGCCTGGCTGTTCATGGCCTGGAGAAAATGCTTTCTAGGACCAGGGTGGTGTGTGTGCATCAGCAGTTCACACCTGCCAGAGAATTTGTGGGGGGAGCCGCGTAAAAGTGGGATGCATTTGGGAAGCTGTGGGGCGAGGTGGCAGGCAGGGTAAATGCAGCAAGAGCGGATGGAGGAATCGCTGTGCCAGGCTGGGCAGGACACAGAGAGGCTGGCAGAGGAGCCGGGCTCCTTTTCAGAAATAACTCTGAGGTGCAGGTCTTGGTGGGGCTAAACAACCCCTTTGTTAGTGCAAAGCGAGGGCTGTGGAGAGGCTGGCAGCTTTAGGGGAGCTCACCCAGAGCAGAGTCCCCTTTCCCCCCCGTCCATCATTTTCACTTGCAGACCTGGAAAGTGCTTGGCAATGCTGTGTTCCCCCTCGCCCACCTCACCTGGGAAAAGCCCAGGCAGCGGCCACTGAAACACCTCCCGTAAATCCTCCCTCACACCCTCCATGCCCATGCATGCCCCTCGGCGCTGCTTAGGCTGCCCAGGTGGCTTGCATGGTGGCTGGACTCTGTGCAGGATGGACGGTCACGGAGCAGCGACTGGAGCCTGCCAGCTCCGCAGCAGCGGCTGCCGAGCTGGTGTGGCCACTGTTAGTGAAGAAGTCTGAACTCGGGAGAAAAGAGCATGTTTCCTAAGGAGATTATTTGGCACTTAGTGATTTGCCTCCCAGATGACAGTGCCAGTCATCGTAGCAGGGACTATGCGTTAGCTGGCTCCAAGCACAAGGTTCGTCTTGCAAATTACAGATGAAACCAGAAAAGGTGATCAGAGAGAAAGACGTCAAAACTCAAAGGTCATGTCTCTGGCTTGATGGAGAAGCAGGTTTTTCTCTAGTAGTAAGTAATTATTCTTCTGTGGGGTATAGATTTTGTGAAATATGAAACACTATCATAAATCAGAGGAGGCTAAATCCTAAAACCTCACATCAGAGACACGGGGTTCAGGCTTCCCCTAGAAAATTATCCCTCTGGCTCTTTATCCAGGCCAAATCCAGGCTGAGGAAGTGCCCACGTTAATCCATTTAAGAGGGAGGATCACAGCAAACATCTCATGACCGCAGCTGACCTTACAAGAATGCCTCCCTCACGATGGCAGAAACTTGACATAGATGCCTGAGCTTGCAAAGCATTTGTCATTGGAACTGCCGCGTTGGGACAGAAGTTCATAACATCCTTGGGATCCCCAAGCCTTGTACTCTAATTGCTCTCCAACCTGAAATCCAGTCTGTTCAGAAGAATTCAAGTAAACGCTTTGCAGTATTTATCTTCAAATATCTGAGCTAACTTGGAGAAAGCAGAACCTTTTCATCTCCACAATAGCTGTTTCTCAATGGAAATAGAAGGGAATTGCTTTTAAGGTAAAGAAATAATTGTTTTCAGCTGGATAATAGCTAAAGAAATTGCATGCCAGAGTTTGTATTGTCAAATCCTCCTGTTAAATGTAGAGAGAGAAGGGTTGCAGAGCAGGGCTCCAGGCTGGGACAGTGGTGTAGCATTATCCATGTTCCCCCTCTATTACAGCTTTAAAAATGATCTGCAGGCTGCATCTCAAGACAGCTCAAGACGAAGGGTCTCACCGAGCCAGAGATAAGCACCATGTTTTATCGCTGCAAATTCCTTCCGTCTCCTGCCTGACTCAAATAGATGTAATCTAGACTGGAGGCCTAATCTTCATGTACCTTTTGATATCTTTCTGACCGTGTAAAGGGACCGCAAATGGGGCATAAGTATAATTTGTACATCCTATAACCTCACTTTTCATTGCTCCAGTGGAGACTTGTTAACTATGAGACTCAGGCCCAGAAAGTTCACATTAATTCAGGCATTTGTTGTTTCTTCAAAGTGTAAAATGGCAGTTGTACAGCTGAAAATCCCAGTGGCAGCACCGTAGCTTCACAAGAGGAGACAAATAAAGCATTCAGTGTTCAGAAAATACCGCAAGGGCCAGTCTCGGTGAATCTGCTGATCTCCCCAGCATCCATCAAGCAAAGTCTTCTCAGAGAAAAAGAGTCTGTGTTTGAGACTTCTCATACATCCGACAGCTCAGGAGGTGACTCACACACTGGGGGGCTGGTGTAGAATCAAGCTGGCCAACTTTGGTCAAAGCCAGCTCTGAGAGCAGAGAGACGAGCGGGAAGAAAGAGAAATGGCTCCGTTGTTACAGCCACGCCGCAGGACCCCGAGGCCAGGCAGGGGCCAAGGCAGTGGGGAGGCTACTGCTGCTTTCTTTGCATCCCCCTAGAAACTCTGGGCTTCCAGACTGTTTTTTTTCCTCGATCGCAGAGCAGCCAGTGGCATCGGGTTGCATGAACATCTGAGTCCGCACAACCAAGGGATCAGTGGTGGGCAAAGGCTGGCAGTGACTGCTTACACCCCACGACCGCTCTGCCAGGCAGTGCCCGAAGAATCATGGCACTTGGTGACTCAGTGTCATTAGAGCTAGGATCCAGATTGCATTCGCTGTACCCCAGCCTGCGTTACCTGAAGTGGGGAGGAGGAGGTCTGCAAGTCTGCTCCCTTTAGAGCATCCATTTCACCCTCCTTAGTCCTCTGCACCAAAAATGTTATTCACAATTAAAAGCTGTTCTTAAAGGCATGCAAGCTGATTCTGCTGTTTTAACAATAGGTAGTAGCAATGCATAGATAACTTCTATTTATTTTCCTAATCTTATATTAAGCCAGGAATGTGTGTTTACATTTAGGATTTCTAAGTATCATGCTTCTCATGTGTGCCTGATTTTTAATGAGCTCCTGAATAATTCATTCTAAAAGCCTCTTTATTTTCTTCTCTCCAGTTTAATTAACCTCTTGGTGCAGTCGTTGGGTTTTTACCATAAAAGCATAATGTATTTTGCATTAGCATGTAACTCATGCTGGAAGAATCTGAGTGCAGCCACTAAAGAGTTAATAGCAGGTTCTGACTTAATGCCGTTTTATCATGGATGATGAATAATAACAGAACATTTTCTTTATATGCCTGAGCATTACCTTAGGATACCCAGGAAGGAGTACTCATCCTGCCCCGCGCCACTGGCCAGACCTCAGCACACAGCTCCCCCCCTCGCACTGAGGCAAGGGCAGTATCCTGCGTTAGTTTTCTATGGAGTTCTGCCTGCCCTTTCCAAAAGATTGTAGGAAGCTCCCAAATGTACACTGGTCCTCTGCCAGAGCCTCAGGTGACAAATGTTATGGGAGATGCGATTGTGATGTCAGGAGGCTCTCGACTGATATGTGCTTTTGGGTTCCCAGGTAAAGCTTTTTTGGGTTGCTACCGATGGACCCCATTGACCATCCCATCCAAAGACTTGGACTTCATCAGTAGAAAAGCGTATTTCTCCTTTCTGCTGCAAGTTGTCAGTGATTACCAATAACTGTGTGAGCTAAAGCTCCTTGTTCAAGGAGCTTGACTGCTTTCTGCAAGGAGAAATATTTTTTTGCTTTGCAAATGGAAGTTGGTATAACATGGTAGTTATACAAGTCTTTATGAACGCCCATGTTTGAGGTATTTTCTTATTTCCAACATATCTTCTGTCCCAGGGTTTCTAACTGCCCTATAACTAATTGTCCTCAGTTCTGCCACCTGGGTGAGGACACCAAAGGGAACCTTCGCTTGCTGACCCCACCATGGTGCTTTAACTGCAAGGCCATCTTTCCTGCAAAATGTCCCCTGTGCTCATACACGCTCTTGGCAGGTGCAGGGGCAGCTCACATCTACAGCTATTTCAGAGGCAGAAGACCCTCCTGATGCCTTCTGCCATTTGTCCCATCTCTGGGCAAGTTTCTGTATCTCTTACTTGATATAGAGTCGTACTTGACCAAGTCATGCTTGGGTCCCCTTAGTGCGATATTTCGCAGTGGACCAGCTGAGCATCACTTTGGTCCTGTGGTGAGGGATGGCACGGGGCCATGTCAGGCTGCGCTGGGCCAGGACCCAGAAGATGTGCAAGAGGTCGCAACAGCAAGGAGCCGTGTTTTTCCCTGGGCTTGTGAAAGATAACCCATCATTAAATGAAAGCCCGTCCCCGAAGTTTGGAAAATGACTCCTAAAATAGGCAAATGATTAAGCCCCAGCTGGTTTGGTCTGGACTAATTAAGGCCAAGTCTTTGGCTGGGAAAAGTGACATGGGATTTAAATCAGCCCTGCACCGTTTCAGGAAACAGATTCTTTCAGGCTGTTTTTTTCCCCCATAACTATTGTCCAGGTTCAGATTGTCAAAACGCGCAGTGGCGGTTATTCGCTGTTAATTATTTGATCCTTTCTTAAGATCCTCTTATGCAACTGCTTTGTTATGCAATTAACAGCGGCAGGTTGCCACACGCCAGGCAGGGTGCGAGGAAGCCGGCCGTACCTTAGATAAGTGGCGGGGGTTGGCGCAGCAGCAGGGGCCAGGGGCCAGGAGCCGGGGGGTTGGGGGGCCGGGGTCCGTGGGTCGGGGCAGCGCTTCCTATGCAGAAGCCGCACCAGCGCCTCGGCTTCCTGAGCATCTGCGGCTCACGGGACGGGCAGGCTCGCAGCTTTCCCAGTAAAGGCCTTTTGCTTCCTTTCTGCCGAGACGAAAATATAATAAACCACCTACGTTTTGCAACAGGGCTAAACTGAAACCGCCTGGGTCGGGGGATTTCTCTTCTTGTGCACACACACGTGTATGCATACAAATACACCCTGAAGAGTGTAGTCCCAGCAGCAGTATATAAATTTGAGAGAGACAATCCAGTTCCTACATTATTTTTCACGGGATTCTCAGTTTGAAATCTTTTGTAATTCTCTTTATCAGACCTTCTAGACATTTATTCTGTCTTCAGTGCGCAATGCAGCTCAAGCTTTAATCAGAGAGGCAACCGCTGCCTCCATGACAGAAGCAATTATTAAGACAGACTTTAAATTATTTTGCTCCCAATGCTTTCTGATGACATTTGAGTGGTTTGCATCCCGGCTTTTTCCAAGTGTGGATGAAAAGCCAACACTTTCTGAGTCTTTAATATTGCAGACTGCAAAGTGTCCCTTGCATGACCATGGGAACTCAGAAAGGGACAGAAATGGCACTTGAGTGGCTCCATTCCCCGCGATTTGAGGGAGCTCAGAGAGGGGATCACAGAAGCAGAGCTGGGTGCCTTTTGCTGCTCAGGTTCTCAACATGGGGTCTTTCACCTTGCCCTGGGCAGCAGCTGGCAGCGGTACCCCGGCTGGAGATGCGGAAAGCCTTACTGCTTTCCTTCAGGTGCTCTCTCCTGGCACGTAAAGCCTGGTTTGCAGATTATTTAAGGAGAAATTTGAGGGACAGGTTTTATCTGTGAAACCCTAAGTGATGTGGTCCCTGGGCACGAGCACCTGCTTCGCTCCTGGTAGGACACCGCAGTCAGCCCAGGCACTCCAGCTGGGAGCCACGTGTTTCACGGGGAAGGTGCCGACTATCTCCAGTAGTCCCTGGCACTTGCTCGTCACACTAATCCACCCCAGCCTGAGTCTGTGGCTCTCAGCCCCTGCCTGTCTGGGGAGAGAGGATGGCCCAGCAGGTGAGGGGGTTGTTTTTAGGCATGGGCAATTGTATAATGCCAGGGTTTAGTTTACTAGGTTACCTACATGTATAAAAATGCATTTTATTTTGTTATATTTTAATACAAACCTAAATGCTTCCAGGTCCAAAGATTTCTCTGAAGACTAATTTAAAACTTTTTCAGCGTTGTACATGAAGGCCATCATACTGTTCCACACAGTATGGGAACACACTCATGAGGATGTTATGATAAACTGTCTCTTGGTGTGCCTCTTTATTAATTTTTTGGTAAGACCTTTTCTACACATTAGCCCAAAGAACTAGTACCCTGTATCCGGGACTTCAAAATTAAGAAAGCATTCAAAGACTATTTGCTTCTGAGGTCTTCAAAATGGTCCCAGCAACAGTTTTCAGAGAAAAGAAACCAGCAGCTTGTATTTCTTACATTTTAAGTAATTTTAAAATTTAAGGAATTTTAAGTTTAGTTATAAACTATTTGACTCAGATCATTAAAAGCTGAACTATGAGTAGAAAATATATATATATTTAATTCTTCTTCCTGTGTAATCAAGTAAAGATTGTGCAGCCATAATTCAGGCTGTTTGTGTTTTTCCCTTGTAATAAGACGCTATTTTTCCACAACATATCCTAGGATTAGAAACATATACTAAAAGCAGTGCTTAAATTCCAGCCAATTTAGATTGTTTGATCTTGTTTGTTCCCAAGCTTCATTCTCAGCCAAGAAAGTTAGATTTCTGTGTCCTAGCAGATTATTATCGTCTAAAAATATTTGCACTGAATGAAAACATATAGGAAATGCAGATAGCTTGTGGGCTTTACAGATCACTGCGGAGGAAATTCCTTCAACATACAATCTGTCTGTCCAGCTGTAACTTGCTATGTGTTGAAACCTTTATACGCTAAACATATGGTACGTGGTTTAAGTCTCCTCATGCTATGGATAGCACGTCTTTGAAGGCATGACTTTAAAATGCTGCTTTGCTTGGGAGACCTACCAACGCGCAGCAGCGCTCTTTCGTTGGGCACATTGAGTCTTTGCCAGCAAATGAACTGGGGAGGGGGGACAGGCTCAAGCCCTGCGTGAGCAAGGTTTATGTGCTGCTGGGAAAGCCCTATAGCCCCAGCAGGGGCCGTTTTATCGAAAACCTCAAAAGCTGAACAGAGTTGGTGTTTGTGTACCAAAGTGTGACTTTTCAAAGGAAAAAAGACACTCAGAAAGTTTCCGTTGCTGAAGAGCAAGTTTTTCTTACCAAGGCATTTGTGCCAGCACATACACTGCCGTGTTGTGTATTTAAAGGTTTTCCAGATCACCCCAGCATGAACCTGCTTGCTGAATTTTCTAGCTGGGGATCAGCTTTCCAAAACCTCTAACTACCCCGTGCATCTCTTTATGGGGTAGCATTGCGATGTTACAAGAAATGTCATCTAAAGAGCATAACGTAATCCTCCACCATAAATTATGTCAGTCAGTCTTCTGGAAAGCTGAATTGCCAAGGGCAAAACACCACCTCTCTGTGTCTGTCAAACTGGGGTAATAATAATACTTACCTATATCACAAGGGTGCATTTAGGATTAATAACCCCTCCTCATGCCAAGGATGAATTTATCCCATGGTGTTTGGTACTGCCACCCATTAGTGGTAATTTGTATACTAATTATTGTGAGGCCTGCCTGCCAATGTTTTCGCACACACACACACACACATGTTCTACATTAACTTCTTTCTAGTAGACTTTCTGGCACTAGCCGAAGTTTTGAGCAGATCTTTCCCAGCTAGGTCTTGCTCATGTTTTCTTTATCTTTAAAGCTGTCTTGACGGATGAGTCCCCAAGTGGTCTGGGCTATTTGTCCGTAAGGCGCAAGTATTTCCTGCTGAAATTTAGGATACGCTTTCAAGCATCTTTTAGAAAAGGAAATAAAGTACGACCCAGAGAGATCCTGCCCCCAAACCAGGCTGTGAATCTCTCTTCCAGCTGGTGGCATTAGATTATGGCCTGCAGCTCAGCAAGACGACTGTACAGCTCGGTCACACCAGGGCTGAGGCAACACTCACTTCCCAAAATTAATTGGAAACCTAGCTTCCATTTCCAGAAGTCATTTACAAACTGACTGAAACTGTTAATGATTAAAGGATTCACCTCCCATAGCTTCAGCAGTATAAATGCCGGCTTTGCAGGCGTGAGTGATTCATCCCGTCACAGGGTAGGCATCCAAGGCAGGTGAAACAGTCTCGCTGTTGGCTGCAGAAATAAACCGGGGCGGGGAGCTTGGCCAGGATGCCTAACTTTCAGACGGCCAAAATTAACTGAAATTAATCCCCCTTTAAGATGCTTTTGAAGACAGGAATTAGTTTGTAAAGTCACTGCAGCCCACAACATCAAAGGTCAGTGAGCACCTCACTCGGGCTCTTTTCCCAGTTCTGAAAATGTTCCCTCTGCATCACATGAAACTCTGGTGCTCGGTGAAAAATGCCTGCCCGGCTGTATATCTGAACTTGTGAATACAATGTCCTGTATATAGAACAGCGCACTATACTGTTTGCATTCATTAAATCCTTTTCCACTGGAAAATTGGCTCTCTGGCTTGGGATGTGCGTGACACATAGGAAGGATGTCTGTAATCACTTACACGAATGTCCATATCCTTCTGTTCTTCCTGCTCCCTCCTTACTGTCTCTCGTGCCCGACCAAACTGCATCTTAAACTGGGAAATGACAAGCCGTGAAGTATTTTCGATCAGTTAGAATTACGTTCGGGTCTCAAGTATCATAAAAGCCAGAAAAAACTGCATTTACTAAAACCTTTTTCTCTGAAAATGTATTAATAATGTATGATCATACTTCGTAGATAATGCAATAATTGCTTGCTTGATTATGTAGCCAAAATAATCATTTTCAGAGATGTTTGATTTTTGCCTGGTGACTACATTTTGTATCATTTTCAGGGCAACAGATGCTCATCTATTTGTTCTGGTTCAAAAAACAGCTCTAAAATGAAAGTGAATTACTGTAAACCTTCCACAGGCATCTAATTTTACTTTAAAAATCCATGCAGCCTAAATGGTCTTATACTCAGGAGGGGAAAATCCACACACAAAGTCCATGTTCAGAGAACTCGGCGCACTGCAATTAGCATCACACCCTGCCAAAACAGACAAATTACGCACCCAGAGAATACGTTTGCACACACACGCACACAAAAACATGTGCTGTCTTTCAAATCTGGTTTTTACACGTTGATTCTGCTTCTTTGCCCCAGCATGACAGTATTTTATGTAAGTTTTTTAAGTATGTGCCTATTTCACTAAATAAATAAAAGTAAGTAAATAAATAAAGAAACGAATAAATAAATAAAGGTAAATAAATAAATATCAGTAAATATATATAAGTTATAAATATAAGTAAATAAATAACTAAATAAAAGTTAATAAATATAAGTTGTGATCTTGGCTGAAATGTACTTGAAAAAACCTGTTTGGGTAATAATTTGGAAAGTAATGGACCACGCAAAACCTGGCCTCCAAAATGGGACCAATCCAAACATACATCTAGGGATAAAAAAGTACTAAAAAAAAAGAAAGAGAGAGAGAAAAATTTATGATTTTTCCCTAAGGAAAAGGGAAAAATCCAACAGTAGAAAGCAAAACAAAGCTGCAGCTGGTTAGCTTATCTGTTTCACTTTTTGGGTTGCTATAAAGGTACTCTGCCTAAGGTTTTCAGAAGTCATCACCTTTGAACTGATTGTTTCCACCTACTTCAGTACCAACGTGACCAAAGTTTGGTGAAGGCCCCAGTTTACAACCTTGTCCAGACCAGCTTTCTTTTTTAGTGCGTAGGTGTGTTTTCACCGCTCAAATTCAAGGGCGAAGCTCTCTGCAGCAGAGGCTTTCCCACCCCTGGTCTGATGCCGTGCAGCAAGAACATCAAGGAGAGCACGCTGCCAGTGGGCAAAGCCCACCCAGAGAGGACATCCACCCTCACGCCGAGGGCCAGCACGGCCAGTATGTCACCTGGTGAAGCTGAGCCTCCCGCTACGGGCATTGCTGCTCCAAAGAGGAGGCTGTTCGGAAATCAGATTGCACCACGGACTGTTGATTTTTTTATTGAATTCTGACAACTCCTGCTTGGTTTTGCCAGCTACATTTTTTTAAACAATGGACAAAGTGCTTTATTTTTTGCATAGTTATGGATACATTATTTTCTAGTTGTCTTCTCCCTTATTCAAGTGTATTTTCACCATGGCCAGGCCTGAGGTAGGAAGCAATTTAGGGCTTGGAGAGAGAGTTGTGACCAGATGTAGCTGGCAGTGTAAATGGGCTCCCTTCTACTCAACCCCACTTACTAGATCCTCATTTAGGGTGTTGCAATTAGATGAAGTAATGTCTGAGACTAAAAGAGGGAGAATGACCTTGTTCTAGGATTTTTTTTGTAAATAAAACATTGAAATGAAAACAAGGCAATGTTGCACTGGAGAGGAAAATGCAAGAAAGAAGTGGCCAATCTGCTTAGTGAGAGGCTACTTAAAATCCATTTCTAAACAGGAACCTGGGGTCGAAAAAGAGAAGGAAACACCCCAAAAGGTATGGTCAGTTATGGCATGCAGACTAAAGACGAGAGCATCAAAAAGAGAATCTCTGGGTGGCAGGTGGAAGAGGTCGGTGCTCAGAAATGACCCCGACATTTTGGGTGGGAGGCGAGGAGGAGCCGCTCTCACCCATGCTCCTGCAGGCATCTCTCCCAGCCTGGCTGCACCGTGATGCCTCCTCCTTCTGCTGCCTCTGCCCAGCCCCCTGAGACCATGGGAAACATTTCAATAAAAATGCTAAATCCTGGGAGGCAAGATTAAAAAAAATTAAGAAAAAATAGAGGCAATCTATGCAGTTATTAACCACCTGATTTAAGAGGTGATTTTTGCAGTCATTATCTACCTGATTTCAAATCTTAGAATATAATGAAATGTGGTTAGAAAAATTCCTAAAATGATCTGCCTCCAGTCAGAGCCACAGGTTGCAGTTCCCTGAACAACAGGCAAATGTAGGTTAGGAAACAAAGCGGGAGGCAAGAGCTATGATACCTCTTGATTTCAGCTGGTTCTTCATATCACGCAGCACAAAATCCTGAAGGACCAGATATTAGTTTGTGTTGTGTCTAAGCACGAATTGAAACCTTCTTTAAACAAAATGTAATGGGAACTACTTCTGTTTCAATAAGGTCCTTAATGGAACGGCACAGGGATCAGTATTAGGCCTGTTTTTATTTAATATATTTCATTATTCATGATCTAGAATTTTACAAAGGAGTCAATTAATTACAGTTGCAGAAAAAAACAAAACTGGAAGGTACATTACTATGCTGCTGCCAGTAATTAAAGTCAACTATTTCTTTGCCAGGAAGATTTTTTCCTTCCAGCCAAAATTAGGAGTGCAATTACCCCAAATTGCTCTGTCTCCTTCTCCCCGGAGCAACTCCTTCAGGTGGTGGAGCTGAGTGCTATCGACCCCGCGGGGTACCTCCCAAGGGGGTCGTATGTCTGATGGCGATGCCTGTGCCAGGCTACCTCAGGAGCTGTGTCACACTGCTTTGAGCTTGCTTCTTCAGACTGTGCAGACAAAATAGTACAGAATAGGTGCCTCCTGAGCCCTCAGCACATCTAGCTGATCTACTTTTATCCTTTCTACATACTTCTTCCCACATACTTCTGGGGCAGGCACAGAGAAGAAGGGGAGCAGATGCGCAAGGGCTACAGGTGGAAAAGCACTGGTGGGAACGTAATGGGCTGGAAAACACTGGTGGGAACGTAATGAAGAAGATGCTTTGGCAGGAGTCATCCTAGTAACAGCGAGCATCCTCAGAGGCGACCAGTTAGTTTAGCAAGTCGCATCTGTGGGCAGTTGGTAAAACAGTTCTCTTGACGGACTTCTCAAAAATAATCACATCTTTTTTCATGACAAAAGGTCTCTGGACACCAGGATGAAAAATGCTGCACAAAGGCTAGGTGGGAGAAAATTGTGAATTCTGAAGTGTTTCTTCTTCTTGTAAAGTCTCCATGGTAAGTCTATCATGCATAGTCATGTCATAATATGCATAATATGCAAAAGCCATAACGCATAGACTTGTAGCTGGCTGTCATAGCAGCCCTGTACAGCCCACTTTCTACACTTGGGTTAAAATGCTAAAATCTATTTCAAAAGGATTATATTGAGTGTGTCTGCTTGGAAGTGATAGACTTTCTGAAGCTGCACTCAGGTTCAGGAATGGTCTTTTCAAGTTCAGCATCTACTTAGATGCTGAGAGAGGAAAGGATTTGGACATTATCAGACAAAATGAACCGTATTCGTATGGTGTTTATAAAATACATTTGGTTGTTATTTCCCACTGCAGCAGATGGTACCCAAAATAAGAAATGACCTGGAACCTCATTACCAACTGCATCAAATCTGCACAAAACTGCTCAGGAAAGTAGGAAAATATTGGACTCATTTTCTTTTGAAGAAGGCTTTGCTTACTTTCAGTCTCTTAGAAAAGAAAGTTCGTGGAAGATATTCATCACAAATATCCACCGTGACACGGGATGGAAAGTTAGAAGAAATACCTGGCCTCATGCTGCAGGGTACCAACCGTCAGTAACTGCCTTGGGTAAGAAGACACATCCCCGCCATGAGGCAGCTATTCCCGAGGTGCGTGTGATGGGTGACTTGTTTCCAACCTGAAGCAGCTGATGGGGCCGTTGCCCAAGACTGCAACGCTAAATGCCAGCATTCATTTTCCAG